>NW_027282520.1:52500-737500 GCF_046629955.1 Centroberyx affinis | reverse complement strand
ACATTTTGAGAGCATCTTGCTTCGTTAATGTGATTCATTCAAATGTGTAAACCAGTTATCAGTTAGGGAGAGAAAGGACGTTTTATTTGATGGGCGGGGCGGAGGGGCGGATTGTTCACAAATCTGTGATGGTTTCATTGGTTGGAATTTTAATGTACACGATGATGTCACCTCTAAAGATATGCTATTTTCCAGGAAGTAAAAGTGAAGAGATTTTGACTTAAAAACACATTAAAATAAATGTTTTGTTGGCATAAATTGTCAAATAGGAGTGTGGTATGATAGAATTACAAGGTGAAAAAGTAATTCTTCATTTCAGTGTCACTTTAAGTGCAACTACTGTAGCTTATATTTCAGAATTAACCCGCCATATATACACATCTATGATACACATGAAATGACTGTGAATGTAGATGTATATTTCTATGTGCATTACAGCTCATGTACCTGTGTGCCAGTATGACTGCAGCTTCCCGAGGGGCTTGCAGCGACTTCAGAGTTACTGTGACCTTTAGCAGCGGTAGTAGTTGAGGTCAGGAGGTCTTTTCATGTCTCATATGTCGGGGGCAAATGTTTCCTGACTCATTAGACGTCACCACAGGCAACACAGCCGTCTCCACACACCTGTAGCAGGGGGCACAGGAACAAAAAGTCAAGACCCAGCCCCTGAAATACAAACGGAGATCCTCAATTTATGTAATTTATAAGACGTACCATAAGGCTGGGCAATATATCAATATTATATTGATATCGTGATATGAGATTAGATATTGTCTTAGATTTTGGATATCGTAATATCGTGATATGGCATAAGTGTTGTCTTTTCCTGGTTTTAAAGGCTGCATTACAGTAAAGTGATGTAATTTTCTGAACTTACCAGACTGTTCTAGCTGTTCTATTATTTGCCTTTACCCACTTAGTCATTATATCCACATTACTGATGATTATTTATCAAAAATCTCATTGTGTAAATATTTTGTGAAAGCACCAATAGTCATCCCTACAATATTGTCGCAATATTGATATCGAGGTATTTGGTCAAAAATATTGTGATTTTTGATTTTGTCCATATTGTCCAGCCTTACTTACAACTGAACATTTAGCCCACTTCGTAGAAAATACCGAGATATATATCGTGTGTCGCCATTCAGCCTAAAAATGCCGAGATATGATTTTTGGTCCATATCGCCCAGCCCTAACGTACCACACATCATGCTACTGAACTCCCATATTTCCCTGTAGATCATTTGGCAGTGAAAGAGTTCTGGAAATCGAGTGCTCTCTGCATTTTCTAAATAATCTAGTTCATATCACTTGGGTTAAGCCCTATCTTTGCCCCTTAAAATGATTGCAAGTGACCCTGCGTACTCCCCCACCCCGTCGGCTTCTGAACCTGCTGTGCACGGATCAGGTCCCTCCGGTAATGCCACACACGGGACCGCTCTAATGCACTTACGTAACCACAAATGGCAGCATTGTTGCGCGAATATTTACATGACGTGAAAAAGAGCTCAGGGCCCCCGAGCAGGGAGGGGGATCTATCTGTGACTGTGCTCTATTACCAAATACCTCAGGCTGGAAGCAGGAATCTGCTCTGTCACCGGCCCGAAATCAGAAAGTACACATTCAAAATCTCAAGCCATGTATTTATAGTGTCAAACCATATTTTTAAAGGCAGACATATGAGATTTTGATAGCCATTATTCTTGTTTAGAGCGTAGATGTGTCACTAACCCCATGCATTTTTTTTGTCTGTTTAAAATAATATTTATAGATGATTATTACTATTATACTCACAGTCCTAAGTTGGTATGGAGTGTTCACTTCAAACATTAATATTCATGAAATAAGTCATAAAAGTGATGAGATTTACTATGCACTGTTAATATAGTACAAAGTAAATCTCTTTTCCCCCACTTTTTTATTTATGTATTTTTTTTTTGCTTCTATTTCAAAATATACTGTCTTTTGTTTACAATTCAAAAACCAAGCTTCAGGATGAGAAATTCATTCCATGTAAATGTACCCTATCTGTGTATTCAGGGATTCACAACACTGAAATGAACTGTCAAAAACAATACAGCGGTACATTTGGATTGGGGTGGAATAATACTTTGTTTACCTGTATGAGTCAGCCTCTTCCCCATTATGCAGCAGCTATCCATTACGGACACTGTGCCATGTCTACATCTGTCTGTGTTTGTTTCTGTGTGAGCAGAGGGCAGCGCCTACGAGGAGAGCATCTGCAATGAGGGCAGCGTCTGTGGGAGCGACTCAACCTTCTACAGACAAAGTGAAGGTGCACACACACATTTTAATATTCCTCATTATTTCTCTGTTCCCTGTTTTTACCATACACCTGTTTTTATAAAGCAGTTTGTAAACTCTACTTTTAGATAAGTACTACACATATAGGCAAGGCAAGGCAAGGCAGCTTTATTTGTATAGCACATTTCATACACTGGGGCAATTCAAAGTGCTTTACAGAGTGATAAAAATACAGTAAAGGTAAAAGATTTACAATTAAAAAGTGCAAAAGTACAGACAAGAGATACAAAAGATAAAAGACTTAAAAAGTAAACTAGTGCAGTTCAAATCAAGTGAAATAGAAAGATAAAAGAACACAACAAATACTCCCACTTTTAGATGCACATTGTGAGTGAACCCATATGTTTTTCTGTAATTTTCTTTTCCCCTGTCCTTCCTGATTCTACACTCGATCTGATATTGATATCTGATATACAACTTATTACACATTATTAGGAGTAGGAATAGGAGTGGTATTAGTAGTAGTAGCGGGAGCAGTAGTAGTAGTAGTGGTGTTGGTGGAGTAGTAGGAATTGTAGTACTAGTGACAGTAGCAGTAGTGGCAGTAGTGGTACTGCTGGTAATAGTGTTGGTAGCAGAAGTAGTGTTAGTTATAGTACTAGTAGTGGTAGTAAGTAAGTAACACTTTATTTATATAGCACTTTTCAAAACAAGAGTTACAGTGCTTTATAAGTGCTTTATAAAAGGGAATAAAGCAAGAGGCAAAAAAAAATCACAGGACATAAAGTGCAGCCAAGTAGTGCAACAGCCCATAGGAACTTGAAAAACCCAGTAAAATTAAAATTAATAAAATGCCTGTTTAAATAAATGGGTTTTAAGAAGTGATTTCAAATGGGAAACGGAATCTGGTACTGGTAGTAGTAGTGGTAGTAGTAGAAGTAGTGGTAGTAAAATTAGCTGTAGTAGTAATAGTAATGGCAGTAGTAGTAGTGGTAGCAGTAGTAGTAGTAATAGTGATAGCAATAATGGTGGTAGTAGTAATAGTAGCAGTAGTGGTAACAGCAGTAGTAATACAGTAGTAGTAGTGGTGGTATAAGTACTGGTAGTAGTAATGGGAGTAGTAGAAGTAGTGTTAGTAATTATAGTAAAATTAGTAAAATATAGTAATAATAGTAGTAGTAATAGTAGTTGTAGTAGTTGTAGTAGTGGTAGTAGTAATAGTAATAGTAGTAGCAGTAGTGGTAGTAATAGCAGTAGTATAGCAGTAGTAGTGCCAGTAGTTGTAGTTGCACTAGTAGTTTAGGAAATGACACACATACTGAACAGCTGACACTGTAAGTGTTTAACTCTGGCTCCATGTAACCTTCTGAGGCTGAACTACCAGTTCAAGCCTTTTTCCTGATGACGTACTCTCACTCTTGAAGCTTTTTCAACAAACTCTGGGTCAGTGTAATCCTCTCATGAATCCATAAACTGTTCCCGATTGTGCTGCCGTGCACAGTCCCTGCTGCTGTACCACAGGGCCGGTGACTGATTAAGCAGCAGAGAAATGAATCGTTAAAGGGCCTTGGTGGTAATCTCTTGGGTCGGGTGCCACTTGCATCCCAAACAGCTGTGGAAGTCTCTTCTGCTCTCTCCCTGCCTGTCTCTCTCTGTCTCTCTGCCCCTCTGTCTCCCTCTCCTCTCAGTCCACCGCACTAACGACTGCGACCATGAATGAAAGACTGCAGTGATCTGACGGTCATGTCTCTCCCTGTAGTGATTAGTATTGCAGCGGCTGAAAATAGAGTTGAACAGGATATGACTACTCCCTCCCATTTTACTTATTTGCAATGGGTAAAACATGTTTTGTTTTGATTTCATTTCAAGGATCATGGTACACTTCGAGGTAATGGTACAAAACAAATGGATGGATAGATGGATATAGAGATGAATGTCTAAATAAATGTGGTTGTTATGTTCCCCTGTCAGAGCACAGCATGGCAGAGACGCTCACGGTGGCTTTGCGGGTGGCAGAGGAGGCCATAGATGAAGCCATTTCCAAGGCTGAGTTCGACACTGCCAATCAGGTTACTCATTTTATCCATTTCTTATAAATAGTCTGTTTTAAATATGCAGTTTCTGCTCATAAACTCTTCATCTGTCTGCATTGCCTGGTTGTCTGTGTCACTGTCTGTCTACAGTGTTAATGATACCAGTATTTATTTTACATTAAATTTTACAACAATGCACTGTAACCATCTCCTGTAAATAACAATGCATAAAGGGTGATTTTTAGGTAGTACTGTAAATGCTACAGTATATTACTGTTTACTGGTCTGCTATCTCTGCACTATGAGAAAGATACTATATTCAGTTCTGTAGAATAAAGTCCTTTCATTAAATTTCTCCTTAATCTGACTTCTCTGTCATTTCTGTTTGAGTCATATTATTGGAAGCCATAAGGATTATGTTATATTGCAAATGACATGTATTCATATGGGATCATGGGATCTGGTGAGACCCTCATGAAAAATGTTTATGCATCATAATATTGGCCATAGACCACATTGGTCATTCATTTTAAGTGAAATTACAGTCATATCTTAGTGTCTTAATTCATATCTCATAATGTTTTCCAATCTGACTAAAGAAGCATGATTCCTCTGCACCAGTGCCTGTTACTAACTACTTCATTTCAATGAATTCTAGTTGTGACAAATATTTTGTAACACAGCAGCTACTATCTGTATGTTAAATCCCAAAGTACATTTCCGTTTCTTCAGCCACTGCAATATATTTTCCAAAAGATTTACTTCTCTCTAATCTGTAAAGTATCTCAAAGCTTTTTGCGTTGAGCACAGAAAATATGGCATATATTTAGAGGAGTAATCGGCTTATAGCGTGTGTGTGTGTCTCTGAATAGGTTTCTTATTTTTGTGTTTGTTTGTTGTTTACTCACTAGCAGAAGCAGAATGAGGCACTCTATCTGCGGGAGCACAGAGGAGAGCTCATTGAGGAACTGGCCAAAACTATTGTGCAAAAAGTAAGTCACGGTAATACATTTTTGTGTTAGACCTGCCGACAGTCCCTCGGTGCATAATAATTCCATTATAATTGATGCAGAGATTTTTTATAGTGTGTAATTAGGGTGATTTATTTTGTGTGAAAGCGATTGCACAACACTCAAATGTAAGTCAACAAGGGGCTTTTGCACAACTGTTACGCTGCAGGGGGATGTGATCAAATGCTTATGTTCTGCACACAATAACATCGAACCACAATCCACTGATTGGTGGAATCAGAGCCATATGTGGGAAGTGGGATCAGAGCCATATGCAGCACTAATCCTGTCTCTGTGCATGTCAGATCATCAACAGGAGGAAAACCTTGGGTGAGATCAAGCCGGAGTTCGACCAGGATTGGCCCCTTGACCACAAAACTGAGCTTCACCAGCACCTGCCCACCTGCAGCTCCCTCAACCAGCCCAGCCTCTGGGTAAAAAACAAATCACAGTCACAGTCAGGCGCACTGAAGTTTCCAAGTAGAGTTAATGTATAGGAGTTGTTTGGAAGAAGGTGATGGCAACGAGGATATAGTGTGTGTGCGTGTGTGTGTGTGTGTCTTGTCTGCTGCACTACAAATCTTCTGACCTGCAAGTTGAAATATGCTGACCTCTGTTGGTTGGACATTAAAAAATATTTATTGATTTTATTGTTTTGTTGGCATTCAGCCTGACCACATAGAAGGTAACAGCCATAGTTATGGTCATAGTTATAGTGTGACAATTTCATTTTTGTTTTCAACAATTTTCATTTGTCATTACTTCCCCCAGAGGTCTCGCTCTGCCTTCTCCCTGTTGGACAATGACCTTCCAGATCTGAACTCTGGGGTTTCCCAGAAGAAGGACCCTCTGCAGGGGTTAAAGAAGGAAGGTGGAGGCTCTGCCATGTCTACATGGAAGAGTGTAGACCGACTGGACAACTCTAGTAAGATCATGTTGCTCACTGCCTTAAATACAAACATACACATTACTTCCATATTAAGGCTGAAGTAATTTAAAAATGATATTTGACAGCAATATTCATTGTTGGCTAAAGCTTGCCTCCACTGTGTTTGTTCTTGGTTGTTTTTCTGTCTGCTGCATGTGTGATTGTTTGTGTGTATAATGTCTGTCTCCTCGTATGTGTGTGTGTGTGTGTGTGTTTGCGTGTGCATCCGGAGGTGTGTCTTCAGTGCTGAAGAGTCCAGACGGGAACTGGATTGCCCTGCAGAGTGCCCAGCTGTCGCGTCCCAGCCTGCTGACCAAAAGGAAGAGCCTGGTCTACAGCGCCTTGGAGAAGGAGTCCGGGGTCGTCTCCGCCTACGAAGGCATGGGCTCCGACAACGAAGCCAAACCTGAGCCCGACAGCTGCTGGGGCGCCGCCCTGCAGGAGTTCCACAGGAAGATGGCAGACTCTAACTTCAACCTCCAGGACACCCAGGACACCCACAGTCACCAATCCAGGACCTCCTCGCCTCTGATGGGCCGCCGAGGCAGCAGAGATGCCCTGTTTTCAGACTCCGAGGGGAACTTGAAGCCCAATAAGCCTCTCCTCGCTATTTTTAAGCTGCCCCAGGAGATCAAACGGCCTTCTTCATCCCGCCGGACCAGCATCATTGATGTGAACTTTAACCCGGAAGGAGCAAGAGAGGAGAGCAGTGGAGCTGCTGAGGTGGAAGTGGGAAAAGTCAGGAGATCACGGAAGAAAAGGAGGAGTAAAAAGGAGCAAGTGCCAGCTTCTTCTTCTGAGCCGGTAAGAGCAAGAGATTACATGAGACTACAAAACTTATAAAATAAGATAAGATAAGATAAGATAAGGTAAGGTAAGGTAAGGTAAGGTAAGATAACTAAAAATAAGTTAAATAAATTCAGCATATTGGATGACATTTCTACATTGCCCCACAGAAATACCCATGTTTTGAACCTACCATTTCTTAAATTCACAGGATTACAACAATATCCCTCTGGACATGCTGGTGAACAAGTGCAATGTGAATAAAGGCAACCAATCCCAGCATGCATCTGATGCTGTGGCCCCTGACACGCTGACCTCTGAGGCCACAACACTTGAACCATTTGACCTCGATGATGACGTCACTGGAGGCGGAGCCAATCAAATGGTCCAGGAACTCACATTCAGACTACAGCAGTTAGCGAGCCAAGTTAGCATCTCCCACCTCTCCACTAGTGAAGATGAACTTGACGGAGGGAGAGACGACGAGGGACAGAAGGAGGAAAAGGAGAGAGAAGGAGGCAGGGAAAGAGATCAGGAAGAAGACGAGACGTTGTGGAAGATGGACGTCGATGTGGACGGAGGAAGAACAGAGGATGAGAAAGAGAAGGAAGAAGACGATGAGGAGATGAAATACAAACTGTACAGGCTTGTTGCCCAGTCCACGCTCACATACTTCTCATCCACTGATGACGAGCTGGACAGAGCGGGCCAGAGTGAGGAAGAGAGGAAGGAAGATATGGAGGAGGAGAACGGAGAACAGAAGGAGGGAAGGACAGAAGCGCTTACCTTCAAACTGTGTCAGCTGGAAAAACAAACCGGGGCTAACCAGTTCTCATCCACAGAGGATGAGCTGGACAGAGTTGGCTTCAGTGATGGAGAGAGGGAGAGAGGAGAAGAGGAGGATGGGAAGAAAGAGGAGCTGGTGGCGAAACTTTGCAGAATTGCCAGCCAAGTCAACGCCACCCAGTTTTCATCCACCGAGGACGAGCTGGACAGAGCAGGCATAGGCGAGGGGGAGGAGGAGGAGGCAACAGACGAAGAGACCCTGTGGATAATGGAGGCAAAGAAAGCTGTCCAGGCCGCTCAGGTGCGCGACTTGGCCAGTCTAGTCAGCGCCTCCCAGTTCTCCTCCACTGAAGATGAGCTGGATAGAGTCGGAGGGAAGGAGGGAGAAAGGGAGGAAGAGGTCAATAAAGGAGAGCTCGATACTGAGAGCGCCGCGGAGAGGGAGGAGCCATGGCTCATGAAGATTGGGAGGGAAGGAGTGGCGGAAAAGATCGAGGAGAGGAGACGAAGCGTCGGAGGTTTAGATGTGAAAATGTTTGACTTTGGGGATGAAGTCGACTCGGAAGGAGAGAAGCCAACGGACGCAAACAAAGTAGAAAAAGACATAAGGAGTGGAGAGAGCAGCGAGGAGACAGTGTCAGACAGTGAGAGGAAGGTGGAGGCTGTCCGACAAGATGAAACAGAGGCACAGGAACCTGAAAAGAAAGGTTGCGTGGGAGAGAGAGTGAGAGAGGAGAGGAATGAGGATGAAAGGAGGGTAGAGGAGCAAACAGGAACGGTAGACGTTTTGACAGAGGCCCTGGGTGAACGAGAGAAAGAGACAGATGAAAGACAAGAGAAAGAGTTAGATGTAGAGGTGGAAGCAGAGAGATTGAAGGAAAGGACTGAGGAGAGGATAGCCACAGCCTTACATGAGACAAGAGTCCCACGGGAGAACATTTTACAGCACCAACCGGAGGCGGAGAGGTCAGATGAAAAGGAAGGAGGAGAGAGACAGGCGGAGGGAAAGACCAGAGAAGTCACAGAGAGAAGGGGAAAATGGGAAACAGCAGAAAGCGATGAAGACGATGTTGAGTTTGACAGAATAATCAGTAGCATGCTGATGATGTCTCTGGACGAGATGCAGGTAGACACACTAGCTGACAAAGTAGAGGATGAATTTGGGGAAATACGGGGGAGGAATAAAGAACTAGAAGAAGTAGATGAGAATGACAAGATAGGGGGAGAAACTGGAAACATAGAAAAGACTGTCGATGCACAAAGCACAAATGTTTCAAAGGAGGCAGTAAGTACAGAAGAGATAAGAAGTGGAGGTGATAACATGATGCCAGAGCCAGTTGTGAGTGAGGGAGAGATTGATGATTTTGAAAGAGAAAATGTGATTGAGCAAAATGAAGGTGAGGTTTGTAGAAAGAGTGGAGTTGCTATAAACATAAATGCACAGCAGGAGACAGAAACATATCCACCGGAAAGACTGACACAACCGAATTTAGAGACGCAACATACAATAGATGTGACAATTAATGACATGCATGAGGAGAGAGATGAAGCCAAATGGACATGCAAAAGAAAGGAAGCGCATGAGGAGGAACGAGAGGAGACGAGAGGAAAGATGCAAATGAGGGAGAGGCAGGGAGACCCTGCTGGAGAAAGTGAGGAGAGAGACTGTGAAAGGAAGGAAACGGATGAAACGTTTAAAGGAACCAAAGAAAAAAGTGCAGAAGCCGTGGAGCAAAGTGCCGCCTCTGATCTGGAGGGTGTTCTGTCACCAGAGGAGATTCAGAACGTAAGAAACGTAATGAAAAAAATGTTTTGACTTCTCTAAGGGCAGTGATTCTCAACCTTTTTCATATCAAGGACCCTAATTTTGCACACGGACCCCCATTTGATGAGATTTTATCTCTCAGGCCCAAATCTAAGAATATTTTTTTTGTTAGATATGATTTTGTCCAGAATTCCATGACTATCCGTATTGTAGTTAGAGAGATAACAGTGAAACTATCATCAAAACAGTCATTCTTCTACATTCTCTAACTGTGTTAACTTCTTGTAAATGAAGTGTTGGTGAAGTTTAATAATTCATAAATTTTCTGGGGACCCCCTGGAACGCCCTCAAGGACCCCTGGTGGTCCCCGGACCCCACGTTGAGAACCACTGCTCTAACGGCAGTGATACACTAAGCGTTTTTTGGGCATCATAGATGGGCAACAGCAACAGTATCAAAGTGAGACACAAGCTCAAAAGTCAATTCAAATATTTCCCAACACACTATGTGATTAAAGCAACATTGAGCATTGAGCAATTAGGCTCTGTTGCCCATTAGTTGCCAAAAAACAGAGTAACACTTCCTTCAGATGCTTTCTGCAATGCAAGTAACCGCTAAACACTAATGACTAACACTCTGCTTGATGCCGCTTTTCTTCTCCCTATCTATCCTCTGCTTCTTTCTTTTCTGTTCTTTTTTTCTATGCACTAGGATAGGGATGCGGAGCTAGAAAAAACAATACAGTTTATATCAACTCTGCTAGAGCAGGTGAGAGTGAACTCTTCTTGTTTTGCTCTGGCAAGGCAGCATGGTAGAAAATGAAGTGATTGCCATTAAAGATACAACCTGCACCTCCCATCATACTCCATCTTTTCACCTAATTTTTCCTCTCATTATTTTCATGTGACTTCATATCTCATTTTGTCTTTTCTATTTTCAATACACTGTATTTTTCCATTCTACACAGAATTTGTATTATGTGTGGTTTTCCAATATATCAGGCAGATATTGGCTTTCTATTCAATATCAAGCAGTCATGTCATCCACCGCTGACATGATGGAGGTTCCTCCCTGTCCACAGCTACATAAAAAAACCTGTAAAACCTGCAATGACATTTTATTTTCTTTGTACATTTTATTTTTTAATTTAATTGTTAAATGTTTGTTTTTATTCTTCTTTTAAGGTAGTAATGTATCCCTGAGATTCCCCTTCCATTGAATAGGCAAACCTTCAAATAATTTTATTAGAATGGGTTTCAAAGGAGACTTTCCCATGTGATAGTGTCCCATGATGATATGAATGCTGTTTCAGAGGATTTCCCCCTAAGAAGGATAAAATTCTGGGAAAAACACTGAATTCTTGTAATTTTTGGACATGAAAATGTTCAAATTGAAAGATATCTGCAGCTTCAGCACAAAAATATCTTCAATCAATCTTCACAAAAACATATCTGTTGAACCCTAACTTGTATGGGCTGTAATGTATCTTGGCATGTGTATGTGTGCTTGCGTGTGTGTGTGTGTGTGTGTGTGTGTGTGTGTGTGTGTGTGTGTGTGTGTGTGTGTGTGTGTGTGTGTGTGTGTGTGCTGTAGAGGTACTCAGCGGTGTCCCTGTGCAGCATCACCACTGAGGTGCTGAAGGTGCTGAATGCCACCGAGGAGCTGCTGCAGGGGGTGGAGGGGGGAGACAGCGGCCCCCGACCCTCCGGCCCCTCGCTGCCCCCCAACACCGACCCCAACAAGCTGGACCAACAGTTCTCCAGACTGGAGGAGAATGTGAGTTCAGCTTCATTTCACTTTTGACATTTAATTTACATTGCAGTTTATGAGGACACTGTTAAAAGAACTTGATTTAAGTTGATTACCTGTAGCTGTTATCCAGAGTGATTTACGATAAGTGCAACAATAGTATACAGAAGCCTAGTAGTATAATTTAAGTATAATTTGAGCCTAGCCAATTATGTTTAAATAAAAGTGCAATGTTCGATTTATGTCTTTTGGGTTCCATAGTATAAAGATTATTAAGAAAGAAGATTTTGAAGCCTGAAAGTTATACATTTAAATAAGTGAGTGCAAAAAATATATAATAAATATATGAATATTTAGCATTTAAATTTTAGCTCTGATGTAAAGCTGCAGAGAGCTATAACTTACTACTGCAGTATATATGTACAGTATTGTATTGTATAATTGAAGGGTTTAATTCCACAATATAATAAATCCATTCTGGAATTTGCTTGATGTTCACTTTTTGTAATTTCACAAAAAAACTGATTATATCATATGAAATGTTATGGTTTTGTGGCTGTGGTAGCCTAGATGTTAGAGAAGACGGCTTGTGACCAGAAAGTCACCAGTCCAGCTGGGAAAATGTGGAAGGGGAGAGAGAAAGAGTAATGCTCTCCACTGCCTCAACAACTACTGTGTATGTGTCCTTGAGCAAGGCACTTAACTCTTTCTGCTGGGCGGCTCCCAGGTGTGGATGTGTGTAACTGTATGAATATGAAGCAGGGCATCGCTAGAAACAAGCAAGCATGCTTAGTCGACTTTCCATGTAAATATCTAATAATACCTAATGATTTCAGTAATAATCCACAAGTGAAACTCTTGATTTGTGTTGACCTGGCCATGCTCCAGGTGTATGTGGCAGCTGGTGCAGTGTACAGCCTGGAGGCGGAGCTGAGCGACCTGGAGGAGTGCGCCAGGGGCATCAGCGGCGCCACGTCCGACTGCGAGCTGTCCTTCCTGGAGGAGCAGGTGGCATCAGCAGCTGCCAAGGTTCAACAGTCTGAGCTACAGGTGGGTTTGGGCTGGATATGCACCCATCTTTAGAGCTGAAAGAGGCATATAAAGGGTCCTAAACATGTTCTACCTACATAACTCAGTCATCTATTAGAGCCATGTCCTGCTTGTTTTCTATCATGTCTGGTGTTGCAAAGTTAAAGGAATTTCCAGCAGCGTGATAAATAATACTATAAGTATATAATAAATAATACTATCTCATAGATGGTGTGGTGTTTAAAATGTAGCCCTGCTGGCCAAGGTCTGAACCCAAGCAGAACTTTCTTTCCTTGATTTTCCTACTCTGTATCTCCCTCAGCCTTCTGCAGTCTCAGTGAAGAAAAAAATTGCCCACAGTTATACTCTACTGTTACTACCTGAAAAGTTTAGTGAAAAATTTGCATGAGATGCCATTACTCTTTTCATTTAAAAAGCTTTGAAGCTACGGTGTGATGCTAGCACATTTGTCATTGTCCCCCACACAATGAAATCAGGGGCACAATTTGGTAAAATCTGTAGGGATTATGCATCTTCGCACTGTGTTCCAGCATTTTAAAAAATTATATTGATTGGCCTGATGGGGGCCGCCATAATTAAAATTTCTTCAAGACACCACTGGTCCAATTTTGAATGATGCATCATGACACTGTGTTCTGCTGTTAAAAAAAAACCAACCTTTTGCCAGGTTTGCATGATTAGCCTCATGGGGGTGCCATAATTAAAGGTCAAAATGTCAAACTTTGAAAGGCCCTAACTCACACTGCAAGTCAAATTAACAAGAAAATTCTTACACACATCCAGCTATCCTTAACTACACACTGACTCTTTCAGACACCACTGGCCCAATTTTGATGAAACTTGGAGGAATGATGCATTTTGCCACTGTTGTGTTTAAAAACATTACACTAATTGGCCTGATGAAGGCACAATTAAAGGTCAAAATTTCAAAATCTGAAAGGCCATAACTGCTACACCATCAGTCTGATTGTTATGAAACTTGGAGGGATGATGCTGATGATGATCATTTGTGGGGGACGACATGTTTCACTTGTGTCACTGTGCTGTCGGTGCTGTAGATATCGGACATCTCGGCCAGGATTGCTGCGTTGAAGAGCGCAGGCCTCAATGTGGACCCACAGTCACGCTTCACTAAGGCCAGGACCATACCGGTCATGGTACAGTACTACTGTGCATGATTATAAATCTTATGCCAACAGTGTATAACAATCAGAATGTCTATGCTGGCACTTTAGACCAGAATAACAAAACCATGCTCTTCCTGTGCTTCTCTTTGCAGCCCATCACCCTCGACTCATCAAGACAACTGAGGAGGAGATTACCTGCCCCACCTGTGAAAGGTAAGAGACTCCTTGTCCTATTACTTTGACTTCACTTCAGAGCCCGTGCAGACCCTGCTCAAATACTATCAAGTAGGGATGGGACGATATATCGAAATTAAATATATCGCAATACAAAAATGTGACAATACGTATCGTGGGGCAGAAAACTGAATCGTTTTATTAGCTCCATTTTATTCTGCTGTAGTAATCACAAATGAGATGGCTTGCCCATCACAATTTCACAACCTCTCCATCCAAATGATGTTATTTGCACTTTGTAATGACATTTTTAAATGATTGTATACATTCTGTGAAGATTTAAGGCTCAGAAGTAAAGATAATTCTGCACAGTCAAACTTTGTTGTCATTGAACTTTTATTTATTACATTGTATCATGGTTGTATCGAATTGTGAACCCCATATCGTATTGTGAGATAAGCACATCGTCCCATCCCTACTATCAAGTACTTGCAAATTACTATTAGCATTGTCTCACCACATGGGTGTGTTTTGCCACAAAACAACAGATTGTTTTAACGATCACAAGAAAGCATTTGAAAGTCAATTTAGTGGACTTTTCTGTGAATAACAGCCTACTGACACTATGAAATGTCCCAGGTAAACCCCACACATGTAGGAACTATTTGCAAGTAATATTCACCTGAGGTCTGCGTCTTATTTTTTACACCTCCTAATCATTCTGTAATTGAATTAAAAATGAATGCATTGTTTTCTTTGTCCCGTTGTGTCTCAGAAGACAAAGAACCATAAGCCGGGCTGACTGATGCCATGTGACGAGCCAACCCGGACCTTCGCAGCCTCCTCCACCACAGCAGTGCCTTGATCCTGCGACTCTGCAGCCTACAGGCCGCTCTAAGTGATCCAGCTGGACGGGTGCTCTTTGCCTTAATTTCACACTACATTCAACTACGCCGCACCTCAGAGAATACGGGACAGTACTATGTGTGTTTTCTGTTTTTGTGCTGTATATCACTGCTGGTGGAGAAAAACCTCTGATTCTTCAAATGTCAACTTTTCAGGAATTTAACAACAGCTTTATTTCCAGATTGATGACTGTGCATTTTTGAAAATTTCTCCTGAGGTTTTGAAGGGTGTCATGCCCTTGTTCAACTCTACAGCATGTAGGATCAGATAAATCAGCTCACATAAGAACAGGAAAATCACAAAAATTTGAGTATTTGATATTCCATAAGTGGACAAGACTGATTTCCGAACAGTGAGATAGAAGTGGTGAAATTAGTACCTTATATGTGTAAAAATAAATTGTTAAATGTTTAAAATAAAATACTTTTGTATAGAGTGTTTATCTTAACTATGCCATTGAGTGAAACAATTTGTTAGTTTGTTGACCATTGAACTTGTTGATGAATAAAGCCATATAAATGCTGTACAATGACTGAGAAGACAATGGTATTATCAGCCACATAAACAAGCAGTACAGCTATTGGATGGAACCTGTGATTAATAATAATATATTCACTGTACGTTATTAAAAAATAAACAGATCAGAGCTGTCATACATAGGAACAATTATAGCGCGGTAGAAAAAAAAAACACTAATTCACTTAATAATTTGTTGTACTGCCAAATATTGATTAACTATTGACTATGAATAATACATAACTGTATTCTGAGGCAAACATAAAATTTTACATCAAGCTCCATGGTTGTTAGGTCTTATTTTTGATGTATAGTAAACCAAGTACCAGTAAATTCTTCACATTTTTATGCTTTTATTCCAATTAACTGCAGATAATAAATTAAAAAAAAAAAAGCATTCCCAAAGTCACAAACATTTGTTCCACTGTGAAAATATATCATGCACTTTGATAAACAGCACTGAAATCCCTCTGCGCCCCGCTCGCCCCCTCAGGGCCGATGAAGGTGGGTGTAGTGGTGAGGAATTTCGTCTGTATTTTTCAGATGAGGAAATGACACCCGAATATGACATTCCTCCTTGTGAAGGAGGTGTGGGAACAACACATAAGAGTTCTGGAAAATCACAGCCGCCTTTGGGAGAGATGAACTCCAAACCAACTCTGAACAGCGTCACCTCTTGCTCTTTATGACGCTGCAGCAAACACAAGTTTTCATCTATTTTTTTGCTCTGTGACGTTTGCGTCTTCACACATACTTGCCGTTAGACAAGAGGATTTTTCTCCATTTGCACAGCTTTACGCCATTTGAAAAATTTCCTATGGCTTCACAAGAAAATGCAAACATGCAGCCACACTGCTGCAGCCAAGTCCATCAGAAAAATTTAAAAATTAAACTTAACATACCATTTCCTCACAGAGGTTTGACGTTTTCCTCTCTGAATGCTCGAATTCTGTCCTTAGAGTGAACCTGAGCAACAGCTGAATAGAAAAAAAAAATGTCTCAGCATTCAAGGAAGGAACCCTTGCTCACATAGAGAACCAGCTCTATCCCAAAGCCTTCTGGGATATGTAGTTCTGGTCAGGAGCTCTCTGAAACCAGGAAGCGCTCCCTCTGATCTGGAACTATGAACCCTTCTTTCTGGTCACTCTCTCTTCTGCCTGATATGATGAAATCCTGTTTGGGGTCTACGACCACCGCACCGTCCTTCTCCTGGCCGGCAGCCTCCACCTCGGCGTAGGAAGGGTTGCCGGAGCCCCGCCGAAACTTCATGATGGGCCAGCGGGTGGGGCGCCGCTGTGGGGGGGGGGAAGGGGGTGAAGCAGATTTACAGAAAATGAATGGACAGGCAGGTTTATGCATGGAAGGATGGATAAATTACTGGGGGAATTTAATTTCAGGTAATATAATGTAATATTTCCATATTACTGAATTACTAAACCAGATCTTAAAGGGGCAATAAGTAAGATTTTTACTGCCCCTAGCACAGAATGACCATAATATGTCTGTGGGGGATTGATAGGATTGTTGAGAAATAACAATGACTCAACTATTTCTTTGGCATTTCTGGCTTTCCAAACTCACTTTCTGCCCCGTACGCTTGTTTAGGAACTATAACTCCCCGCCCATGTTGCCACTGGAGGTCGATAAACTTACTTTATGCGCCTTTAAATGGTGATTCAAACTGAGGCAGTGCAGAGCTACTAGCAGCGAGGTGTAACCAACCTCCATGAAGAAGAGGCTGGCGCTGGAGGTGGGGTGGTTGTACATGTAGACAGACAAAAGGACCGCTGTTGCCATGACGACCATCACCAGGACGATGCCCACTAGGAGACCAGTCTGCAGTCGCTCCTCCGTCTCCTCGGTGCTTTCCACCTCTGCTGCTGTAAAGGGGTGATGGTGAGACTCAGTGATTTTTAATACTTAATGGTATTAAAACTTTAATTATCAATTATGACAAAAAGTTGACTTGACAAGAATTAAAATTATGTCAGAATGACACAAAACAAAAACATTTCATACTGCAAATTTTTCAGAACAATTACATACAAAAGCGACAAACATAGGTGAGCAAGAATGACTTACGTGCTTCATTGATGTGCAAAGAGATCTTTGTGCCATCTAAAAGGAGAAAACAACAACACAGACTAATCTAAATGACATGACATATTGCCTTTTTTAAGCATGAGTGGCCTTTCAGACTTCTAATCTCGTTAAATCTCGTTATTCTAAGAAAGAGCCCATGTCAAAACAAACTGCCGGGCTGCTAAGCCTACATACAGTAGCTCCTCCAGCCAAAAATACTGTATATCCCTCCCATATTTTGACCCAACCAAGACACAGAGTGATACACATATATAGTCATCCTTCAGTAGCTGAGGACAGTATGTAGTATTTAACATGCCGTTGTATACGCTCAGCTATGAGCTAACAGAGGGCTGGGAAATAGCTGACCACTTGACCCTCAAACTGTCAGGCCTCCAAAAGCCTCACCGAATACCTTCAGCCTGGATACCATGCAGCGACAACAAGCGCTAATTCATGAGATGGTAATGACATTAGCCCTACCCCGCACTGCAATGGGTCGAAACTGGGGAATGACTGTGTTGTTCGAAGCACGAATCAAAACAGTCAACACGGAAACTGAAATGTATTGATGTAAAACTATCAAACAGGGAGACTTGATGAAGAGTAGTATTCTATTTGTATCGGCGTCTTAAAATCCCCTTGAAATGAACTTGAAATGTACTTTTACTTCCTCTCACATACTGATATTCCATTGGTTCAGATCCCTCACTGCGTTATGTCCCGCCCCAACATCCTGTTTGACAGCGTCCTGTTTTACATCAAATCAAGGAAGTACAGATGCTGTTTCACCCATGACACAGCATCTGTACTGCATCTTTACATTCAAAAATCAAAATGGGAATCCAATGGGAAATCAGTTAGGGAGAGAAAGGCAGTTTTATTTGATGGGAGGGGTGGGACTGTTCAAAAATCATACAAAAAGTTTTTCATACATCTCATGGTGCAGCATGGTCACATTTAAGATACACTGGTTCCTAGGAAGGAAAAGGAATGGAGACTTAATGGGGACTTGAAGACCATATTATAAGTGGATAATTAGATAAAACGATAAAAACATTCACTACAAATTACTTTAGAGTACGAACCCTCTGTAGGTTTGCTGGTAGCGGGCCGGGGAGTGGATGCTGTTCTTCTGCTTGTGCTGCTGCGTGTCGGGGGGTTGGTGGCAGTGGAGATGTTGCTAACGGGGGCGGAGGCGGTGCTGGACGTCCTCTGCTGCTCTGTGGTCCACATGACCGGAGTGGTCGTGTGTGTGAGGTGGGGAGATGTGGCGTTTGTTGTGATGTTCGTCGTTTGGACGCACCTCGGGTCCCTTCTCTGCAAAAGGAACATCAATTTAGGTTCTGCTCAGTTCTACTGCAGTTGAATTCCTGCAGTTTAATGCAAAATGATAAGCACCTCCTCCGGACAGCCGAGGTCAACCCAATCCTGCCGATTACGATCAAAGCCACTGGAGCATCTGACAAGGGAAGTAAATATTGTTATTGTGTAGGAGAGAACAGTGGAGCCGCTGTCACAGGCTTAATACTTAAAGGAATAGTTCACCCAAAAATGAAAATTCTGTCATCATCTACTCACCCACATGCCAAATGAAGCACAGGTGAAATTTGTTAGTCCATATAACACACAGGGAGATTGCCAGCACAACTTGGTAGCAGCCTTCTCCAAAACAACTGAAGTCAATGGGGACCTGTTCTTTAGGGTTCCAAAACAAAAACAGCAAAACAATCACACTGTGAATAGAAACACCTATACACCATTATTTGTTGCAAATCAATCAGCTGTAGTTAAGATTTGCACTAAATTATGGTGTAAATATACTGTAGGTCTTTTTGGAACTCTGAAAAACTGGTCCCCACCGACTTCAGTTGTTTTGGAGAAGGCTGCTATGGAGTTGTGCTGGCAACCTCCTTGTGTGTTATATGGACAAACTTCACCTGTGTTTCAACTGGCATGAGGGTGAGTAGATGAAGACAGAATTTTCATTTTTGGGTGAACTATTCCTTTAACCACAGATACTGTACAAACATATATATTTGTGACCGAAATATTCACAAGTCACTTAATGCAAGTCCAAGTCAAGTCTCCCTTTGATCATGAGTCTGAGTCAAGTCTCAGATAGTCTGCTTAAACTACATGATGGTTATTTCTTATTTCTCATACTTATTTACAGCCGGCTAGTTACATTATGTCTTATTTAGCTATTCGTATATCATGCATTGGTTAGGTAAAATGATAATGTAACCTTAATGAAGGCATAGAAACCACAAGTGTACATGATCATTTACTTTATACTACCTGCAATAGGAAAAAAAAAAGAGTTTTTAAGTCTTTGTAACCTAATGCTATGATAGATGGCTCTGCAGCTGATGCCATGCTGCTGTTTGTCGGAACCACGCATCTGAGTGACGTTTAGATACATCATAGTCATGTGCAATCTAAATAGAAAAAAACACTGCAAACATTTTATATAATGCAGCAATGCTATTTTTTTACAGATACTCATTGTTCACGAGTCACTAGAGTCCAAGTCACGTCTGAAGTCATGTTTAAGGTCAATTTGTATGAGACTTAAGTGCAACTTATATTCTCATCCCTGACTTGTCGCGTGCCAAATGTCTCAAACACAATGCCATAAAGTCCTTGACTGAATTTAAACTTCAGATTGTTCTTTACCTTTGCAGCCGACTGCACCAGCTGCAGTTAAAGCCAATCTGAGAAGTGACACATGGACCACAGCTGGAGAACTGAAGACATGCTGAGAATAAAGAAATACGACGGGCTTAGTGAAGAGTGTGGAGGAAGAGACGGCCTGCTTGTGGAAACCCTTAAAAACCTTATATGCTTATACACAGGCCATCCAACAGGGTACAGCTAACTTACAAACATTGTTACAAATCTTTCTTTATACCTGTTAACATTACAAATGTATTCATTCTTACAGTGTGTTGTAAGCAGCGACAGCCAAATAATCAAAGCTTGACCAGGCTAAATCGGTGACAGGCTAACAAAAATACAAAATGGATCTTTAGATTAGGTTTCCTGACTAAAAATATGAGAATCTATGACTAGGGGAGGAGTGTGTGTGGTTTTCCCCGCTCAGCTTCACCTCACTATGTGTATCTATACTGTAAGTAGGATTAACTTACTAGGGAGAGGTAGCATCTCAACGGCTGTAGAGTTGGAGATTTTGGACTTAAGGATGTCAACTTTGTGATACTCATAGATGGTCCTCCGACGAACATCTGAAGCATATGACGGTGTCAACAGTGGGGAGAGCTCAAGTCTTTGTCACAAAACACTGTCACAACAATTTTCACTGATTTTTGTGTTTACTTGAATTGAAGGATTGCACAGTTCTCGCTGGGTTGGGAACATTTTATGACCCTTGGGCATATGAAGACCTTTAAAAACCTATTTTATAAACTGAAAAAGACATGGTCACAAATCTAGAGATAAGGTTGATTTTCTTTGCTAAAAGTTTGGAGATTCACATTTTGGAGGTTCAAGGTTTTCAGCCAACAGCAGTGACATGAATCAAACATAGATAAGACTAATCTGCCACTCACTGGGGATCTGCTCTATCTCATGAAGCACCACGAAAGCATCCGACAGGCCGACTTTGACCGGATGATTCTCGGCACTGATGTCCTCGATGTCGATGGGAATCTATGACAAAAAAAGAACTTCCAGATTAAACTCATTTCCCGTTGAAAGATGGAGATGAAGATGAAGGAGAGAAGAAACGTCACCTCTTTGTAGGCGAAGACAATCCGTCCGTCGCTGTGCAGAGCGGCCTGGAAGGTGAAACTTCCCCGACTGAAGCTGTCTTGCAGATGAACGCGGTTCCACTGCACCAACAATGCTGTGCCTGAAGATACAGATACACACACACACACACACACACACACAACCATGAACATATTGTCGGTCATATTGTCGGTCATGCTAACTTCTCCTTCTCTCTTACCATTATCAAAGTAAAATACAGTTGAGTTTTTGGAAAGGCTCGGGTCAAAATTAGCCATAAGAGGGGCGATGTACTGAGTGGCTGTTAGCATTCGATGGATGATGTCTCCAGTGTAAATGAAACCTGCGAGAGGAAAACACACACAGGTTACCATCAGCTATGAGGACAGAGACATTCACAACATCCATCTCAATGAGCCATTTTGTGACCGTAAAATTGTAAGTTTCCATTCGACATTTTGATCTAGAATGAGTTCTTCATATAATGTAACTCTTCGTTTAATGTGGCCCTACATATACATATATTGTAGATTGTGTTCAGAGTTAAGAGGATAAACAATAAAAAGCGTATAATCTTTGATGTTTCTTTATGTACAAAAGTTAAGGTTCAATATCTGGAAACTACTCTGAACACAAATAGACCGCAATTAGTAGGGGAAAGACGACATGTTGATTGTGTCGTAAAAAACAAGACTTACCTCCAGTTGCCACAGTGATTTCCTTTAGTATATGACCATAGAAAGGAAAGCCAAAGGAAAGATTCACTCTCTGGAAGCAAAGTAAAAGTCCACTATTATCAGAGTGTTAATAATGAACAATCATTGCCACATGAGCAACACATGAAGCTCAAAGCTTCAAAAATGTTAGATTCTTGTCAGAATCTATCATTTCAACTTCAATATAATAATATTATATACTAATTTAAATCAGTGCAACTAAGTGACAGTTCACTCTCACTCTTTCATTTCCATATACTGTTTTTCCTGTCAGGATTTGGTGTCATTTCATTTCAATCCTTTCAAAATGTAAACGGAAAAAACAATTTGTATAATAATGACAGACCTTTCATCAAAATGTATGTCTTTATAATTTGGATATAATAACCTTTTTATGGTGAAATATTTCTATTTTTTTTTAATTCAGGAAAATTCAGGAAAGTCTATGAATTCAAAGTGAATTGACGCCATTCCTGCTTTCTATACACTTTACATACTGTACATCTTCTACAGCAGCTATGTAATTTGTGAGAAAGCAGCGACAGTCCAGTCCCTTCACATGGACCGATTCCGTACCTCTGCTTGTCTGTGGGTGCTGGACAGGAAGCCATGCACCTTCCAGCCGTCTTCCTCCATCTCATCAATGTCCACCCACAGCTCTCTACTGGCAGGGTCTCCAGGCCCATAGATTTTAGATGTATAGTAGGCATGATCAATGTCCTGTCAAAAATACCACCAACATACATGATACATGGCTGTCTGTCAGGATGCAGCAGCCATTGAAGGCATGTAAAACCTTATTCTGCAAAGTGACTAGTAACTACAGCCGTCACATAAAAGAGTAGTAGAGTAAAAAGTACAATATCTCCCTCTGAAATGTAGTGGAGTAAAAGTATTACGTCTCACAAAATGGAAATACTCAAGTAAAGTGTCAGTACCTCAAAATTGTACTTAAGTACAGAGCTTGAGTAGATGTACTTAGTTACTTTCCACCTCTGGTTATGACTGTACAGTAAACCTACCACTATCTGTGAAGAGTTGTCATGTCCCTCCTCAGTCAGCAGGTCAGGGTCCGAGTCCTCCGGCTGGTGCTGGTCTCTGTAATGGCCCCTCTTATCAGCAGCCCAGCCAGCGGCCCCAGACTTGGGCCTGGATGCCCACCTCCTCCACCTGGGCTTGGCGTTCTCTGTGTTTACATCCAGTATTCCCTCTGGAGGAGCCAGCCCCTGCGCGTCAGTATGGTAGACCCCTAGGGATTGCAGAGGAAGGGATAAGTTTACATTGTTTCCTTCTCTAGTGTTTATGATTGCTGGAAAGCTATTTGTGTTTGAAGGATATACAATATGGTCAACAGTGGAGTCAAGCACAAAATGCTCAGGATCTGAGCTGCTACAGCATATTTGGTGAAACTCTTAAGATGATATTCAGTGCAGAAGAACCTCTAGAACATCTCAAACATCTGTAAACCAGTTGGCATGAAGCATTGAAATCAACTTAAGCCTACAGAACAAAATTTGTTTTCATGAAAGCAATAAATCTAAACCTGACATGGCATTCCCTCCAAGACAAATAATTAAAGGCCTCAACTCCTGCATACTATTCAACATTCTCCGGTTTTACCCCAGACTAGTGCCTGAAGTTGTCATGCATTTCTCTGCTAACTACTTTGTAACTTCACATGTTCAGTTGGTATTCTAAGGCTGTCCAGACAATACCAGGCCACCAAAAACACAGAGGTGACGTTTAGTTCTGATGCATCGATGACCTAAAAATCTGTAGCACTGCTTGAGTTACAAAGAAGTAAAATAGTTTGCAAAACTCACAGCTGGAAAGCTTTTTGTGTTTTAAGGATATACAATGACAATGAAGTCAAGTAGGGCTGGGCGAAAATTCAATATTTTTATTATTTATTTATTTTTAAGCATTTATTTAACCAGGTTAGTCCCATTGAGATCAAAGATCTCCTTTACAAGGGAGACCTGGCCAAGAGGGCAGCAGCATAGTCACAGTAAAAACAATAAACAACAGATAAAGTTACAACATTAAAACTTGCTCACATAAAAACACTTGCACACCGACAAGGTAGACTGCAATGATTTCACCAGAGCTTTAAACTCATTCAGTGTAACAAGGGCTTGAAGTTGCAGTTGACATTGTAATTTATTCCAAGCATTAGATGCCGAA
Source organism: Centroberyx affinis (assembly GCF_046629955.1). Lineage (NCBI taxonomy): Eukaryota > Metazoa > Chordata > Actinopteri > Beryciformes > Berycidae > Centroberyx > Centroberyx affinis. The sequence goes on along the minus strand of NW_027282520.1, from coordinate 713,667 downwards.
AACCTAAATGCTTTCTTGCCCAGTTCAGATCGTACTTTGGGGACCACAAATTGCAGAGTATCCATAGATCGGAGATAGTGACTTCCATATTTCCTTGTTAAAAGACAAGACAAATAGGAAGGAGTAATACCCAGAATGGAATATTATCATTTATCGTCTTTCCGTGGAATCATATTGTGATGATATGAAGATATTTTAATATTGTGACACACATTTCTGCTGTCTGAATTGATGATGACAAGCAAATTTACTTAAAAACTCTGGTAGGAATATTATGTGAAAATTTCTGTTTTGACATCACACCTAACATTACCATTCGGTTCAATGAGATGAACATTCATTTGATTATTTAACGTGATTTTGCATACATGAACCATATCGTGATATATACTGATATCGAGAAAAATCCTTAAGATTATCATGATATTGATTTCAACCATATCGCCCAGCCCTAAAGTCAAGCACAAAATGCTCAGGATCTGAGCTGCTACAGCGTATTTGGTGAAACTCTTAAGAGGATTTTCAGTGCAGAAGAACCTCTAGAACATCTCAAACATCTGTAAACCAGTTGCTGTGTCTTCCAATCCCTTCATGCAATAGGACAAAAACAGTTCTTCAGTTCGGTGCGGACCATGTGGCAAACACGCATGGTCACCCCATCGTTCTGCCTTCCTGTGACAGCAGTGTGTCCAGACTCCCTCCTTCACAGCAGAGGGTGAAAGGATGCCTCACATTCTTCACACCAGCAGGTCCAGGACCGGGCCTAAGAGGCCGGGCAGCGGTGGGTGTTGTGTCTACATTTCTGTCACATGGCTGCAGAAGACCGATGACCCCAAGACGCAGTAAAACTACATAATCTCTGATATAGTTCACTCAATAACTGCACTGGGGGAAATAATTGCAGATGTGAAATGGAGGTGGAGAAACTAGACACAGCGGTTCCATAACAAGCATATTTGTCGCAAATGATGATATAATATTTTTGTGCAATACCTTCACAATAGCTAGGGCTAAAATTTGCATGGTGATTTTTTTCTGGAAATTAAGGCTGAGGTAAAAATTGGGAGTCATCTGTTTCCATTAGGGTAAGACCGGTTTGCCACTACATCCGGCCGATATTGGCCTTTCAATAAATATCGGATATCAGCAGCCAATGTTGCCCATTGCTGAGTTGAGGATGTTCAACAGCTACAGGGGTGACAGTCAGTAAAACCTACAATGAAAGTGGAATGAAGCCTGCCTCTCCCTGCTAACCCACCTAAACATTTTTAATTGTATGGGTTTTAAAAGGGTTTTAGTGTCTCCTGTTCTACTGTTGCTGCTGCTCAGAGGCTTTTCCACTTTCACAAGAATAAAATACTGGGGAAAACACTAAATACTTGTAACTTTTAGGTTTGTTTTATTTATTTACTTATTCATGTATTTATTTATTTTCAAACCGGTCAAAATTGCATACATAATATCGGCACAAAGTATCGTTATCGTCAGCTTCAATCCAAGATATTAGCCTTCAAAAACCCATATAGGTCCAACCCAAATTTCTACTTTTTTGTTAATAAAAACAATATGGAGCCAAGAAATGGGATGCTAATACAACTAAATTTTGCAGCCCTATATAATGATATGTTTATCATCCCACTAGTATCTTTATAGCAATGGTCCTAAATTAAATTGTCCTTTTGTGGTCCTATCCAAAGATTATGATCGTAAAACAATACCAACAGTGGGCTGCACTCTGTAGCACCTGGGGACTCAAAGATGATTTTTACATGACTTACCATGGGCAGATTTGAACTCCATGTGGCTGATTTGAAACTGGAAAACAATAATCATCCCGGCAATAAGATGAATTATCTTTGCCACCGTCATCGCCATCCTTCCTCTCAGTTCCTAATGAAACTTCAGAGCGCAAAGAAAGTCATGGATGTGCGCAATGTGGAACTGCCCCTGCGGCCCTGGCGCTGTTAGTTGGCAGGTAAAAAAAAAAAAGGTCCAACTCTTCCAAACTTTAAATACTAAGAAGCAGAGTAGACGATGAAAAGTTGCTGCATTATTGATGTAACTTTCAAGTGCGTTGCCGTGTCGATGTCCATGCCAAACAAAATGCTTTCAAATTATTCGGAGACTACGCACGCCTCGGTTTTATTTCCCTAGGAATGCGTCGTTTTCTCAGATGAAATATTGTCGGTGATGAACATTGCAGCTCAGTGGTCCTTCGCGCAAGAAGAGTGCATGCCTGTGGAAATGTTGCGTTCAAGTGCTGTCGTAGAGCGGACATAATCGACTGAACAAAGTGTTCGGTACGATTGGGAAAGTCTGAATTTTCAATGCTACCCGAGTTATCGAGATGTGGTATTAAGGAGCAGACAAGTCGTGATACAGTCGTAGCAACAACTGATGGTAAATATGATGTATGAACAAGCTTTTGGTCAACAAATCAATCAGGCCTACTTGCCTGCCCTGATGCACATTTTCTTGTCTTCATTCAGCAGCTTGCTTGCTTTAGGCTATAGAATAAAACCAACAAACAACTACTTTGGTGCAGGGTCCGTTCTGTTAATATTTGTGACTCAGTCCACCTGCATGTGCCGACAAGTCGACATCCGGAAGGAAAGGGAAGATTACGAGGAGCAGTTGAAGGCACCGAAAGTAATGTCTCGACTTCCAATTCCGACTTTTCCCACTTGGTGTCGCTTGTTAACCGTGTATAACACTTCAAACTGTCTAATTTCCACCAACTTGAAACAGGAGATATCCAGAATGTACACTGGTCACTAATAGCCATGTTTTTTTGTGTTGTTTTTTTTTTAAACCATAATTATAACATGTAGATCACTAAAGAACAAATTCTAGTTTTGTTCTCTTATAGAGGGTTACTATACAAATACATCACAGCATAACTGTTGATACCTGGGGATACCAGAGGGGAGATTGATTAAAAAAAATACCAAAAGTACCATCAAGAACCATAAGGTCAAAACAAACCCACTATACTGTAGGTGGAAGGGTGATGAGTTTAGCTGGCTTGCTCAGTTAACCTGATAATGTTTATGAAATCAACGATGATGACAGCGAAGTGTCATCATCAGGTTATTTCATTTGTCTGTTATCTCTGAAAACATCCAGATTTTGCTGTGTATTTGTGAGCACTGAGGGAAGAATGACTACAATGTGTGGTTTGTAGGCTACTATATGAGCTTTTGATAGATAGATAGATAGATAGATAGATAGATAGATAGATAGATAATCCAAAGGGAAATACACTCCTGCTAATTCCATGCACTTAACTGGGAAAGCATTTCAAACTTTCTCTTACCTAAGACACAAAATGTGCAGTTAACATCACACTGCACAGAAAGAACAGCAAATACCTAAATGTACAAACCGGTCACTGGCTGCACTTCATCAGTCAGTTGACACACTGTCAATCTAATGTATACTAACAAACTACATTTTATCAGTGTATGCACATGTTCAAAATTCTTGGCATGAAACACTGAAATCCACTTAAGCCTACAGAACAGAATCCAGTTTGACAGTAACGCTGTTTTCATGAAAACAATTAATCTAAACCTGACGTGGCTTTCCCTCCAAGACAAATAATGAAAGGCGTCAACCTTCGCTTTTACCCCACACCCCTGTCTGAAGTTGTCATGTGCATTTCTCTGCCAACTACTGTAACTTGGAGGGTTTGCAAAACTCACAGCTCTTTGAATCTTGTCTGGAGAGACTTCATCACAGTGTGGATCTAAATATGTGCTACAAGTCTGTGTTACAGCTGCACAATAAGCTGAATATTTAATGTGTTAACAAAGTTGCCTTTATCTGTTTGCCTAGGAGAATGTACTGTGACCATAAGAAGTTGGTTGTGAGATCAGTGCAAATCTTTTGAAGTGAATGGGTTTTGTAAGTGAATAGTGAATAGTTTGAAGTGAATAAACACAATAGGCTGCGAACCTCCATGTTCTGTTACACAATTCATTGGGATAAAAACAACCTCAATAAGTGGTTCATAACCTCTGTTCAGGAGCTCACTGTGCAACCTTATAATCCTTATGTCAAAGATGAATAGTTTATTCACATGACACTTGCAATTCTTTTTACCATGTTCGCATGTGTTAAAATGTTTCTAAAAACAAGCAAAAAAGATGTGATGCAGTGGAATCTTTATTATCCCCATTTGAAATACTTAAGGTAAAAACAAAAGTTTGTCTATCTGTAATGAAAAAAAAAAATGTTGCAATATGGAAATGCACAGCCAATACACTATGAGTTCACTATAACAGAATTATGCATTTGTAGTAACCTGACATTATAGCACCAATTCAACATGCTTGACCATGCAATGTCACTGTTGCACTGTATCCTGTGCATCTTTTTTTTTTTCTTGCCAGATGGTCATGACAGCGTAAAACACATATTTACTCTATTTTTAATTCAAGACAATTTAATCCTCAATGAATACAATTTCGAATGGATGATACGCTAAACAAATAAAAAAAAATATAAAAAAGAAAACATTACCATAAAATACATTGAGGAATGTGATACGTGGAAAGCTAAACATCTTACAATTTAATATGAGGAAAAGGTTTCATATCAAGTGCCATAACACAAATTGTGTCTAAACAGAGAGGAGATTCAAGTATTGCAGCTCCAGTATAGACATGGGTGTTACGCAAGAGACAGGAGTCAACCTGTAGTGAAAGGAAAAAGGAATTCAGAGGCAGAGACACCAAACCTTAAGTACACGCCCTTTTTAACCATGACTGTGTAAATTAAATCACAAAGGCTAAAAGCAGAATGACTGTATTTGCTCAGCATGTAGAACATGAGCACCCAATGAAACATGGTACTACAGGCCTAAAGCTGGGGATGATAAATGAAAGAAAGCTGATTTGAATCGTAGGCCATTATTGCTTCTAAACTTATGAGTGGCTCTATCTTGTTTCAAACGTTCAGATCTAGCATCCATTCCTAAAGAGATAAGGTTAGCTTGTCCACACTGCAAAACAACACTCATTAAAGGTGTTACATATGCCATTTTACCATCAATAGATCATTACCACATTCATTTTGTGACTTTAGCATAAATACTGTAAAAAAAGCAAGACCATCGCAGACAAGGTTGGCATCGTCTCCCAGCCTCTGCACTGCATTTTATATTTAGTGCCAACAGAGTTTCTGGCAATGGCAAATGGTAGAGCAGGACAAAATCACTTTTAACATGTTTATCCTCTTCAGTAACCTTTGGCCGAGGACGCAAGGTTCCTCTTTGCAACAGGAAGCAACAGGGTTTATGGGAAATGTGGTCTTAACTTTGGGAAACACTAGGGGTCTCTTTTCTATTTGCATTCTTGTGTTCTTGTGTCCTCCATCATGCGTTTGATGCGTTAATATCCAACAGCCGAGGAACAACTCAAAAACAGCAGAAAGCAAGGATGGAGGACAGATAAAGACCCCAGAAGTTTAACTGAGGAAGCATCAGATGGTGACTTGGCTGATGAGAACTAAGAAGGAAAGAAGCCGCAAGAGTCACTGTGAAACTGCGAGAAAGACGCATTACGTCCAAACAGCTTAACAGTCTATAGTACAGAGCCGGTTGAACCAGATGGGAAAATGAGCAACTGTGCTTTTTAATTGTTTGTGTGCGATGTCAATCCCACAGCCCATCTCAAATTATGAGGATGCTTCCCTGTGCTCAAGTAGCTGAGAAGTTTGTTCTTGCCAAGACAATTTCAGAAGATCGTTCTCAACAAGGACATAAGAATCGACTTGGCACTCTTGGATTTGAGTCACCCAAGAGGCACTAACAATATCACTGGCGTAAGATAGAGGCTACCAGTCGTCTCGACTGTGGTCTCGTTTGTTTACAGTAATTACACCAGGACACAATTAATTCAACAATGACATATTGATGTTTAAAAATGCTACACATAGCACCTTTAAACAGTCATTCCTCTCACCTGAGAATTTGAGTGGCATTAAAAACAGTGAAGACAAAAGCTTCAGGATTCAATGCTCAGCAGCTCCACATCAAAGATGAGAGTGGAGTTGGGTGGGATGAGCCCCGCGTACCCTTTCTCACCATAGGCATAGTCCGGTGAGCAGGTCAGCTTGGCCTGCTGGCCGCAGCTCATCTGTGGAGGTGATCAACAGCAGCATTAACTGAATTGATTGGAGGAGGAAATATGTTGTCGATATTCCTTGATTGATACGCATTATCAGCATATCTATGAAAATACCTCTCCTTACCTGGGCTACTCCTTCATCCCAGCCCCGAATCACCGCACCGGTTCCAATCTTGAATCTGAACGGCTTTCCGCGGTCCCTTGAGGAGTCAAACTTGGATCCATCTGTCAGTGTGCCTGTTCAAACAAAACAGCTTGTTAGCAGCTGATGACTAATCTCTCCACATAGTTACTCTACAAATGTTAGTTCTCTCCCCAGCTTGCTGAATGTTAACTAACTTTTTTTGTTGCATCTTAAATTAATTATAATTGAGTATTGAATTGTCCAGTGGACACAATAAGGCAGAATTTTGGCATCAACAATATTTCTACAGTTTATAAAACAAGCAAGGCGTGTGTACATTTTACCTACATAAATAATTCAAAGATTCAAAAAAGCAAATCATTTAATAGTTTTCCTACTATAAACATATTTTATAGAAGATGCTAACATGCTAACAATCAATTAAAACATGTGGAAGAGTGAGGAGAGTTTTTGTCAATGGATGTGTGTATGTGAAATATTAGTATAAATAGAATAACAAAATAATGTCTTGTCAGCATTCATATTTTTACACATACAGTACATACATACAGTAAGTCTTCTGACTCACCAGTATAGTGCACAGTGACGTATTGTCCTTTTGTCGGAAAGCTTTTTCCTGAAAAGGGAAGTACATAGGTAAACCAAATTATATTGGTTGAAAAGGAAATATTATACAATAATTCAACTGGAACAAAGCAGCCTCACCGTCTCCCGGCTTTGTCGTCTCAACATCTACTCCCATTTTCGCTCCTCAATCTTCGTTCTCTCACCCTAGCTTTCAAGCGAGCTAGAAACAAATGTGTTATTGTGTGTGTGTGTGTGTGCATGTGTGTGTGTGTGTGTGTTTAGTAACCTGCAACGGCATTGGTTCCTCTGAGTGTCCAATGGAGTCATTGGGTGTGACATGTCTCACATGGTTGAGAGGGCTGTCAGGCTTAGGGCAATGTGTGTTTGCTTGTGTGCAAATGTGTATGTGTGTGAGTGTATGTGTGTGTGTGTGTGTGTGTGAGAGAGAGAGCGAGAGAGAGAGAGAGAGAGAGAGAGAGAGAGAGAGAGAGAGAGAGAGAGAGAGAGCAAAGGTTGCAAAGCAAAGGTTGCAAAGCATGGTCATCGTCATCACTCTCATATGGATTTATCCTTGATATTGACGGTAAATAATAAAATAAAGGATTCTCATGTATCAAGGAAAACTCACCAATCTGGAAAATCAACCTCAAACATTCTCTGTGTTGTAATTTACTTGTGGCTTATGCAATAACCTGTGCTGTGGTAAACATGTTTGCACTCGTCTCTCACATCCAGTTCTCAGCGCAGCATTACGTTACATTTTCAAAACAATTTCCTCTTTTGCCTTCTTAAACTTTCTCAACATGCATGCAGTGCTGTAGTTGAATGGATACACAGGCATGTGGAGTACACTCACATTTCTCTGGCAGAGTAGAATTTAGAGTATACCCACCTATCAGCCTATTATCGCTAAAAAACACAGGATGGTAGGTTCACAGTACATCTACAACGCTGAAACTCATATTCAAATAAGTCATGTGGTAGTTACTGCTGCCTGAGACAGTTGTCGCTGTTTTTAGATGCCACTCCTTACATGCCTGAATGTGAATGTGCTCAACAGGCCAAGTTTCATTCCTGCGGAGATAAAGCATCTGTAACAGGTTAAGGTCTTCCTGGTCATTCTTAAGTCCCAGCACGGACCAAGAATTATGTTTAGCGGCTACTGGAAACACAGTAGTGCCACAGAGTAAACACATACCCCATTAGCTAGCACCAAGTGTCTATTTATAGCCAAGTTACACGCCATTAATTATTTCTACATATAAGAAGAAAACATGAGAAAGAATGCTCATGCAATTCATAATCTGTAACCATGAGTTTCTCCCAGAAGACTGGTCTGATTTTGTCAAAACCTGGAGGGATGAAACATTTTGGCACAGTGTTCTGGCATTTAACAAATTACACTGAATGACCTGATGGGGGCGCTATAATTAAATGTAAAAAATTTCAAACTTTGAAAGGCCATAACTGCTACACCATTGGTCTGATTTCGATGGAACTTGGAGGGATGATGCATCTTGTTACTGATTGGCCCAAGGGGTGCCTGCATCATTCATAGGGGACGACATGTTTACTTGTTTCTGAAGGGACAATCTTCTTCCCTCTTTTGGGTTTGGGTTAGACAGATTTCTAACCCAAACGCCCCTTAGGGATCATTAAAGTTTCATTAGATACACATATTTACGTTTGTGGGAGCTCCACCTCCATTAAAACAAGCATGATGTGACTAGACTCAACAACTGTTACTGAAATCTGCAACAGCCCTGGGGCATATGGGTTTATGACTGTATACACACCTGCCAGCATTCGGATGTGAAAATAAGTGAGAATTTCCATTTTGACTTATTTCCCCTGTTATAATCTATTGAAATGGATCAAAGCCTGGAAAATGTAACTAAAAAATAAGAGACTTGTGGAAAATGCCGGCAGTTATGTCTACACCTCTTTAGGAATCATGCTCATACCAGATGTTTGTGCTTCAGTTTTCTATCCCGTCATGCGTCACCCCATATACTTTATATAGATACACTATAATATAATATACTATTTGTTTTGCTGCATCGTCAATACTTGTAACAAATTCAATTCTTTCTGACATTAATGCTGTAAGTATACACTGCATGAACGAGCATATTAACAAACCAGAATAAAAGCAAGACTTGCACTGCTGGTTTTGTTTAGGCATGCTCATACACATGAAGGCATGCACATAAAATAATAACACTATAAGCTACAGGCTTGAAAGTTCATTCAAATGTTCAGCAACTGCCATGAAATCAAATCCAACTGGAAACTGGTACTGCCAACAGAGGCCTCCTCAGCAAAATTAAAAAGACATAAAAGACATACTATAATAACATAAATAAAGCAATGACAACTTATTAGTTAAATGCCATTTTATAAAAATGAGCTTTCAGTTGTGGTTTAAAAGGAGATACAAGGTTTGCTAATCCTCAGGCAAGCGGTTCATAAATCTGCGGGCCAGGATTTACAAATGCCCAATTTCCAGTAATTTGTCTTGATGATAATGTAATCAATGGACAAACAGTCAGAAAACCACAATGTACAACTGTCATGGAAATCTATCCTTTGATCTATTTCCTCAGCAAAACACCACATTAACATAATCACATCAACATTTAAAAACAATTCATTTTTATGGAAATGAAAGCAATTATTCACAAACTGGTCATGGTCCATTTGTTTTATGCTCATTACAAATGACATAGGTAAACAAATAAATGTGTCAGAAGAAATACATACAGAAATGTTAACTAAAACATCTATTTTAAGCTGTTATTCTTATTTGTTTGAATTATCACTGGGTTAAATCTGCAGCGTTTTTCTTGTGCAGGGACGTCTGGACTAAGCATCAGATGTAGCCACTGTGGTTTCAGTTGCGCTTCCGGATGGATTGTACAAATTGTTGAAGAATGAAAAGTCAGATTCACTTCCATGCTGTGTACCCTGGAAGGGAACAAATGCTTTTACCATCTGAGCTCTACAGAGCCAGGAAAGGAAAGGATGCTTTGTTATTGCATTTTGCTCACTTACATCTATTCTGCAGTCATAGAGGTCAAACACTGAGTTCTGGTCTTCATTCTTCATGATTTTCGGCCGGATCCTGAGAAATAAAGACAGAAATGGTAAAATAAACAAAACATATGTTCTTCAGTATTATTTTGCACATAATATAAGTTATAATTCCTCTAATCACCCTCATCCTCACCACCACCATCAACTATGAGGATCAATTAAGTTTTGCACTAGTATTATTAATATATTATACTATATTCATTCATTTATTTATCATCAGCACTACATACATTATACAGCGCTTTCTGTTCAGCATGAAGAGCACAACTGAGATGACAACCCCAGCCAACAACGTCAGACTGACCGCGAGCCCGATGGACAAGGAATCTACAGACACAGAAAAACACAAAATCTGAGATCAATGACTTCCTAATATTGATCGCATCCCTTTACGCATGCCATGTCACAATTCCATGTCAAGCCTTAAAAATCCCTTATTAACTTTATCATTACTGAGGCAGATTTAATACAGCTAGTGAGATTAATAAAGCATCATAGCCTTTATCTGGATTCACCTGGTCAGTCTATTTCATAATCAAAATAAAGGGATTGGAAGCACCTTACTTGTGCAACGTTAAAAAGCACATAAATGAACAGCAGCGCATAATGAGCAGATGAACATACAGTGCATAGACTATAAACATGCAGAATATGCAACGGGTTTCGAGCTCAGTGCTCTTCTTCAGGCAGTCCATTTCATAGAAAGAATGGCTATTATTTCGTACATTTACACAATAGTTAACAGTTAATAGTTAATATTAACAGGGCTTAATAGTCAAAAGTCATAGTAAAAAATGCTGTTCAAACCATCAAACTCTGCACTGGACTTATGTGATAAAAGGTATAGTTAAGAACAGAATAAATTAGAGCTGGTCGTCCAGATCTGGATCAAATAATTCTACTTCTTTTTTTTTTATTTAATTTTTTTTTAAAAACATTTCAGGATAATCAATCCAGAAAGAACAGAGAATAGAGAAATGATATGCTGCAGAGCAATTTTGCTTCCAGTTCTCTAATTTTCTGTACAATAAATTACAGTAAAGTGTAGTAGACTGTAGAAAAGGGCTTGGTGTTCAGTAGAAGTAGCTGGGAGATTCAGTTTACCGTGAGTAGCAGGGGGTTTGGTGGGCGGCTCTGAGTAGCAGGGGCCAGGGAGGGTGGTGATGTCGTCTAGAGCAACGTCCCCACCAGTATTCATCCCCCTCTGATACACAAACACAAACTGTGGCAAGAAAAAAAAGTTACTCAAATTGAGCGCTACCAGCAGGAAAATGAGCAGAGAGTAAAGGTATGAATAAAAAAAAAAAAAATTATTTATTTGACATTTGTTTTTAGAGCATAGTTAGCAGTTCATGGCCTCATTTGTTTCCATGTCAGTGTATACTGTACCTTAAAAAGGAAGGTTTTGTTTTGAAGTCTGTCCTATTCATGAAAAAAAGTCAAGCTGCTTTTTGGAACATTAAAGGTTTTCATGTTTGATTCTGAGAAACTGGCGCCAACCTCTTCACCACCACATGCAATTTTGAGGGTAATAGTTGGATAACTTATTGACTTGCACTGCTATTATAGTAGTATTAGTATTACAGTTAATATTAACAAATACTAACAGGACACTGGCTCTAGTTTCAGGTGTGAAAACTTTGAATGTCCTCAGAAAAAGCTAGGGGACAACACTATGGGATTTTCAAAAACCTGAATATTTCCTCTCAAAACAATCTGCTTCATCTTTAAGAGTGTTGGATGACAGCAGGGTGAACTAGCTGCTTACCCAGAATGGCTGTCGATGTTCTACAGACACACTGGCCTCCTGCCACTTGTCTCCCTGGTTCCCCGTCTCAGTCCACTGCAGAATCCCTTCCTCGTCTCCACCGGTGTGTATTTTCCTAGGGCACAGGACATAGATTTTTTGTGAATGCAGCCTTCAGATTTGTTTAATAGACAGCTTAGTAAATGAATGTTTGGCACATGTTTTCAAAGTACAGCTCTAGTGTAGTATTGCTACTCATCAGGCGTTAAAGTGTTACCTGTCATTTATGTAGACTTTGAGAGTCCCAACGTGATTGCCATACATGTGGAACCAGAATTTAAGACAGTGCCCTCCAGTGGCAGGCTGGAGTACATCACTGACCAGGAACGACAAGTCTCCCCACTTCCCCACTGAGCTGTCCACATACAGGTAGTAACCTGGGAGGAATATGTAAAAAAAAAAAAAACTTATGTAGCTAATATAACCTGGTATTATTTCACTCTGGTATATTGTATTGTATTAAAGCTACACTAGGCAACTTTGCATACTCCAAATGGCAGCAAGACGTAAGTGTTTGAAAGATTTGAATTTCAATAACCAGAAATCGTGATGTCAGTAAACTGCACACAGCACGCTCATGTTTACCAACCTGGCTGATCTGTGACGCTTTATACCAAATGATACCAAAAGGACAAGAGAGGGAAAATATGTAATGTTGGTGAGTCAAGCTTTCTCTGGACAGAGTGCATGCTTGCTGTTAATGAGAAGGTTTGTATTTCACTCTTAAGTTTCCATTTGTCACTTTTCCATTTGTCACTTTGCCCATTTGTCACTTTCCATTTGTCAATGAATGGTCACACCAGAACTGAATTTGGGCAAAAAGGGCATCTGCAGAGTTTCAATTAAGGCTGTTGGGAATTGGGATGCGCTTTTCTATTGCAGCACCACGTGTTTTAGGTTGATAAGATGGGTGTAAATTTAGAGTTTTACATAACAATCTTGCCTAGTGTAGCTTTAAGAAAAGGCGGCTGTGATGCATGTTTTCCATATCATAAGTAGATTTATGAACAAGCAAACTTCATCATGCATCTCAGTCACATCCAGCCTGTTTCAACCTACAACCACAAAGTTATATACACTCTATATACCAACCCTGTTCTGAGTTGGTGGTGTGGTCAACACTGGGCCCGGTGTTGGGGTTTGGAGAGGCTCCTCTGCCCCTCAGCCAGTCCCCCTGGTCCACTCCTCCGCCCAGGTTGCTCCAGCTGCACAGGCTCCTCTCAAAGTCACAGTATCCAGGAGGATAGCAGCGGGTGTCGATCAGCCGCACGTCATCAAAGGCCATGTCCCCCTGCTGGGTAGAGCCAAGCTTCACACCTTCCACCACAATCTGAAACACACACACACACACACACACACACACACACACACACACACACACAGTGCTATGGCTGTCACCGCTTATATACCAATACTGAGTGTAAAATCAGTGTTAAATGTGGAAGCAGTTTTAGATTTAATTTTAGTCTCATTTTATTGACTGAATGGTTTATTAGTTGAGTTTTAGTCAACAAAAACACATGGGTTCATTATAATCCCATTCATTTAAATTGTATTTTGATGAGGCAGCTGAGCGGTATGGAGAAAGGCCAAAAATAACTAAAATCTAATTTGCATGATCAGAAAAACAGAGCAAATTAAGGGTTCATTAATCTTATGGGTTTTTTCTTGTTTTTGTTGGCAAACTGTCAAATCCTTTTATTTTTTGTTTGAATATCAGGCTGTAAAAACATAATTTTTTTTTTGTCCTAACTGCCATGAGTTTAAACCATGTAAAATGTTGTTTAGAGGATTTCTAAGATGAATTTAGCTTATATGATATGGAAAAAATACACATGATATTTTAACTTCCAGCACAGTCTCTTTTTTTTTTCTCCAAAACATTACACTACCACTGTAACCTAAAGATACCAGAGTGGATAAGCATCAAACCATTTGAGGCTGGACCCAGTGACTCACCCTGTACGGCTGCACCCGCGGCACCAGTGCAGCCTGGGAAAACCTCCACAGCCGGCCCTGGTCTCCTGTCTGGGAGAACAGCAGAGCTTGCTTCCCCTCCTCACTCTGCTGGTACACGTTCAGGGTCCCCATGCCTTCGCCATACATGTGGTACCACAGCTGCACACATGCTCCTTTGTCTGAACAGCCACAGGAGGGAACACTATATCAAACTAATGGGCTGATGTGTTTTGATTCCATTGCTAAAATATTGTGGGGTGAGCAACTATTGAATGTCCACTGAATTAACTTTTAATATTTGTGTTTTCTTGAAGACACAGGGATAATGTGTCAACGGATAATTCATGCAGTGCATAAGTGGGGCTGAAATACATATATTCTATTTCCAATTATCCTCATTATTATAGAAAACAAAAAGGTAGAACCAGGATGGAGCCAATCTATGGTACAGGGCTGATCTTAGTACATCTCAAAAGGAAATAAAGTCAGATGTCTGCAATAGAACAGTTGAAAAACAGCAACTCCCTCACCTGCAGGGTACAGCGGTGAAGCCATCTTGGCCGTCTGGCCGGCCAGGTCAGTGGCAGAGGAGGGCAAGTAGTAGTAATGTCCAGCGGGAGTGTTGGTGGTGTGGTCGCTGTCTGGCCCAGTCCTGGGGTTGGGGGTGGACCCCGACTGTCTGACCCAGTCAGAATCATCGTTGGTCTGCTGCCGCCAATTACAGCTGCCCTCCTCGAAGTCACACAGATCTACAGGATAACATTTTGGAAATATCAAAAAAAATATAATTACCTAAAGTTTATCATTCAATACCTCTAAAATATAGAGAATTGAGTGTGTAAGTGTGTTACAGTTCTTTGAGGCCAACTACTATGCTTTAAGTTTGTTTTAGTTTCTTCTATCCATCAGTTTGTAAGACTAGGCATCACTTTTTTTTTTTTCAAATGGTGAATATCAAATTTTGGAACAAAGGTTTTTATATATACAGTGATTCCCTACTGTGTTTCCCCACCATTCGGCACATAATAGCAGCCACCAGATGTAAAATATTTTCCTTAACACTGGGTTCAAAAGAGAGAGTGAGTGTCTCACTGGGTCTATCTGCCGTTTCTGAGGCCTTTTCACCAAGCCAAGAAAAAAAAAATCTGGGGGCCATGCACACATAAACCCTGCCTTTCATCTCCCTTATGTGATGGACATCAATACTACTAATTTGTATTCCTGTTTACTGTATGTTGCCACCATTAGCTGCTTGGTGCATCTCTGTGTGTATGTTAATATGCAGGCTCTGCTGTACAATCCATTTCTATGAGCCTGCTCTACAAAGTATTATCCTTTTCTTTTTATATTCTTTTTTGTTAATTTTTACATTTGCATTTTTTGGCAATCAGCTAATAATCTTATTCAGAACAACTTTGCAATGAATGTGCAAGAGACAGAGCCATAGTGCCCTGAAAATGGATGTAATAAAATATTCCTGTGACCCTAGATTGATCATGTAGCAGAGAATTGATACAAAAATAAATAAGAGAAATAAGAGCTAGGGAGGGAGGTAGAGGGGATTTTTTTAACCTCAGCATGAGAGTATATTGGAGCAAATAGAGGAGGAAAATATGGGAGAGATGATATGATTCAGGAGGGAGACAGTACTACTTGAAAATTTAAGTTTCTCTAACCCCTTTTTTCCATCTGAACTATTCTAACCCATCCATAATGTTTACATACTGTAAATCGTGAATAATTAATGAATGAATTAATTCATTAAATAATAAAACTGGATCAATATGAACTGCAGGTTTGGGATTAGGCTAGAAACAACTACGGTAATTTAACAAGGAATTTCTCTCCATAGTCACTTAAAAGTAGTCAACACAGAATAATAATTTACTAAATTGAATGTAGTGTTGAAACATACACATGCACACACACATGCAATATGTACACATACACTCAATGCCTTTTTGGCACATTGTGGCTGGTGCCCTGAACACGGTCTTTAGAGTCTAGTCATAATCTAATAATCATGTTAAATGCATAACAATCATTTCTAGTGGGATTTTGTCCCAACACCAGCCTTAGTACCTGCGGCAGGACACGGCCCATTGATGAGGGAGATGTCATCAATGGCGATGTCCCCTGCCTCTCCTCCCACTGTCGCCTCCAAAATAACTTGGTGGACTTTCTGTAAGGTCACATGACTCAGCACCACACGCCACTCATCCCCTTGATTTCCTGACTGTTGCCACACCTACAGGAAAGAAAGGACACTGATTCACTCTTCACAATGAGGATGTGAGGAGATTTTTGCAATACCATGAAACCGTCCGAGGCACAGTCACTCCATATACCATACATTAATGTTATTTTGCAATCAGCATTGCACAATTGAGTGAAATGTATAATAAACACACTGAAAGTTCATTGGAAACGGTCCCATGTGTTTCTCAATCAACCTCAAAGTCGTTTTTCTAGTAGTTAAGGGAAGTAATGTGTGCATCATCCATCATGCAGACACGATCAACAATAAAAATGTAGCCTTCTCTTACCCTCAAACCCTGCACTTTGATTGAAATTTAAACTTATAAAACTTAAAACTTTTAATATCTTGCATGTTTTACCAGTGTTTTCTTCAAGGAGTCAGCTGTTTGCAGAACCATCTTCAAAGAGCCCACTGTGGCTCCAAACATGTGGTACCAAAATGTGAGGCAGTATCCGTCTTCACCAGCGGGTGGCAGCAGTGAAGACTTCAGCTGGGCCACACTCCCCTTTGTACTTGGAGGGGAACTCTCGATGTACAAGTATTGCCCTGTGAAGCCCCATACAAAATTGATAATGTAACTAGAGAAAATGAAACTTAGTATTTTAGCATCAAAAGCTGGCTGACTTCTGTAATAACTCAGATGACCTCCATTTTGTCTCATTGGCCATTTAAAGTGCCAAATACAATGGTGGAATTCCTTTCTCAAAACAGGAAGTGGTGATCTTTCTGTCCTGACTAATGTCATTCACACACACACATAACCATGCAATATAATCATTTACTTATCCACACAATGTGAGATTGCTTATAACCACAAAACCGGTGATTCTCTGTTATCTGTTGCTCCGAGGCTCCAGTAGAGATGCAGAATGACTAGTTTTTCTTATATTTTATCAGAATCTGTTTTGTTTGTGTTTGTTTATGTGCTAGAAGTGTGATTTTCAGACCTGTTTTGCCATACAGTGGCAGTGAATGGAGAGAGAAAAAAACTAAATTCTCCAATCGCCTCTCATGGAGCCCTAGCCCTAAAATTGTCTGCAGAGAACTTTGGGGTTATATCTTGGCCAGGAAGCTACACAACCCAAAGTACTACCAAAGTTCAACATCCCTTTATGGTAGTCTAGCGTAGTACTGACCAGTGCTGGTAGTGTGGTCTCCTGCAGGCCCGGTGTTGGGGGTGTCAGTGGGACCAGACCTCCTCTGCCAGTCCAGCTCATCCTCAGCCCCCTGCACCCAGACACACAGACCATCTTCAAAGTTGCAGCCATAGGCAGACAGAGCTGAGGAAAGACAAAGAATTTCATATTAGCCGACCTTCCTCCCAAATTCTCTCTCTTGTTGGTTTCAGCACAGTATACAATGCAATGCAGCACTGTGGCTCCCCGCTATGTTTAAAGTTATGCATGTGCTCCACTCTCCTTCGGTCCAACTAGTTCTAGATAAACACACACATTATTAATGAAAGCTTATTTACCTGGTGGTTGGAAGGAATTTTCACAGTTTAAGAAAGAGATGTCATCCACCGCAACAACGTGATCTCCATCTGTAGCGCCCCCCTGACTAGCTCCATCCACGCTACTGAACAACACCTAAGAATATAAACAATCACATTAATGCTTTTAAAGCCTAGGTACTCAAGTCCAGTCACTCAGGCCCTCCCTGATTGTTAATGAGCCCCAACTCATTAACTATCAGGAAGGTACAAAAACCTGCAGGACACTAGTAGGGCTCTTTCTCAATATGTGTTCTTGTGCATTCTTGTGTCCTCCATAATGCGTTTTATGTAATATCTAACCGCCAAAGCACCAAAACAAAAGCACAAATGGTGACTTGACCGGTGAGAATGAATTGAAAGCCCCAAGATTCATTGCGAGAACGGCACATTCTACAGCAGCGCTGTAGTCTACAGTACAGAGCCAAGGAAATGAACAGCTGTGTGTCTTAATTGATTATGCGCTCGACATGAAGCACACAGCCCGTCTCAAACTGTAAGGAAGTGTCTCTGTGCTGACTTTCATGAGAAGATCTTTCTCTCCAAGACAATTTGGGAAGAACTTTCTCCACAAGGTCACAAGCATCGACTTGGCGTTCTTGGATTTGATAAATCAGCTTAGACCTCAAGGACCGGAATTGAGCACCTAGGCTTTAAACTGGATTAGTGTCCCCAAACACAAAGACAACCTCTTGACTGTATTGATCAGGATGGCGGATTGTCAGTGTACTACGTATGTAAGGGATAGGCAACCATGTGCCATGGAGGGCCAAGAGTCTGCAGGCTTTCATTCCAACCAAAGACTACACCAGCTGATTTCACTGATTAGCACAGCTTCAGCCAGAGAGGAGGAAATTGTGAAATCAGTGAAATCACCTGCTGCAGTGTTTGGTTGGAACAAAAACCTGCATACCCTTTGGTCTCCATGACACATAATTGTTCAGCCCTGCAATAAATGAAAGATAATTCAGTTCCATTCACTCCATTAAATACATACATTTACATTCATGCATACTTGCATCTGTTGTATTCTTTCCACTGGATTAAAATGGAACTATTCAATGGATACATGAACACACACCTTATAAGGCTGTTGGTGCTGGCCTAGAGGGAGATACTCTGGGGTCCATGGTGAGACAGTGTTATGACTGCGTGACCACAGGGTTGCTTCACTCCCCTCAGCTTGCTGCATAAGCACTCTGAGTGACCCAGCACTCCCCGCACTGATGTGGAAGTGAAACCTGGGCCCAGGAAAGAGGGAAGGAAGCAGGGGAGAGCGTTGGATTAGGAAGGGAGTTGCGTGGGAGGAAGAGAGAAGGAGGGGTGAGGGGGCATTGAGCAATTCATACACTACCAATTCAACTCTCAGTATCAAAACAAACATTTTATGGACAACGGACATGATAATAATAATAATGAGGCTTGCTTGTAAGAAGAGCAAACTGGCCATCAGTGTCATGGCTGTCACTTACAGAATCTGGCAGTAGGGGGATGAGGGTGGGA
Source organism: Centroberyx affinis (assembly GCF_046629955.1). Taxonomy (NCBI): domain Eukaryota; kingdom Metazoa; phylum Chordata; class Actinopteri; order Beryciformes; family Berycidae; genus Centroberyx; species Centroberyx affinis. The sequence goes on along the minus strand of NW_027282520.1, from coordinate 694,707 downwards.
GGGTGGGGCTCTGGAGTCGGGCCTCGCTCTGTGTCGGCTCTTGACTGAAATTCACTCTCATGTAATGGCCTGGGAAAGGGGGCAAAACATCCTCAATCAGCAAAGTTGACTCTTAAACTTGCTGCTTCAGCGGAGTGTGAGCTGCGGAGTGTAGTTATGATCACTTGAGGTCCATGTCTAGGCCAGAAAGGTCACCTGTGTCTGTAGTGTGGTCGGTGGGAGGCTCAGTGTTGTTACTGGCTCTCTGTCTCTGCCATCTGCTCTGCCCATCACTCATGTCAATCCACTGACATTGGCCACTCTCAAATGTGCACGGACCTGAAAGGCACGTACAGGGCATGAGCAACCTGACATTTTTGGGGAAAAGATAGGAAGTGAGTATTGGTTCATTCATAGTATGGTTAGGGGAGAATGGGGAAACAGCATCCGCTCTTTAAATTTCAATTTATTTCAACAGAGATATAAATATGTAATTATTTCAAATAAGAATTTCTCTGTATACTTAAGGTTGTTGATCATCCATGACAATCAAAACAATTTCTGTAACTAATGCAGTTTTAGAAGAATGATCTATTCTTTTTGGCACAACTTGCCCAAGGGTAGGGGTAAGTTGAGTCTGGGGAAAGTTGAGCCCTATAGAGGCAAAATGTGCCATCTTCTGTATCTTACTGCAGAACAAAATGTACTCTGACTATTTTATGAAATAATATAAGTTGTTTTATTTCAACAAAGTGTAAGTTTACACAACTTAAAACCTTTTGTTGTCCTTTTCACTCCTTTCACTAGAGCCACTAGAACCAACATGCAGGAGCAGACAATCTGTCTCTACTTCCTGTCTCTTCTGAGAATCACATTCTTTTTGCTTTTACTTCAACTTTTTTTTACTTCATGGTAATAATTTATCTTATTTTCAAAAGGATAACAATGTAAGACTTGGCTCAGCACGACCATCAACACAATATTTGTGGTGCGTGTGTGTGTGTGTGTGTGTGTGTGTGTGTGTGTGTGTGTGTGTGTGTGTGTGTTTACTTCCCCAATAGATGATGATTTCCCTTAATTTCAACATTGTAACAATACATAACTTGGTACAGCATCGCTTTTCAACACATTTCAATGTGTGTGTGTGTGTGTGTGTGTGTGTGTGTGTGTGTGTGTGTGTGATTCTATCTTTATTCTGTCTATCTTCTATCTTGTTTTGCATGTGTAGTCTCATGGCATAATTATTCCTACTCTAATATTAGGAAATACCACTTGAGCGTATACACATTTTAAAACAATTTTAGTAGATTTAAATGTATTCAGATTGGGGTAAGTTGAGTCATTTGCTCAACTTGCCTTGGGGCTTACCCCACAACTACCATTTTGACAAAACTGCTTCACACAGCTAATCGGACCCACAGTCATGCTGAGTTCATGACCTCATATTGTACTTTATACAGTCATAAACTAATATACAATAAATAGCAAAAATCACAGTTTTTGACCTGGTTCAGCACTTTCTTCTTGTGCTGTCCTCCATGACTGATTTATTCTTCCTCAATCTGTGATCACATGACTCATTTTGCGTACGGCTGCCTACATTAGATGCAAGGACTGGCCCTTCTAACCCACAGGCTCAAAGTATCACTTTCTCCCCTAAATAAAGAGAGAGCTAGTTTTACCAGCCTGCATTACTTTACATTAATCATCTTAAGTATATAGATGTACCAGTCATTGCAAGACATCATAGACTGCTGTTGAAAGAAATGGAAAAGTAATGGAAAAATGGAAAAGTACCTATACTAAGCAACATTCCTCTATGCTCACTTAATATTCACCCATATTTATACCTTAAGTGCCTAAAAATACTGAATCCGCTTTGTCATTATAAGATTAAACTCTAAAGTAACTTCTTGTGTGTTTCTCACAGAACTCTGAGCTTAGAATGTGCAAATGCACAAATCCTATAGAAAACACTGACCAAGTGGCCCTGACAAAATAATAACTTGTTGTCTTCTAGAAGAAGGTGCTCACCTCTTATTATGCATCTCTTTAAAGCGCTAATATCATTGGTTGTACAGACCACTTTATTATATTCTATCTGACATAATCACGAATATCCAACTCTATAAAACTCTGTGTAATCATCCAGATTTTGAGTTCCTTGGCTCCCAACCTGCAGATTGAATAAACCTGTCAAACTGTCACTCTCTCCCTCATGTTACTGATGCGACAGGCAGTTCTCACCACAGTCGTCCTCGTCCTCCCCTAGGGGGCAGTCCAGATGATAGTCACACTGTGCGCTGGCCAGAACACACACTTTGCCCTCTGACCGCCAACAGAAAAACTCATTATCCTGCAAGACACAAAAAAATAAATAAATAAAATCATATTAAAAAACAAACAAATTCACAAATTTGATTATGTATGCTTTATTCATCACAGAATTGCCTCTGCAGACATGGCTTTGCTTATTTTACCATTGTCTGTCCTGTATTAATGTCAGCTAACTCACCTGACAGGGATTGGTTGGTGCAGTTGAGGGAGAGGGTGTGGCTGGAGAAGTGGGTGTGGTAGAGAAAGTGGGTGTGGTAGAGGAAGTGGGCGGGGCAGAGGTGGGCGGTGGGGCAGGCAGTTGGCTGTTGTTGGGGTCCGGTACACACTCCTGGGAGAAGGAGATGTCGTCCAGAGCTGCCAATCCTCTCTGACCATCTCCTCGCTCGTAGCAGAAGACAATCTGCGGAGACAAATATACTAGAGAAACTAAGCCTTACTGACCTTATTGCAACCTGCTATTCTCCCTGTTATTATGTAAGCACACCATAAACAAAGAACCATACACAAAGTCAAGGCCTATATAGTGGAGGTAGTTCTTGTTATTATTGTGCTATGCAAGTTCACCTGGAACACATTGTTATTAACAGCAATGACCTAAACAAGATATTTGTGAGGGAGGGAAACTTTGCACCACGTCCCTGTTATGAAACACACCTGTTTTTAAGATTTGAGAGATATCAAACATAAACAATGGGAAAATTGGATCTGATACTGCATTCATGTGTACGGATACCGTCATGGGATCTAAGGGGCTCATTTAAAGTCGGTTCTCACACACCGATCCTGTTCTTCATTAAATCCCAAGTTTGTGATTTTGATGCCAAAATCAGTAGATTCCACTGATTTTGTCCAGTTGTACAACTATTTTCGATCATCAAGATATGAATGCCATAGATCTGAATTCGATCTTTTATGTCATATGGCAGAATTAATGATCCAAGAACATTCTTATAAATGAGGCTCTAGATATGAGTCCATGGTGACAGTTGTCTTCCATTAATTAACCAGCTGTCTGTGTTATCCTCACTGACCTTACTGTTGGCTGAGGAGGAGAAGGTGACCTCTGCTCTCTGCCAGCTGTAGCTCTGTGATTTTTCCCTGAGCCACAGCACTGCGTCCTCACTACCAGACCGCAGCGTCCTGGACTGGACAGTCAGTCTGGCTGTGTCATCATCCAGACTGTAGTGGAAGAATCTCACCTGCATGGATTCAACAAGCATAGCTGCACTGAAGTGACCACACAAAACAAGGCGACAGTTTGCTTCGGAAACAAGAATTACCAACTTATTTTTATGTACTTGGTTTGTGAACCAAACAGACTTGTGAACTGTGATCAACTCGCAAGGTCGTCTGACTCGCAACACTAATAAAATACACTATCAGTGAATGTACTATGTTTTTCATTATCTTAAAGCCATTTTGATCTAAAGGCTTATGCTTAAAAGCTTGACATTTGTTTCTTAAACAAATATAAATAGTGAAGTTGATGCCTGTGTATGAATTTCGCTTTGCCTTTAAATCAAGGCAGGGCGGCTACTTTAAAGAATCAAAAATATAAGATAGTTTTGATTTGTTTAACACTTTTTTGGCCACTGCATAATTCCATTTATGTTATTTCATAGTTTTGATGTCTTTACTATTATTCTAAAATGTGGAAAATAGTAAAAATAAAGAAAAATGTGGTGTGTCCAAACTTTCGACTGGTAGTATACCTTTGTAGAACTGAAATGAGTATAAGATAAACAACCAAAGCTACAGACAGAGACTCATGGGGGAAGGTATTACTGTCGTATGATCGGTGCGGTACTGCCAAACCTCCTCAGAAGCATTCAAGCATCAAGTTTCTATTTGTGCTGTGTCTGATAAGTACAGCAATAGATACACAGGGAGCAACAGATACTCATCCCTGTTCACAAATTCCCATCTGAGCCACACATTTAAAGATTGGCGGTGAACTACATCTATTATCTATTAGGTATTTATTAACATCTTCATCTATTTGTACTGTTATCAGCCTGTCATGATGTCAGCCATGTTGACTTTTACATATTTAGCTGTCTCTCCTGTCAACAGACCATGAAATGGAGAGAATGACTAACTTATAATGCTAACAGGAATGAGAGACAACACAAGTGGCAACACAAGTCATTTAGCTGTATCATCCCCAAATACCTGGAAGGCCCATGTGTATGTATACTCACAGTGCAGTTAGAGCTGGGTAGTAAAGTATTGGAGAGGATCTCTGATGTCTGGCCCTTTTCAGTCAGGTGAGTCCCAGGGATAACATAGTGACCTGGATGATAACAGTAAAAAATAATATGGAAATTTATATCATAGTATATCATAATGTGATGGTAAATAGAAAGATTAATACATTTTGAAATCCCATCAGTGGTCACCATAAGGCCAAAACAAACCAATATATGTAAACAACCCCCTCCCCCCCAAAAACAATATACTATATATTCAGAATACTATTCATTTATGATTTGAGTAAAGTCATGCATAGGCAGGACTCTAAACCATTACCACATCGCTGTTTACCTCAGAGAGTCCCATACCTGCAGCAGTGTTTTGGGTGTGATCCCTGGGAGGCCCGTGGGCGGGCCAGGCTGCCTGCCCCTCGCGGAGTGTCCACTCAGCCCCAGGAGTGTCCACCTCACTCCCAGCCCAGGAGCACAGGCCCTGCTCAAAGCTACAGCGCTCCACCACACCCTGTCGCTCTACATTGTAGTAGGTAAGAGTGAGAAGGTGATCACAGGTTTCAAACAGGTACAGAAGAACACCAACCTGTGAATGTACTATGAATTTAAATATCCTCTCTACAGATACACACACTGCTTTGTAAAGCTTTAAGTCATAAAGTACCTGTATAGGCAGTGTGTGCGTATATAAATTTGACTGTATATGAATGCCACTACATTCAGTATTTCTAATGTATTCACTGTTGTTGTAACTTACCACAGTTGGTCTCATCAGACCAATCCCCACAGTCATCACTGAAATCACACACTTGGGTGTGCTGCACACACACACCGTTGTTGCAAGTGAACATATCCACTGGACACGAGGGCTGGGGCTCTGGAAAGGATGAAATGACCAAAAATAACATATATGTACATAAATCAGCCCAATGCTGAAAAAACAGCACGTATGCATAGCAAAACCCTTCCCTGGATAGGTCAAGGTTAGAAAAGGTGATATTCACAATAACATTTCATTAAATTGAAAATCCACCATTGGATATTCTTACACTGTTTGGTATCATACATTTGCAGCCTTACTTTCCTTTGGCTGCAACTGATTCATTCACAGTTTTTCAATATACACTGTTATTATAGCACTTATAGCACTATTAATAGTAGTAGTAGTAGTAGTGGTAGCAGTAGTAGTTGTAGTTGTAGTAGTAGTGGTGGTACCTGTATTATCCATTTCAAAAGGATAAGTAAGAAGAAATAAGTGCTGAGTTAGTGAGGTGGTCACAATAAATGTGTCTGAGCCTACCAGGCAGGGTGCAGTTGGAGAAGTCTATGTCGTCAATGGCAATGTCTCCAAGCTGGCTGAAGGTCCTGGTGGCTGCAAACAGGATGGTGAAGTCCTGAGGGGTACGACCGACCGTTACCTCACCGTGACGCCACGAGTCTCCATGGTTTCCCGACAGCCACCACAGTGGAGTGGACCTGGATCCCTCCTTCAGCAGCACCTTCAGCTCCCCTATGCCTGTGACAGTGTGTACAGCTGAAGATCACATGCAGGACAACGGACTGCACATATATTTGTGGACACACACACACATATGGACTCTCATATGAAGAGAGGCACCCACACACACACACACACACACACACAAACACACACACAGGCATGTTATTATGTATGGACGCACACACACACCTTCTCCATACATGTGGTAATAGAAGTGCAGTGTGCAGGTAGCGCTGGCCTGCTTCATGCCGGGACTCTGCAGGGCAGCAAAGCTTATCTGGTCTCCTCGATCGGCCTCCACTGCCATGTACCAACCTGGAGGAGTCAGATAAGAACTCAGGTAGAACCCCAAACAGGAATCTAGTGTTTCCTCTGTATTTATTCAGCAGTGCTGGGCCACTCCACAGCAGGAACGCCACCACTACTGGAGAAATCCCTGAAGTGTAGACCTAATGTTTAGAATAAGCAGTTTTATGATGATATAGTATCCAAAGAAAAATTATTTCAGCAGTGCAAACCTGCACAAGAACCACAACTGGGACAAAACAAGGTTGGATGTGGAGACTTGGCTAAAATGACCCCCAAGCACAGCTACATACTGTAAAAGGGGAAACGCCAGAGGAATCATGCTTCCATATCAAAGCCCTTTTACCTCTGTAACAAACCTCTCATTATTATCGACATTTTATTCGGTTGAGTAAATGATGAAATAATTGCCTTGCCTCTTGTTGCTTCCCTCTTTCTCTGCAGGTTATAGGTGTGGAAACATATCTTCATAGATTCCTTGATTATTTGGTTATTACACCTGTGGGATCTAGACTTGTATCCTACACAGATTACATTTTATTCCATTGGAATTAAAAATAAGTACTGTGTAACTTCTTAGTTTGCTGATCATATGTTGACAGTCAACTGAAAGTCTTGTTCTTGTTGAGAGTCAGTCAGCTGATACACTGTTGAATATCTACTGATACATTGTGTGGGCTATCGAAATAAAGTGATACCAGGTAAAAGGAAAAAAAAAAAGAAAAAGAAAGGGCAGGGCGTTTCATTACCTAGCTCAGTGCCCAGTGTGTGGTCCACAGAGGGTCCAGTATTCTCAGTGTCAGTAGCGTTTCTGCCTCTCTGCCACTGGAACAGGCCAACACTGATGTCCTCCCAGCTACATGTGTCATTCTCGAATGAGCAGCCCACAAATCCCCCACTCGTTCCATTCACTGTGGGGGAAAAGGTATTAGAAGAGGGAGAGCAACAACACATTGGGCAATTCATTTTTATTGTTTTTCATTACACAATTTACACTGATGTAATATAGAAATGAAGAACAAAACAATATCGCAGTACCTGGACAAAGACCTGGAGTGACACTGATGTCATCAATGGCAATAAATCCACTGTCTGTGGACTCTGCTTCAAACAGCACCTGAACATGATGTGGTTGAGGATATCAGTGAATATCATTGATAGAAATATTTTTTTTTAATGCCATTAGTACCGGCATACAACACTGAGGAATCAAGTATCAATTTAGGTACTTAATCCTATTATTGTAATGTAAATTGTTCCACAGCCTGTTTCTCCACACCTGGAAAGGTTTGTCCTCCATGACAGAACGAGAGAACTGGGTCCAGCTGGATCCGCTACTGCTACTGTTGAATATCAGGTCCTCCTCCGATGGCCCAGAACGTGTGTACACACGCAACGTCCCCAAGTCACTGGGAAACAATCAACAACTGTGATCTGTGAACATCTGTGAAACATGTGAAAACAGCTTCCAGAAAAATAATTTGCCTTGACTTTGTGCAAATTTGTTTTGCTACAAAATCTTGAGCTGCAAAAATGCATTTATTTGGACATTTTTGTCACTGGTCTATGCAAGGCGCTATAAAACTGCTGTCAGTGCTATCAAAAGGGAAATTATGGAAATGTATGTTAAGTTGTAAATTTCAAATGACAAAAAAACTCATTTGTTTAAGTAGTTCTCCCCTTGTTTCATTTGGGCTACATTTCCTTACTGGCAAAAATATATGTTAAGCAATTTATATTATATCTTACACAGACCTTTTTTTGGTGTTGGATTAGTTTGATGTAATTAGGGGGTTCAAACCTATGGTTCAAACAATATTTTTTCAAAATGCTTTGCAAAACAGGTCTTCTCAACACATCTCAAATGCATTTGAAAGTGTAAAAAGTGCCTACTATGCCTCAGGATATTGCTAGCACAAACTAGTGATTCACTTTTGCAGTAAATGACATTTGAGCACACTTTCTGAGGAAGTCAATGGGGAAACTAAGCAGGAGAAACTTGCTCAAAAGTGCATCCTCTGTATTTTCACATACTGAGTAGTGTGGCAAGGGTGATGATTTTGTTTTTTTCTGACCTGCTATCCATATGGTACCAGAAGGTGAGACAGGAGGTGTCCTTCAGTTGGATCCATTCTGATACTACCTGAGCTAGACTGCTGCGGTTTTGGGACTGGGATGAGCTCAGCAAGAACCGACCTAAAGGACATAGTAATGAATAGATAATAAAAAAAAAAGATACAAAATAAAGGAAAAAACAAAGATGAATGTACTAACTTAACCAACAAGAATTTGTGTACCCCTGCTAAACTAGTTCTCTATACTGTGCTTTGATGTCAGTCATTTTTATTCATAACAGCAGCAGCATGGACCAGGGGCATTGCCTTAAACCATGACTAGGGCAAAGGCCCCCAGCACTCACATCCCTACAAAAACAATCAATGTCAGTGACTTCAGATAAATGGAGATTGCACTCTCTTTAGTCATTAACATTGCCTTCTTTTCTTAATATTTTGTGCCTTTAATTTTTTACACTTTTCTGGACCTGCATAGTGACAACCATATTTGAATTTAATGTCAGTTGGCTGACTAACAAACAGACAATGCAGCATCGCAAGTGTGCAAGTGTGCACACATTTTTTTTCAATGAGAGGAGGGCACTGAGCAGTATTTTGCAACCTCTGACTAGGAGGGGCGACACGCACGGTCCAGCCAATTGGTGGAGGTTACCTTAATTGAGCAATGAGATTTCACTTTATTGTGTTGTGAAATAGCATCACATCAGCATGGAGGAGAATCTGATTGTGTTAAATATGATTTAACTAAATTAATTAATGTTGCAGAATAGTGTCAGATAAATAAACAGATAAATAAAATGATGAATACAAAAATGCCTATTTTATAGGTGCATGCAAACCAGCGGGGACATGTGTAGGCAGCTGAATTGTGTGCTGTTTCTATGGCAACCACTGCTGATGAATACAGACTTCCATGTCTGCCTGTGGAGCAGCCGAGAAATACACACAGAGATTGAAGCAGATCGCAAGTATTGGCTTCTTATTCGTATGCCGTCTGGTTGTCCCATCACTAAATAAAACTATAGCAAGCCAATGACACTAACTTTGATTAATGTTAGCTCATTGCTAACTGGCATAGCTAGTCTGATACTATTTAACCTTAAAGAGTAACTAAACCCCAAACCCAAATTTGTGTATGAGGGCTGATCTTTGGTGATGTCACCATTGAAGGTGACATCACCTGTCACTTGATATCTCATACTCAATTGGTCCCATTTTGATTAAACTTGGAGGGATGATGCATTTTGTCGCTGTGTTCTGGTGGTAAAAAATTTCACTGATGATTGGCCTGATGAGGGTGCAAAAGGTCAAATCTTTAAACAAAAATGTGATATCTCAGAAAACACTGCTCCGATTAACACAAAACACTCTACACACATCCAACTATCCTTATAAATTACGCTGGTTGGCCTAATGGAGGTGTAATAATTGAAGGTTTTTAATTACATTTTTAACTTTTAAAGGGCAAAACTGCTCCACCACGGTCCGATTTTGATGAAACTTGGAGGAATGATGCATCTTGTTACTGATTGGCCCATGCATCATTGCATCATTGCATCATGCATTGCGGGGGACGACATGTTCACTTGTTTATAAGTAATCCAACAGCTTTCCTGACAGCAATATTGGTGTCATAGGTCACCACCATATCACCAACAACTTATCACCAACAAATTCATCACACTTACTCTTGAGATGTTGTTGGGCACAGCACAAAAACTTCCTTGTTTTCCATGATCATTTCTGGGGCACAGCAAGATAGTACTAGTGTACCTGCCCCAGTAAATGGAGGGCTAACAACACCCTTGGCACGGACAGATTTCTATTTCTATTCCAGCGGGATGATGATGTTTATCTTATTTACCTTATCCATGTGTAAGGCCTTACCCTCTGGGGTGTGAGTGGTGTGGTCTGTCGGTGGACCCTGGAAGCGTCCGTCGGCCTGCACCCAGTCATGGCCATCTTCCTGGGGGACGTTGACCCAGGTACACTGTCCTGACTCAAAGTCACAGCTGCCCAGGGGAGTGCAGGCCCCATCCCTCATAGAAATATCATCTATTTGCACTGTAGAATTGGTGCCTGGAGCATGGGTTGCCTTAAACACCACCTGATGAAGGTAAATAACTGTTTTACCATAAAACATCTCATTGTACTAAATGTTACTCAAGTAGAAATAAAGATTCCCAGAAATCTAGTGTTACTAAAAATCTAAAACAGTAACTAGCATAGATGTGACTAGTACAGGGGAAAAGAAAATTACAGAAAAACATATGGGTTCACTCACAATGTGCATCTAAAAGTGGGAGTATTTGTTGTGTTCTTTCATCTTTCTATTTCATTTGATTTGAACTGCACTAGTTTACTTTTTAAGTCTTTTATCTTTTGTATCTCTTGTCTGTACTTTTGCACTTTTTAATTGTAAATCTTTTACCTTTACTGTATTTTTATCACTCTGTAAAGCACTTTGAATTGTCCCAGTGTATGAAATGTGCTATACAAATAAAGCTGCCTTGCCTTGCCTAGTAACTTTCCACATCTGCAAATAGACAGGACAGACTGACTGGTTTACTGTGAGAGAGACAGTTTTAAAGGGATTGTCATAAGAATGGCTTACACGGAATTTGCTAGGGGAGGACACAGTGAGCTCTGCCACCTCCCAGCCTGCAGAGGGAGCTCCAGAGCGCTGCCACAGTGCAGGACCCGGCTCCCCGCTCCACAGCACATGGACAGCAAGGATGTCAGAGGAGCCTGCGGGCAGCCAGTACCTACACACACACATTGTTATGTGCACTGGAAGCCAGTACATACCGTGTTGTACAGTATAAACTGGTAGCTCTGGACTCACCAGAAGCGTATACACATCGCCGCTGTTGAGCTTAACTCTGGTGTGAGCAGCTGAGCCACTTCAGCCTCCGTAGGAGTCAACACAGTCAAGTAGAAACCTACAGGAAAGACAGAAAATTGCAGCTGTTTAAAATCCAGCAATGGGTTGTTTTCCTTTTAATAGATTTCAGCATATATACTCTAAACTAAAACTGAAGTTTTGTAGTTCACTTACCATTAACCAACTGCACATGTTTTAACATTTGTTTATCCAGTGAATGTATTTTGTGAGCATCAATGCTCCTTTTCAGTATTGCTCTGCCTCACATTTACACACTTAGTTGCTCAGTACAGCCACAGTTTTCTACACTCCACCGAGCAGCTCCACAAGGACAAATGGGAGTTACTGTAGATGCATTGTTCATGGCCGCTTCTACAATGGTAAACCTGAACTCACCATTTTCAGTTCCATAGGTGTGGTCCACACGATCTTTTGTTCCTCTTTTGCGATCCCAACGACCCTTATGACCGACATCCTTCTCAAAGCCGCACCAGCTGGAATCAAACCCACACACATCTAAAAGGGTGTAAAAAAAGCAAAGCTGTAATAATCTCTATTAATATTTTGATTTCCAGTGGGCATTACTTTCTGAGTGTGTCGGGGTGGTGGTTAGACAGTATTCACTTACTGTGATCGTTGCATGCTCCCTCCCTCACTGTAATATCATCAATGGCGATAAATCCTCTGCTTCTGGTGTTTCTCTGACCTATGATCATGATCTATGCACAAAAGCAGGAATGCTGTGTTGAGTGAAACCCATCGTAAGAGCACATGTAAAGCCTGCCATGATTTGCTCCAGCACAGCTTTTATTTAATACAAAAATACAATGCAAAATGAGTGTTTGGTGCTTTGGATCATGGTGTTGCAGGTCCTATGCTTTGCTCTCATTCTCTGATCATGATCTGCAAGAGAGCTGATTATTATTTTTCTGTGCTTGTGTAGATGTATGTGTGCACATGTGTGCATAAAACATGAAAACGTACCTCCATCGTATCGTTCAAGCTGACGGTCACATGTGCATTCATCCATTCTGAATCCTGGCTTCCTTGGCGAGTCCAGGCTAACAATTTAGAGGAGTTCTAAAGGGAAGTATTTCATTATGGCTCTGAAGTTACTGAATCCTTTACAAGTCATTCTTATTGAAACACGCAGCATCTCCTAATAGAAATTTTGCAGCAGTATCAGGGTACATACTGTCTGAACCAGTAGATCCAGGGTGGACACCGATGGCCCCAGCATGAAATACCAGAATCCAACACAGATATGCGATGTAAGAGCGGGGACAGGAACAGAGATGGCTGCACTCTCGGCATCCTTAGATCCGGATCCATTCAACAGTAAGTAGAACCCTTGTCAGAAAGAGAAAACACTGTATAAGGCTGCAGGCTGCCAGACTGTAATGCAGATTGCTGAATATTGCACTGGATCAATGTTCTTTTGTCTGTTTTATCATCAAGAAGACAGTATTTCCATATAAACTGACTTACTGATTGATTGGTTCTTTATAATAAACATCTACTCATGGGCCAAAGTGAGATAGGTCAGTAAAATGTGATAATGTGTACTTTGGACAAATAACCATCTTGTATATGAATGCATGCCCTTGTCCCCCCATTCCAGTCCCACTTTGGCTACACCAGTTTTCAGGTAAGCCAATTTCTCACTTGACATCTATTCTAAACTCATTTCCAGTGAAAACCGAATAACGGCAATGTTCATTCATGTGTATTTTGGCGTCGCTATTCAATACCTTGGTCATTTCCGACAGTGTGATCATACAGAGGTCCATCCCACGGCTGGTCCACTTGAAGCCCTCTGTGGAGAGTCCAGTCCAAATCATCACTGACCTCCTGGTCCCAGTTACAAAGACCTGATTTACAAGATAAGATTTTAAATATGGAAATATTTATAAGAGAAAACAATGGAATATATAACTATATTGGAATTTTACTAATGTATTTTGGATTTATAATGTAGTCCAGTCATCTAATTTATATTTTGAGTTACAATTCTTAGTATTACCATAACTACTTCACTGGCTCTAAGAATAACTCACTTCACAGATAAAGTTGAAGTGAATTAAGATGGTATTAAGTGTGCTATAGAGTCTACATTAAACTGAGATTATATTATAGCTGAGATGTTATAATTGTTTCTACTACTTCTACTATTCACTCTGAAACGTATAAAACTGTGACCTGGCACATAACTATACGTTACTGTACTCTACTGGTACAATATTTCAAAAACACAGATGATTCAATCCTCAAAAAGAGAACTATTGAGCAAGAACCTTAAGCAAGGCTCTTAAGATGACTCACAATTTTAACAGAAAGCCATAGTTTGCTTTCACATCAGTAATCATTTTATAAGCTTACTCATCTTTTTTTTTTTTTTTTTAATTGGTGGATGTCACGTTTTGTTATGAAACTCTTATATTAACACAATATTTTTTGAAAGTGCATAGCAACTTTAGAAATTAAACAGATTATTGACAAAGCACAATCTGTCCTGACTGTACAGTATATGAAACCCCCCATTTCCCTAAGTCACCCTGCTCAAAGGTGCAGTCCATGGGGGAGGCAGGGGGAGTGGTGGTGGTGGTGGCAGGGTTTGGGGTGGTGGCTGGGATAACGTCACAAGCCTTGTCCCTCATGATGTGGATGTCATCCAGGGCAATGCTTCCCTCCACTGAGGACGGACGCTTGGCTTGCAAAATGATCTGCGGAAAAAAAGGACAAGATTTTATTCAAAACTGATTTGTCAATGTATCAGTGTAAACTATAAAATGATGGATGTTGTCTTACCTGGTGTACTCCTGATGCGCTGTAATCGACCCTGGCTTGGTGCCATGTGTTATTCATATATCCAGATGTATTCCACACAGAACGCAGTCCAGCGGTCTCATTTAGAAACACTGTCAGCTCAAGGTCCGATGGCACTGGAACCGCCACACGCATTAGAACTCATAGAAAGTCAATCATCAAAAAACAACACCCAGATTTCTGTTTACTGAGACGGTTTTGACCATCCGGCTAACATCCTTATCATCCTTTTCAACCCTCTGGATAACTTCTCTCCCCCATTGGGTGATGCCATTCTCATCAGGACAAAAATACATCATGTGATGAAGGTGATAAGTCATAAAGAATTTGTATAGGACAATACTTAGATGATTGGATCTGCTCTCTTTTCATTATTCATTCATTCATTCATTCATTATTTTCATTATTTTATTCAAGACCTGTTTGTAAAAAAAAACTAAACAAAAAACGCCCGGGATCAAAAGAGAGCCATCACCTCATTTGTACCAAGGAGCATACAACTCCTAACAAAAACAGCAACTGACACTAGCATTTACCTACAGTGTATTGTAAATATACTGAACAAAAATATGAATGCAACATGTAAAGTTTTGGTCCCATGTTTCATGAGTTAAAATATTCCATTCATTTTCCATAAAAAGATTATTTTTCTCAAATCTTCTGTACAACTTTGTTTCATCCCTGTTACTGAGCATTTTTCCTTTGCCCAGAATTTCTCTCAAATGATTTTCTCATATTATGAACTCTTTCTCATTCTCTTATGTCTATTATTATGACCTGATGTGTCCCTATGCTAAATGTTGGTCGTTTTTATGTTTTAATGTTGCCCAATGTCCTTAAAGTTTTTAATGTGGCTCACTTGTTTGGAAGACAAATTCCCTCAGGGGCAATAAAGGTTTTATTCTTAATTTGTATGTATTCGGATTTATGTGTACATGTATGTATGTATGTATGTATGTATGCATGTATGCATTATGCACTATGTGTAAAAATGAATTGCAAAGCAGCTTTACCTGGCCTCAGATAAACACTTTAGACAAGAAGGTACTCACTATTAACTCCCCAGCCTTGGGCATAGTGCCAGAACTCCAGGCAGGCACTTTCTACTGCCTCCATCCACTCACTCTCCAGGTGGGCAACCTCCTCTCTGTCAGACTCAGAGGGCAAGAAGAGGACAAAGTGGCCTGTTGAAAGAAAAAAACAACTTTTATATATCCAGGAAAACCTTTTTCAACAGCGCTCTACTGTACATGCTGTAACACGCATTCAGACCTAGAAGAGGCTCATTACAGTTATAGTCGTTCAGTTGTTTCTGAGCAGCTCTCCTGGGGTAACTGGGGGCTAAATGCCTTGCTCAAAGGCACCTTAGTGTTAGTTATTGATGGAGGGGAGCATGTTACTGTTTCTTTCCCTTTCCCCACCAAGACTTTCCCATTCAGTCCAGGGATTTGAACAAGCAAGCTGACTTTTCAAACTTTAAGAATCAGAATCAGAAACTTTTATTTGCCAAGCACAATGTACAAAGAATTTCTCTTGGTGCAGGTGTCAACATGAAAACTAATAAAAATGAGAAAAATGTAAAAAATGTAAAAACATATATATACAATACAATACAAACAGATATGTGCAATGTGCAATGTTAAGTACATACATTATATGATCAGTGATATGTTTAGTTAAATCTGCACGTGTGAACTAAATCTATAATGAATCTAATCTATAAGGTTATAGATGGCAGAGACATTATCAACATTATTCAGATATTGATTCCCATCTGATGATTGTCACTTGAAAGCACAGCCAGTGTAGCTTGACAAATGAGTTTTTCTGTAAGCATGACCAAATGTCACCTGTACCTAATTGAAATGTTTATGTGCCTATAACCTACCTAACTGAGACTCAGTGGAGTGATCCACATGCGGGATAAATTGACCGTCACTTGTCCCTGAGAGCCAGTCCCAGTCTACTCCGGACTCTGCTGGAGGACTGTTCACCCAGCCACAGTAGTCCATCTCAAAGTCACAAAAACCTGTAAAGAATAACACATACAGTGTACAGGTACACATGCACACATGTAACACATATAACACCCTCCACACACACACCCATTCACACACACACAAACATCTTTCATCTTTCAGTCCATTTGCTCTTTAACTTCACAGTTCTCTATCTGAAGTCCACAGTGGTCACTAACCCGGCGGTGGACAGACGCCATTCAGGACAGTGAGGTCATCAATGGCGATGTCTCTTCTCGGTCCATCACCTACCACCGCCTCAAAAATCACCTGTCAATCAGAATGACTCATGTAAATTTGTGGGTTGGATTTGAATTTGCAGCTCCAGCTCTTTGTATGTATCTATAGTTAAGAAAGATGGTGCAGACTGATTGCATACCATCAACTGTCTCACAGGCTGCCAGTTCCTATTAACACATTGGGACAGTATCCTCAACTGATAGTACTCAAACTCACTCTTTATTGGCCTATAGAAAAGTTGGCTAGAACATGTTAAGAAGATACTCACTGGATGTCACTGTTCAGTTCACTGAAGTTGTGTTAGGTACAGACATATACTATCTTATTATGATTAGACTATGTTTTTGATTTGCTAGAGCTATGTCATGGCCTGAAATTGGCAGTCAAAATATAATGTGTAAATTAGCTTTTATTATGCATATCGGCAACATGGTTAATAATTTAATTGGTTCATAATTAACATTATCTGGTAAAATACTGAGTGATAAATTCATTATGTTATAGAGAACTGTGTCTAAAAGTGACATGTTTGTTATCAGTTAATGTCACTTTGAAAGACTGTAATATTTTCTTTATTTAGTTGAAGCAAAATGGTCAAAATCAATATAATTTCATCACATTTTACTGGTCTGAACTACAGCAAACTAAACTATATAACCGTATATACATGCAGACATGGGGCAGAGTGGGAAAACTCCTGTCAGATACAAACTCGCCTTCACTTGCAGATTTCTACTGTCAGTGAACCAAATCTAAATATACACAGCATTTAGCATTTTTATTAGGCTGATGTTTGCCACGTTGATATTTACATATTTGGCTGTCTCTGCTGTCAACAGACTCAAAAAATGGAAAGAATTTGTAATGCTAGCAGGCATTAAAGAGACCTACAGCATTTAGCAGTTTTATTAGGCTGATGTTTGCCACATTGATATTTACATATTTGGCTGTCTCTGCTGTCAACAGACTCAAAAATTGAAATAATTTGTAATGCTAGCAGGCATTAAAGAGACCTACAGCATTTAGCAGTTTATTGTACCTTGCAGGCATCCAGTTGGCCTGTGTATATCTACCTGATAGGGAGAGTCAGGACTGAAAACCGTCACTCTTCCATGCCTCCAGTGTTTCCCCTGATCTCCACTTCTGGTCCATAGCTGGACGGGGCTTCTGGGGCCCTTCTGGGGTGTCTGAAGGTAAATATTGAGTTCCCCCACTCCCCTCCCCTCCATGTAGTACCAGAATATCAAGCATTCCCCATCAGGAGGGGTGGGCTCCATCACTTCAGTCACCATACCACCTCTGGACCCCAGAGAGTGACTCCACAACTGGGCACTCAGGTAATAACCTAGAGGTGACGCAGAGTCATGCACATGGTCATTTTGCGTGTGTGTAAGTTTGCGTGTGTATGCATATGTTAAACGCTTTATTTTCTGGGTCCACAATTATAGGGAAAATAGAGGAATAGTTCAATGGTAGTTAGTACCTGGTAATTTCCTTTGCAAGAAAGAATCATGAAATTATGTAGTAGTTATATAGAAAATGGAGGCGGTCAGTTCGATGGAGCTGAGATACCTGGACAGAACTGCAAAACTAAAATATAAACTATTTATTGGACAGGTCAAGGTCGATTTGGTAACCCAAGTCACTATTCATATAATTATATATAGGAAATTAGAGGAAGAAGTTATTTTTGGTATTTGTTGAATTATTACTGACCGCTTCCATTTTCTATATAACTACTACATAATTTCATGTTTTTTTCTTAGAATTATCAGTTCTATTTTCCCTATAATTGGTGCATAATGTCATGGCTCTTTCCAGGAAACTTCCTAAGGAATTAACAGTTCCCTTCAAGGAAACTATTAGGAGATTGCGGAAGTGTTAACCGAGGTTGGAGGTTTTGTTTTTGGTGTGGAATCACACAGAAGTGTCTGTGATGAGGAAGAATATGCTGATCAAATTTACTGTTATATTTAATAGCATAAACATGTCGTCCACCACGAATGATGCAGGCACCCTTGGGCCAATCAGTAACAAGATGCATCATCCATCCAAGTTTAATCAAAATCAGACTGGGGATGTAGCAGCTAAGGCCTTTCAAAGTTTTACATTTTGACCTTTATTTATATAATCAGGCCAAATTGTGTCATTTTTTTAAACAAAAGAAAAGAGTACCTAAAATACTATACATCATTCATCTAAGTTCTAAGTTCTGACAAAAACACATTTGTGTCATTGTGAGCATTTTTAGTTACAAAATTGTGACTTTTAATTATAGTATCCCCTTAAGGCGAATCAATGTAATTTGTAAGAAAAGCTGGATTTTTGTAGCAAATTTTCTGCATATAAATAACAATTAATTACAGCACCCTTAGTAGGCATGTGCAAATGGCATTTGTACACAAGATGTACAAATAACAAATATGACAGCCATTTCACAAGGTCTATCATGACCTAAAGCATTTATATTAGCCATATGATCAGAATCTCCAGGATCTCTAGGGGTCTCGAACCTTGCTCGGTGCCCAGAGTGTGATCTGTGG
This sequence comes from Centroberyx affinis, assembly GCF_046629955.1. NCBI lineage: Eukaryota > Metazoa > Chordata > Actinopteri > Beryciformes > Berycidae > Centroberyx > Centroberyx affinis. The sequence continues at coordinate 675,794 of NW_027282520.1, read as the reverse complement.
CTGGGCCAGATGAGTTGGTCGGCTGGGTCCCTCTGGTCCGGCTCCAGCTGAAGTCTGCAGACGGTTGGGGCTGCAGACCACAGAGGGAACCCTGGAAGGTGCACTCTCTCTCAGCCGGACAAGAGCCATTAACACTGCTGGACACCACTATGTCATCGATGGATATGCTCCCTTGTTTACCACCCACCACTGCTTCTAGAATAAACTGGAAAACACATGAGGCAGAAATGTGGAAGTCAATGAGAAACAAAATAATGTCTGTCAAAAGTGCATTCAAGTTGATCCATTATTTCACAGGCTGCTATAAGAGTAAGAGAAAGTAATATTAACTTATTGGAGAGACTTGCATTTGATAATAAGAACATTGATTTGGAATCACATTGACTCTTAGATATCCTGCAAGAGAGTGGTTCTCAGTCCTAGTCCTCAGGACTCAGAGTACTGCTGGTTTTCTATTCTAACAGGTAGTTAATTCTTTTCACCTTGTGCCCAAAATGTAAAATAGTCCCTGATTAGATGACTAGAAAGAAAAACACCTTAGTACTCTAAAAATGTTATGATCCTGTCCTCAGCCAACAGCTGGGGACATGTACAAGGGAACAGCAAGAGGAATACAGCAAGAGGAAAACCTGTATTGGTGTTTCACTGGTGAAGGTAAGATCAGCGAAGCGCCACTTGTTTCCCTGGGTGCCATTCCTCATCCACACAACTGTCTCCGGTTCACCCGCATGCTTTGTGATGAATTTCAAAGAACCTGGAAATAAGTGAATAACAACAGAACTTGTGCCTATGAGGAATAGTTGAAAGATGGTGATTTAATTGCACAATAAGGAACTTACCAATACTGCTCCCAAATATGTGGTACCAAAAGCTGACACATATGACATGACCTGCAGGCTGAGGGTAGCTGATGAGTCTGGCTGCTGATGAGGGATCCAGGTTGTTTCTGGTTGCTATAAACATGTAGTAACCTATGGAAAATAAACAAAGGGGCAGAAGGTTGTGAGGATATAATATCATCTAAATGATTCATCATAGTTGTTGCATACAGTGTGATGCAATGCTTATACTGTTTAAGTGAAATCAAATACATTAAATCAATAATAAGCATTTTTGTTAACGGAACATCTCTCCATCTCTTTCACAGCATCCAGGTGCTGCTAAATTGTTGTTGTTTTATAAACTCTAGTCAGCTGTCAATAGGATACTCACCATCACCAGTGGTGTGATCATTTTCCGGGCTACCATCACCAAAGCTCCCTTTACTCCTTCTCCACATAAGGCTGGCGGTGTAGTCGTGGTACCATGAACAAGTGTCCTCTTCAAAATCGCATGAGAGCTGGTCTGACCCTGCTGGGATATTTCCCTCCCAGCAGTTCTCAAAGCTGATATCATCCAGCATGACATCCTTGACTGCCGAGAATGGGCGTGCGAATAAAAACAGCAGCTGTGGAGAGGAAAGTGTTTGTTGTTTTGGAGATGGAAATTGTGATGAAAAATGAAACATTTTTATGAGATTTCAAAACTTAGAGACATTTTTTACTATTGATGAGAGTGGCAGATTACTACCACAGGTAAACAGAGTACAAAAATAGTTAGTCAGTGTAGTCAAGTCAAGGAGAGACTCAAGTAAAAGACTTAAGTAACAATTACTTTCCACTTTAGATTACTACTGCTGTGAACAGCCTGAAGGGGTGCAGGGTATTGTGCAGAGCTAACCTTGTAGCCTCCTGGCTGATTACCAATGAAGGCTGTGGCAGTCTCCCAACCATTTGTCTTACTTTTAGAAATCTTCAGCAACTCTTCCTCAGTGGTGCCTCTAACCATTTTCAGATAAAACGATGATGATGATGTGTAGGGCTCATCGTCATAAATATAGTACCAGAAGCTGAAACATATCAACAGTCACATCACAAAAAACAGACAACTGCTAAAATGCGTTCGAAATTCTGGTCAAAAGCATTGTCAACCAAGGATTTAAATTACTTTTCATCCATGTTTTTTACTAACAGTCATTTTTGAAGAATAGGAATTACATTGTCAAAATGATGGATATCTGATTTTGAACAAACTCTTTCTTAATTGAAAAACATAAATAAACAAAATCAATTAGGAGATAGCTCGTTCGGTACCGGATCTGGCATCCCAGAGCTGCCAGCTTGTCAACAGAATACTCCAAAGTGGCCTCCGAAGTGAACCTAGTTTGTTTTCCATCTATATGCATGACATGTCCTGTGAAAACAGACTCATATCAAACAGGCAGAAAGGACGCAATGATGAGATTAGCGAGCTATCATCAAAGGCTAGATCCTGTAATCTTATAAAAGTTTATACAAAGACAGTACATTTACAATGCCAGTGTGTCTGTTAACAATGAATTAACATGAATACCATGACACACATGGAACATGACAAAATGTAAATATTTACCCCAAGGGCTTCCTGTGGTATGGTCTTGTCCAGGTATTGAGGTGATATTTGCCATCTCCAGTCTCCAGCGGTAGACGCTCTCACTGGTATCATTCCAACCACATGAGTGATGCTCAAAGTCACATGACCCTTAACCAGGAAGGGGGGCACAGAAATGAAATTAAGCCAGCAAGTATTGGGACTCACTGATTGTCTGAGACGTACTGAAAAGTGTCCCTGTTCTTAGTGTCTTCTTCAATGTTATTGATTTTATCGGTGTTTAAAAGACCTGCATATTCCTTTAAAATGCTGTGTTTTAAATGCAGATTTGATAAAGGCCTGAACTCTTTTTTGGTGACATCAAGCTGAAAAAACTGAATCTAGGCTTATTTGAGTTGCACAGGTTTTGCAGAATGACCAACGCACCACAAAACTCTTCATCGGAGCCATCTTCACAGTCACTCTTGAAATCACAGATCGCCCCAGCAGAAACGCATTCTCCAGATAAACACTCAAACTGGCCATCAAGACAAGACGACACAATGACCAGAAATGCTGTAAAGAGAATATTATTACAAATGAATAACAAGAAGGGGAAGTTGAGGGGAAAATGTGTCCATAATTTTGAATGCCAGCATGGCCCAGATAAAGTTTGACAAGCCTTTCGCACAATCCATCCTTGATGTTGAAATATCATTAACAATAATGACAACAACAACATTATTATTATCATTATTTAAAAAATATTTAGAGTTACAAAGTGCTCTGCAGATAATCGGCAGATAATAAATAAAAGCTGATAAGATAAGCAGTATAAATTCAATAACAGCAGCATTGTACATAAAATCTAAAATGTGTAGAACATAACCCTGATTTCATCTCTGCATTATCTCCTCAGGCAAAAGCCAGATCACCTTTAGTCTCTGTCACTCACAAGGCGAAAGATCTGATATGGTACATCTGAAATTTACACCTATTCACTTAAGACACATTTGCAGTCGCTGTTACTGAAGGCAGTCAACCATTTTTTCATTGTTAAAACATCAAAAACCAGATGACTACAGTGTTAGAATCCCCCCACCACCTCGCCCAATGGTACAATGGACCACCTGTCAGTCACAGATAGCTCTTATCATGATTGACTCTCATGACCTCTCCCTTCCACTTTACCCCCCATGTTTGACCATTGTATATTGTACACCACATACACTACTTGAAACAATAACGATTATACAAATATTATGATATTATGATATTTAGCCTTAAAGACCTCTTACCTGACAGCAGAATCAATAATTGCTTCATGTCTAGCAAAACATGACACAGGACAATAAATCTAAGGAAATGGCTAGCTTCTTTAAAGCATGATCGCTACCCTGTCAAACCCCTCATTAACAGTCTGGGCATGTATTATCGGAGTGCACTGTTTATTATGACAATTCAGCAAAGGACAGGGGTCCTTATCAGTAAACCACGCTAAAGTCCACAGTGTACTCAGTAAACTGCCATTACATTTCCTTTACGTGTCTTTATGGCTCTCAGTGCATTCTTAACTCAGTTTGGCAAAGCGGAGGTCTGGACTACAGGAATTGCATAATGTCGTACAGATCTTCCAGATGATAGTGCAAAACCGGAATTTTATAATCTCCGGTTTTAAATACAGATATTGGCACTAACAGTGATGTGATGGTAAATAATAAAAAGGTGGGTAAACAACAATATAAGAATCATGATGATCTGAAAATGTATGCTTCTACTGTTGCACTCATTGTAAATACCTGACATGTAAACAACATAGAAACAAACAGAATAGTGTTAATTTAGAATGTGCTTTCTTATAAAGGCACTTTCATGTTACCCACATCTGTGCTGTGTCCCATGAATTTACAACAAAAATCTATCAAAGTAAAGTGAATTCAGGTGGGTTTACCTTAAAAGGATGTGAACCTACTTGGTCATGGCCAAGGCCTACTTGATCATATCTGTATTTCTAAGTCTAGTACGTCATAAACTAGGAGATAACAACTCCAGCTGAGTAGTATTGTAAGGAGACCATCAAGACACTGAATTACCAGCTCCAGGTCTATAATGTTTTGTCATTCACAATATGTTGCTATATAGCTGACCCTGCAGCCTGACCTCCCTGGAATTAAAGTGACAACAGAATTTCCCTTTGAATCTCTTTGTCACATTTTTATTATCTTCACAATACATACGATAAAGGATCATTTTTACCATTAGTCGCTATTAAGTGGATAAAGAATGTCATCACGTCATATATGTAATATATGACATGAAATATGTAATCACTTCTTCTTTCATTTAGGTGCCCATTAAACATGTCACCAAGTTGATAGCTGAGCCATGTGTGAAGCTTGTGCCCTGTTCAGTTATGAACCAAGATCCACTCCAGTGTTTGTTAATTTCCTCAACCTCTGCAAGCCATTCTCATTTCTGTCCTTTTACCTACCATCCACTTCCTCTCCAGCCTGGGCCACATGTTCCTTTGCCCCTGGAGGGGCTCTGACGCGGATCACAAGTCAACCACCTTCCTGCTGCAACATCCTGAGGCTGCTGGACTGGCTTGAGGAGCTGAAATACTTCAGCCTGGTGCTGGACGGGCCTTATCCCTGCATGGATCTACGTGCTTGGATCAGATGGGTGGCACGCTTGATGAGGACCGGGCCAGGGCTGATGATTCAGCTCAGGGCAGGATGCAAGTTCATTCTAGATGAGGGGATTACATTTTTATGTCCTGCCACCATGGTACATGATATGTGGGACATGGTGCCGTCTATGTGTTTAGACACACAATAACTCAAGAATAATACATGATAGAAATGTCATATTTACACCACAGGTTCCCCGTATAGAGTAGATGATCTGATTAGATTTTGGAGCACCTGGCTACAAACATTTGCATATTAATGAGGAAAAACTACTCTTTAATGGTTTAAGATACAGAGCTTATGATAAGATAATACCAGAAAATAAGTATGTGAAAACAAGTATGTTGATATATATAACTATTAATTAGCTTAATTAAAAACCTCATTAACATACATAGTTATGTTTACTATATCATGGTGATTATGGTGGGACATTAGCAGACAGGAGTTCTGGAAAATGGCTTCTATGTATCATAGGTGTCAGGCCACTGGTCTGGTGTGCGGGCATCTGCCCATTAAAAGCTACACTGACATCATCTCACAAATGGCACAAAATGACTGAGCAAAGGTATTTGTGTCTACAGGAAATCTTGGAGGCAGAAGGGAGATAAGGAAGGAAGGGAGGAAGGGAGATAAGGGTACAGAGATCAGTGAACTAAGGTGGCAGGAGAGAGAGTTAAAAAGATACACACGTCTAGTTATGGACACAGAAAAGAGTGCCGGACATACAAGATTTAAGTAAAAATACTGTACATTTTAACTTCAATCATATCATGTCACAGAATGTAAACATCTCATAATCTGCTGTCTACAGCAGGATCCAACTAGCAGACCTGTCCTGGAGCAGATTCTCCTGCTTGACTGGATGAGCTGACTGCCCAGCAGGACGAAAGCAAGCAAATGCTTTTCTGATCATTATGCTCATTCCTTTCTCTAATACCTAACACTCCTTTTTCTCTCACCCTTTTTATAATCACCTATCAAGGCATGCAAGGTGCAGTAACAACAACAGCAATGAAGAGAGTGGAATGATCAAAAAGGTCTGACCATGAGGACTATGTGGTTGGTTTTTATTGCAGTTAAGTTTCTGAGAAAATGTCTACCTCAAAAATTTGTCATTTCACAATTACTTGGTTGTACAAGCTAAACAGATTTTAAACTGTGAGGCTTTATGTTCAAAAAGAGAAAATGGCAAGAAATTAATCAGTGCAAAGCTCATCAAAAACTAAAATACTAACACTAGTGCAGCTACGACTACTACTACTAACAATAATAATAATAATGATCACAATAATCAGGATAGAGGTTCATATTCAGCACATGGCTGAGCCAGAGGATTACTAAAGAGGAAGTGAAACTACAGAATGCTATGATACATATAAAGGAAGAGTTGGGATTGACAAACTGTAGACCACAAGATCTAAATGTGTCCACCCCAAAACAGGATATTGTATTGCTACATTCAGGGTGTACAAGATGTTCTCTTCATCAGCAACAGTGTGGTATTACTCTGGTCTAATAACCTGACATGGAAACTTGTGCATCCTTAATACTATCTTAGCATTTCCTGTGTACAGCCTCCATCAGTTTATCAGTGACTTTTAGCCCCTCTGCATGATTGTAGATGATTCACTTGGTAGCAATATAATTTGTCTTATGTACTCTTACTCTGGCCCAATTCCAGTGGCTTGATAGATATGGTTTTGCTCATGCACGTGTGTACTCTTGAAATGCTTTTTAGTGTTATACACAAAGTCACTCAGGGTAAAGAAGAAGCAGAAATATAGCCACTTTTCTCATTTATAGAATACAACAAGGTATGCTCCCTTTGTAAGGGATATACTGAAAAATACATTTTTGTTGTGAAACAGTGTATGCGCCAAGAAGTAAGCCAGAAATCTCAGCAATTGGTGAAGTAATCATTGTCAACAGCACTATCAAACCCCAGATATATTGCAGTTATTCTATGGGATAGAAAAGTATTACTTATTGCACCTTTAAAAAGGATGAAGAGAACAAAAAGGATATTCTCTAGAACCTGTATGATTCATGTTTGGTTAGTTAAGCTAAAATTGGCTCACGTGGTCCAGTCTGGCTTTGCAAAACGTGGAGGCAAAATCACAGGCAGAGTTAATGAATATAAATTAAGCTTTGAATAGAAAGTATATGGCTTAACAGACTTTAATCAATACATAAACAAGCAGAACCTGATTTGATCAGATAGATTGATAGGTGACCTTAGTTGATCTTTCTAACAGTTACCTCTGTCCACTTTTTCCTCAGGTCAGATGAGTCATGTTTTGGGTAAATCTCTTCCACATATTTCTTTCTCCTAGCTAGCTGGGATTGCAGAGGCCACTTGCTGGAGCGTGACACCAGCACTTACTTCTGCCCATGTTGTATAGTAATCTTGTGTGTGTATGTGCGTGTGTGTGTGCAGTATCCACTGGTGTCCGACTTGCATGCACATAAAAATTTGAGTGCATGTTTGTGTGTGTGTCGTGTGTCTGAGGGAATTGCACATCATTTGCAATTGTAAAAAAGCCACATCATTGCCACATGGAGCAGCATCAGCATTTGGTTTGCAGAGAAGTGAGGGTGAGCAGTCGTCCATCCGCAACCCCCCAACACCCCCCACCCCCCACCTGACCCCACCCCACACCAGAAAAATGTTGAAACATGTCAATTTGTAACATGACACTTATTCATTGAAAAAAAAAAAAAAAAAAACGCGACAGGATGCGTCAATGCTGTTAAGATTCCCTCGTTTTCATGAACATGCTCATAGCTAATAAGTCCTCTGCTAGCAATGCATGGACAATGTCTGCTGGTGTAAGACATAACAGAAGAATGCTAACCATGAGGATAAGTGTTGCAGCTTTTGTGCTCCTCATCCAAACATCCCAGTGTTTGGCTTCAGATGGTACAGTATGCCATAAAGCTTTTTTGTGTGACAGTATGTGAGGCCTTTTTTTTCCTTGGTTGTTAAGAGTTTGTTTGATGATTTTTAGTTTATTTTGTGAATTGTTATTGTGAATTGATATGCCGGACACAGACTGGCACAACATCAATGATAGACTGCATTGAGTTGTTAGAAGGATGCTCTGGATTCCTCTGTATATCACAGTCAAGCAGAGAGGAAGCTGCTGAAGAGAGAAGAAAACAACACTGATTTTTTTTTTTTTTTTTTTTTTCAGAATGAGAAAGTACAAACAAACTTTTTAGAAAGTTATTGTTGATATAACAGCAAAATTTATTTTGGAAGAAAACATTTAAGATAGGACTGCAAGACTAAACTACTGAGTGATACATTTCAAGTTTCTCCTCCAAATGAACATATAACATTTTGGAATGAAACCCTTCATGTGTTAGGCTGTTGAAAATCTTATTTTGTACTAGACAAAAATACTGTACTTATACTAATTCCTTGAATAATCTTTCTCCACAGATTCACCATTCTCACTCATTAACAAGGCCACTGGTTTTTGTTTGGTGAAAAAAGGAACCCGCTGCTATGATGTGCGCTGGACAACTGGTGACCGACTTTTCAGTCCTAGTACCAGAAAGTGCCTGGGAGTCCAGGGGAAAAGTGTGGGGAGTGAAGTAAACCTCTATGATTGTTCTGAAAGCAGCGACCTGCAAAAGTGGGCATGCAAGAATGAAACACTTCTTGCCCTCAAAGGCGAAGAGCTTTACATAGACTTCAAAGCAGAAGACTCAATAGTTCTCTCCAAAGACGTAGGGCCAAACAGCCACATCACAATTTCAGGAACATCCAGTGGAGCTTGCACAAGAACATACAGAGGTACAGTATAAAACAATCAGGTTGAAAAAGATAATACAGGCACAGATTGATTTTGATGATTGGAGCACTCTTTCTTTAAACTGACTCATGAGATATTGTTTGGCTGAGTCACTCGTGTGTCTCGAGCAAGTCAATGTTGCGGAGAAGATAAAACAAAAAGTATGATTTAGGCCCTGTCTGAAATTAGACGCCAGTAACACATTATATTTTGATGTAGATTGTCATATATTCTCTAAAATGGCTTATTAGTTCAATTAAAGAGGTTTCTACTCAACTCATCTCCTATTTTCCCTTTTAGAACGTTACACCATTGAAGGAAATGCAGCTGGCAGGCCTTGCATGTTTCCCTTCCTGTACAAAGACCGGTGGTATGCAGACTGCACCACATATGATTCCTCAATAAGGCGTTCTTGGTGTGCAGTTGAAACAAGATTTGATCATGAACTCTGGGGCTACTGCCCAACTACTTGTGAGTATGCCTATGAAAAGACTCAGCATATTTAAATCACATGCATTATCTTGTGCACATTATTTGGAAGCAAGTAACCAATGTAGTTGTCAGCTGAGAACGCATTTTCCAGTTTTTGTGTCTTCAGGCAGTTTCATTTTTCTTCAGAGCATCAATTAGATAATATGCTGCTCTGATGCATGACCTACTGCTATTTCAGTGTTAGTCAACCTCTTTGATGCCTAATGCAAAGTAAGGTATAAAGGCCATTTTAGGTGAGAGGAATTAATCAAAGGTTTTAATGACTGAAGAATTAGCTTTTCCATATTTCTTTATCTACTTTTCCCAGCCACAGAACACTGGAAGAAAAATATTATAACAGGAGCATATTACCAGATCAACACACAATCAGCTCTGAGTTGGCCTCAAGCTCAGACCAGCTGCAAACAGCAAGGTGCCTCCCTGCTCAGTGTCACCGATCCCCATGAGCAGGCTTACTTCACAGGTACAGTGCCCCCTGTGGATATCTGCTTGTAGTGATAAAGCAAGTGTGCATTTGTAAATGTGACCCAACATGGAGAAACTTTTTATGATGTAAAATGAATGTCCTGTCAAGTTCAATGAGCCTCGGTTCATGGCATTTGGTTATAAATGCATGTAAACTGAGAGGATATTTCAAGAGTTCATTATCCAACTTATGGATCCATTTTGGGAAAAACAAAATCTAAGAATCGAGAATCCAGATCCAGAAGACTTACTATCTCTAGTTACTTACTATCTATTACAAAGTATGACAATTTTTTTTTACTTTGTGGTGATAATCATTCTTCATTAAAGAGTAACTAAACCCCAAATCCCCTTATCTTTGGTACCAGATGATGTCATCACCTGTACTCTATAAAAGGTGACATCACCTGGCACCAAAGATCAGCCAATAGCAGATGCCAATTTCAGTAGCATGCTTTCTTACCATTAGAGGTCAGGCTTTACACAGATTTGGGTTTGGGATTTAGTTACTCTTTAATCATAAATTTAGGTGTCACTTTTGTCAAATGGTGGAAATTGCACTTTGGAATGAAATTCACTTTTCTTGTTTGACATACCAGATATTCCATGTTATTTTTTAAATTAGGAATATTCTCTTACATAAGATTTCTTGGTGGGAATTTCTACTCCATGTAGTATTGGCCCTTCAACAGAAGCTAGTTAGTTAGTTCTGCAGGAAGATACTCTTTGAGAGGGTTGGGGTTAGTCACAGGTCCTTCTTTATCTTAAAGGTGCAATAAATCCCCAGCCAACACAAAATGACCATAATATATCTGCTGGTGTTTGATAGGGTTGTTGTACTAATGATTATTTTGCCAGACGCTGAGATTTCTGGCTTTCAAAATTCACTCTCCTCTAAAAACTCCCCACACATTGAATTTTCAAGAGACTCCCAATCCCCCAAGACATTCAACTTACATATGACTTACATGTGACAATTATTTGTGTCAACTACAGGCCACCATAAACTGCCAAGAAGTGGTGTTGCTGATACGCTGATAGAGGTTGACAAGTCATAGCTTTTTAAAAGGAAAACAACTATCCCAAAACACTGTTAAAAAAACAGCTATTGGCAATGTACCTTGCATTTCTGGGGCTATTTTGTTTTTTGGTGGTGTATTTTTGCATTTTTTGTATTGATAAATTAAATGTGCACTTGGATGTTATCCTCATGTTACCCTATGGTGTATTTTTGCACTGTTTGTGTTGATAAATTGAATGTGCACTTGGATATTATCCTCTTGTGCAATGATCACACTGACTATTATGACTGACTATTAGAAAAGAAGAACAATTTCTTTACTGTCATTTCCCTTTTTCTTGTCTCTCTCAACCACACACACACACACACACACACACTCACAGCACTATTGGGTGCAGACAACTATCGACTCTGGATTGGGCTGGTCCTGGACCAGGAACATGGATGGCAGTGGACTGATGGGAAGCCCTTCCGGTATCTGAAATGGAATTCTGGTAAGGTTTCCTTCCAGCACATTACAGATACACTAATAGCTTACTTATTACATTCTTGTTTGAGGAAACCATAAACTTGATGAAACTTGAGTTTAGAATAGTTAACTTGGGATCAAGATGGTACTGTTTGTGGTTTATGTACTTTTCCCACATGACCTGCTGGAGTTCCCTTCAGCAAGGCCCCCAACACCCAAGCTACAGTCCAGCAGTTTACTGACCAGCAGTACAAGAGTAGTTGTAGTAGGCATGTGAGCGTGTGTAATCCTAACTCCACCCTGCATCTACTGCCCACCAGTTCTTTTAATAACAAGAAGACTTCCTTTTGGTTGTTCCTGAAACATGAACCAGCCTTTAGCACTGGAACAGCCTCCTCAAGAATATTAGGGTAGTACTACTGACATTTTTAAACAAAGGCTGAAAACACCTTGTTAACCTTGCTTTTGAGGCACAGTCTTATGGAGCACACAATTTCCCACATTTTTTTCCACTTTCCTCTTGCGTTGTTATTCCTCCTTTACTTTTATCACTTGATTATATTCTTTTAATTAGATGAAATGTGATTTATAAATACAGTTTGATTGATAACAATGCTCTTTGTCCATTTCCCTGGTTAAATAATGGTAAAAAAAAAAAAAGGTAACATATGGGACATACAGCATCTCATAACTGATGTGGAGCTGTTTACAAGTACATCATGTCAAGGGGCTTCCTCTTGTTCTGGATGTTGCAAAGTAAGAACTGCATGTTAAGTCCTCATCTGTTTTTAGGACATCCACTTCCTAATCCGGGACACAACTGTGCAATTGTTGAGTCCAGTGTACAGTACAACTGGCAAAGTTCACCTTGCGCCAAGAAGTTGGGGTACATCTGCTACAAAGAAGGGACCTTGCCACCTCCTGTTCATGGTACAGAAAAAGTATTCAATTCTATTCTATTTTATTCTATTCTAGAATCAGCCCTCTTTTGTTTACAGTGTTACTGAATTGTTTCTTGGTATAACACTTTCACAATATGATTATCATTCAGTCCTTATTTCTCTGTTATTTTTATGATCAGTTGAGACAGGATTTTGTTCAGACCCTTGGATCCCCTACAATGGCCACTGCTTCCATCTTCAACGTCCTCAGAAAACATGGACTGAAGCTCAGACTGAATGCCGTAAAGAAGGAGGAGACCTGGCGAGCATCCACAATGTGGAGGACCAAAGCTTTGTCATCTCTCAACTTGGATACGGTACATGAAGAAAATAGACACAAAAGTTGATATAATCACAGTTCCCACTTCGTCACAAGACAAAGCTTATTTTAGGGTCATTGAAGGATGTTATCTGTGTCTGTTGTAAAAATAACTTCTTTGAAACTATACTGAATCTTTTTCCATATTCCATATGAGATCCAAAGAATTCACCAAATCTTAACTGAATAAGAAGGGAGAACGACACCCAAAGCCTTAGAAAACCATGCATTTTTAAGATAGGATATGAAAGTACAGTTAATAAAGCATAGAAATACAAACAAAATAATCAAAAGGTAGAGCTTCTCTATGATGCTAATTTTAAACCATTTTTTCCACAATGGCTAAACAATTTGCATTACTATGGCTACTGACAGATTTATAGATGTCAGCAGTTTTACATTTATCAACGTACAGATGATACCAATAAGTCCAGTACACAGAGCCTGAAAAATATCAGTCATTCAATATTTAGGCTATATATTAATAGATGGCTTCTGGTTTATTGAACAAGGTGCATTTTCCTCTGTTCATGTCTGCAGCAACCACTGATGAGCTGTGGATTGGACTGAATGACAGGAAGACAGAGGGGCTGTTTGACTGGGGTGACCACTCTACAGTCACCTTCACCAGCTGGGAGTTTGGGAAGCCTAGTGTCTCCACTGACCAAGACGACTGTGTTCTCATCAGGGGACAGGTAGGGAGCACCACATTTTTCAAATTTAACCATCGTCCTGTTTAATTGAATGTTCAGTATATTTATGTATATGTAGCCTATCTTTGAAGTGTACAGGTCTAGTTTAGACTTTTGACTTTGACGGCTGATTATTGTGTCCATCCAGTACATCCAATCTATACATATATATACGTTTTATGGTACTCTCTTGTAGAATGGGAACTGGGCTGACCGTGTGTGTGAGGAGAAACATGGCTTCATCTGTATGAAGAGCAGTGCCTCCACACCCTCTGGAGATGAATTACCGCTGGATATAGGCTGCAAGCCTGTGAGTGAGCTTTACTTCTTTTAATATACGATAAAAGTAGCCACATCTACATCTGGACTATCATGGTGCATGATTTAGACCGAAAGTTTAACCATGAAATTCAGTTGGATCATTACATTCAGATAGGAAATTAGTTAGGCATGTCTATTTCAAATGGATATAAATGTTCCAAACAAAGCATATCAAACTATGGTATTGACAGCAGGTAACTAAAGTCCTTGGTTGACAAATTTAACACTTTTAAAAACTGGATAATCTTTGTTTGAAGTAGAACTCCGTTAAATCAGCTCTGGTCAAGGATGTGCTTGTGTTTTCCTACACTCCAGGGTTGGAAAAAGCATGGCTCCTATTGCTACTTCATAGGGTCAGAGACAAAGACGTTTGATGAAGCCAAAGATGCATGCAAGAGCTCAGACTCCTACTTGGTTGATGTTGGAAATGGGTAGGAACATTTACACATTTTTGATTATTACCAGACCTCAGAAGTTTACATGTACTGGGATTTACAAACAGAAATTGGAAAATAAAATTAATTATTAAATTTTTGGAAGGATGATTCAATGCAACCAGTGATAAAATAAACTTTTCTAAATATTTCCAGGGTAGATAATGCATTCCTTGTCAGCTTGGTGGGGATGAGACCAGAGAAGTACTTCTGGCTCGGACTCTCAAACCAGATAAACATTGATGATTATGTGTGGACCAACGCAAACTCAGTGAAATTTACTCATTGGAATGCTGAAATGCCAGGTATGGAGGAATTTTAAATTTCATTTATAAGGTATTGTAGAAACTGAGTCTTCACAATTTACATTTTCCAATTTTTCCCTAAACAATGCAAGGACACCGACAGGGCTGTGTTGCCATGACAACTGGGATTTTTGCTGGACTCTGGGATGTGCTGCCCTGCACAAATAAGGAGAAATACATCTGCAAGCACCTGGCAGAGGGGGCAGTTTTAACCCCTGTCCCACCAACTCTTGCCCCTCCCAGGTGTTCCGACGGCTGGAGTCCTGTGGGATCAAGAATCTTCTGCTATAGGGTACAGCCACAATAAATAAAGGTTGAACTCAGCTGAACACAATTGAAATATAAGTATTTTACCACATATCACCTATAACACAAGAGGCACTTGAGCTACCTAATGTCCCACCATAATGATCATGATATATTAAACATAGCCAGTTATGCATAACAAATGAATGCATTTATTAGCAAATATTTATATGTCAACATACTTGTCTTCACATATCACTAGGGCAGTATTAATATGAACTCCACATCTTAAAACAGTAAGGATAAATTATAGCAGCTTCAAGAAAATCAATTTTCCTCATTAATATGCAAATTTATGCAGCAAGGTTCTCATGATCACAATCATCTACTTTACAGGGGGTACTGTGGTCTAAGTGTTAAGTTTCTATTATGTATTGTTCTTGAGTTATTGTGTCCACAAGAATGTGTCTACACACACACAGACAAATGTCACCATGACAACATAATGTCCCGCATACCATGTACCATCGTGACGGGACAAAAAAATATATATATATCTACATGCTTGTGCTACTAGTCATGCACAGTCTTTTGAAAAATAGAAAATATGCACACATACACAGTGTAAATACAGTAAAACATTGTATATTTGGTTGTATTTTGGGGGTTATTAACTAAGGTGTCCATTCAAATGATGCATCAGAGTGAAGTGACCCTACCAAAGTCAGCCTAGTTTAATCAGGGCTGCACCTCTTCCCTTGTGTTTCAGTTCTTTACAGGACCACGTTCATTTGAGAAGACCTGGTATGAGGCCAGGGACTACTGCAGGGCCATTGGAGGAGATCTGCTCAGCATCCACAGTGCTGCTGAGCTAAGAGTTGGAGGGTATGACATTTTCTCAGTCTAAATCACCAATTGCAGCTGCAACAGTGGAGACCATTCCATCCCTAACTGAGCTAAAATAAATTAAATAGGGCTAAATTCGCCCTATTTGCCCAAATGAAAGTTGATTTCCCATTGGCGGGAAATCTTCTCAGCGTACAGTACAAATCGATATCGAAAAAAATACCAAACCATCTCCTAAACATCAGCCAACGAGTGCTCAATCAAGAGAAAACTGGACATACGTCATCGTTACATGATTTCTGAGTAATGAAGGCCTTCAAACTTTTCAGAAGTTAAAACTGTTATTGCTCGCTGCCACTTGGGGCTGCAAAAGAACTCAATTGCCTTGTGCAGCTTTATAGGCATAAATAGCAGTGTACAAATATCTGTGCAAATATTCTAACTTGTATTTTAGATAACCACTAAATTAGGCAAAATTTATCTGTTGAAACATTTTAAATTAAGGTTGGATAATCATTTATCTGATTTTGCACACTGTAGCTATGGAAGAGCCTGGATTGGGCTTAGTGCCCCTGACCCAAGCACCGGTTACGTATGGAGCGATGGATCCCCAGTGAGTTACCTTCTTTTTAAATCTTACAACAAGTTGAACCCTGCATTCTTAGTTTGTTTATCATAGTCTAATTAAATGGATAATAAAATCTTGAGAAACTGTATTTATTATTGTTGGTGTTTTTGTTCACAGCTAAATTTCCAACACTGGCAGAGTGGAGAGCCAAACAATCAAAATAATGTGGAATCTTGTACTGAATTCAGAATATATAACTGGGATGAAGACGGTTCTTGGAATGATGTGCACTGTGAAACTTACAATGACTGGCTGTGTCAGATCCGTGCAGGTACTGTTGAGAAAATGTGGGCTGATTCCATGTCTTTTGTCCTGTTTGGTCATCACAGGTTCAAGAAACAGTGAAGGCATACGCTTCTAATGTGTAATTATTAGTGCTCGGGCCGAGCACTCAATAAGAGCCACGTTAGTTTGTTTGTTCATTTGTTCGTTGGTTGGTTTGTTTGTTCCATTTTGTGTTTTTCATCACCTAGTAGCATTACGCTAAGGACATTACTCTCTCTGCAAACCAGCAGTTTGTGTGTAATGTTTTTTGCCATGTGCAGTTCTTAGGAGAATTATGGTATGCACTGTTTAGGTGGCACAGAGACATTCACTACCAGGAAGCAGCAGTAGTGGCTAAATCAATGCATGAATCTAATATTTTGTTCAGGCAATATTCCAATATTGCATACCCCCCACTCCATCCCTCCACTCAAGCACCAATAAAGCACTAGTGCACTTGTTTAACCTTGATTTATCCAGGGAAAGCTGACTGAGCATACATATTCTTTTTCAACACTGCCTTGATTCATGTTTATACTGCTACATACTTTCCCACCTAGGAGATGCTAGCATAACCACAGCATTATACAGTTGGCCACTGCACAGCTCCACAGGTACAATTTGGAATTAAGTGTCTAGATCAAGGGCAACTTGACATCAATTGTTGAGGGATACAGACAGATTTTCAGTCAGTCTCGAGATGTCTCAGTGTTCAACATTTCTATTTGTCCAATTGTCTGGAACAAGTGGAAAAAATATTTGGGCAAGTAGTATGTATTAATCACTTGCCTGAGTGGACAAATAAAAAGCGAACCGAGGGCTAGATGGAGTTTTCTTATTAGACCTTTGTCCACTACAGGGCTAAAAGGGGTCAGCATGGGTTTATAGATTATCTGTCTATGAAGTTCCTCAATTTGCAAATTGTTATATATTTTGTTGCCAACATATATAATTTTATTGATCTAGAGCTTTGATTTAGAATTGTGGAGAGTGAACGTGATGCTGAGCTGAAAGACCAACCACCCCAGTCTATGTATCCTGTTCTGTCAGCCTGTGTGGAATTCCAGTTACACCATTTTTATTGTTAATAAGTTACAAAAAAGAATGCATACATTGTCAACAAGCTCACGATAAGCAGTGAAAATTAAAACATAAAGGTAAAGATGACGAAGATGAAATTCTATATTTATGGTTGCTGTTTGGCTCAGGGTAAAGGTAGTCTTCCAAATACATACAGGTAGTCTCATTGCCCCGTCAACAAAAACACAACACCTGTGCTGTATCGTTTTCAGCTGACTTTTGTTCCAAGTGTAATTATCTGTTGTCTGTGCTGTTACAGGAGTGACTCCAAAGCCACCTCCAAATGACACTGCCACTGGTAAGTTGCCATTTCTATGACCACATTGATATACTTCTACTTTTCCGTCATTTAAATTAAGCAGTTAGCTAAAGCAGCTTACACTGAGTTCAATGTTTTGCTGAAGGACACTCCCACAGGACACATTGGTTCTAGTGGGCATCACACTGCAAACTTCCTCATTTTGAATATACTGTATGTTACCCGACCTTTATTTAGACAGGGTATAAAACATTAAAATAATTATATAAAAATAATTATTGTAAAAGAATACATAACAAAACAAACAGCACAGAAAATTAATGCATTGGACTCCAAAAAAAAAAGACAAAAAAAACAAACATCTATTCTAAACTTTTTGCAGGGCAAAATGTCACTGCAGACGGCTGGCTTGTGTGGAGAGGAAATCAGTATTATATTAATATGATGTCAATGGCCATGGAAGATGCTCGTCACTTCTGTCAACAGAGGCATGGCGACTTGGTAGTTATCAACAGTGAAGCTGAAAATGTCTTTTTATGGAAACAGGTAGGCAGTGACATTTAAGGTACATTACTTGCATTGGTCAACAGTTACGGCATTCAGATATTGAATTCAACACATATAAAAAGTATGATGTAGGTCTTACTGTGTATGTGTGTGTATGTATGTACAGATATCCAGACACTACTCGTCTTATTACATAGGCCTGACAGTGGATCTTGATGGATCATTTTGGTGAGTTTAAAATGAAATAAAAATGAGGGGGCCAATGAGGGGGCTTATTTTTAAGCATTAGTTACATTTTCTCTGAACACCTAAGGCTGAATAAGATATTTTCTTTGTTGTTAGTTCGGGTATACAGGTTGTGCAGAACATGGTTCATTGTTTTCCCTGATTATGTTGATAGCTATGAAAGCTACAGGCTGTTCAGCTAAGATAAATCAAGGGTGGTAGTGTTTGTAAAGGGCACTGTATGTCAAATTTCTAATTATCATTAAGTTTGTGAGCAAAATTCTTTTGGATACAGTCACAATCATTCATTACTCATCCAGAGAGTACTCAACTCACAATTTTCAACTCATAAACCTTTATAAGCCTTTTGAATGCTTCCGTTTGACTTCATAAGCTATTTAAACATTTTCAGTCTTTGTTCACTTGTAGGTTACTTTTATACTGTATCTGCCCTATACAGTATCCGTCTTCAATTAGTTTATTATGACTTCATATCAAAGTTTCAACAATGATCAAAATAAACATGTCCACCATCAAGCTAGTATCATTTACAGACAACTGATTTGTCTGTGTTGCAAGGTGGATGGATGGTTCTCCAGTCGAGTTTCAAAGGTGGGATGAAAATCAACCTGATTTTCAGAATAATGATGAGAATTGTGTTGCCATGACATACTATACTGGTAAGTAAACTATAGAATGCTCGCACTGGCAAACATGCATGTGACAAATTTAACAAAGCATTAACCCTGGATCAGATGTTCAAATATGCTGCTTTCTAAATAAAACCAAAATGTATATATTGCATTGGTTTAAATTGAATTGAACGTTATATCTCTAATGTGCTCACAGGGTTCTGGCGTGATTATAATTGTGGGTGGGAGCACCAGTCCATTTGTAAACGAGGTGGTTCATCGCGTGTCAACACCACTGCAGCCCCCACAGTGCCTCCTAAAGGTGGCTGCCCACTCAACTGGTCAAAATTTGACTCAAAGGTCAGAGGTCACAATTAACCTTCAAAGTAATTGAAAGGGATGGGAATACCTTTAGTTCAGATCTTCAGCGTGCAAAGCCTTATCTACCACTTTAGATGTCAGATGATTCAAGCTGTCTTTTTTGTCATATGGGATTGGGATCTGCTAACTTTATAAGGACAATGTTTGGGTGGCTGTGTTCGGTGTATTTTTTAGTTGTTTAGTAGTTTATTTCTTGTCAATAGTGTTACAGCGTCATTAACAACCGGAAGTACACATGGGCTGGAGCAAGGAGACAATGCAATGCAATGGGAGGAAATTTAGCCTCTATTGTCTCGAGGCGTGTGCAAGGTTTGTTTTATTTGTTTTTAAGGGGTACGCCTGTAATGGGATTTTGTCATAAAAATACAATAAAATATATTTTTTTGTAATTTCTTTGGCATTTACTGTTACATAGGATCATATTATGGCATGGTAAATGAGCTAACAAGTTGAAACTGTTTGAATTTCATTGTGACGTAAGATAGAAATATACAAGGATTTCTATCAAGAACGTCTGAACGTCTGGTACAGGAACAAGCCAAAGAACCCTTGAACGTGCTAAGCAACACTTGTATTTTGAGGACATTAGCCACAACTGAAAAAAAACCAAAAACATTACATCCACACACAAAAATGTCTAATGAAACTTGCATCATATGTTCAATTTTAGCGTTTTTAATCACCCGAATGGCTGAGGCAGCTACTACAGACCTATGGATTGGTTTGAATAGTTTAAGAGGTGATGAATTTTACTGGACTGATGGGCGACCAAGGAGATACAGCAACTGGGGCTATTCTGTAAGTGGACAAAATCTATATTCAGTATTGTGATGGGAAGTAAGTGAGTTGTATACAACAATGCTGTTTTTAGTTCATTTTTCTTTTTAGTGTGTTTATAAAAATTTCTGATAATCTGATTCTCTGTTGTAGAAACATCGCCGCCGTCCAGGAACTTTTTATCATGGATGGAATGAGGTAATATTTTCAAACTTGATTTTACAGTTCAATACCACTCAATTTAGTTATTGTAATGACTTGGAACAGACCAAACAGCATTTGTTGCTGTTTGGTCTATAAACCAGAGAACATAAAAAGTTATGATGTCATACTGATTTCCCAGCTAACTGAAAGAAGAACAAGCACAGGTCCTGTACAGACCCACGGCGCATGTTCAATTCAATGCACTGAAGCATTGCGACACGGTTATCGGTTAAATAATTCCACTAACGTTATTAAAATACCACAGGGAAATAACGTTACCTACCGTTTCTGTAGGGCAGCAGAAGACGTGTTGTCAGGTTACTCGCGTTACTAACACAGGCAAGTTTGGAGCAAATTGTGGAATGTTACTGGCTTATGCTACTGGTCTGTGCCATGCTATGACATGACGTGATGCGACATCAGGCGGATTAGAGATCGATTTAGATTCATTTCTCTACATAGACCAACTTTTTATTTTGTGTCAATGTATGGGAAACTGCATCTCTTAGTCAAAGACGCCCTCTGAAGTCCATCTCATGAAGCGACATCTCACTAAGCGTCACCTGATTGCCTGTCTAACTGACTGACTGCCTGACCTGAATTTGCTTTTTGATGCCCTCGGCTGCGTCGTGGGACAAAAAAAACTCTCTTCACTGGCTATAGACCCTGGAGTTGCTCCATAAACTGTAAATGTGAGATTGACCTCGTTCTGTACACTGCTTGTTTGAAGTTTTAAATCCAATTAAGTGTCATTATCAGTCCTAAACCATGATCCCTCCAAAATGTTGTCACAGTTGCAATTTCTATGTTTCCTAATTCACTTTCAGTGAGGATGTACATATGAATGACATCACAGAGATTAAAGGGGGAACAAACTTTTTCTTTTTTTTTTTCCTACGGGAGAATGAATATTTATTTATTAACACAGACCAAACTGTCCAATGTGAGACATGCTCTATAACTAACCATAAAATATCCCTGAATCCCCCCAAAATTACATTGACTTCTGTCACAGTTGCAAATGACCTCTTTCCCCATTTTTCCTAACCATTTAACATAACAAATTCCTAATCATTCTCTTTGTCCCTCACCAGGAACAGTGTGTTGTGATGACCAGCAATCCTTCCCCTGGGACTGGGAAATGGATAATAAAATCCTGCAATGACACAAATGGATTTGTCTGTCTTCGGAAAGTTGGTGAGCTCATCCTCTGCCCTTTCTCTTTGACACATTTCCTGTGAATTAGAACTGCAGACAAGAAAGATTTAATATTGTCTTCCAGTATTTCTTACATTAAGGGATTGACTGAAGTTTTGTTGTTGGTCACATTCAACATCATGGCTTGCAAGGAAGTCTAAACCTTAAAACGCTAAAACAAACTGGTCAGGATTGTGAAAAAACCTTGCTAGGTTGTACTACCTAGTGTCCCATGTTTGGCATGCCTTGCACTACACTGAGTACTAGACAGATACCCTTAGACTAATGGCATTATCTCAGGCTGTGGCTAATTCAAAAAAGTGTCATGGCCCACGGAGGCAGGTGAAGAGAAAAAAACATTGTTTGCTTAGCACAGTAAGCTAATATCATTGAACGGTTTCCAATATTGGGCAATAGTTCTCCTGGGACCAGAGCAACACGTTAACAAAATGTGTCATGTCTTCCCAAGCTAATTTAACATAATCTGCCTCTGCTTATTTAAAATGTCATATACCTCCTAAGGACATCAGTGTCCTCTTAGGAGAAGCTTTAGCGGCAGAACTGCTCCAGAATGTTCTCCTCCATCACAAAATTGTTAGAGCACCATGGCGCACAGTTTTTAAAGGGGACGAAAAGAGGTGTTTTGATTGGTCATGATTGAAGCCGGCCCTTATCACACCTGCTGATAACGTATGCCTCCTAATCAAACCCTGTTTCCAACTGTGTCTCAGGTGTCCTTCTGGCCACTTCTGGCCAATTACAAAAAATCAGTCGCCATGCCCTGTGCACTCATGCCTTGGGCCACTGATTCACAAAAATTGAGCCCTATAACTGAAAAACTTAGATGAATTATTTCATTTTTGCCTTTATTGACAGAGCAGTATAGATTGACAGGAAAGACAGGGCGGAGAGACGGGATGACATGCAGGAAGAGCCAGATTCACGCCACTGCTGATTAGGACTTTATATGATACGCGCTCTACCAGCTGTCAGGGAAATGGAAATAACTATTAAGTTTCGATAAACTGTTATGATGCCACAGTGCTCCTGACTGTGCTCCTGTGAATAAAAAAAAAAAAATCGCTTCACATCTGATTTCCCTCTTGCCCTCAACAGACCCAAGTATCTCAGTCTCACCAGATTTAATAACTCCTGACACCTATGTCAAGCTGGCTAATGACTCCATTAAGATTATGACTCAAAATATGACCTGGAATGAAGCCAAGAAGCATTGCGAAGCTGATGGTGCCAAACTGGCTAGCCTGCGAAATGAGTGGACACAGGCCTATGTTGAGCTGCAGGCCATGAATCTCCAGGCTCCTCTGTGGATTGGACTGAACAAAGCAGAGGTACAGGGCACAATAGCACATAAGACTAACCTCTATAAATGTTGATGTTGAAATGTTGAAACTCATATTGGCTACATTGACTAATTCCAGGGAATAACGGAATAATAATAATAATGACAATAAATAACAACAATAATTTAATAATATATATAATAATAATAATGCTGAATTTATTGATATCATTCATGGCTTTTATCAAGTTTTATTTCAAGTATTTAGTAAAAGTATTTAGGCCTATCCATGACAGTATGAAATCCTCATGTGGCAGTGTTGATTACCTTCTCTGGCCAATTAGCCCCACAGGAGCCAACCATTACAAGGGAGATCATTTCACCCACTTTTTTTTATCAGGGATGAGAAGTAACTTATTACAAGCAACGGGAATACAGTGACCTGATTTTTTTTTTGTGAAATAATGGTAACTGGAAGCCATTAGTTACAGTTGAAACACAAAAATCTGATTACATATACTTAAAAAAAAAAAGCAATTACTTGTTGGATTAATCAAAAAATTATGCCATGATGAATTCAATTCAATTACAGATTGTGAAATGGAATAGCTCCTTCATTTAGCGA
Organism: Centroberyx affinis; assembly: GCF_046629955.1. Taxonomy (NCBI): domain Eukaryota; kingdom Metazoa; phylum Chordata; class Actinopteri; order Beryciformes; family Berycidae; genus Centroberyx; species Centroberyx affinis. Next base: position 652,283 of record NW_027282520.1, on the reverse strand, counting down.
CATATGGATTTTTGAATCCATTTGGCAATCAAACAGTAAATTAAAATAATCACATTACAATCCTAAATTTCAATGTTATACTGAAATATATTAATGATTACAATTTGAAGCAGGCAATTTATATTCTGCAGTTGATTGCATTTTGATCCATCCTTGCTTTCAGACTGGAGGTTATTTCAGGTATATTGATGGCTGGCACTTGAGCCTTGTCAATTGGGACGCAGGTGAACCAAGTAGTGACCGACCTTGTGTGTACCTGGATGTGGATGGAACATGGAAGACTGCTTTCTGCAATCGGACCATGAACAGTGTTTGTGTGCAATCTACAGGTATGACAATTAGCAGGCCAATGTAATGTTATGTAATGTCATGTTAAATGCCAACATCATTCAAGTTTAAGTGATTATAAATGCCAGATTTTCTATTGTCTCTATCAGAAGGTTTCGAAGTGATAAGTTAATTGTTTTTCAATACTACCAATCTGAGGCTTTTGCCTGCTACGATCTAGATCACAAAAGGTCAAAAAGGTGCTCAGATCACTGCATTGGATCTCAAAGCAGGGAAATATCTAATTATTGGATCTTAAAGTTCAAACAAAATGTGTTTATGATCTTAATTTTGAGTGAAGCTTTTCTGTATTGGTACATGTTTGTTTCAGTTCTTTCCTTGATTACACACCCTTTGTTTTATTCTTTTATCTATTCTGTATTCAGTGTTTTACTGTTATTTATTTAAAAAAATTCTTGTTTATTGTAAAGCACCTTGTAACCTTGTTAAGAAAGGTGCTATATGAATAAAGTTTATTATTATATCTCTCTCACTCACAGATGTGGCACCAACAGACTCATCCCATTACCCAGGAGTTTGCCCCGAAGAGGTGGATATACAGTACAGAGACAGTTATGCCTGGCTACCATTTAAGGGTCATTGTTATGTCTTCATCACAGACGAAATTGAATGGGCAGATGCAGCTTCTAGCTGTGTAAGACATGGTAAGACACTCCGTCCAGAGAAAGCTTAACTCAGCAATGTTAGATCTATTGCCTTTCTTGTCTGGTTGGTGTCCTTTGGTATAAAGCAATCAGAGACTGGCCGGTTTGGTAAACATGAATTTGCTGTGTGCATTTTACTGATGTCACATTATATGACTTCTGGGTATTGAAGTTCACATTTTTCAAGCAGTTACCTCATTTACCTCACCTAACCTCATTTCCATTTGGAGTGCATTAAGCATCCATGTGCAAAGTTGTCTAGTACAGCTTTAAAGCAGTAATCTGTGTTTAGTTTGGTTTTCATTAACAACTGACTTTTGTGTGAAGGTGGAACCCTAGCCAGCATTGAAGATCCCTTTGAACAAGCTTTCATCAAAAGAAATGTGGAAATATTTCAAGACAGCCACAGGTCTTTCTGGATCGGCCTGTTTAAAACTCACAAAGGTACAATTTCAGAACAGAACAGACAAAAAATAGTGCAAAATATACCAACATAAGGATATTTTGTGGTTGTTCTGTCAAATTATCAAAGACAAAATGTAGAGACTTTCTATTTGTCCCCAGGGAAGTGGTTGTGGTTGGACAAAACAGTCATGGACTATACTAACTGGGGTCCAGGTGAGCCTGATGACGACAGTTATGGAGAGATTCTGACGGATGGGACATGGAGGACAGGCCGCCGCTGGCATGACAGGGCGTACATTTGTAAAACACCCAAAGGTGAGACTATTGCAGAATTAATTTGTGATCTTTTCATAATAATAGGAATGTGTAACAGGTGTAATCTTGTAACAGGAACACATTAAGGAATTAATTAATGGCTGAAATTAATTTGTTTCGGTAAAATCATAGTTAAAGTCATCAATTATATTCCTTATGCAAGGTTAGTTATCTGATCACGTTTTCTGTGTTGCCCACAGTGATGTGGCAAAATCCGTCACCAACAGCTGGTAAGTTACATCTCTTCTTCTCCTGTGGTCATGTAAAACATGAATGTAATATATGGATTTAAAAAAACAAACTTGGAGACGGTCATTTCTCTCTGACTTCATTTTAATTTTGTTTCTAATTAAATTCCTATGACTAATCATCATCTACTTACTGAATCTGTGCAGCACATCTGATATTGGATCCCCGTCACCGTGTCCACACAAATTTGGCAGTTGTGCTGGTCGTTACTGTCATTGCCATACTGGCAGTCATTGGATTCTTCCTGTACAAGAAGTCTGGTCGTCCCTTACCCACCTTTGACAACCCTCTCTACTTCGACGGTGAGCGGTCCCAGCCTGACGTGGTGGACACCAATAAACTGATAGAGAATGCAGAGGAAGAGAATCCTGAGCCTATTATAACTCTGTGATGTAAAAACTACCAGAATCTAATGGGACATACACTGTACCTATGGCTGGCGGTCATTAGTGTTCTCTTATTTTTAAATGCAGTTATTTAACAATGAATACTTGTCATGAAGCATGAGGAGTTTCAATGGAGTTGGCTATGTCTGGCCTCATGGAACAAAACAATTTAGGCTCTAGGATGTCTTATTGGGAATGATCAGTATTTGAAATAATTTACCTGAATCTGTGATTGAATGTATAGAATTGTATTTTTTTTATGTGTATTTTATACCCACTTTGACCATTGTTCATTGTTTGTATTATTGAAATTTGTAGAATTCATATTGGCTGTCACTGGTTAATTAACATTAAACCAGACAATAAATATAAAATGTGTCTACAGGGTCATATTTTCACATCTAAAAGACAATATTCAACATAAAAAATATAACATTACTTCTCTTTAGGTTTATACATGGGAGAGACTCCAATTAAAGCTTTGGCTTCAAATAGTACAAATGACACAGCTGAGAGTCATATTAAGCATCCACCAAAATATGAATAAAAAAGTATGAGAAAACATAGCTCCTCTGATTGATTAGAAAATTTCCCAGGAATTTCAAGACACAGTCAGTTCACACTTGATTAACATCTTCCTGTCCAGTCCTACCTAGCTAGGTCACACAAACAATCTCACATTGCTACTAACAACAGAACTGAAGACGGTAGGAGACCGGGTTGATTCTCTTGAGGATCCTGAAGGGCCCGATGAAGCGAGGAGCCAGCTTATGGGATTCCACCAGCGGAGGAAGGTCATGACTGGAGAGCCACACCTTCTCACCGGGTCAAAAAAGAGGTGAAGACTTGTGGCACCAGTTGGCCTGGAGTTGCTGCAGACTGGATGCTGCTGCAGAGCTGACCAGGCAGACGGCAGCAATGGATAAACTCCAGCAGTGGTTGGAAACCATACTGACACTCGAATGGAGGCATACCTGTGGAGGAGCTCTAGGGCTGCAACTAACGATTATTTTCATTGTCGATTAATCTGTCGATTATCTTCTCGATTAATCGATTAGTTGTTTGGTCTATAAAATGTCAGAAAATGGTGAAAAATGGCGATCAGTGTTTCCCAAAGCCCAAGATGATGTCCTCAAATGTCTTGTTTTGTCCACAACCCAAAGATATTCAGTAAAGAAACCAGAAAATATTCACATTTAAGAAGCTGGAATCAGAGAATCTTGACTTATTTTTCTTAAAAAATTACTCAAACCGATTAATCAATTATCAAAATAGTTGGCGATTAATTTAATAGTTGACAACTAATCGATTAATCGATTAATCGTTGCAGCTCTAAGGAGCTCTGCAAGGTGATGTGTGCGTATTTGACACAGATCAGGAACTTGCTCCACGAGGTAGGATAAGAGGAGGGGAATCATTGCAGGGTCGTCTCCTGATCATGGTTAACTCTCTCTGTCTGTCTGTTGGACTTATGGAATATATTTCGAAACACTGAAGGCATACAAGATGCTCTCTTAATCAGCAATGGTGTAGTATCACTCTGATCCAGTAACCTGAGATGAAAGTGCATGCATATTTGTAAATAAATGTGCCATCAAATTATTAGTGATTAGTCAACCTTTAACGATAATTCTTATTTTTATAGCAATATAATATGTCTTATGTACTCTCATGCTGACCCCAGTTGAACAAGAGTCTAACAGCCCCGCGTCATTGAATTTTGTTGAAGCGTCTCTGTCGGGAATCAAACTTGGTTCTCCTACTTGAGAGTCTGCAGTCTAACTCCCTGCAGGCAAATATAACTCATTTCTTTTGCTTGCAGAAGTGGAAGTGCCATGCAGATCGATCCTGATATCAAATAGTAACTCTACGCTCTCATCATTAATTCATTTTGGAGAACCATTTAAGAGAATATAGAGTGTATGGTACTTTCTGGCATTCATTTTTTGAGAAGTCCCAGCAAAAACAGCATTGCGTCTGCGTCACTGTCAATAATATTGCACAACACTTTTACCAGCTAAAAACTGCATGGAGAAATGAAATTGCCAAGAATTTCAGTGGACAAAACCATGATATTCTCTGGAACCCATGTGAGTCATGTGCGGTTTAGACTACCACAATCTGTTCAAATATGCTCAGTACTGCTTTTGCAACATGTGGAGGCACAATCAGATTTATGTTAATTATAAATTCAGTAAAATGAACTCAATTTATGAATATGAATGGAATAATAATATCAGTAAATTGATATCCAGGAAAACTAGCAGTTAACTTTGTGGCAGCTAATGGGCATGTTAATAAATATTAAAAAGTATAAAAAATCTATAAAATATCTGCTTACTATTGACCCTTTTTAATGAATCACAGATAGAAAGTCTGTCTTTAGTCCATACATAAACAATTAAGTGATTTGATCAGTAATACTGATAGGTGACCCAAGTCTCTCTGTCACCTCTGTCCACTTTGTCCTCAGCTCTGAGGTCATGTTTTGGGTAAATCTCTTCTTGTAATTGGCACTGAAGAGGCCACTTACTGGGGCATGATACTAACACTTCCTCTTTCACAGAGTCTGTGTTTGTGTGTATGCAGTATGCAATGGCACACATGTACATACTGAGTGTGTTTGTGTGTGTGTGTGTGTGTCTGTGTGTGTAGCCTTTGTGTGGACAGGAAGTGTCAATAATATTAAGAGTCCCTCCTTTTCGTGATCATTAACACAACTCATAAGTCCTCTGCTAGCAATGCATCAACAATGTCTGCTGGTGTAAGACATTTCAGAAGAATGCTAATCGTGAGGATAGGTGTTGCAGCTTTTGTGCTCCTCATCCAAACATCTCAGTGTTTGGCTTCAAATGGTACAGTATCAGAAGCTTTAATTTAAAGCTTTTTTGTGTGACTTGAAGAGTCTACTGTGCACAGTATATCTTATACTGTATGCAAAGGCCCTTTGTCCTTGTACTATGTGGGTCAATATGTACTGTGAACTCTGTATGTTGCGAATATGCCTTGGCACCAATGTTACCTAGATAAATCCCTGTAAATGTGTTGTACTTAAAGATTGAAGTGATTCTAATTCAAATTTGTATTTTGACTTGGAGGATCCTTGAAGGATGGTTGTCAGGACTTTGTTTGCTTACTAAATTTCAGCTCAGTCTGGAAATTATCATTGTGAGGTGATATCCCACACAACTACTAGACTAGGCTAGACAGAACTGACACAGCTCCAATGATATACTGTATTGTTACAATGATGCTCTGGATTCCTCTGCATTCTATCACAGTCAAAGAGAATAAACTGTTGAAGAGAAACAAGCTCTAGAAATTTGTGTCTTTATACTGATTCTTTGAAAAATCTTTCTCTGCAGATTCACCATTCTCACTCATTAACAAGGCCACTGGTTTTTGTTTGGTGAAAAAAGGAACCCGTTGCTATGATGTGCGCTGGACAACTGGTGACCGACTTTTCGTTCCTTTGAGAAAAAAGTGCCTGGGAATCCAGGGGAAAAGTGTGGGGAGTGAAATAAGCCTCTACGATTGTGACGAAAACAGTGAACTGCAAAAGTGGGAATGCAAGAATGAAACACTTCTTGCCCTCAAAGGCGAAGAGCTTTACATAGACTTCAAAGCAGAAGACTCAATAGTTCTCTCCAAAGAAGTAGGGCCAAACAGCCACATCACAATTTCAGGAACATCCAGTGGAGCTTGCACAAGAACATATAGAGGTACAGTTAGCCCCACAGACTAGAGGTGGCACTGTTGAATATTGTAGAGAATTGTACATGTCAAGTCCCACCACTGTCTGCTGTTTTCCCGAAAAACTTGACACGATGTCTTCCTCCATGGACATACAAAACACTGATATATGCCCAAAATAATCACCCAAACACACAATTTGGAGTCCAGATTTGTATTTACATGTGAGGAAATTTTCAAGGCACGATAGAAGTGCAATACATACTGGCAGTATTTATTTATTTTTACAAATTCTCCATAAATTTTCTCTCTGCCATCTCAAGCAATGTGATTCAATTACATTTCATTAAAATATTACATATTCCCTTGATCTTGGGAACTCCAAAAAACTAAAAAAAAAACTAAACTAAAAAAAAAAATTGAAAAAAAATTTGAAAAATGTCCTTAATGACAGGAAATGATGCATGCATTTCATATGATAACTAACCCTGCTGCTAACCACAATCTGGGAAATTACATTAATGAAAAAAACTTCTTGGAATCAATAATGTGGAGATTGATTTTGTTGTGATTGGAGCATTCCTTTAAACTTACTCAAGTGACATAGTTTGGTCAAGTCACTCCCACAGACTGGTTGCATTGGTATTTACATAAAACCACGTATCTTCAGATCTTCAGCTGAATTCTGAAAATTATGATTCAAAATGATATATCCTTCTTCACTAGAATTTTCTGTGTGTCTCTGGAAATCAGAGGTGTGGAAAAGATAAAACAAATGATTTGTATTTAATTCCATTCTGAAATCAAAATGTAGCAACACATATTTAGAAAGTAGACTCATATTCTTAAAAAGGCTAATCATGCTTTTAAAGATGTTCTCAAACCAAGTATCTCTGCTTTTTGTCTTTTTGCTTTTATTCCCGTTTAGAACTTTACACCATTGGAGGAAATGCAGATGGCAGGCCTTGTATGTTTCCCTTCCTGTACAAAGACCAGTGGTTTGCAGACTGCACCAAGTTTGAGTCACCAATGCATTGGTGTGCAGTTGAAACAAAATTTGATCATGAAATCTGGGGCTTCTGCCCAACCTCTTGTAAGTATTGCCTCTGAAAATTATACCTATACTTTGGGGATAAATCATTTTAGAATTTTGAAATGATCAAACAATTAGTTTTTCCATGTTTCTGTATCTAACTTTCCCAGCCAAAGAATTCTGGAAGAAAAACATTGTAACAGGAGCATATTACCAGATCAACACACAATCAGCTCTGAGTTGGCCTCAAGCTCAGACCAGCTGCAAACAGCAAGGTGCCTCCCTGCTCAGTATCACCGATCCCCATGAGCAGGCTTACATCACAGGTACAGTGCCCCCCTGTGGATATCTGCTTGTAGTGATAAAGTAAGGGTCTATTGGTAAATACACCACACCACATACTCTGATAAATGAACATCTTGTATTGATGACCTGAGATGTCATTTAAAGTGTTTATTTGTTATTGTGAAATTGTTCTGTGTCCATTTTGTAAAAAATAATCATTAACTTTAAGTTCATCGTTCAATATTTCTCAACATGATCCAGTCGGTAAAAGCCCAATTATTTTTTATCAACATAGATTGTTTTTTAGGTTGTTTCTTAAAACATGCAATAATTTATTTTGATTTTGTGCTATTAATCATTTTCTAAGATTAGCTGGCACTTACGTCCATTAGTGGATATCTCATTTTTCATTATAATTATACTGCATCATATACAGTCATAAATGCACAGCTTGTATTGATAAATTGAATGGATACTATTCTGTTATCACAACCATTAGACTGGCAATTATGCTTTGTGCTTTACTAACAACCATTTAAATGGTATGAGGGAAAGATTCATTACTTTGTCATTTTCCTTCATCATCTTTCAACCACACAAACACACACACACACACACACACACACACATACACACAGCACTATTGGGTACAGAGCACTATCGACTCTGGATTGGGCTGGTCTTGGACCAGGAACATGGCTGGCAGTGGACTAATGGGAAGCCCTTCCGGTATCTAAGATGGGACTCTGGTAAGTTTTCTCTCCAATACAACACTTTGTTGTTCTGTTGTGCTATGATGCATTTCACTGCTATGATGATGCCTGTACTAAGCTATGTCTCCCATTAAAACATGATGATCCAAACAACCTTGAGTCTCTAAACAAGTGCCTCCACAATATCAAGTGCACAATGTATCAGAACTTTTTACAATTTAATGATAGCAAATCCACTGATAATTTTTAACTTGTGCCAGATCATATCACACCAATTCTGGAATTACTACACTGGTTGCCAGTCAGTTTAGAATTGATTTCAAGATTTTGCTCATTACTTTTAAAGTTCAATAAGGCCCCCAGCGATATTGCAGACCTTTAAACCCCCTGTGGACTTGAGTGCAGCCTGAGATCCTCTGGCAGGGCACTTCTGTTCAACGGTCTGGACTCAAGACCAAAGCGGAGGGAAAGTCGTCATGTTGCCCCCCTGCTGTTTGAGGGAACTAGCCATCAAAATGAACTGGATGGTTTGCACATTTCATATTAAACATGAGGTACGATTACACCTCTGTTTCCTGTGAAATGTATCGTTATCTCAGTGTTTCAGATGATCCGGTGGCACTAAAATGCAATGCTATAATTCTCATTCTTGATTGCTCACCCTCATTTTAGAGATGTAATGCAATCATACAGTGCAGCAGCAAGGCTGTGGCTGTAGTTCTGTACAATACAGAGCTCGCTACGGGCCACTTGGTAGAAAAAAATCAATGTGGAAACTCGTGCTCTCGGTTTAACACATTGTAGCCTACTTGCGAACTAGTAATCTGTTCCCTCAAATTTATGTCTTAGTCTTTGGGCGGAAGTTTAAAATAAGAAAGATATAGATTTCATTATTCATATATTGTTCTGGAATACATTAATTTAATAAACTAATGTGTTTAACCTTAACTGCACATTCACATGATCTACCTGGTCCAGCACTAAAATTCAGGGGAACTAATTATTAATTTGACAGTAGGGATTACTAATTCGAGAGTACAGATTGTTAAACTGTCCATACGGACTTCAAAACCAAAAGGTTTCCGCATCGATTTTGTTTCTACAAAATGGCCCCGGGCGGGCTCCACACTACACTTATGCCATTGCAAAAAAATTATATTGTTTCATCTCATTATTAGCTGATGTGCCTTAGTAAGTAATAAGGCCCCTAAACTATGGAACATCCTGCCTGGTGAAGTCAGGCTAGCTAAATCTATATCATCTTTAAAATTCTTCTTAAATTCTTTCTTCTTAATATTCAGTCATACAGACTATATTTTCTGTAATGATATATCCTTATCTGTTGTTTATTATTTTTTATTTATTTTGTATCTGTTTTTATGAACTTTGTAAACTCTGTGATTAGATAAGTGCTATATTTACTGCTATATTTATAAGTCATTTTCATTTGGGGCACCAATAGCTCTGAGTTTAGAATATTGAGCTTGCAATCAAAAGGTTGCTGTTTGACAGGTAAAATATATTATATGAAACTTAATATTTAGTGATTATTTATTGATTGGCTTAATTTTGCAGTTAATTCTGAGTGAATTTGATGCCTCCAGGACATACAGTGTTTCATAACTGATGTGGAGCTGTTTACAAAGACATAATGTCAAGGGGCTTCCACTGGTTCTGGATCTTGGAAAGACAGAACAGACAGAAGACAGAAATTCAGTTCTCATCTATTTTTAGGACATCCACTTCCTGATCCAGGACACAACTGTGCAATTGTTGATTCCAGTGTACAGTACGACTGGCAAAGTTCATCCTGCTCCAAGAAATTGGGATACATCTGTTATATGGAAGGGGCCTTGCCGCCTCCTGTTCAAGGTACAGAAAAAGATCTATTCCTCCTTTTGTTTACTGTGTTATTGTACTGTTTCTTGGTGTAACGCTTTCACGGTAGTATCATTCAGTCCTTATTTCTCTGTTATTTTTATGATCAGTTGAGACAGGATTTTGTTCAGACCCTTGGATCCCCTACAATGGCCACTGCTTCCATCTTCAACGTGCTCAGAAAACATGGACCGATGCTCAGACTGAATGCCGTAAAGAAGAAGGAGACCTAGCGAGCATCCACAATGTGGAGGACCAAAGCTTTGTCATCTCTCAACTTGGATATGGTACATGAAGAAAACAGACACAAACAAAAGCGTAACTCAACTCTTTTTATAATAAACACAGATAACACATCTCAAGGCTCCCAAGCTTCATCCTGTCAGTAAGCTGGAGCAGTAATGTGTCCACTTGCATGCCACTAATTTACCATTGTTACGACTCATCCTACACTGTCACTCCATTAGCACTGACTCTTACAACAGTTTATTAAGTTAAAGCACACAAGGTATTTTGGGGGCGCTCTTGGAGCAATGGCAAAGAGTGTGAAATCGACTAACTACACAGATTAGTCTTCTGTAGCCCTACATTTCGTACAACATCTCATGTTCAGTGTGCATGTACTTATGGCCTTTACCTGAGTAGGAGGGGAGCACCACACCCAAAGCCTTAAAAAACCATACTGAACATATTTGAAGAGTGTACAAATGTCTGTTATCCCACTGGTTTACAGAACAAGGTGCATATTCCTCTGTTCATGTCTGCAGCAACCACTGATGAGCTGTGGATTGGACTGAATGACAGGAAGACAGAGGGGCTGTTTGACTGGGGTGACCACTCTACAGTCACCTTCACCAGCTGGGAGTTTGGGAAGCCTAGTGTCTCCACTGACCAAGAGGAGTGTGTTCTCATCAGGGGACAGGTAGGGAGCACCACATGGTGCATATCCTATATATATATATATATATATATATATATATATATATATATACATACACATATATATATATATATATATATATATACGTAAGGGATATACGAAGGGCATCATCCCGCTTATACCATGGTCACTTGCCAAAAAAAAAAAAAATAAGACCATTAATTTATATTTTCATGTGTTTTGTAATCAAAATCTAAAGTTTTTCACAAGCCATAACTCAGTTTACCTGGTAACACCTGAGGGTTTGACTAATACCTGGAACAATCATTATATATAATCATTATATATAATAGGACGAACCTTAGATATGACTTGGCAGCGTTCTAGTCCGCTCAACTCATAGAACCCTTTGGCTCAGCTATGAGCCAGAAAGCTAACGTTATGCTAGCAACATTCAAAGTCAATAACATTGTGTACGGTTGACAAACAGTAAATATAATTTGACAGTATGTTTAACAACAAGACTAGCTAGCTATCCAGCCATGTCATTGTCCCCAAATCAATATCAAAATTTTCACGAACAAATGAGATAGGCCATGTGTACTGTCGGCCGCAGCCTGAAGTAGCAAGTTGAATAGTGAATGGAATGTGAGATGATCGCTTACCGTATGTGATACAAAGTATCAGTAAGTTCAGAGGGGCAGTGTACTTCTTGCAGCTTGTGTGTTACAGTCGTCCTGTGGTGTTCAGAGGATGAGGCACTAGCTATGGTTACTCATTTTAAATACAGGCTGATACTCCGTAGCCAGCGCATTAATTTAGAACGGTGAACAGACAGTTTCACTGGAACTACTTAGTAGGTGTACATTATCAGGAATTATTGGACACCTTGCAGCCAATCAGAATCAAGTATTCAAGACCATGGTATATAAATATATATATATATATATATATATATATATGTACCAGGAAGTACTTTCACATTGTTACCCATACCTGAACAAGGACTCTGATTGGCTGGAATGATAACCAGTATGTAAGTAGGAAGTGATGGTGGTTTTCTTTCTTTTTTTGTTTGAAAAAATGGTAATGGGTACATGGGCTTAATAGGGACTATGTACGTTAAAGGTGTATAGGTTTAAAATTGATTTTGGACTTTAACATACATTGACTGTAGCACGTCCATCAAGTACATCCAATCTGTAGACACACATGCATTTTATGATACTTTTCTCTCGCAGAATGGGAACTGGGCTGACCGTATGTGTGAGGAGAAACATGGCTTCATCTGTATGAAGAGGAGTGCCTCCAAACCCTCTGGAGATGAACTGGAGCTGAATATAGGTTGCAAGCCTGTGAGTTAATTTATATTCCTGTGAAAATAATAGTAACATCTGCATCTGGTTTTTCATGGTGTATGCCTAAAGTTTAATCTTGAAATGCAATTAGAACAGTATTCCATTCAATCACAAAATCACTTAATTGTCTTTCGCATTTAACTAATCTAGCTAACTAGCATGGTAATGACATTAAAAGTTCACTCATTAGTGTAGCAAGACTGTGGCTAGCTCTTAGGCACTGGAAAACCTCTTTGAGTTTTTAGTGCTCTCCATTTGACAAATGCTGAGCCATTGATGACAGTCTTATAGGGCAGTGATATAGGGCAGTAAAAGTTTTACTTATTGCCACTTTAACAAGACTAGGCCAGCCTAGGCTGCGGTCGAATAGTCAAAAAATACGTCCTAACTCCTATTCCTAACCACTTTTCCTTGACCTCGTTGGAAAACGTCATGAGGTTAAGGAAAGATGTGAAGGAGAATTCATAAGGGCTTAGGAAAGGACAACCGCGGTGCTAAGAGAATCCGACTGCAGTTACACTAGGCTACGTAATTATGCGACGGCGGATGTTAATGACGTGGGTCTGCCGTGTGAAACTACAATGTTCCGAAGATGGACTACTAAAAGTGCATCTTAGATACTTCGCCCCGTGCGTTCTTACCGTGTTGTTTCATGCAGGCTGTATAAACGTGGACAAGCCAGTGAAAAATATTGCTTCATTCATTGGAATTGAAATAAAAAAGGAATGTAGGCTACCAGTCACAAAAGTGAAACGAAATGGTTGTCACATTGAGAATGATTGCTCACGCTCACCCTCCTGTCCACTCATATTTATTGACATGAATCCCAATTAGTAAGATTGTATGAAAATAATTGTTAAATTCATGCAAGAAAGGCATAACATGTTAGGCCTACAAATCTACTACTGTACATATCATCATTCAAACATGTTGAATTAAAAACATCATCTAGCTAAAAATGTCTCATATTCCTTTTTCTTGAAAGACAGACTTCTGTGTTATGGTTAATATGCTGATTATGATCTGATTATAAGCCTATGCATATAATAGCTTAAGAACCACCACACAACTCAGTAAACACCTTGAAATGTTGACTTGATTGTGCTTTGAAGTTGTTACGGCTGATGCAGGCCTTAATTAAGGCAAGGGTTTCAGCATCTGTGACTGAAGTAAAATTTATTAATGATATTCCTAAAGGCTGGCAATACAACAACGCTCAGAATGAAGAAATAACTAATGCAAACTGAGCATAGGTTACGCTACAACTTTAACTTCACTTTGATCATTTTACAACAACAGCGTAACGTTCATAGTTCACCTATATGGGTTTAACATATTGTTCAAAACATATAAGCATATTAACAAGTTATGGCATAAGATGGAAAATGCTTAATAAGCAACGGTAACTTGCATGATGATCTGCGTCCCCTCGGTCATGATCGTTTGTTTTTTGTGAACGGCTGAATGGTGCTTCACTTTAAATGTTGCTGCCGCAAGGAATTGTGGGACGGCATTATCTCCTTTCCTTTCGTAAAGGATGGTCCAGTGTATCCTATGCTAAAGGAGCTAAGTAAAGAAGCATTGAAGTACCTTTCCTTAGCATTTAGAGAATTCGAACAGCTCTTATCATGGCTGCCACTTAGATACTTCCAGGTCATTTCACTCAGGAACATTCCTAAGCAAAAAAGACAATTCGACCACAGCCTTAGTTTAGCAAGACCGCAAATGCAGCCTTTGGGGATCATTGTCTGTCAGGAACTGAAACATTTGACCCATGACTTTCTGTCTAAATAGAAGATACCTCCTCCCTATTTAAAGTCAATGAGACATAGTGCAACATTTTCAGGCTCTTGGGCAATGCCCTGTGCAGTAAAAAAGGTGCAGTGGCATAAAATATGGCATGGAAAATGGATTTGAGTGCTCTGAATCTACACATTACATTACTCAGTGCAATCCATTACATGTTCTCTGCCACAATCAATGCGACACTGCCTGTTTTCGGGCATAAGCCTTTGCCCCAGGCTAATTAGTAATATCGATAACCTACACAAACGGACTTACGTGCATTTCAGCAATGGAGAGTCAGTCACTCTGTAGTACGGCAAAAACGGGAGTTCAAGCTGGTGTCAACAAACTTTAACGCACGCAAGTGTACTTGTGCATCGCCTGCCGCTAAATAAACTATGAACATGAATGTTATCCATTCTTTAATACATCCATGCATACAAACAAGGACACACCAAATGGTAAACTAAATGAAATGATGATAGCTTACCTCTCATCTGCAGTTATCTATTTCCAAATAAACAACAACTCAAGAGTAGATTAGTAAAATCAATAGCCTATACAAAGAGACTTAGGGGACTTGGGGACATAGAGCATTCTTGGTCAGCCCACTCGGGGAAAAAATGGATATTGTTTGATTTGATTAAAGATATTGAATGATGAAAGCCAGTTGAACTTTTTTTCTTGTGTTTTTCTACATTCCAGGGTTGGAAAAGACATGGCTCCTATTGCTACTTCATAGGGTCAGAGACAAAGACGTTTTATGAAGCTAAAGATGAATGCAAGAGCTCAGACTCTTACTTGGTTGATGTTTCAAATGGGTAAGAACATTTATTTTTACTCCAAACATTTGTGATCAATTACTATACCTCAGGAGTTCAAGATTTTAATGGGATTTACAAAAAGTGGATTACAGCATTTTACATACTTCAGTATGACCAGAAGTCCTATGAACTTTTCTAAATATTTCCAGGGTAGATAATGCATTCCTTATCAGCTTGGTGGGGATCAGACCGGAGAAGTACTTCTGGCTCGGACTCTCAAACCAGAAAAACATTGATAATTTTGAGTGGACCAATGCAAACTCAGTGAAATTTACTCATTGGAATGCTGAAATGCCAGGTATGGAGAAACTTCAAATTCCATTTATAAGATATTGTAGAAACAGAGTCTTGACATTTTCTAATTTTTCCCTCAACAACGCAAGGCAACCGACAGGGTTGTATTGCCATGACAACTGGGATTTTTGCTGGACTCTGGGATGTGTTGCCCTGCACCAATAAGGAGAAATACATCTGCAAGCACCTGGCAGAGGGGGCAGTTTTAACCCCTGTCCCACCAACTCTTGCCCCTCCCAGGTGTGCTGACAGCTGGAATCTTGTGGGATCAAGAAACTGCTTTAAGGTACAGCCACAACAATTAGAAAAGGTTGAATTTGGCTGAACTAAGGATGCAGTTTAATACACGTTCCAATTCCTCAGCGAGTACTCGTTTTGTAGCCGTTATTTCATTATAATTTTTTTTAAGAACTCAGTCCTTCAGATCCATGAAAGGAAGCACTGGACAGCACCAAAGATGTCATGACAGGCTTACAAAATTAAGCACTGGACAGCGACTCCAGAACAGATTCAGAGTCCCTCCCGTGATACAGTGCAAGTCCTACCATCAAATAAATAGCATATCATGTTGAAAATATTGGCCACTAAATAAAAATCATAACCAATATCTTCATCTGTTTGCTTCTGATTCTATTGTATCAGGTCAAAGTGGCGCTGTATGCAACAATTTAAGTCACATAGCCTAATAGGCTGGCTACCCAAAAAATAACATATTATTTTGAATCTATCAATCCATAAATAAAATGCATACCCAAAACATAAACAACAGCATAACAGCTGAACATTTAATTTTCACAAAGAACATTATGGGCAAATAGCCTACAAGTAGGGGTGGACGATATGACAATCTTAGATTGTAACTGGTGAAAATTTCTCCACAATCAGCCAATTCATTCATCAAAGCTGCGCTGACACCACTCACACACACTGACTGCTTCCAAAGTGCTTTCTCAACGTAACTTGCGTTGCGCAGGCTGAATCACACTACGTTTTACAAACACTGTTGGTGGCTGCTTGGACAAGCTAACTAATTGGCATAGACTAGAATTTGCTGAATGGTTATAATCTACAGAATTGCAGTGCCAGGGCTATACAGAGCAACAATATTGTGCATTTTGCTATTAAAAATGTACTGTCATAAAACATAAAACAGTCCAATTGCACGCGTGTGAGACGTTGCTTTGCCTGGTTGTTCTTATTGTCGTGAACATCAGTGAGAGTTCCTTGGGCAAGTCTCTCTGTTTTCCATTATCTACTTGTCATGGGGTGGGTTTGATTTTCTTGTACATGAAATTACCTGAATGTGTCTCCGTTCTGCAACGTCCAGAGAAGCAGTAATCCGGTTTTGCATCAACCCCGATAAAAACCACATAGTCTGTTGACAAATTGTCTCCTCAATGAGGCACAATTCAAAATGTTGGCAAAAAAGGATTGGACTTCATAATATAGTGTTATAAAAAGAAGTGAGGGTCCCCCCTCACTTCTTTTTATAAGACAGAAATATCATCCAGGTCAAAGTACCGGCATTTGATACTTTGTGTACCACAGTCAGCCATGGCTTTTTTGATAGCTAGGCAAGCAAAACTGTCAAAGAGCAGCGAGGAGATAGGCCGGATCGCACTAGCTTAGAATTTAATATCTGCTGCAGCAAAACTTTGTAGGAACTACCCACCCATAACCTTATAACCTGTCGAAAATTTGGGATTTTATGCCTACAAAATGATTTTCAATCAGAATGTTTTGTACTGATTTACTTGAATACCCATTTGTACCCCTAAGCTGAACACAACTGAAATATAGCCTACTGTATCTTACCCACCTACAAAAAATATGTCTACATGTTTGTGCTATTGGTCAAGCACAAAAATTACTATCTTTGTAAACATAATCATATATATAATCATAATTATTATGAATGGGATAACAAGAAGCAGGACCTTGCCATTTTTTGACCTATTTCTTTGTGTTCCAGTTCTTTAATGAAACACGTCTGAAGACCTGGTATGAGGCCAGGGACTACTGCAGGGCCATTGGAGGAGATCTGCTCAGTATCCACAGTGCTGCTGAGCTAAGAGTGGGACGGTATGATCTGTTTAAATACAAGTAGAAGGAAAAGGAAAGTAAACTACTTTATTTTTAATTTTTTTGTTATCTACCTTTAAAAGATTAGCCTCAACCATCTTTTTGACACTTTGGATCCATTGATCACCTTACCAAGTATCTGATGAGCAGATTGGCACCAAAATCATCGCTGTGCCTCTGCTAGATAGCTCTGTCTGGTGCGCATGCTAATGCTTTAGCATACAGCATGCTAATAGTTGGCAAGTTATCCTAAAAGAGAAAGAATAAGAACTTGTTGCAGCTGTAGGGCTGGATTATTAGTTAATTCTAATGACATGTCTTAACCTGCCAGGCTTGTTTAGTGGTTAAATGGACATAAAATTTGAGATAAAGAATAATGTTTCAATGGTTGAGCTCTCTTTTCACAAGGCTTGCAGCATAACTTGTTTTGTTTACGCAGAAAGTCAGTAAAATATGAGTCTTCGCAGAAGTTATGAATCTACAGGCGGTAGAAAAAAAACAATACCAACTTTGGGTTAATGAAAGGTTTATCTTCATACTTTGGATAATGCTAATAGCCTACAGTTGCTTAACGTGCTGTTTGCGAAAGCATTACCGAGCTATCTACCAGAGATGTTTTTGCTGCCAATCCTCTCTGCTGCATCCACGCAGTGTGGCAGACTACTGTATAGTTGTAGCTAAAGAGGATGGGTGGTTAGTGTCCAGCAGAGGATTGGGACAGTGCACCATCAGAGTAGTTACAAGCATGAACATAATTCCTGAGGCTTGAGTGGCATAGTGTACAAATACTTGTGCAAATATTCCAACTTTTAATTTAAATAACCACTAGTTCTCTGTTTAAGCATTTTAAATGAAGGTTGTTTAATCATCTCATTTATCTGATTTTGCACACTGTAGCTATGAAATTGCCTGGATTGGCCTTAGTGCCCCTGACCCAAGCACCGGTTATGTATGGAGTGATGGATCCCCAGTGAGTTAGCTTTTTTTTTTTTTTAAATAAATAATAAAAAAAATCTAATTTTGAAGTTTTTAAGATTTTGAATTTTGAAAAGTTTAATCATATAGGCTATTCTTAGTTTGTTTATTAAAGTCTAATTTTAAATAGACAATAAAACCTTGCGTAATTGTGTTGTTGTTTGTGTTCATAGCTAAATTTCCAGCACTGGCAGACTGGAGAGCCAAACAATAAAAATAATGCGGAATCCTGTGCTGAATTTCACATGTATTACTGGGATAAAGACGGTTCTTGGAATGATGTCCACTGTGAGAGTTACAATGACTGGCTGTGTCAGATCCGTGCAGGTACAGTTGAGAAAATGTGGACTGAATCCATGTCTTTTGTCTTCACATCATCATCATCACAGGTTCAAGAAATAGTGAAGGCATACTGCTAATGTCTATTTATTTTGTAACCTTTATTAATATAAGGAAGTTCAGTAGGGTGAATGCTTTCCAATAGGGCCTAGAACTTGGGTCTTTGTAGTTTGACTGCATTTTTCTTACTCACTACGCCACCCTAGTCTAATCTTTTCTAATCTTGTACTGTGGACTTGTGTATAGCATGGCACTAGCACTGCACAAGGCAGAACATGCCCACTGAGCAAAAGACGTGATTTCAACGTTGCGTCTATGCTTTAGCTCTCATATAGCCCAGGATCATTATGGCTATATATAGACCTATTTTAGACTAAGCAGTAAATACATTATTACAATGAATAAACATCTGTAAATACCAAAAATATGCACCAGAGAAGTCCTGTAGACTAGCCTACAAGATACTTATCTGAGCACAAGAAGTAATTTCTTTTCAAAATCTTTTTATTGAGATTTTCAACAAAAGTTCCCAGGGTTGGGCAGGCATATTCCACATTGTTACAAAATATACATCAATGTAGTATCATATAAAAATAAAAAGTGATAATAGTGACAGTAATAAAGTGAGACGTCCCTACCCCCCCCCACCCTCCCACCCCCTTACCCTCCCACCCTCTTGATTACCTAGAATAAGTATGAGGCACAGTATCTAGAAATAAAGAAATAAAACTAAGGATTTAGCTATTTCCATGAAGTCAGGTGTTATTTTCGTGTCAAGGGCAGGGCTAGAATGCATGTCACACTATGTTGTTTGGGTGTTATGAAAGTATGTCAAAAAGGGTCCCCAGGTCTTATAGAATTTCTCCCCAGAGCCACTGATCGAGAAGCGTATCATCTCCAATTTAAGGCAGGACATTTTATCTCGAAGCCACTGACTAAGTGTGGGCGGGGCAGCATCTTTCCATTTGAGCAAGACTGCGCGTCTAGAACGGCTATGGGCCATTTAGACGTGTTTTAAACGTCTAATCAACGTAAAATTGCTCAGTGGGTGGTGCTAGCACATAAAAGCACCCAGAAAATAACTTCCATACAATAGGTATACTGTATATTTGAGATTAGCACAATATGTTTGTGGTCTCTGTTTGGGTTTTCCAAATACATATATTGGTCTCATTGCCCCAATTTTTGACAACAGAAAACAATATTAACTCAAGAAGAAAGGCTCAGGCCAAGCTCACAGTATGGGTTGCTGAGCTTGTTTTCAACTGACTTCTGAGTGTCTCTTCCTCTGCTGTTGCAGGAGTGACTCCAAAGCCACCTCCAAATGACACCGTCACTGGTGAGTTGCCATTTTATGGTGACATTGATATACTTTTACTTTTCTGTCATTTAAATTAAGCTCTTAGCGAAAGCAACATACAGTGAGTTCAGTTCAGCTAGTGGGGATTGCACCTGTGAACTTTTGGTTAAACATCAACACTAAAAGATAATCTGATAATAATATAAAATTCTTGATTTTGAATATATGTCACCAGATCGTGACAAGGTGTAAGACACAAAAATAATTTGTGTAGTTTTTTTACTTTAGTTTATTTAACAGGGGCCATGCACAACACAACCGTTGGGCCAGAGTTAGCTATATAGCTAATTTACATCTGCAGTCCCTGGGCAGGAAGATATTAAAAATAATACAGTACAATACAAACAACACAATATAAACAATTAAAGACAATACAATTAGCAAAGTTTACAAAGAGGACATCACATATAAAACAACGTCATACAAAATATACATTATAGTCTCCATGTTGGAAAACAGTTGGTTCCATACAAGGGTTTAGATCAGTGATCACATGATTGATTTGTCTTGAGCCATGTTTTAAGTGCTGTTTTAAAAATACTGAAGCTTGTGCATTCTCTGATATGGGTGGGAATTGAGTTCCATTTACCTGCTGCTCTGACTGAAAATGTTACACTCTTACACTCTTACAGTGTGTAAGAGTGTAAAAGAATGAACAAACATCACAAAAAAAGAATGCATGGGACACAATTTTTCTTTCTGTGTCCTACAAAAAAAAACAAAAAACCCAAAACATATATGTATATACTGTAAATTTATACGCTACCCTCTAAAATCTTTGTAGAGCATAATGTCACTGCAGACGGCTGGCTTGAGTGGAGAGGAAATCAGTATTATATTAATAGGATACCAATGGCCATGGAAGATGCTCGTCACTTCTGTCAACAGAGGCATGGCGACTTGGTAGTTATCAACAGTGAAGCTGAAAATGTCTTTTTATGGAAACAGGTAGGCAGTGACATTTAAGGTACATTACTTGCATTGCTGAATGGTCATGGCATTCACATTCAGCATATATAATAAGTAATAATAAGTACTGTAGGTCTCACAGTGTGTGTGTGTGTGTGTGTGTGTGTGTGTGTGTGTGTGTGTGTGTGTGTAGATATCCAGAAACTATGAGTTTTATTACATAGGTCTGACAGTGGATCTTGATGGAACAAATGGGTGAGTATGAATTAAATGCAAATGCATGACAACTTGAAATGTATAGTGCCTTCTGAAAGACTTCAACCCCCTTGACTTTTTTCCACATTTTGTGGTGTTACAGCTTTAATCCAAAATGGCTTACATTAGGATTTTTGTCAGACACACAAGCGTTCTTAATCACAATTTTTTTACCAAGTTCTTAAAAATGAAAAGCTGAAATGTTTTGAGTCCTAGTATTCAACCCCGTTGTAGTGACACTCCAAATGGAGTCAAGGTATCCTCCTCTGGCCAATGCCGTTGATTTGACTTGATTTAGAATGAAACACATATGTCTATAAGGTCCCACAGATGACCATGCATGTCAGAGCAGAAACTCTACCATGAAGTAACAATCTGTAGAATTCAAAGACAGAATCGCTAGGAAGCATAGGCTAGATCTGGGGAAGTGTAGAAAGCAAGTTCTAAAGAGTTGGGAGTTCACAAGAGCACAGTAGGCTTCATCATTAGGAAATGGAACAAGTACAGATGCTGCACAGTTCCATGCAGTATCAACTGTTGCTGTATTTTAAGTTACTACAGTCCTGGAATAATCAGGATAACCACATCATTAATCCAATATACTAAGAAGAAGAATAGATCCACTCTACTATATTGCTCCTGTAGGTTAGCTGTCTTTGAGTATCATAACATAATAGCCTGTTTTCCAAAATGCTTCCTAAGCATTCACCAAACTTATTCAATTCAAAACCTGTTAAGCATTACATAGATTTACATTATACATTTAAAAAATCATAATAAATGATTAGCAGTGCATGATTCAGTTTAAGAGCATTAATAGGAGGGGGAAGCCTATTTAAGTACCCCCTTATTAACAAGGGCGCAAATTAGCCTTTGGAACCATTTTTCCTGGCCAGTCGGGCCTTCAGCCTGCAGCCTGGTGGCAGGCTAGGTGCACAGCATCAGCACTGGTGCATGTGCCTCTGATAGTCTAGTGAGTGTGTTAGGAGTGACGTGTCGGAAGATAACTGATTAACTGAGTGATCGACAGACTGACCTGAATTTGGCTCCTGATGCCCCCGTCTAGCGCCATAGGAAAAAATATGGAACTACCCAGACTTCCAAACTTGTCTAGAGCTGGTTGTTTGGCCAAACTGGGCAACGGGACAAGAAAGAGATTGGTCAAGGAGATGACCAAGAGCCCAAGGACAACTCTGATACAACTACAGAGTTCCTTGGCTGCGATGGGAAATTTTGCTGGAAGGACAACAGTCATTACAGCACATCACAAATCTTACCTGTATGGCAGAGTGACCAGAAGGAAGCCACTCCTAGAAAAACAGCACCTGACAACAGCCTGGAATTTACAAAAAGACATGTGAAAGACTTAGAGCATGAAGCAAAAGATTCTGGGGTCTGATGAAATGAAAAGTGAACTTTTGAGTCGTAATGCAAAGTGCCATGTCTGGTGGAAATCGGCACAGCTCATCACTGATCTAACACCATCCCTACACTGAAGTATGTTGGGGGCAACATCATACAGTTGGGGGGGCTTTTCAGCAGCAGGAACTGGGAGACTGGTAAGGATAGAGGGAACAATAAATGGAGCCAATTACAGGAAAATTCTTGAGGAGAACCTGTGAATGTGAGAAAATCCCCAAATTCAGATAAGCCAAGCTGATACAGACCCAAGGAAACTTCTAGTTATAATACTATATATATAATAATATTATAAACGCTGGCAAGGGTGCTTTAACAAATTACTGACTCATGGGGTTGAATACTTTTTTTAATAAGACATTTGTACCTTTCATTTTCACTACATTTGTACAAATTAAAAAAAAATGTTTTCACTTTGTCATTATAGGGTATTTTCTGTAGATTGTTGACAAAAAAATAATCCATTCTGAATTCAGCCTTTAAAATATGGAAAAAGTCAAGGAGGTTGAATACTCCCTGAAGACACTGTAATGCCAAAGTATCAGCATTTATTGGTTGTTATGGCAGGGTGAAGAAACTATTGAAACTCCCAAAACAACTCTTATTTTTTCACACAGGGCCTTTTTAGTTTTGTGACCAAAAACATTAATGACATTAGTAATACTTTCTCTGAAAAAACAAGTTGATTTTTTCTTAACTCTCTGAGTGCAGAATGTGGTTCATTATGCTGATTATACAGATAGCTATGAAAGCTACATCCTTTTTAGCTAAGGCGAGGGTGGTAATAATTGTATGTCAAATATCAAATTATCTGAAAGTTTGTGAGTAACATTTAATTGGATGCAGCAACCAATCTTAATTTGAAAGTACTCAAACAAATCAATTTTCAACTCAAAACTTTAAACCTTCTGAATGCTTGTTCAACTTAAGCTGTTTAAAGATTTCAGTGTTTGTTCATGTGTAGGCTACATTTCCACAGTTTATCTGAATGTTGCAACAATAATCAAAATAAACATGTCCATCATTAAGCAAGTATCCTTTGCAGATCAAGATGTTTTTGTGACAAAACTTCAGCTGATTTGCCTAACCCTAACCCTGTGTTGCACAAAGGTGGATGGATGACTCTCCAGTGGAGTTTGAGTGGTGGGACGAACATCAACCTGACTTCAAGAACAATGATGAGAATTGTGCCGTCATGACCTTCTCTATGGGTGAGCAAACTAAAGACTGATTCATCCTGATTCATCACTGGCAAAAAGCAACAAAGCACTATCATTGGATTTGATGTTTCATTAAATACATGTACATTGTATTTGCTGAAACGTTGAACATAATATCTTCAATGTGCTCACAGGGTTCTGGCATGATTATAATTGTGGGTGGGAGCACCAGTCCATTTGTAAACGAGGTGGTTCACCGCCTGTCAACACCACTGTAGCCCCCACAGTGGCTCCTCAAGGTGGCTGCCCAGTCAACTGGTCAAAATTTGACTCAAAGGTCAGAGGTCACGGTTAACTTTTAAAATAGTTGAGGATGGGAATGTCATGATGTTAAGACGATTGAACAGACTTAATCCTCAGTGCTTGCAAAGAGATGTGCCTTGGATTTTGAACACTGTTTAAATAATGATCTCTAGTGCACAAAGCCTTATCTACCACTTTCTTAAAATGTCACATCTTTTGTCAGATTAATGAATCGAGCTTTCAATCTGTTTTAGAAAGGACAATGTTTGGTTGGTTGTGTTTGGTGTATTTTTCAGGAGTTGAAAATCATAATTTCTTGTCATTAGTGTTACAGCATCATTAATAACCAGAAGGACACATGGCATGGAGCAAGGACACAATGCAAAGCAATGGGAGGAAATTTAGTCTCTATTCTCTCACGGCGTGTGCAAGGTTTGTTTTATTTGTTTTTGCCAATAAAATATTAGGCACATTATATATACACTACTAAAATATAATGTTATGAGTATCTTGCAAAATGATTGACATGCATTTAAATGAAACTGTTTTAAAATGGTTCTTAGATGGTACAATTTTGCTTGAAATGTAATGCTTCTAAAGAGGGTTCTGTGAGGGTTCTTCTTCCAAAAAAAAAACTTTTTCTCTGCCATTTTTTTCATGGAGTCAGAATCAGATAGATTGATTTATAGAGTGGAAGATTTTGAAATGCTCAAGGTAAATAATTTGCTGATAAATATATCATAACAGTGGTAGTGAAGTCCTTCCAGGACAAAGCTATGATAAATTAGAATCATTGACTTTGTTAAAATAGGTCACTGGATAATGGATGGCTATTGATTCTGAATTGTAAACCAATGTGGATTTGGGAAAGTGTTTTAAGTTTTTCTGTTGTGCAGTTAGTTTAAGATAGAACCATATATGGGAACCTCTGAAAAAGGGTTCCACACTGCACCTATGGTACAGGAACACACCAAAAACCCTTGAACGCTTTGCTAAGCAACACAAAACAAAAAAGGCAAACAAGCAAAAAAAAAAAAAAAACATTACATCCATGCACAAAAATGTCTGGTGAACCTTGAATCACTATTATATTTAACATTTTCAGTGTTTTTAACCATTCAAATGGCCGAGGCTTCTACAGACCTATGGATTGGTATGAATAGTTTACATGGTGATGGATTGTACTGGACTGACGGGCGACCAAAGCGATACACCAATTGGGGCTATGATGTAAGTAGACAATGTATATTAAGTATTGTGATGAGAAAGTGAGTTGTATGCCGCACAGTTGCTTATAATATATAGTCTTTGTAATTTTTTGTTTTAGCATATTGTTGATAAAAATTTCTATGACTCTGATTCTCCGTTGTAGAGACATGGCCGTCGTTATAGAATTTTGAATGGAGAATGGAAAGAGGTAACGCATTCAACTTGTTAAAGTGGAATACCATACCATTTAGTTATTGTCAAGACCTAGAACAAACAAGCAGCATTTGTCAACATGAAGAACTCTCTCCCCAAGCTATAAACCAGAGATGTGATGTTATACTGATGTCCCAGCTAAACAAATTACAGCACGATGTTGTGAAAATGTAGCCAGACAACCAAAGATTCAGCATAGCGACGTGATCTCATGAATTACAGTACCATAAATTATAATATTGTAGGGTTTAACAGACCAGTGGAAACTGGGGAAAGAAGTCATGTTAACTTTAATCTTTTGCTAATAGTGGGCTAATACTGAAACTTCCCATAATACAATTACACGGTAACAACAGACCTGAAGTCAATCTTAAATGGTACTTTGTATTGCTTGATGTAGGTTCATCAATAAGGGCTTTATTTTAAAAACTGTGACCAGAAGTGCTATTATTTTAGGCTGACTGGCTTCACATTTGTAGAATTATCTCAACATAAAATCTAACCCTGACTAGCAGGTTCACTACTGTTACGTCCATATGCACATGTGCTAATAATAATCACAGTAATAACAACAATATTGTGTCAATTGTCCAGTTAAACATTTTTAATTGGGAGAAGAATGGAGATAATAAAATTATGACCATAGAATGTAGCCACACTTTCATCATTGGATTGGACTGAATAGTATAATAGGTGATGAATTTTACTGGACTGAGCAGTGACCAAGGTGATACACCAACTGGGGCTATGCTGTAAGACAGAATCTATATTCAGTATTGTGATGAGAAAAATGAGTTGTATGCTGCACTGTTGTTTATAATATAAAGTTTTTGTATTTTTCTATTTTAGTGCATTGTTGATAAAAAAAAAAAATCTGATTCTCCATTGTAGATGCTTCACCATTTTCCAGGATTGTTTGATCAAAGCTGGAATGAGGTAACACGTTCAAACTTTATTGTAAAGTGGAATACCACTCCATTTAGTTATTGTCATGACCTACAACAGACCAAGCAGCATTTGTCAACATGAAGAACTCTCTCCCCAAACTATAAACCAGAGATGTGATGTCATACTGATGTCCCAGCCAACCAAATTACAGCATGATGTGAAAATGTAGCCAGACAACCAAAGATTCCTCATAACAACGTAACCACTTCATGTCATGACAACTGGAAAAGTGAAGTTCCAGGATCCATGGCTTAGGGGTAACTTGGTAACACTGTCAGTTGGTAGTCTCCCTATCCTGGTAACATGAAACTGAATAAAATATATTGAAACATATTTATTATTTAATTATTTATGTCTCATGAATTACAGTACCATAAACAATAATATAGGGTTTAACAGACCAGTGTCAACTGGGGAAAGAAGTCATGTTAACTTTCATCTTTTGCTAATAATAGGCTAATACTGAATCTTGCAATAATAAGATTACATGCTATTGTTAGCATGTAATAAGATTACATGCTAACAACAGACTTGAAGTCATTCTTAAGTGGTACTTTGTAATAATGCTTGATGTAGGTTCAATAAGGGCTTTATTTTAAAAACTGTGACCAGAAGTGTTATTATTTTACTCTGACGGGCTTGACACTTGTACAGTTATCTCAACACAAAATCTAACCCTGAGTAGCAGGTTCACTACAATGCTAATAATAATCACAATAATAACAACAATATTGTGTCAATTGTCCAATTAAACATTTTTAATTGGGAGAAGAAATCTTATTTGGTATCTTTGTCTACGCTGGGCTAGTTAATAAATCAATAATGTGGAAAGAAACCTTTTTTAGTAATATACAAAATGTTGTGCATCTTTGCAATCTCATTGGGTTTGTTGGAGTTAACTGAACAACTAGCCTATGTCACTGGATGGTATAATTTGATGAATTACTGGTAACATTGGGTAGCTATTTACTATCACAGCAATCTGAAATGGGGAATGGAGATAATAAACATTATGTCACACAAATACGTGAAATAAACACAATCTCTAAAACGACCATTTACGTGCTGTGAACACGTATTATGGGGAAATAACGTTTCTCCACCTTGAACTGAATTACGTTCCCCCGCAACAAATTGAAATACATTCCTCCGCCACGAATTTAATTACATCCCAAAGGTTGGTAAACGGTTTAGGCAAAAAAGTTTAGGCAAGTAAAACAACTTGGTTAAGGTTAGGGAAATGGTTTGGTCGTGGTTGAATAAGAAAAACATTTGTTAAAAAATAAAATGTGACTTACAGTTGAAATGTCCTTTGAAAACGCTGGGAATCGAATGCCGGTCACTAGCATCAAAGGCAAACGCATATGCCCATCCACCAGCCGACCCCCGCGCCCTTACTGGCCACCGTGCTTCTTCAGTGTGACACTACTTCCTGTTTATAGTCGTGTGTCCTACGTATATGATATATAGATATATAGATATCATACATAAATTTAACACTTCACGTTCCACCAACATGTAATTTGATCATGTTCATTTCACGTTTTTCTGTGAGATCAGTCTGTACATGTCCTACCGTAGAATGTAGCCACAATGTCATCAGGTGGTAAATCATGAAATTACCAAAAACTCGGAATAGGTCGCTGCTACATATAGTGTTATTGTTAATATTGTTTACACAAGTTTTACATCCAAATTAGTTTTATGTGATAGTAGCATTATCAGGCCCAAAGCAGAAAATGTATCATGATCCCTCCAAAATCACTTTTTTTGCTTCTTTTTTTTTCAACGGGAGAATGAATATTCATTAAAACAGAATAAACTGCCCTATGAGATGGTGTCACAGTTGCCATTTCTGTTTCCTGATACCTGTGGTGTCATATGAATGACATCACAGAGATTAAAGAGGGCAACAAACTCTTCTTCTGCTTTTCTTTGTTTTCTTACTTTTTTTTTTCTATAGGAGAATGGATATTCATTAAAACACAATAAACTGTCATATGAGAGATATGTTATATCCTTAACCAGAAAATGCATAACGACCTTGGATCTTGTCAGTTTGCCATTTTCCTAACTGTTCCCTTTCTATATAATAGTGTGTTGTGATGAGCAGCAGTCCTGTGCTTGGGATTGGGAAATGGATATCAAAGTCCTGCAATGACACCAATGGATATGTCTGTCTTCGAAATGTTGGTGAGCTCATCGTCTGCCCTTTCATTTTAATACATTTCCTCTGGTCTAGAACTGACTGTAGTAGACAAGAAAAAAATAATATTCTTACATTTGGAATTTGCTGAATTTTGTTTTATTAAGAACAATGGCAGCACAAATTCAAAATTGACTAACACACAAGTCAGTGAGGTTTAGCACCAACCAAGATGTACTGGAGCAGATTTATCTGAGTTTGGTGGAAAGCATCATCACATTCAATCCTTGCAGGGATGTCTAATCCCAAAAAAGCAAAAACAAACTGCCCAAGATTTTAGCCCTGTCAGTTGAAACTCCATTATGAAAACCAAACACACAGTGAGTTTTACACCTCAAAAAAATTGAATAAAATTTCCATCACATATCTCAGCTGCTCAGTAGTAGTGTTTGTTGGAAAATGATTGCATTGCAGGTCCAAAAGTTCAATGTTTAAGCCATTATCTTCTATAGTTTGATTGACATTGTGTGCATTTTTGGGAGCTGTAAAAAGATGGCCGTATTAACTTCAATGCTTTGGAAGAAGACTGTGATAGAATTATATGGCGTACCTCTGTGTTTGGTTTTTAATACAAACTTTGATAAGAGTTTTTCCTGAGTAGATAATGACTGAATTGTAACCTTATGACTTTCTGTGTGGCTGTTCTGTAATGTCCCCAATTTTATATTTTCCAATGTACTTTTTTTTAATTGTAGTTGAGTTGATGTTCAAACAATAAAAACATTCATCTGCTAAACAAAAACGTAGGCCTATTCAAACAGCAACTTAAATAAATTTGGTGAATCAATAATTGTGTCTGTAAACTGTTGTGATGCCACAGTGCTCCTGACATGAAGTTGAATGTAAAAACTAAAACCGCTTCCAATCTAATTTCTCACCCACAACAGATCCAACTATCCCAGCCACAACAGAATCAACAACTCTGAACATCTATGTCAAGCTGGTTAATGACTCCATTAAGGTTGTGACTCAAAATATGACCTGGAATGAAGCCAAGAAGCATTGTGAAGCTGATGGTGCCAAACTGGCTAGCCTACGTAATGAGTGGACACAGGCCTATGTTGAGCTGCAGGCCATGAAAGTCCAGGCTCCTCTGTGGATTGGACTGAACAAAGCCGAGGTACAGGGCAGGAAGTATCTCACAATAGCACATAAAACTAATCTCTATAAATGGTGATATTTCAGGGATGATGATTCATTTCAAAATAAAGTTGATCAAGTAGTCTTTTATAATTGTAGAAATTAAGTCATATTTCGAAATCATTTATGAATAATTTATTGTTATTATTCATGGCTTTTATGAAGTTTAATTTGAAGTATTTGGTTGAAGCATTTGTCCATGACTTATAGCACGAAATCCTCAAGTGGCAGTGTTGATCTTATCTGGCCAATAAGCTCCACAAGAACCAACAACCAACAACCAATTACAAGACAAATCGTTCCACAAATGTTTTATTGGGGTTGAAGAGTAACTGAATGCAAGAAACAGAAATACAGTAATCTGTTTTTTTTTTTTTATCTGATTAATAAAAAAATGATGAAATGATTCAAACTACAGTCTGCGAAATGGAATAACTCATTAATTTAATGTCTTATTAAATCAACTTTTGAAGCCAAGTAATCAAAAGTTAATCAGGTAATTTGTATTCTGTAGTTGAATGTATTTTGATCCATCCTTGCTTTCAGACTGGCGGTTATTTCAGGTATATTGATGGATGGCACATGAGCCTTTTCAAATGGGGCACAGGTGAACCAAGTAGTGATCGACCTTGTGTGTACCTGGATGTGGATGGAAAATGGAAGACTGCTTTCTGCAATCGGACCATGAGCAGTGTTTGTATGAAGTCTACAGGTATGACAATTAGCAGGTTAATGTAATTTCACATAATTTAATAAATCAGTCATGTTAAATGCCAACAAATTTAAGTGATCATAAATGCCAAATCAAATAAAGACAATAGATGTCTTTATTTGATTGGCAATAATGTAACATTCAGAAGGTTTCTAAGTCATAGGCCAATTGTTCTTAAATACTTTGAAATATTTTGAATTATATGAATATATACTGTCTGTGTGTGTGTGTGTGTGTGTGTGTGTGTGTGTGTGTGTGTGAGAATTCTATGCCACATTCTATGCCCGATGTGGTAAAAACATGATGTGGCATAGATGTGGCATGCAACTATAGAATCACAGTGTCAAATAGGTGTTCAGTTCACTGCACTGGATCTCAAAGCAGTAATATGTAATTAGTGGATCCCAAAGCTTACGTTGCCATTATTTCTCTCACAGATGTGCCGCCAACAGAGTCAACACAGTTCCCAGGAGTTTGCCCTGAAGAGGTGGATGTAGCGTATAGAGACCGTTCTGCCTGGCTACCATTTAAGGGTCATTGTTATGTCTTCATCCCAGAAGAAATTCAATGGGCAAATGCAGCTTCTAACTGTGTCAGACATGGTAAGGCTTTTCTGTGGATGGTCTAATATCAAAGTTTAAAGCGGTAAACTGTATTTAGTTTTCATCAAGAACTGACTATTTTGTGTTGTGAAGGTGGAACCCTAGCCAGCATTGAAGATCCCTCTGAGCAAGACTTCATTAAAAGCAATGTGAAAATCTTTGAAGATAGCCAAAGCTCTTTCTGGATCGGCCTGTTTAAAACTCACAAAGGTACAGTTACACTCTCTGCTCTTTCATGAAAAGAAAAATTTGCGAACAGTAAATGAAAAAAACTTCATTTACTTTTAAACAACAGCATTGAAATGAACTGATTACACAAACGATGCTGCTGAATTCTTTATTTATTTATTTCTGCTGAATGAAGATGTGAGCTGGACAGACAAAGAAAAGCTGCACGTGGTGAACAACAAATGGAGAAAATTTATATCGAAATTTCATGTTATATTGGACATAATGAAATTTATGAGAACTCGGGAACTCAGAAAAGACATACATTATTAAATGAACAAAAAAATATATTTTCATGCAGCAAAGACGACAAATAGTGTAAATTATAGCTACATAAGGATACTATGTTGTTGTTCTATTATAAAAGAGAAAATGTGCAGACTTTCTATTTGTCCCCAGGGAAGTGGTTGTGGTTGGACAAAACAGTTATGGACTATACTAACTGGGGTCCAGATGAGCCTGATGACAACAGTTATGGAGAGATTCTGTCCTCGGATGGGACATGGAGGACAGGCCGCGGTTGGCGTAGCAGGGCGTACATCTGTAAAACACCCAAAGGTGAGACCATCAGACCACTGAAGACTGAATTTGTGATCTTTTCGTTATAACAGGAATTTATAACCGGTGTAATGTTGTAACAGGAACTCAATTAATGGTTGAGATTAATTGGTTGCAGAAAAATCATAGTAAATTGCCAATGGAATCAAACAATTATATTCCTTACAAGTTATCTAATCACATTTCCCTTCATTCCCACCAGTGGTACTACCAGAGCCATCACCAACAACTGGTAAGTTACATCTCTTGCTCTCCTGTAGTCATGTCATCAAAACCCATGTGGATTTAAAAATAAATAAATAAATAATTGGAGACAGCAATTTCTCCACGAATTTGTTTTCATTTTGTGTTTCTAATTAAATTCCTATGACTAATCATCATCTACTTATTGAATCTGTGCAGCACATCTGATATTGGATCCCCGTCACCGTGTCCACACAAGTTTGGCAGTTGTGGTGGTCATTGCTGTCATTGCCATACTGGCAGTCATTGCATTCTACAAGAAGTACAAGAGGTCTGGTCGTCCCTTACCCACCTTTGACAACCCTCTCTACTTCGAGGGTGAGCGGTCCCAGCCTGACGTGGTGGACACCAGTAAACTGATAGAGAATGCAGAGGAAGAGGATCCTGAGCCTATTTTAACTCTGTGATATAAGAACTATCAGAATCTAATGGGACATACACTGTATCGTTGGTGTTCTCTTATTTTTAAATGCAGTTACTTAACAATTTGTCATGAAGTGTGAGGAATTTCAAAGGATTTGGCAATGTCTGGCCTCATGGAACAATTTAGGCTCTTGGATGCAAGGGCGTCACTTTGTGTTGAAAAGTGGTGGGGACATAAGGGCTCAGATGAAAAAACATTTTTTAAACGGTCTTCTGCGATTTTAGGCAATGTAATGGGGGGATCGGTATGAGGTCAGAGTAGATAATTATGGTGAGAAAAAAATTGCATAACGGTGCATCAAAAGGGCATAGCCTAGGCTACTACAGAGTCGACAATATGAAAATACTCAGCGTAAAACGCACAACGTCGACCGCACAAGTACAGTCATCCATATGCATCACATCCACAGCTGCAACACCATGTCAAGTATTTGTTAAAGTTACTGATCGGCGCATGCACGTTTTTGGGTCATTTTAGAATCAGTGGGCTAGGGGGGATTTGAATTTTTTGTTTTAGCTTCTGTTACTTTTTTTGGACAATGCGCATTTGTTTCTTCTATATTAACATTGCATTGTATGTTTTCTTATTGTGCAAATAAACCTTTCTCAAAGCATTCTCATTTGTTAGTTAACATTTCTTAGTGCAAGCTATGTTTCAGAACATTTTTAACAAATTATGCTTTTAAAAAGTGATGAGGACAAAATCGGCCATTTCAAAAAGTGGTGGGGACATGTCCCCAGCGTCCCCAGTGTAAATGACACCTATGCTTGGATGTCTTATTGGGAATGATCAGTATTTGAAATAATATAGAATAGTATAGAATTGTATTTTTGTATTTTTATGTGTATTTTATACTTGCGAGACATTGTTTATTGTATAATTGAAATTTGTAGATTTGACATTGCCGGTCAGTGGTTAATAAACATTAAACCAGACAACATATGTTGTTCCTACAAGACAGTATCTGTAATTCATCTGTAATTGAATGTAGTAACACCCATGCACAATAACCAGTAAAAACTGTGCTAAAAAATTCATCACCAGAAACTGTATACATTTTATTTAAAATATATATTGAATGAACAGGCTATGCAATTGTACCTAAAATCAATAACAAATAAGCAGGTTTCCTAGTAATATAACAATAACCAACACACAATGCACAAGATGAGGGTATTAAAATCTTTTCAAGTAAAGTTCTGCTTCAAATTTGGGATTAAATTAAAACCAGAGTACACTCTGAATATTCATGAGCCCTGGAAAAACGGATGGATGGATGAAACTTTAACTGATGCCTCGTCTTGCATAACAACACAGTTTACTCACAGTACATGAAGGATTTCCCTTGTGATGACCATAAATCCAATGCCACAGGAATCCCACAAAGCAATGAAAAGTTCACCACAGACTCCACAGTTCACCAAGACACGTCTACACGTGCAAGTCTTCATCACACAAAACCGGTGAGTTTGAAACATGACTAACCGTATCCAGTCAACCGTAGTGACTGTATTCTCACCTATAAAACTTAATGTATTACCTATGCATTAACCCTGCTACAGTCCCTGCTCTTAGTGAAGGGATGAGCTACTCATCATCAGACCTCTTTGGATCATCAGACAAGCAAGTAGCAAAAATCAGCATCAGCTGTGCCAATTTGTCACCAGGTGCTTTGGGATTCAGCCGATTCAACACATTAACACTGTTCCCCATGTTTAGAAAATGTCACTAGATTTGTCACTTTTGAGAAGTCGCCAGGGGAGTCTGAAAAGTTGTTATATCTAGCGACAAAGTTGCCAAGTTGGCAAAGGTTCCTCTTCTCATGACACTGCATAATGTAAAATGACAATAACAGGTTTATATGCATGAAAATAAAAAGTGCCCAAAGCAACATACCCACAGCAAAAGGCTGCAACGCAAGAATAAAATACATGGTTGTAAACCAGGGTATTCATTTTTTTGTTTGTTTGTTTGCTTGCTTTGTTGCACTGTCTTGGTCTTGTTGTCAATACTCTGTAAAGTGCTGTATAAATAAAGATTCTTACTCAAATAGTATATTATTATTCCTATAATGCAGCTGATGACAATAGGTTCACACAGTCGTCCTGGCTTAGTATTCATGAACACTGATCTTTATAAAAAAAAAAAAAAAAAAAGAGAAGAAAGAAAGAAACAGTGCCAAATGAGGTTTCAGTAGGAGTAAGATTATTTGCAAGACAAACACTAGTAACTCTAGTGACTAATGTTTCTAATTTCTGTAACTCTGCAAATCCTTGCACCTATGTAAGATTGTTCAGTGTAGGATGTTGGGACTTGGTTGGGACTTTAATTAAAAGTGACGCTGATATCATCTCAGGAATGTCAAAATGGCCTGAGCAAAGGCATGGAAATCTACCGGAAATCACAGAAAGAGAAGGGGGATAAGGAAGGGAGATGGACAGAGATCAGAGAAAAATAATTTATCTTTTAACCTCACTTCTATCACATCTATGGTGTCTGCAGCATAATCTCACCAGTAGAACTGTCCTGGAGCAGATACTCTTGCATGACTGGATGATAAATACATATGAAGATTAGGATTACCTGACAGGTTAAGATCAAGCAAGGACTTCACTAATACCTTTCACTCTTTTTTTCTCTCACCCTTTCCATCATCTCTTATCGAGACACGCAAGGTGCAGTAATAACAGCAATGAAGCTCATGGAATGATGGGAGCAAAAGGTCTGACCCTGAGACAATAAGAAAACACCCCAGGAAATCCTACAAAATAAATGACAAATTTACATTATGGCATGTCGATTTTGTAGTTATATCTCTGATAGAATGTATAACTGTAAAAATGATATAGTTTGACAATTTGTTATCATCACCAGATACTCACATTTCAAACATACTGAGGCTTTAAGTGTGTTCAACAGAGAAAATGCTAAGAAATTAGTCACAACAACAAAGCTCATCAAAAGTAACATATTACTACTACTACTAGTTCTATTACTACTACTAATGATAAGAAGAAAATAAACACCCACTGGAAGATGTATAAACAAATTATACAGGTACATATTTCAGCATGACTCTAAACCAAAATCAGAGAATAAAGATAGCACTCAGTAGAGCGCATACCCCCGCAAAGCCTATGCAATTGTCAATAGGCCTATATGCCAAAAGTTAATAATTTCTTTCATGTCTCATTACCAACTTGTTTCATATCAGGAGATGCACACATTTTAGCCAATTAGCGCAACACCAAGTGGCCAATCAGCTCTATATCTGTTCATGGGACATTACAGCTGCCCTTCTACCACTGTACCAAGTTTTGGAAAAATAGCGAGGTGGTTATGTCTAGACCGGAAATGAGCTCTCCAGTGTCCCAATGTTGCTTGATTGGGCAAGTTTTGTCTCTTCTCATATCTGCTGACACAGAAGGTTTGATGGTGTTTGATGAAGTTATCTTTCTAACAGACAGACAGACGGAACAGGGCGAAAACATCCCCATCCAACCTCGTCGGCAGAGGAAATGAAAATACAGAATGATTTATATAAAGGAAGAAACTGTTTGCAGATCTAAATGCCTTCGCCCCAGGATATTTGGAAGGCATATAAGATTCTCTCTTAATCAGCAACGGTGTAGTATCACTCTGGTCCAGTAACCGGAGTGTATGTATACTACTATCATAACATTTCCTGTTCAAAAGTGCCATCAGATTATTAGTGATTAGTCCATCTTTGTGATGAGAATTAATATTTTTATAGCAATATAATATGTCTTATCTACTCTCATGCTCAAATGCAAATTGCTTCATGGATCTAGTTTTGTACATACATGTATGCTCTTGAAATGGATTTAGAGTGTTGTACACAAACTCAGTCAGGGGAAGGACTGACAGCAGAAATAAAATATTTGATAGAGGATGCTTCTTTTATAAGTGATATAATGAGAGAAAGAAAAATAATAACCCATTTATTTTGCTTGCATAAGCAGAAGTGCTGTGCAGACTGATTGTTTGCATGTCGCTGGCCCTTCCTGAGAGTCTCCATCTCTTCCCATGTCACAAGCGACCTACCAATATGGTGCTTTACCATATACATAGCTCATTGACTGTGGCTGTTGTTTGACTGTAATCACCTGTTAATTTATTATAGTCACCTGTTACTTTCCTATCAACATGGCTGTGTGGTGATGTAACAGAATACTATTTCAATCAGGAGAGACTAGGATGAATGCTTGAATGAAAAACTTTATTCATGACATGCAACAAGATGTAAACGTTGGCGTAAGCTCCATGGAGGAACTCCTCCCATTCGTGAAGTTAGGAGTACATCTGGGATAGACATAGGAATTAGGATGTCCCCCTGGGGACTTCCTCTGGAGCCTGGACATTGGTGGTGATGGGTGGTGGAGGGACGAAGGTAAGCACAGCGACTGGAATGACAGCAGCATACGGCATAGATCTGAGAGAAGGGCAATAGCATAGAAGGTGACGTGTATATACTCCTGTCACTTAGACAACTGGTTCTTTGAAAAAGAGAGGGAAGTGACGGCTAACTCTGATTGGATCTCTGGAAAAAGAGGGAAAGTGTTCACCGACTCTGATTGGGTAAAGAGAAAGCATGAATGGATGAATGATAAGTAGTCTTCCTGATTGAAATTACATAATACTTCACAAATACCTTTTAATCTCCTTAATTATTTGGAAAAATTCTTTCATACATGTAGTCACTCTACACTCATCATTAATTCATGCTGGAGAATCATTTAAAGGATGACGCTGGTGTTTTTTTTTTTTTTTTTTAAAGTCAGCCTATTGTAGTTATTACCAAATCAAATTCAAATGGGAACAAATTCTTCATTACGCCGGGGACTATTTTTGGTGCTACGGAACTACTTTCCTGAGATCAAAAACGTGTGTTTACGGTCGGCTTATTAAGTTGCTTGAGGAAAAAGTCAGCTGGCCCGGTGCATCGCGATGATGAAATATGCTGCCCAGAGCAACCGCATGGCTCTTTGACATGTTTTTAATCGTTTTTTTAATACAATGGAGTTCTGTGGCTATTGAGACAAATCATTTTGTTATTTTCATAGGATTTGTTGATGGTAAGAAAATCATTAAAAAACACCATTGTTATCTTATAATAAATATATTATAATTATTATATATAAAGCTTGACCTAAATAGACCTAGAGAAGTCCCAGCAATTGCTTACATGGCCTTAAAAAGCATAAAGTCAGCATTGCGTTGTCATCACTGTCTAATGTTGCACAATATTTTAACCAGTAAAACTACATTGAGAAATGAAATTCATAAGAATTTCAGTGGACAAAACTATGATGTTCTCTCGAACCCATGTGAGTCATGTGTGATTTTGACTACTACAGTTTTCAAAGCACAATCAGGTTGGTAATGTTAATTATAAATCCAATAATATGAATTCAATTAATGAATATAAATATGAATGGGAATATGAATATCAATTAATTGATATCCAGGAAAACTAGCAGTTACTTTTGTGGTAACTAATGGGGATTTTAGTAAACATTCAAAACCATCCAAAAGGAAAAAAAAATAAAATCAGAGATATCTTTCATTTGTATCATTGGCATCTGCTTCTTCTTGCTCTTTAATGAATCAAGAATCAGAATTTATAGAATGTATATGGCTTATCTGTCTTCAGCTCTGAGGTCATTGGGTAAATCTCTTCTTGTAATTGCCACTGAAGAGGCCACTTACTGGAGCATGATACTAACACTTCCTCTTTCCCAGAGTCTCTGTTTGTGTGTATGCAGTATAGGGCTGGACGATATGGTTGAAATCAATATCACGAAAATCATAAGGATTTTTTGCAATATCGATATATATGATGATATGGCTCACATAAGCGAAATCACGTTAAATAATCAAATTAATCATATTGAACCGAATGGTAATGTTTGGTGTGATGTCAAACTAAACTGAAATTTTCACCTAATATTCCTACCATACTTCATTTTCTCTGAGTTTCTAAATAAAATTAGCTTGTTGTCATCAGTTCAGACAGAAGAATTATGCGTCTCGATATCCCAAAATCACCATATCATCACAATATAATCCCACTGAAAGACGATAAACGATAATATTGAATTATCGTCCAGCCCTAATGCAGTATGCAATGGCATACTGCATACTTTTACTGTAACAGCCACATGTGCAAATACTGTATCAGCATTTGGTTAACTGAAAAGTGAGGATGTGTAATTTGCCACTCCCTATTAATCAGAAGAAAAAACGTTGAAATGTGTCAATCTCAACCGTCCTGCTCATTCATTAAAAAAAAAAAAAAATGACACGACAGGATGTGTCAATGCTATTAAGAGTACCTCCTTTTCGTGATCATTAACACAACTCATAAGTCCTCTGCTAGCAATGCATCAACAATGTCTGCTGGTGTAAGACATTTCAGAAGAATGCTAACTATGAGGATTAGTGTTGCAGCTTTTGTGCTCCTCATCCAAACATCTCAGTGTTTGGCTTCAGATGGTACAGTATCAGAAGCTTTAATTTAAAGCCTTTTTGTGTGACTTGAAGAGTCTACTGTGCACATTATATCTTACACTGTACGTGTGAGGCCGTTTGTCCCTGTACTATGTGGGTCAATATGTATTGTGAACTCTGTATGTTGCCACCAATGTTATCTAGATGATTTCCTGTACATTTGTTGTACTTGAAGATTGACGTGATTCTGATTCTAATTTTATTTTAACTTGGCTTTGTTAGGACTTCGTTTGCTTATTACATTTCAGTTCAGCCTTTGAATTTTTATTGGGATTTGATATCTCATCTCTATAATGCTTTGAAAAAAAATAATAAAATCCAGATTTAGGATAGACAGAACTAACACAACTCCAATAACAGACTGTATTGACAGCAACAGAGAGGAACCTGTTGAAGAGAGACAAGCACTATAAATTTGTATTTTACAATGTGTCTTTATACGGATTCTTTGAACAATCTTTCTCCACAGATTCACCATTCTCACTCACTAACAAGGCCACTGGTTTTTGTTTGGTGAAAAGAGGAAACCACTGCTTTGACGTGCGCTGGACAACTGGTGACCGACTTTTGGTTCGTTGGCTCAACAAATGCCTGGGAGTCCAGGGGAACAGTGTGGGAAGTGAAATAAGCCTCTACGATTGTGACGAAAACAGCAACCTGCAAAAGTGGGAATGCAAGAATGAAACACTTCTTGCCCTCAAAGGCGAAGAGCTTTACATAGACTTCAAAGCAGAAGACTCAATAGTTCTCTCCAAAGAAGTAGGGCCAAACAGCCACATCACAATTTCAGGAACATCCAGTGGAGCTTGCACAAGAACATACAGAGGTACAGTATGAAACACTTTGGTGTTTTGGACAACTTCCATTCTCCATAGTAGTTATTAACCCAGTTCATAGACTAAAGACTACTGGAAGACTGAAGAAGACAATGCAGGCAGGGATTCTTTAGGATGAGTATTTTAGGTAATTCTAGGTTATCTTTCTGCAAGACTAGAGGTTTTCCTAATATTTCTCAAGATTGTTATTTTATGACTTGAGTTTTGCATGTTTTTTTTGTTGAGTTGTTGGGTTTTTAGTTCTAGTTATAGAAAATCTCTATAAATGTCCTCTGTGCCATATCAAGCAGTGCGATTCAAGGACATTACATTATTATATCACATATTCCCTTGATCTTGAGAACTCATACCTCGAAATTCATAAAATGGAAAAATAGAATAACAATTAAGTCCTCCTTTGATGATAGGAAATTTCAGTAATGCTTTATTTTCTGGGTCTGCAATTTCCTAATAAAATTAAATTCCCATTAAATTATGTAGCAGTTACACAGAAAATGGAAGCAGTCAGTTTGATGAAGCTGATAGGATACTGTACATTTCTGTAATTACTGTAAATAATTTCATGGAAAGAACTGCAAAACTATAAACTATTTATGGAAAAATTAGAGGCAGAGGTCAATTTGGTAAACTAAGTCATTATACATCATATGCTACATAGGAAGTTACCGGAAAAGTTTGGGAAACTCCCTGAAAGGATAATTCAGATTATTTTCAACCATGAACGCTCTACAGTGAAGTAAGTGGTTTTAAACACAAACAATCGTCATGACGGCGAAAACTAGGAAAATAAGGCCCAGGCTGAAAACAACCGGAATTATCCTTTAATGAAACAAACAGCTTGGACTCAATAATGTGGAGCCTGATTAAGTTGTGCTGGGAGCATTCCTTTAAACTGACTCGAGTGATATTGATATTGCTTGGTCATGTCACTCCCACTGATGGGCAGGCTGGTAACCAACTGCTACTGATTGCACTGGTATTTAAACCACGTAACCATAAAATGTAATAGTAGATCT
This sequence comes from Centroberyx affinis, assembly GCF_046629955.1. NCBI lineage: Eukaryota > Metazoa > Chordata > Actinopteri > Beryciformes > Berycidae > Centroberyx > Centroberyx affinis. The sequence goes on along the minus strand of NW_027282520.1, from coordinate 611,525 downwards.
TCAGTTGAATTATAAGAATTGTAATTCAAAATGGTATATCCTTCCTCACTAGACCCTGTGTGTGTGTCTGGAAATCAGTGGTGTGGAAAAGATAGAACAAATGTATTTAACAACACATATTTTGAGTAGAGTGTCTTATTCTTAAAAAAGGTTAATCGGTGCAGTTAAAGATGTTCTCACACCAAGTGTCTCTTTTTTTGTTTGTTTGTTTTTATTCCGTTTTAGAACTTTACACCATTGAAGGAAATGCAGCTGGCAGGCCTTGCATGTTTCCCTTCCTGTACAAAGACAAGTGGTATCAAGACTGCACCACTTTTGACTCCTCAGTAAAGCGTTCTTGGTGTGCAGTTGAAACAAAATATGATCATGAACTCTGGGGCTACTGCCCTACTAATTGTGAGTATTGTCTATGGAAATTATAACTATACATTCATCACACAACAGTATGTGGAAAGCATATTTACACTGCATGCATTAGCTTGTGTACATTATTTGGAAATAAGTAGGATAGTATAGGTAGTTTATTGTCCTAGAGAGGAAATTCTTTACACAGTCAGGTGCAGTGAATACATGTAGTGATAAGACAATATAAGACAACATTCCATACAGAGACCACAGAAAAACAAACAAATTACAAACATACAAGTAGGTGAGTAATGAAAACATTTGTGACTCATGAGCCAATATCAAGTTTTTTGTGTCTTCAGGCAGTTTCATTTTGTTTCAAAGTACCTATTAGACAATGCATGATTTTGATGCTGCACCTACCACTAGTTTTAGATTTAGTCCTCTTTGACACTTAAGTCAAAGTAAGGAGGTATACAGGGGCCATTTTAGGTGAGAGAAATTCATCAAAGGTTTTGATGCATCTACTTTTCCCAGCCAAAGAACACTGGAAGAAAAATGTTGTAACAGGAGCATATTACCAGATCAACACACAATCAGCTCTGAGTTGGCCTCAAGCTCAGACCAGCTGCAAACAGCAAGGTGCCTCCCTGCTCAGTATCACCGATCCCAATGAGCAGGCTTACATCACAGGTACAGTGCCCCCCTGTGGATATCTGCTTGTAGTGATAAAGTGAATACATCACATTGTATACTCTGATAAATTAACAGCTTGTATTGATAAGCTGAGACGGCATTTAAAGTGTTAATTTCTATTTTGGAGCGGTGTGTCCATTTTGGAAAAACAATTAATTCAATATTTCTCAAACATCTACATGATCCTGTCAGTAAAAGTCCAGTTATTTTATCAACATAAGTTAGCTACTCTTTCTTAAAACATGTCATAATTTATTTTGATTTTATTATTATTATTGCACCATATACATTGCTTGTATTAATAAATTGAATGTGTGCTTGGATACTATTGTGTTATGACAATGATCAGACAGGATATTATGGTTTGTGCTTTACTAACAACCACTTAAATGGTATGGAGGGAAAGATTCATTACTTTGTCATTTTCCTTCATCTTTCCTCTTTCAACCACACACATACACACACACTCACAGCACTATTGGGTACAGAGCACTATCGACTTTGGATTGGGCTGGTCTTGGACCAGGAGCACGGCTGGCAGTGGACTAATGGGAAGCCCTTCCGGTATCTAAGATGGGACTCTGGTAAGTTTTCTCTCCAATACAACACTTTGTTGTTCTGTTGTGCTATGATGCATTTCACTGCACGATTATCACAAAAATTATAATTGCCCATTAATTCCCTTGATATTGTAATTGCGATTATAATTCCGATTAATAGAATTGCAATTAAATACCTATTTTGTGTTGCCAACTAGGGCTGCAACTAACAATTATTTTCATTGTCAATTAATCTGTCGATTATTTTCTCGATTAATCCATTAGTTGTTTGGTCGATAAAATGTCAGAAAATGGTGAAAAATGTCGATCATTGTTTCCCAAAGCCCAAGATGACGTCCTCAAATGTCTTGTGTTGTCCACAACCCAAAGATATTCAGTTTACTGTCATAGAGGAGTAAAAGAACCAGAAAATATTCACATTTAAGAAGCTGGAATCAGAGAATTATGACTTACTTTTCTTAAAAAAGTACTCAAAACGATTAATCGATTATGAAAATAGTTGGCGATTAATTTAATAGTTGACAACTAATCGATTAATCGATTAATCGTTGCAGCTCTATTGCCAACTGCATATGCTGTATTCTGTATAAACAACCAAATCAAATCCAGTGTTTCCCACAGGTTTGCTGGTGGTGGTGGTGGTTGTTGATGGGGTGGGGTGGGGTGGGGGGGGTTCATTTCAATAGGATTAATTACCTGTCCTTCCCTACAGTGCCAGCAGCGTGTTCAGTGGAATCCAGTGGTAAACCAGCAGTATGCCAGTCTCTGTACTGCGACCATGTTAACTTTCTGAGTGTTGAGCAGTTTGACACATTTCCAATTACTGTTTAAAAATCCTGTTCTAACACATGTGAGTTTGGAGTAAATTGTGGAATTTTAAGTTTCACTTTCGTTTTCACAACAGGCGACTGAGTGCAATGCTGCTGGTCTGTGCATTGCCAAATGACAGACATGACATGATGCGCACATTAGGTGCATTGGAGATTTAGATACATTTTTATACATTGACCAACTTTTGGTTTGTGGCGGCTGTGTCAATATTGTAGCGGTGCGCCACTGAAATTACTTGCACATCAATAAATCAAAAGATGCTCATGCAGGTTCAGCAGCACGGCTCAGGATTGGTCATATAATATGAAAGCCTGTGATTCGTCAGTGCACTCAAGGACCTCAACCGATACGTCTGTGATTGGTTAAAATGCTCATTTGCTGTTTAGGCAAGTTTTTCGTAGAGCACTACGAAAAACTTGATTTTGACAAAGGGGGAGTAGCCTATTAAGTGGAATGCCGTAATCGTTACTTTTCACAACGGCCATATTCGTAATCTCAATTAATATACGATTAATTGTGCAGCCTTTTGTTGCTCCGTTGTTGTGCTATGTTGCATTTCACCACTATGCCGATGGTACTAAGCGATACCTTCGATTAAAACATGTTGATCCAAATAACCATGAGTCTCTACACAATTGCGTCTACAATATCAAGTGCTCGATGTATCAGAACTTTTTACAACTTAATGATAGCAAATCCACAATAACTTAATTTTTAACCAAGCCCAGATTACCGACCGGGCACTTCTGATTGTCTGGACTCAAGACCAAAGCGGAGAGAAAGTTGTCATGTTGCCCTCCTGCTGTTAAATTCAAAACTGGACATCAAAATCAATTGGATGATTTGCACATTTCATATTAAACAACATGAGGTGTGATTACACCTGTTTCATGTGAAATTGAAATTGAGATTTTAGAGATGTGACGCTATCATACAGTGTAGCAGCAAGGCTGTGGCTGTAGTTCTCTTGTACAAGTATCTTTACACTTTACACAGATACTGAGTGACTTCTCTGTAGTGATTACAGAACCCACTATGGGCCACTTACAGGCCCGTTGTCCCTTATGGGAATCCAACTCGGGTCTCCTGACTGAGACTCTGCAATCTAACTCGCTGTGGCACACTTTCACCCACGTGAAATTGTGGAAACCCTACTCTTGGTTTTCAAATCTCTGAATGGTTTAACAATCTGTCCTCTTGAATTAGTAATCTGTTCCCTCAAATTAATAATCAGTGCCAGTGTCAATCATTGGGCAGCAGTCCTCATAAGTCATTAGTCCTCATAAGTCCTCATCTTTTTTTAGGACATCCACTTCCTGATCCGGGACAGAACTGTGCAGTTGTTGATTCCAGTGTACAGTACTACTGGCAAAGTTCATCCTGCTCCAAGAAGTTGGGGTACATCTGCTACAAAGGAGCCGTGCCGCCTCCTGTTCAAGGTACAGAAAAAGATCTATTCTATTCTAGAATCAGTCCTCCTATTTACTATGTCATTGAATTGTTTCTTGGTATAACACTTTCACATATTATGATATCATTCAGTCCCTGTTTCTCTGTTATTTTTACCAGTTGAGACAGGATTTTGTTCAGACCCTTGGATCCCCTACAATGGCCACTGCTTCCGTCTTCAGCGTCCAGATCAGAAAACATGGACTGATGCTCAGACTGAATGCCGTAAAGAAGGAGGAGACCTGGCGAGCATCCACAATGTGGAGGACCAAAGCTTTGTCATCTCTCAACTTGGATACGGTACATGAAGAAACAGATCAAAATAAGTTATTAGGTTTATTCAAATATATACAGGTCAGTATAGAAGCAGTAGGGTGATAGAAAATATTGAATCATTTAGGTTAAATTGAGGTCATTACGTGAATAGTAAATTTAGTCAAAATTCAGATAAATGTAAAGGTAATTAACATATAATTAGATCTATGACTGTAGGCAAATGACAATTTACTTCATAAAATTTACTATATTGAAGTTGGCATATTTGCCGTGAAATTAGCCTCTTATGAAAGCCACTAATCTGCAAGTGACAACCCCCTACCAAAGCTACGCAGATTAGCCTTCTATTGCCCTATATTTCGTACACACACACACAAACAGGTAGCTAAAATCATACATCATAACTGTACTGTATCTCCCTAATTTTTGCGTTACAATCCTTATCAATATTATTAAGTTGCAAACATATCCATAGTGCTAGGCTTAATGAACTTTTCCAACTTGATATGATTACAGCCTCAATTGGTAGGGTGGTCTTTCTTTCTTTCTCATCTCATTTGTCAAATTTCTAAAGTTTTTCTTTTACAAGTAAATAAATAAGTCATTTTTTATATCTATGTTTCCTTGGCTTTATTCATAGCACCCTATTGTGGCCTTAATGTGACTTTAGTGATAAATTTACAGTGGCCTGTATTTGACACAAACGATTATCAGCTATAACAATGGTAAATTATCGGCCTGTAAAGATGAAGCTTGGGGTTGTTATTTGTGTTTGTTGTAAAAATAATAGTAATAGCTATATAAAAAAATAAAACAAAGTCACATTTTCACAATAGGGGTGAGTAAGCTCGCTATTAGAGCGGAGATCCAACAGAAATGTCTAGTGAAGAGTAAATATAACACAATGCAAAATACGGTAATAATAACACTACTTTGTCATTGTCATTTGTCAGCGTGTGCAAATGTCTGTGATTCACTATTCACATATTAACAGATGTGCAGATGGCGCTGGTTTACAGTACAAGGTGCATTTTCTTCTCTCTGTGTCTGCAGCAACCAGTGATGAGCTGTGGATTGGACTGAATGACAGGAAGACAGAGGGGCTGTTTGACTGGGGTGACCACTCTACAGTCACATTCACCAGCTGGGAGTTTGGGAACCCTAATGTCTCCACTGACCAAGGGGACTGTGTTCTCATCAGGGGAGCGGTAGGGAGCATATATAGCCTATTTGTATATATCTGCTCACATCATACACCCACTGGTAGGGAACGTGATAGCTAGCACAGGTTGAATTAATTCCTGAAAAAAATCCTCATTCATTTGAGAAAAACTAACCTTTTTGCTAAACTAAACTATAGCTTTCGCTGCAAATAACTACAATCAAAAAGACAAATAGTGAAATTGAATCATTGTCATGTTTAATTCAGTGTACATATGTTTATATGAATATGGGGTAAGTGTACCAATTAAGCCCACTAAATCTACATTTGACACTTTTTCATATACACAGCCTTGATGGAAGAATAATCTCTTATCTACCATTTAAGCTTACATTTTGTTCCTATTTGCTTCAGAAGAGCAATTTAGTTGCAAGAATATGTGAAAAGTCTGGTCTGGGCTTAATGGGTACAGGTGTAGTATTTAAAGCTACACCAAGTGATTTTTTCTGACCACTGGAGGGTGACAGAAACCGCAACACAGTTTATAAACACACACAGCAAAGCTACTGGGCGACGGCAGCCCTTAATTTGACAACAAGCTTTAGGAAAGAGGTGGCCGTTTGTTTATATCATTACGTCTCACGGAAATCTCTACGTAGCACACGTTAGTTTTAGGATTGGTTACTGGGTCTGAAATAGCTTATGGCAGGTTTAAGAGCAAATTTGGTCAACTTAAGTTGTTCCAAATAAGCCCATTCCATCATGCTACAAAATGTATTAATTATAAAAATTATAATAATTATTACATTACATATAATTATAAAAATGAATAAATAAAAACATCCAATTGATGGTAGAGGTTTTTACGGAGCCCCTAAAGTCCCGGAAGGTGATATTTTTTTATCTTGTGTGCACAAGATAAAAAAAAAATATCACCTTTGGGGGCTCCGTATAACTTGTGCGCACAAGATAATAACTTGTTCCCACAAGATAAATATCTTGTGCGCACAAGATAAAAAAATATCACTTTAGGGGCTCCGTAGGTTTTAGCCTGTGGCCTGACAGTGTTTGGGAAACAACATTTTGGCAGGAGTAGCTATACAGATCACGTATGTGGTCTGGAGAAACCTTTCCATTTACACTCGGCCAACTTGCGGCCACAATGCATCTCAAGCAATCAGATTTTAATTCGCACCCAATGCATCTTGGTTGCATTTACACCTAGATTTTTATTTTTATGTTGATAAGTGTGATAGGATTGCTTTCCGATCACTCAAGATTCATTTTAATGTTGGGTTTAAGTTGGGTAAAAAGGTCAAATTCTTTCCCTGATGTGCCGCAACATTGTTCTTCCCTCGCTCCCTCAAAGACTTTCTGTCCAATACAAACTTTTTTGCTTGTCATTGTACCGTTGTACCAGACAGCATGTGAGGACATGAACTGTATTTCTTAGCAATTTTGTCATCTTTACATCTGAAATAAGCACTTAAACATTTGCAAATGAAACCTGTTCATTGTCCTTGTTTGGCACTATGGATGTTATCATGACTATGTGTTGTGGCTTTAGTGCTAAATTGTATTGTTTTTATTGTGGTTTTACTGAGATTGTGTTACTTGCTGTATGTTTTTTTTAAATCCCTGGCTAGACAATTCCTTTAGGGAACAATAAACAATAATGGTTGTACATGTACATGCGTTTTACTGTACTTTCCTCTTGCAGAATGGGAATTGGGTTGACCGTGAGTGTAAGGAGAAACATGGCTTCATCTGTATGAAGAGCAGTGCCTCCAAACCCTCTGGAGATGAACTGGACCTGAATATAGGTTGCAAGCCTGTGAGTGAATATTTGTTTGTTTGTTTGTTTGTTTATTTGTTTGTGGAAAAAGTAGCAACACCTGCATCTGGTTTATCATGGTGTTTACCTAAAATCCATGTTTACCTTTTATCTTGAAATGCTATTGGATCAATATTTGATTCACAAAATCACTAATTGTCACTATCACATATGGAGCTATGCACTTAGATTAATTTTAGTGTGTCCACAACTACAAAGTGGTGCCTGCTCTTGCAAAAATCCTAACATTATGCATTTTCACAATTTTTTTCTCAAACAAACCGTGGTACTGCATTGACATTAGGTGACTAAAGGCTGTTGACAAAGAGATTACAATTTTAAATGGACATTACAGCTACAATCCACCATTTGTGCTTGAATTGTGCTCATGTGCACCCTCTTACAGCTGTGCAAGAGATGTATGCGAATTTTGATCTGGTGCTGGGAACGGTCTTGCACAAGTTTCTTTTCTGTGCGCCCTTTCTTAGTTGTAGGTGGAGAATCAGTAGATCCGTCTCCACTCTATGCCACCATGGTATCCTGCCCCCACCCTTACTTACTCACATGGAGGCGATACTGTTGCACTTTGTCCCACGACCCTCTCCAACACAGTGTTTACAAAACGAGCACACAAGTGGGCCGATGCAATGGTGATGGGGGCGTAATCCCATGAATTGTGGATTGTACCTTTGAGTAATCTAGAATCTTCATCAACCTCTATTGACGACAAGTGAAATTGCAACAACATTGATAGAATTTACCTCCTACACAAGTCTCTAGTACAGCCCTAAACCACCTCTCCCGTCCCTTTGTGGCCTGTAATTGACACAAACGATAAAGACACAACTTCAAAATGGAGAAAAGTAAGGTGGCTAATTAGAGCAGAGATCCAGTAGATGTCTAGCGAAGAGGTAATATATATGCAACTGTCCTCAATAGCTGAGCAGTTGAAAATGCAAGTAAGTGGGGGGAGATTGAGAGTGTCTTGAAATCCCAATGGGTGAAGAGACCAGGCGACAAAGTGAGCTTTGAAAACCAGAAACGTCATCACCGGGTGAAGTGATCAACAACCCTATCAATCCCCTGCAGATACAGCATATTATGGTCAATTTGTGGTATAGGGCAGTGAAAGTTTGAGGCCTACTTATTGCTGCTTTGAAAAATGGAAACTCTGTGATATTGAATGATGAAGACCTTGTATTGATCTTGTTGTTGTATTTTCCTGTACTCCAGGGTTGGAAAAGGCATGGCTCCTACTGTTATTTCGTAGGGTCAGAGACAAAGACATTTGATGAAGCTAAAGATGAATGCAAGAGCTCAGACTCTTACTTGGCTGATATTTCAAATGGGTAAGAAAACCTATTTTTGCTCCATTTTTGAGCAACAGACGCTCAGACGTTCAATGGTATTAGGATTTAGTGAGATTTGAAAACATTGTGAATACACTGTTATTACATAATTCAATGTGACCAGAAATCCCATTAACTTCTCTAAATATTTCCAGAGTGGATAATGCATTCCTTGTCAGCTTGGTGGGGATGAGACCAGAGAAGTACTTCTGGCTTGGGCTCTCAAACCAGAAAAACATTTATGATTTTGTGTGGACCAACACAAACTCAGTGAAATTTACTCATTGGAATGCTGAAATGCCAGGTATGAAGAAATTTGAAAATCCGTTTGTAATATATTGTAGAAACGAAAGCTTCACAATTAATATTTTCCAATTGTTCCCTCCACAATGCAAGGCAACCAACACGGTTGTGTTGCCATGACAACTGGGATTTTTGCTGGACTGTGGGATGTGTTGCCCTGCACCAATAAGGAGAAATACATCTGCAAACACCTGGCAGAGGGGGCAGTTTTAACCCCTGTCCCACTAACTGTTGCCCCTCCCAGGTGTGCCGACGGCTGGCAATTTACGGAATCAAGGAAATACTGCTATAAGGTACAGCCACAAGAAATAAAGGTTGAACTCAGCTGAACACTGTTGAAATATACCCACCTACAAAAAATATGTCTACATGCTTGTGCTATTGGTCAATCATAGCGAGATCATTCTCCTCACTTCAAAAACTGTTACCTTTTTAAACATAATCATGATCATAATTATGATGAATGGAATAACGAGTACCAAGAACTTGTCCTCTATTCCATTTATTAATTGGAGCTGCACCTCTTCCTTTGTGTTCCAGTTCTTTACAGGATCACGTTCATTTGAGAAGACTTGGTATGAGGCCAGGGACTACTGCAGGGCCATTGGAGGAGATCTGCTCAGCATCCACAGTGCTGCTGAGCTAAGAGTGGGAGGGTATGGGACATAAAGGAACTACACAAACGTTATAATGCCCATGCGTATAAAAAACATGAACAAACACACACACTGTTCATTGGACAACAGACACAGACATCATGTATTTACCCCCCCTCCCATTGTTTTGAATTAAGGTTGAATAAACGCTAGGGCTGTGCAAAAAAATCGATACAGCTGAGTATTGCGATATTTATTTCCACAATACTGTATCGATTTTCCAGCCCCTTGTATTGATACATAAAAAAAAATATTCATGTTTTAAATGGATTTAAAATGCGGCGGAGCGACGTTTCAGCCGCAGCTAAGCTAAACTGCTAAGTTTTTCCGTGATTCATCCAGAAGAGCTGAATCTAACAAAACAAGACTAGGTCAAAACCTAGTATATGGCTGGACCGTGTATGAGTGTGCCACGTGCCACGGCCGACCAATGGTGTAACTAACTCCGCTGTAGACTGCTAATACAGAATAATAGTCCATACATCCATACTGATCGTTCCAGCGCGTCCCGTCTCTCTCTCCACCGCTGTCGTCTCCACCGTGCCCACGGCCCGCATTGATCCTGCCAATCCAAGCGCCAGGCGCTCTGTTACCCGTCGGTGCCGAAAACGCTGTTCGCCGGACACTGGGGGCGCATCGTTGTCGGGACCCGTCATCGGGAACAAATCAGCGGCCAGCTAGTGGCACCGGCCGGAACCGTGGCCCCGGGAAACTTCCGGAAGGTCGGAAATAAGCCCTCGGCGTGATGAAACCTCCATGCTTGTTTGTGTCTCTCTCAGAACAGAGGGGCTTCAGGTGGACTGAGCTCGCCATATGCATCGACATAAACGGTGATATGATATAATTGTATAGATTCTACTTTAGCTTCAGCTTACATGCATGATATTGGTCAGCCTGCTTACTGTGTGGGAGAAACTGGCTCCTGATCTCAGCAGAGAAACTAGACGGCGGAGAAAACGAAACTTAAATTTCTGGCTCTGTGATACTATGATGTGCCACGTGCCACGGCCGACCAATGGTGTCACTTGATCACTCAGTCACTCAGTCAGTGAGTGACAGACATTCGCGTTTGTAGGGCTGGCCCCGCTGTTGCGGTCCAGCCAAAAACAACTAGCTTTAGAATATAATGTCGCAGAGATGAGCAGAGATGTGGCGCCACTATTACAACTTATGAGGCCGAATATAGAGCTGTGGAATCAGACAAAACAGAGTGTGGAGGAAAGGGCAACCACGGGAGCTGTAACAGCGTCAGCCGAGAGAGACGCTCTGCACCGGGAGCTGAACAGCTGTGAACGCCCGGTGAGGATCGTCAGGGGGACAGACAGAAAACTCCGCGCTGCAACAAACTTCACGGTGCTTTGGTGAACCTGACTTTGTTTTCTGACAGAATATTATATCGGACTTTGCCAACTCTGAATACAGAAGAGCGAACAGCGACTGTGTTAACTTTACCTGTAACTTGCGGCTACATCCAGCGGCACCGTTCAGCACTCGGTGAGTTGCTCCACATAACGTAACTGACTCCAGCGCGCTGCTTTGTTTTATGATCCTTTGAAAATGGGTGCGATTTATCCAGACTCGATGAGGAAAAACGTTTTGTAAATGAAAATAAGCCTCAGTTAAGAGATATAATGCTGCTTTGTCTCTGCTAACTTTGTCTTTGGTGCTACATTGGCCATGAACACACCGTCAGTGACACGCGCAATGCATTCTGGTTGTTGTAGGATTCCCCCTTAATTGCGATATGGGGAATCTACAGCCGTCATAGGGCTCCAATTTAAAAAAATAATTGCACATTTCTACTACATGGGTGACCTAGTTTTAATAAATTATCATATTCACAGCAGTGAAATAGGAAATTTGTCCGCTGAGTTATCAATATAATGTGATGTACATTATTAGACTACCCAGGTGGTACACAGCAAGTTGTATTTTCAGCTCTATTTTTAAATTTTCAGTAAATTATGTAGAGTATTGCAATGTATCGCAATATGTATCGTATCGCAATGTTTCGTGATACAATCGTATCGTGACCCATGTATCGTGATACTTATCGTATCGTGAGGTCCTTGCCAATACCCAGCCTTAATAAACGCCTCATTTATCTGATTTTGCACACTGTAGGTATGGAAGAGCCTGGATTGGCCTTAGTGCCCCTGACCCAATCACCGGTTATGTATGGAGCGATGGATCCCCAGTGAGTTACCTTTTTTTTATTTTCTTTATTTTCTTAGTTTGTTTATCAAAGTCTAATTATAAATAGACAATAAAACCTTGAGTAATTGTGCTTTTTGTTGTTCTGTTGTGTTCATAGCTAAATTTCCAGCATTGGGAGGGTGGAGAGCCAAACAATAAAAATAATGTGGAATCTTGTGTTGAATTCCAAACATCTTACTGGCAGTATTATGGTTCTTGGAATGATGCACAGTGTGAGAAATACAATGACTGGCTGTGTCAGATCCGTGCAGGTACAGTTGAGAAAATGTGAACTGAATCCATATCCTTTGTCTTGTTTGGGCATCACAGGTTCAAGAAATAGTGAAGGCATACTGCTAATGTCTAATTATTTTGTAAGCTTTATTTATCCAGGGAAAGTTGACCGAGTATTCATGCTCTTTTTCAACACTGCCTTGCATCACATTCATAGAGCTAGACTATATACTGTATATTCACACTTCCAAGCTGCCCACTACAAGCACAGTATTCTACTGATGGCCACTGCACAGCTCAACGGGAGCAATGTGGAATTAAGTGCTTTGGTCAAGGGCACCTCAACACTGATTGTTCAGGGAGATAATGTTATTTGCTTTCCACACCCAAGTTTCCAGCCAGTGTGGAGATATGAACCAGTGGCTAAGGCTGTTTCTCAAACCTCTTGGCTACAGAAGCCACAAATTATGTAATAACGTGACACTTTATTGATCTGGGGAGGTACATTTTATTTTCCCTGTTCTTCACACACGGAGGTCTACAGAACAGCATCCCTGGAGCTAGTATGTGTCGGTTCAAGGACATTTCAGCAGGGTGAATGCTTTCCAATAGGGGCCTCAAACCTGGATCCTAGACTTTTCTTACTCACTACATCATCCTGAGATTATCCTTGTACTGTGGACTTGTGCAGTTCACAAGGTAAAACATGGTACTAATACTCGCACTACCCCAGGTAGAGCATGGCACTAGCACTGCACAAGGTAGAACATGGCATTAGCACTGCCAGGATTTGGGATTTTATTCACACTAAGACATCTCAATTTCAGACGTAATTATTAGGTATTTGAGATTAGCACAGTATAATTGCAGTCAGTTTGAGTCTTCCAAATACATATACATTTACCACAAAAAACAAAAACTCATGAAGAAAGGCTCAGCCCCAGCTCACAGTATGGGTTGCTGTGCTTGCTTTCAACTGACTTTTGTTCTGAGAGTAACTGTCTTTTTCCTCTGCTGTTACAGGAGTGACTCCAAAGCCATCTCCAAATGACACGGTCACTGGTGAGTTGCCATTCTATGACCACATTGATATAAACACATTGGTGCTAGTGGGGATCACACCTGCGAAAAAACACTAAAAGATAATCTGATAATAATCTAAAATTCTTCATTTTGAATATATATCAACAGATCATGACAAGGTGTCAGACATAAAAAATATTACATAAATACATACATTTGTGGGTTATGTATGGGACACATTTTTTTTATTCTTTGTCCCACAAAGAATACACGCTAATATATTAAAAAAAAATATGAAAAAGATATATGCAGTAGATATGTACGCTAACCTCTAAAATCTTTGCAGAGCATAATGTCACTGCAGACGGATGGCTTCAATGGGGAGGAAATCAGTATTATATTAATAGGATACTAATGGCCATGGAAGAGGCTCGTCACTTCTGTCAACAGAGGCATGGCGACTTGGTAGTTATCAACAGTGAAGCTGAAAATGTCTTTTTATGGAAACAGGTAGGCAGTGACATTTAAGGTACATTACTTGTATTGCTGAATAGTCATGACATTCAAATTCAGCATATATAATTCACTGTCATAAAATATAAGTACTGTAGGTCTCAGTGTGTGTGTGTTCTGTGTGTGTGTGTGTGTGTGTGTGTGTAGATATCCAGAAGCTACGGTTATTATTACATAGGTCTGACAGTGGATCTTGATGGAACATATGGGTGAGTATGAATTAAATGCAAATGTATGACAACTTGAAATGTATAGTGCCTTCTGAAAGACTTCAACTCCCTTGACCTTTTTCATATTTTGTGGTGTTACAGCTTTAATTCAAAATGGCTTTCAGACACACAATAACCCATAATTTCAAAGTGTTTTTAATCACAATTTTTTTTTTTACCAAGTTTGTAAAAATGTCCTAGTATTCAACCCCGTTGTAGTGACACTCCAAATGGAGTCAAGGTGCATATTCCATATTCCATTGAATGTCCTTGAGATATCTCTACAATTTGATTAGAGTCTTCCTCTGGCCAATCAACTTGACTTGATTTAGGATGAAACCCATATGTCTATAAGGTCCCACAGATGACCATGCATGTCAGAGCAGAAACTCTACCGTTAAGTCCAAGAAACTATCTGTAGAATTCAAAGACAGAATCATGAGGAAGCATAGGCTAGATCTGGAGAACGGTAGAAAACAAGTTCTAAAAAGTTGAGAGTTCACAAGAGCACAGTAGGCTTCATCATAAGGAAATGGAACAAGTACAGATGCTGCACAGTCCCATGCAGTATCAACTGTTGCTGTATTTTAAGTTACTACATTCCTGGAATAATCAGGATAACCACATCATTAACCCAATATACTACCAAGAAGAATAGATCCACTCTACTATATTGCTATGCTCCGGTAGGTTAGCCAAAGCTTACACAAATTAGTCAGATTGCAACACCGGTTGAACAAGCAATACTCAATGTGAAGTAAGAGAGTGCCGTTCGGTGTTAAGATAAGATCAATCTTTATTATCCATTACACAGTGTGTGACAAGGAAAATTTTCTTTGGCACTTCAGCAGCATAAAAAAAAATATATGTATGAAAACATCAAGTATAAAAACATCAACACAGACACATCACACAATATTAAACATGTGTCCGTTTGAGAGCAGTAATGGGAGGGGGAAGCCTATTTAAAGAGTAAATAAACCCCAAACTCAAATCCGCATATAGCCTGACATCTAAAAACATGCTACTGAAATTGCCGTTTGCTATTGGTTTATCTTTGGTACCAGGTGATGTCACCACCTGTTGTACTCTATATAAGGTGACATCACTTGCCACCAAAGATAAGCCAATAGCAGATGGCAATTTCAGTTGCATGCTTTTTACCATCAGATGTCACACTTTACAGATTTGTATCTGGGGTTTACGCTTGAGACCCCTACTTTTTTGTGTATTTTTATTTTTCCATTGCTATTTGGAACTAGTAGCACCTGATAACTATGGAAACTAAGCAACATCTTTGAAGAGTAAGTAGTTTGTGAAAAAAATTATGTCCTCATATGAGGACAACGGGTTTACGTTGTAGCATTAAATGTCACATTTTAATATTACCTTCTATTGCATAACACAAGAAAGTCACCAATATGCATAAAATTCTTTATTTCAATGTATTAACCTTGCAGTGCAAAAACAGAAACAACAAATAAAAACAATGTAGACTAATTTTATTGCATGCAAAACTACTGTTCTATCTATATTTACAACCAAAACACTTTCAAAGTGTTACTCTCAGCCCATTTTGGCCCAGTTCTCTCTGACTTCTCCACACTCTCTGGATGAATTTCATGGGAATGTAGTCCCACTGTCCTCACATGAGTACTGCGTGATTAATGGTGTTCTGGCTCAAAAGTATCACAAAAAAATGTCAAATTAGCATGCCATACCAAACTACAAATGCTGTTAATTGTAAATAAACACATTTTAACATCAAAATTTATGCAGGTTTTTTTTATCTTGTCTACTTTTGTTTGTGCTGCACCAGTAGAATGAGTTTCATATGATCTACGCCATCTTGTTTACAACCTCTTCTACAGAAGGTGCTATTGATACCACTAGATGGCAGCAAAAACTGTCCTCATTTGAGTACAATAGGTCTCAGTCAACAGAAATGATGTATAAGGCACAGCGAAGCCAAAATCCAAGGTCCTCATATGAGGACGCAGAGTCGCAGGAGGTTAAGCCTTCTGTATGCTTGAGTTTGACTTAATAAGCTGCTTAAAGATTTTCAGTGTCTGTTCAAATTTTAACTGATTTGCCTGTGTTGCACAAAGGTGGATGGATGATTCTCCATTGGCGTTTCAAAGGTGGGATGAAAATCAACCTGATTTCAAGAACAATGATGAGCATTGTGCCGTCATGACTTACTCTATGGGTGAGCAAACTAAAGACTGATTCATCTTCACTGTCAAACATGCATGTAATAAAAATTAACAAAGCACTATCGTTGGATTTGATGTTACATTAAATAAATGTACATTGTATTTGCTGAAATGTTGAACATAATATCTTCAATGTGTTCACAGGGTTCTGGCATAATCCTAATTGCGGGTCGGAGCACCAGTCCATTTGTAAACGAGGTGGTTCACCGCCTGTCAACACCACTGTAGCCCCCACAGTGCCTCCTAAAGGTGGCTGCCCAGACAGATGGTCAAAATTTGACTCCAAGGTCAGAGGTCACAGTTAATTTTCATTTTAAGATGTCATCTTTTGTGAAATTAATGTATCAAGCTTTCAGTCTTTTTTGTCATGTGAGATTGGGATCTGGTAACTTTACAAGGACAATGGGCCTTGTTTATCAATGTATTTCCGCCTAAAATAATATGAACAAAAATCTTGTGCTGCATTCATCAAACTTTCAGAAGCATTTGTTTTCAATCATATTCACGTGCGTTGATGTTGACGAATCCCAATCACTTGTAAATGGCAAGAGTATTTACGGGACATTAATTATGATGAATTAACATAATATCATCGCGTCAGAAATGGCATATAAACTAAAGGAGAACACCCACAAACATTCCGGGTAGGCATGGGATGATATGAAAATTTCATGTCACGATTATCCTGGCCAAAATAATTGCGATTCACGATATTATCCCAATAATCATCAAAATATGCTGAAAACTCTTAAAATGGCACTAAAACATACTGGAATCACTTCACGTTACATTTTGTTAAGAAACAAATATTTTTATTGCATCATAGGACACATATCTATTTTTGGTGAACATCCTTTTTAGTGAAAAACAAACAAGGACAGATTCAGACTCTTGCCAACACCCAGCAGGTAATCACAATGAGAGAAAAAAATCCATTAATAAAAATAATCTACCTATCAACCTGATATCCAAGCTTTCAATTAGTTATGTGTTGTAAATACACAGTAAATGAATAACTTGTTTTGAGGATATTCACGCTCATGTGAGGATATTCACGATTATCCCGATAATGGAAATTCACCAAGATAAAATTACCTTGAGTGTTTTTATCGCGATAAAAGATAAAATCTTATATCCTCCCATCCCTAATTCCGGGCCAAAATGGCATTACGGCCATATGGACGGAGATCATGGAGCAGGTGAACGCAGTTATATCCTCACAGAGAACCGTGCAAGAAGTGAAAAGAAAGTGGTTTGATTTAAAACTGTTCACTAAAAAGCGCTGCCAACCATGGTAAGGCCAGGGGGGCGAGGCGAGAGAGTAACTGCTGGTGGGCTCTGCTACACCGATGGCATCAGTGCTATTATTGCAGATGTGTTGGTCTCTGGAATTGATTCAGATAGGGACAGCGAGATCATGCCCAGTGCTGATACAGTATTATTCACCGGCCGACAGGCTCAAGTGAACAGACCTCGTCAGACAGTAGGAAAAAATCACTCCCTTGCTTCTCTGTTTCCTCTGAGTTCAGATTATTTGAGACTTTGCAGCATTTTAGATCCTCAACAGTCTCTAATTCCAGAGTAAATCAAGAGTAAGAGTCTATCAGCCCCGCGTCAGTGAATTTTGTTGAAGCGTCTCTGCCAGGAATCAAACTCAGGTCTCCCGCTTGAAAGTCTGCTGTCTAACTCCCTGCAGGCCACGTGACCCATAAAGTGGTGAACAGAGCGACTGACCTAGTGACCAACCGAGTGACCGACAATACCATCCATAGTGCCCCTGCTGTCGCGGGGCTAATAACATTGATCAGTCATTAATTGTAATCGAACAAATTTATTTTAGTTTCATTAAAATATTGCTTCATGCCTTTATGCTATGTAATAATTTGAGAAAAAGTAAGTGTATGTTCAAAGCAACCCATTTACCCTCCAGTTTCATTAATAAAAGTGAGAGATTTGAGGTCAAATACAAGTTTACACAGTTTATACGAGTTTACACATGCTTTACACATGCTCTGAGTTAGGTGTAAATTTTGTTTGGACGTACACACAATTCAGATGTACGAAAACTTTGATAAATCTTGATTTTCATGTGTAAATGTGGATATGAAGGATTTATGAACAAATCAGTTTGGAAATCTGTTGGTAAATGGGGTCCAATGTTTGGGTGGATGTGATTGGTATATTTTTCAGCAGTTCAAAATCAACATATCATTTCTTACCTATAGTGTTACCTCATCAGTAGCCAGAAGGACACATGGGATGGAGCAAGGACACAATGCAAAGAAATGAGCGGAAATTTAGTCTCTATTCTCTCACGTCGTGTGCAAGGTTTGTTGTATTTGTATAGTACAATTTTGCGTGAAATGTTTTTGCATGTGAATAGCACCTCTTTTAAAAAAGAGGGTTCTGTGAGGGTTCCTTTTCCAAAAGAAACCTTTTGCTCTGCTATTTTCTCATGGAGTCAGAATCAGAAAGATTGATTTTTAGAGTGAATGGTTTTGAAATGCTCAAGGTCAATACTTTGTTGATACATAATGCCAGTGATAGTGAAGTCCTTCCAGGACTAAGCTATGATAAATTAGAATCATTGACTTTTTTATTAAAATGAGTCACTGGATAATGGATGGTTACTTGGCTCTGAAGTATAAACAAATGCCCATTCAGGAAGTGTTTTCAGTTTTTTTGTTGTGCAGGTAGAACCCATATATGGGTTTCTGTTAAGAATCTATGAAAAGGGGTTCTACATTGCAAGGGTATAAGAACACACCAAAAACCCTTGAACATACAACACGATTCTAGCCTTCATTTAATCACAACTGGTTAAAAAATACATACAAAAATGTCTGGTGAACCTTGCATCACCATTCTATTTTAAATTTTCAGTGTTTTTAACCAGTCAAATGGCTGAGGCTTCTACAGACCTATGGATTGGTATGAGAAGTGTAAATGGTCAAGAATTTTACTGGACTGATGGGCGACCAAGGAAATACACCAACTGGGACTATGCTGTAAGTAAACACAAACAGTGTCTATTCAGTATTGTGATGAGAAAGTGAGTTGAATGCAGCACAGTTGTTTATAATGTCAAGTTTTTATTTTTACTTTTAGTGTATTGTTGCTCTGAACACTGATTCTCCATTGTAGGGTCCTCGCTTCCGTTCAAGAATTTCAAGAAGGCATCGGGTAACATGTTCAAACTTGATTTTCAAGTGGAATACCACTGCATTTAGTTACTGTCAAGACCTAGAAGACCAAACAACATTTGTCAACATGAAGTCTATGCCCAAACTATAAACCAGAGAGCACAAACTCTAAATTGTGATGTTATACTGATAAAAACAGACTTTACACAGGTTTTGGTACAGGTTAGTTACTGTTAAAAAGTTAAAAATTGAGTCTAAAACACCTAAAAAGTGAAAACCTAGGGAAGTTTTGCCATTTTACTTGACTTGAGTTGTCTAACCCAGACTGGCAGGTTAACTATTACGCTAATAATGATCACAATAATATCAACAATATTGTGTCAATTGTCCAGTTAAACATTTTTAATTGGGAGATTAAAACAATCTTATTTGGTATCTTCAACTACACTAGGCTAGTTAGTTAGCAAATCAAGAATGTGGAACATGCTTTGTAGTAATGTTGTAAAATGTTGTGTAGCGGAGCTGCCTCAATGAGGAATTGAGTTGTATACAGCACTATTGTTTATAATATCAAGTTTTGGCATTTTTTTTCTTTTTGTGTATTGTTGATAAAAAAAAAAAAGATCTGACATTTTGATTCTCCATTGTAGATGGATTTCTACGATCCATTCCACTACCATTATTATCAAAGATCGAATAAGGTAAGATGTTCAAACTTGATTTTATAGTGGAATATTAAACCCTACCGTAACCCTTGTCATGACTTACACCTTGACCTTGAACAGACCAAACAGCATTTATCCACATGAAGAACTCTCTCACCAAGCTATAACCCAGAGATGTGATGTCATACTGATGTTCCAGCTAGCCAAATGACAGCATGATGTTGTGAAAATGTAGCCAGACAACCAAAGATTCATCATAGCAATGTAACCACTCCATGTCTGGTAAAACTGGCAAAGCCAAAATAAAATACACCACAAATTTCACTGCACACTTAATTAAAAAAAATGCCGTTGCAAGGCATCCGAAGTGTTGCCTTTTTTTGGGAAAATTACTTCAACCAGAAGGTATGAGCTATGAATATAACGTCCACCAATTGGTACTTTATTTGTAAAGAAATGTTGAAACATAGTCAAAAACAAAGGCTTTTGCAAGTTACTTAATATGTTAGAGCCCAAGTGTGTCATCCCAAGTTGACAGCATTTCAGCGAGAAATGCATACCCACGCTCTACAAAGAGGTGAAAGCAGAAATCCAAGAAGAATTAAAGAAAGCGTAGTGAGTTGCCATTACGACATGTCAAACAGAAGCTTATGTGAAAATAATTGAAACTAAAGTCTGAAGAGGTTATGTTGCTAATGTGTTCACTGAACATGCACCGTGGACAGTGAATGTGAGATTGAACGCGTTCTGTACACTGCACAAATTTTATATTCAAATTAGTTAATGTTGTTACACAAGTTTATATACCAAAAGTTTTATATCCCAATTAGTTTTATATAACAGTAGTATTATCAGGCCCAAACCACAAAATCATGATCCCTCTAAATCACTTTTTTTTCTTCATTTTTTCTACAGAGAATAAATGTTAATTAAAACAGAATAAACTGCCCTATGAGAGATATGCTGTATTCTTAGCCAGAAAATGCATCATGATCCCTCCAAAATTACCTTGGATTCTGTGAGTTTGCCATTTCCCTAACTGTTCCTTTTCTATATAGCAGTGTGTTGTGATGAGCAGCAGTCCTGCCCGTGGGATTGGGAAATGGATATCAAAGTCCTGTGATGAGACCAATAGATATGTTTGTCTTCAAAATCTTGGTGAGCTCATCGTCTGCCCTCTTTTTCTACATCCTCCTCTGGTCTAGAAATTATTGTAGTAGAGAAGAAAGAAATAATATTGTCCTCAAGTATTTCTTACATTAGGAATTTGCTGAAGTTTGGTTTATTAACAAGGAAGTCAGTGAGGTTTAGCACCAGCCAAGACGTACTGGAGCAGATTTATATGAGTTTGATGGAAAGCATCATCACATTCAACCCTTACAGGGATGACTAATCCCAAGAGTTTTGCCTACGGAGTTAATGACTGAATTTTCATTTTGGGCTGTATTATTATTACTGTGTCATTTGCTATTCAAACAGTACACTCCCTGAATAACGTTGAATTTGGTGAATGGATGATTTTATTCTTCTCAAGAAAATGGAAATGAAAACATAACTACTTAGTGTATATAAACTGTGATGATGCCACAGTGCCCCTGACATTAAGTTGAATGTAAAAACTAAAAGCGCTTCCACTCTAATTTCTTGCCTTCAACAGACCCGTCTAAACCAGCCACAACAGAATCAACAACGCCTGACAGCTATGTCAAGCTGGCTAATGACTCCATTAAGATTGTGACTCAAAATATGACCTGGAATGAAGCCAAGAAGCATTGTGAAGCTGATGGTGCTAAACTGGCTAGCCTGCGAAATCAGTGGGCACAGGCCTATGTTGAGCTGCAGGCCATGAAAGTCCAGGCTCCTCTGTGGATTGGACTGAACAAAGCAGAGGTACAAGGCAGGAAGTATCTCACAATAGCACAGAAAACTAACCTCTATAAATGGTGCTAAACTCATAACGGCTACATTGACTAACTTCAGGGATGAAGTTTTTTCAGAAGTGTTTTTTTTTATATTGTACATATAATTGTTATATACTTTAAAATTATTTATAAATAATGTATTGATATTATTGATGGCTTTTATTAAATTTAATATGAAGTCTTTGGTTGAAGAATTTAACCATGACGAGCACAAAATCCTAAAGTGGCAGTGCTGATTTTAATAAGCTCCACAAGAACCAACCATTACAAGACAAGTCATTCCACAAACATTTTATTAGGGTTGGAGAGTAACCGATTGCCTTTAATCACTGTAGGAATCACAGAAATTACAGATTCTTTTGAAAAAGATATGTGATTACATGTTAAATTAATAAAAATTATTAAATTATTTAAATTACAGTGAGACAGTGAAACAGTGAAATTGAATAATTCTTTCATTTAATGGCTTATTCAATAAATGTTTGAGGCAAGGTAACCAAAAAGTTAATCAGGCAGTTTGTACTCTGTAATTGAATGTATTTTGATCCATCCTTGCTTTCAGACTGGTGGTTATTTCAGGTATATTGATGGATGGCACATGAGCCTTTTCAATTGGGATGCAGGTGAACCAAGTAACCGATCTTGTGTGTACCTGGATGTGGATGGAAAATGGAAGACTGCTTTCTGCAATCGGACCATGAACAGTGCTTGTATGAAGTCTACAGGTATGTTGAGTAGAAATATAATTCATGTCAGTATAAGTCATGTATAATTCAATCATGTTAAATGCCAACATCATTCAAGTTTAAGTGATTATAAATGGCAAAATATATATTTTTGTAACACTGTCGTTTCTAAATTATAGGCAAATTGTTGTTTAATACATATATGAATTCTAGGTTTTCATGATGTGGCATAATTTGCTTATTATACAACTATGATCTAGGATCACTGTGTCAAAACGGTTCATTGCATTGGATTTCAAAGCAGGAAAAGATGGAATTAGTGGATCCCAAATCTTACATATATTTCTCCTACAGATGTGCCACCAACAGAGTCAACCCAGTTCCCTGGAGTTTGCCCTGAAGAGGGGCATATAGAGTACAGAGGTCAGCCTTTTGCCTGGCTACCATTTAAGGGTCATTGTTATGTCTTCATCACAGAGGAAGTTCAGTGGGCAGATGCAGCTTCTAACTGTGTCAGACATGGTAAGGCTTTTTTCTGTGGATGGTCCAATATTGAAGTTTAAAGCAGTAAACTGTTTCATTAAAAACTGACTATTTTGTGCTGCGAAGGTGGAAACCTAGCCAGTATTGAGGATCCCTCTGAGCAAGACTTCATTAAAAGCAATGTGAAGATCTTTGAAGACAGCCACAACTCTTTCTGGATCGGCCTGTTTAAAACTCACAAAGGTACAGTTACACTCTCTGCTCTTTCATGAAAAGAAAAAATCAGCTACAAATTGTGAACAGTAAATGAAGAAAATGTCATTTTCAAACTACAGCATTGAAGCATACAATATACAATTCATACTGCTGAATTATTTATTGATGTATTCCTGTTGAATAAAGACATTAGACAGCAAGAAAAGCTACACTTGGTGAACAACAAATGGAGAAAATGTATACATTTCAGGTTATATTGGACAAAATGTAATAGTTTTAAAATTATATCCTTTATTGTTCAACAAGTGTAGTTTTTTTTTTGTTTGTTTGTTTTACTTCTTGATTTAAATACCTTGGGAGAACTGCAAGGTTGTGAACGTTTTTGTTTCCTTCCACACTTTAATAAAAGACATACATTATTAAATGAGCAAGTAGGCTACTCTTTTAACCGAGAACAGACAACAAATTATGTAAAACATAGCTACATAAGGATATTAAATGGTGGTTCAAAGAGTATCAAAGACAAAATGTACAGACTTTCTATTTGTCCCCAGGGAAGTGGTTGTGGTTGGACAAAACAGTCATGGACTATACTAACTGGGGTCCAGATGAGCCTGATGACGACAGTTATGGAAAGGTTCAGTCCTCGGATGGGACATGGAGGACAGGCCACAGTTGGCGTAGGGCGTACATCTGTAAAACACCCAAAGGTGAGACCATCAGCCCACTGCAGATTGGATTTGTGATCTTGTTGTTATAACAAGAATGTATAACGGGTGTAATGATGTAATGATCATCAATTAATGGAAATTAATTTGTTGTGGAAACTTCTATACTTTATGAAAGGTTTGTTACCTTATCACATTTCCCCTCTTCTTTCCTATCAGTGATACTGCCAAAGCCATCACCAACACCTAGTAAGTTACATCTCTTCAACTCCTGTACTTGTCAAATATCAATACAATATTTTAGTCATCAAAACCCACATGAATTTGTTTAAATTTTGTGTTTCTAATTCCTTTGACTGATCATCATCTACTTACTGAATCTGTGCAGCACATCCAATATTGGATCTCCGTCACCCTGGCCACATAGGTTTGGCAGTTATGCTGGCCATTACTGTCATTGCCATACTGGCAGCCATTGCATTCTTCCTGTACAAGAAGTCTGGTCGTCCCTTACCCACCTTTGACAACCCTCTCTACTTCGACGGTGAGCGGTCCCAGCCTGACGTGGTGGACACCAGTAAACTGATAGAGAATGCAGAGGAAGAGAATCCTGAGCCTATTTTAACTCTGTGATGTAAAAACTAGCAGAATCTAATGGGACATACACTGTATCGTTGGTGTTCTTATTTTTAAATGCAGTTACTTAACAATTTGTCATGAAGTGTGAGGGATTTCAAAGGATTTGGCAATGTCTGGCCTCATGGAACAATTTAGCATCCTGGATGTCTTATTGGGAATGATCAGTATTTGAAATAATATAGAATAGTATAGAATTGTATTGGGTTGTTTATGTGTATTTTATACTTGCTAGACATTGTTTATTGTATAATTGAAATTTGTAGATTTGACATTGCCAGTCAGTGGTTAATAAACATTAAACAAGACATACAAGACAGTATCTGTAATTAATCTGTAATTGAATGTAGTAACACCCATGCACAATAACTAGTAAAAACTGTGCTAAAAAATTCATCACCAGAAACTGTATACATTTTTATTTAAAATATATATTGAATGAACAGCTTTTAAAGTAAAGTTCTGCTTCAAATTTGGGACTAAATTAAACCCTGAGTGCACTCTGAATATTCATGAGCCCTGGAAAAACAGATGGATGGATGAAACTTTAACTGATGCCTCGTCTTGCATAACAACACAGTTTACTCACAGTACATGAAGGATTTCCCTTGTGATGACCATAAATCCAATGCCACAGGAATCCCACAAAGCAATGAAAAGTTCACCACAGACTCCACATTTCACCAAGACACGTCTACACGTGCAAGTCTTCATCACACAAAACCGGTGAGTTTGAAACATGACTAACCGTATCCAGTCAACCGTAGTGACTGTATTCTCACCTATAAAACTTAATGTCATACTTAATGTCCCTGCTACAGTCCCTGCTCTTAGTGAAGGGATGAGCTACTCATCATCAGACCTCTTTGGATCATCAGACAAGCAAGTAGCAATTTGTCAGCTGCCCAATTTGTCACCAGGTGCTTTGGGATTCAGCCGATTCAACACATTAACACTGTTCCCCATGTTTAGAAAAGGTCACTAGATTTGTCACTTTTGAGAAGTCGCCAGGGGAGTCTGAAAAGTTGTTATATCTAGCGACAAAGTTGCCAAGTTGGCAAAGGTTCCTCTTCTCATGACACCGCATAATGTAAAATGACAATAACAGGTTTATATGCATGAAAATAAAAAGTGCCCAAAGCAACATACCCACGACGCAAGAATAAAATACATGGTTGTTACTGTACTACTATGTCACTGTCACTTACAGGCGCTTTAAATTATTGTCAGTTTGTGTTTAAAAACCAATAAACAAAGTTCTTAAAAAAAATAAAAATAAAATACATGGTTGTAAACCAGGGTATTTGTTTTTTTGTTTGTTTGCTTGCTTTGTTGCACTGTCTTGGTCTTGTTGTCAATACTCTGTAAAGTGCTGTATAAATAAAGATTCTTATTCAACTAGTATATTATTATTCCTATAATGCAGCTGATGACAGTAGGTTGACACAGTCGTCCTGGTTTAGTATTCATGAACACTGATCTTTATAAAAAAAAAAAAAAAAAGAGAAGAAAGAAAGAAACAGTGCCAAATGAGGTTTCAGTAGGAGTAAGATTATTTGCAAGACAAACACTAGTAACTCTAGTGACTAATGTTTCTAATTTCTGTAACTCTGCAAATCCTTGCACCTATGTAAGATTGTTTAGTGTAGGATGTTGGGACTTGGTTGGGACTTTAATTAAAGTGATGCTGATCTCGGGAATGCCACACTGTCAAAATGGCCTGAGCAAAGGCATGGAAATCTACCGGAAATCACAGAAAGAGAAGGGGGATAAGGAAGGGAGATGGACAGAGATCAGAGAAAAATAATTTATCTTTTCACCTCACTTCTATCACATCTATCACCTGGTGTCTGCAGCATAATCTCACCAGTAGAACTGTCCTGGAGCAGATACTCTTGCATGACTGGATGATAAATACATATGAAGATTAGGATTACCTGACAGGTTAAGATCAAGCAAGGACTTCACTAATACCTTTCACTCTTTTTTTCTCTCACCCTTTCCATCATCTCTTATTGAGACACGCAAGGTGCAGTAATAACAGCAATAAAGCTCATGGAATGATGGGAGCAAAAGGTCTGACCCTGAGACAATAAGAAAACACCCCAGGAAATCCTACAAAATAAATGACAAATTTACATTATGGCATGTCGATTTTGTAGTTATATCTCTGATAGAATGTATAACTGTAAAAATGATATAGTTTGACAATTTGTTATCATCACCAGATACTCACATTTCAAACATACATTTCAAACAGACTGAGGCTTTAAAGGATGACGCTGGTGTTTTTTTGTTTTTTTTTAAAGTCAGCCTATTGTGGTTATTACCAAATCAAATTCAAATGGGAACAAATTCTTCATTACGCCGGGGACTATTTTTGGTGCTACGGAACTACTTTCCTGAGATCAAAAACGTGTGTTTACGGTCGGCTTATTAAGTTGCTTGAGGAAAAAGTCAGTTTTTTTAATACAATGGAGTTCTGTGGCTATTGAGACAAATAATTTTGTTATTTTCATAGGATTTGTTGATGGTAAGAAAATCATTAAAAAACACCATCGTTATCTTATAATAAATATATTATAATTATTATATATAAAGCTTGACCTAAATAGACCTAGAGAAGTCCCAGCAATTGCTTACAGGGCCTTAAAAAGCATAAAGTCAGCATTGCGTTGTCATCACTGTCTAATGTTGCACAATATTTTAACCAGTAAAACTACATTGAGAAATGAAATTCATAAGAATTTCAGTGGACAAAACTATGATGTTCTCTCGAACCCATGTGAGTCATGTGTGATTTTGACTACTACAGTTTTCACATGGTGCTTTTGCACCATGTGAAAGCACAATCAGGTTGGTAATGTTAATTATAAATCCAATAATATGAATTCAATTAATGAATATAAATATGAATGGGAATATGAATATCAATTAATTGATATCCAGGAAAACTAGCAGTTACTTTTGTGGTAACTAATGGGGATTTTAGTAAACATTCAAAACCATCCAAAAGGAAAAAAAAATAAAATCAGAGAAATCTTTCATTTGTATCATTGGCATCTGCTTCTTCTTGCTCTTTAATGAATCAAGAATCAGAATTTATAGAATGTATATGGCTTATCTGTCTTCAGCTCTGAGGTCATTGGGTAAATCTCTTCTTGTAATTTCCACTGAAGAGGCCACTTACTGGAGCATGATACTAACACTTCCTCTTTCCCAGAGTCTGTGTTAGTGTGTATGCAGTATGCAATGGCATACTCCATACTTTTACTGTAACAGCCACATGCGCAAATACTGTATCAGCATTTGGTTAACTGAAAAGTGAGGATGTGTAATTTGCCACTCCCTATTCATCAGAAGAAAAAACGTTGAAATGTGTCAATCTCAACCGTCCTGCTCATTCATTTAAAAAAAATAATAATAATTACGCAACAGGATGTGTCAATGCTATTAAGAGTACCTCCTTTTCGTGATCATTAACACAACTCATAAGTCCTCTGATAGCAATGCATCAACAATGTCTGCTGGTGTAAGACATTTCAGAAGAATGCTAACCATGAGGATTAGTGTTGCAGCTTTTGTGCTCCTCATCCAAACATCTCAGTGTTTGGCTTCAGATGGTACAGTATCAGAAGCTTTAATTTAAAGCCTTTTTGTGTGACTTGAAGAGTCTACTGTGCACATTATATCTTACACTGTACGTGTGAGGCCGTTTGTCCTTGTACTATGTGGGTCAATATGTATTGTGAACTCTGTATGTTGCCACCAATGTTATCTGGATGATTTCCTGTACATTTGTTGTACTTGAAGATTGATGTGATTCTGATTCTAATTTTATTTGATGGAAGTCAGGAGTTTATTTGCTTATTACATTTCAGTTCAGCCTTTGAATTATTACTGTGACTGATATCTCATCTTTATAATGCTTTGAAAAAAAAAGCAGAGCAGAGAGGAACCTGTTGAAGAGAGACAAGCACTAGAAATTTGTATTTTACAATAAAGTCTCTTTATAGTGTTTTTTTTTACCAATCTTTCTCCGCAGATTCACCATTCTCACTCATTAACAAGGCCACTGGTTTTTGTTTGGTGAAAAAATCAACCCACTGCTATGATGTGCGCTGGACAACTGGTGACCGACTTTTGGTTCGTTGGCTCAACAAATGCCTGGGAGTCCAGGGGAACAGTGTGGGAAGTGAAATAAGCCTCTACGATTGTGACGAAAACAGCAACCTGCAAAAGTGGGAATGCAAGAATGAAACACTTCTTGCCCTCAAAGGCGAAGAGCTTTACATAGACTTCAAAGCAGAAGACTCAATAGTTCTCTCCAAAGAAGTAGGGCCAAACAGCCACATCACAATTTCAGGAACATCCAGTGGAGCTTGCACAAGAACATACAGAGGTACAGTATGAAACACTTTGGTGTTTTGGACAACTTCCATTCTCCATAGTAGCTATTAACCCAGTTCATAGACTAAAGACTACTGGAAGACTGAAGAAGACAATGCAGGCAGGGATTCTTTAGGATGAGTATTTTAGGTAATTCTAGGTTATCTTTCTGCAAGACTAGAGGTTTTCCTAATATTTCTCAAGATTGTTATTTTATGACTTGAGTTTTGTATGTTTTTTTTGTTGAGTTGCTGGGTTTTTAGTTCTAGTTATAGAAAATCTCTATAAATGTCCTCTGTGCCATATCAAGCAGTGCGATTCAAGGACATTACATTATTATATCACATATTCCCTTGATCTTGAGAACTCATACCTCGAAATTCATAAAATGGAAAAATAGAATAACAATTAAGTCCTCCTTTGATGATAGGAAATTTCAGTAATGCTTTATTTTCTGGGTCTGCAATTTCCTAATAAAATTAAATTCCCATTAAATTATGTAGCAGTTACACAGAAAATGGAAGCAGTCAGTTTGATGAAGCTGATAGGATACTGTACATTTCTGTAATTACTGTAAATAATTTCATGGAAAGAACTGCAAAACTATAAACTATTTATGGAAAAATTAGAGGCAGAGGTCAATTTGGTAAACTAAGTCATTATACATAATATGCTACATAGGAAGTTACCGGAAAAGTTTGGGAAACTCCCTGAAAGGATAATTCAGATTATTTTCAACCATGAACGCTCTACAGTGAAGTAAGTGGTTTTAAACACAAACAATCGTCATGACGGCGAAAACTAGGAAAATAAGGCCCAGGCTGAAAACAACCGGAATTATCCTTTAATGAAACAAACAGCTTGGACTCAATAATGTGGAGCCTGATTAAGTTGTGCCGGGAGCATTCCTTTAAACTGACTCGAGTGATATTGATATTGCTTGGTCATGTCACTCCCACTGATGGGCAGGCTGGTAACCAACTGCTACTGATTGCACTGGTATTTAAACCACGTAACCATAAAATGTAATAGTAGATCTTCAGTTGAATTATAAGAATTGTAATTCAAAATGGTATATCCTTCCTCACTAGACCCTGTGTGTGTGTCTGGAAATCAGTGGTGTGGAAAAGATAGAACAAATGTATTTAACAACACATATTTTGAGTAGAGTGTCTTATTCTTAAAAAAGGTTAATCGGTGCAGTTAAAGATGTTCTCACACCAAGTGTCTCTTTTTTTGTTTGCTTGTTTTTATTCCATTTTAGAACTTTACACCATTGAAGGAAATGCAGCTGGCAGGCCTTGCATGTTTCCCTTCCTGTACAAAGACAAGTGGTATCAAGACTGCACCACTTTTGACTCCTCAGTAAAGCGTTCATGGTGTGCAGTTGAAACAAAATATGATCATGAACTCTGGGGCTACTGCCCTACTAATTGTGAGTATTGTCTATGGAAATTATAACTATACATTCATCACACAACAGTATGTGGAAAGCATATTTACACTGCATGCATTAGCTTGTGTACATTATTTGGAAATAAGTAGGATAGTATAGGTAGTTTATTGTCCTAGAGAGGAAATTCTTTACACAGTCAGGTGCAGTGAATAAGACAATATAAGACAACATTCCATACAGAGACCACAGAAATACAAACAAATTACAAACAAACAAGTAGGTGAGTAATGAAAACATTTGTGACTCATGAGCCAATATCAAGTTTTTTGTGTCTTCAGGCAGTTTCATTTTGTTTCAAAGTACCTATTAGACAATGCATGATTTTGATGCTGCACCTACCACTAGTTTTAGATTTAGTCCTCTTTGACACTTAATTCAAAGTAAGGAGGTATACAGGGGCCATTTTAGGTGAGAGAAATTCATCAAAGGTTTTGATGCATCTACTTTTCCCAGCCAAAGAACACTGGAAGAAAAATGTTGTAACAGGAGCATATTACCAGATCAACACACAATCAGCTCTGAGTTGGCCTCAAGCTCAGACCAGCTGCAAACAGCAAGGTGCCTCCCTGCTCAGTATCACCGATCCCAATGAGCAGGCTTACATCACAGGTACAGTGCCCCCCTGTGGATATCTGCTTGTAGTGATAAAGTGAATACATCACATTGTATACTCTGATAAATTAACAGCTTGTATTGATAAGCTGAGACGGCATTTAAAGTGTTAATTTCTATTTTGGAGCGGTGTGTCCATTTTGGAAAAACAATTAATTCAATATTTCTCAAACATCTACATGATCCTGTCAGTAAAAGTCCAGTTATTTTATCAACATAAGTTAGCTACTCTTTCTTAAAACATGTCATAATTTATTTTGATTTTATTATTATTATTGCACCATATACATTGCTTGTATTAATAAATTGAATGTGTGCTTGGATACTATTGTGTTATGACAATGATCAGACAGGATATTATGGTTTGTGCTTTACTAACAACCACTTAAATGGTATGGAGGGAAAGATTCATTACTTTGTCATTTTCCTTCATCTTTCCTCTTTCAACCACACACATACACACACACTCACAGCACTATTGGGTACAGAGCACTATCGACTTTGGATTGGGCTGGTCTTGGACCAGGAGCACGGCTGGCAGTGGACTAATGGGAAGCCCTTCCGGTATCTAAGATGGGACTCTGGTAAGTTTTCTCTCCAATACAACACTTTGTTGTTCTGTTGTGCTATGATGCATTTCACTGCACGATTATCACAAAAATTATAATTGCCCATTAATTCCCTTGATATTGTAATTGCGATTATAATTCCGATTAATAGAATTGCAATTAAATACCTATTTTGTGTTGCCAACTAGGGCTGCAACTAACAATTATTTTCATTGTCAATTAATCTGTCGATTATTTTCTCGATTAATCCATTAGTTGTTTGGTCGATAAAATGTCAGAAAATGGTGAAAAATGTTTCCCAAAGCCCAAGATGACGTCCTCAAATGTCTTGTGTTGTCCACAACCCAAAGATATTCAGTTTACTGTCATAGAGGAGTAAAGGAACCAGAAAATATTCACATTTAAGAAGCTGGAATCAGAGAATTATGACTTACTTTTCTTAAAAAAGTACTCAAAACGATTAATCGATTATGAAAATAGTTGGCGATTAATTTAATAGTTGACAACTAATCGATTAATCGATTAATCGTTGCAGCTCTATTGCCAACTGCATATGCTGTATTCTGTATAAACAACCAAATCAAATCCAGTGTTTCCCACAGGTTTTCTGGTGGTGGTGGTGGTTGTTGATGGGGTGGGGTGGGGTGGGGGGGGTTCATTTCAATAGGATTAATTACCTGTCCTTCCCTACAGTGCCAGCAGCGTGTTCAGTGGAATCCAGTGGCAAACCAGCAGTATGCCAGTCTCTGTACTGCGACCATGTTAACTTTCTGAGTGTTGAGCAGTTTGACACATTTCCAATTACCGTTTAAAAATCCTGTTCTAACACATGTGAGTTTGGAGTAAATTGTGGAATTTTAAGTTTCACTTTCGTTTTCACAACAGGCGACTGAGTGCAATGCTGCTGGTCTGTGCATTGCCAAATGACAGACATGACATGATGCGCACATTAGGCGCATTGGAGATTTAGATACATTTTTATACATTGACCAACTTTTGGTTTGTGGCGGCTGTGTCAATATTGTAGCGGTGCGTCACTGAAATTACTTGCACATCAATAAATCAACATAAATATGTTTTCAACTTCACATTGCTTCTCTTAGCAGCATCATAAAACAAAACTCATATTCAACTTCTTATTCAAACTTCTTTTTCTCAAAATGTTTTGGAGGCTACTGCAAACAGAGGAGAAATTCACACTTCTTAAAAGATGCTCATGCAGGTTCAGCAGCACGGCTCAGGATTGGTCATATAATATGAAAGCCTGTGATTCGTCAGTGCACTCAAGGACCTCAACCGATACGTCTGTGATTGGTTAAAATGCTCATTTGCTGTTTAGGCAGTGGTTTAGAGCACTACGAAAAACTTGATTTTGACAAAGGGGGAGTAGCCTATTAAGTGGAATGCCGTAATCGCTACTTTTCACAACGGCCATATTCGTAATCTCAATTAATATACGATTAATTGTGCAGCCTTTTGTTGCTCCGTTGTTGTGCTATGTTGCATTTCACCACTATGCCGATGGCACTAAGCGATACCTTCGATTAAAACATGTTGATCCAAATAACAATTGCGTCCACAATATCAAGTGCTCGATGTATCAGAACTTTTTACAACTTAATGATAGCAAATCCACAATAACTTAATTTTTAACCAACCCCAGATTACCGACCGGGCACTTCTGATTGTCTGGACTCAAGACCAAAGCGGAGAGAAAGTTGTCATGTTGCCCTCCTGCTGTTATTCAAAACTGGCCATCAAAATCAATTGGATGATTTGCACATTTCATATTAAACAACATGAGGTGTGATTACACCTGTTTCATGTGAAATTGAAATTGAGATTTTAGAGATGTGACGCTATCATACAGTGTAGCAGCAAGGCTGTGGCTGTAGTTCTCTTGTACAAGTATCTTTACACTTTACACAGATACTGAGTGACTTCTCTGTAGTGATTACAGAACCCACTATGGGCCACTTACAGGCCCGTCACCCACGTGAAATTGTGGAAACCCCTACTCTTGGTTTTCAAATCTCTGAATGGTTTAACAATCTGTCCTCTTGAATTAGTAATCTGTTCCCTCAAATTAATAATCAGTGTCAGTGTCAATCATTGGGCAGCAGTCCTCATAAGTCATTAGTCCTCATAAGTCCTCATCTTTTTTTAGGACATCCACTTCCTGATCCGGGACAGAACTGTGCAGTTGTTGATTCCAGTGTACAGTACTACTGGCAAAGTTCATCCTGCTCCAAGAAGTTGGGGTACATCTGCTACAAAGGAGCCGTGCCGCCTCCTGTTCAAGGTACAGAAAAAGATCTATTCTATTCTAGAATCAGTCCTCCTATTTACTATGTCATTGAATTGTTTCTTGGTATAACACTTTCACATATTATGATATCATTCAGTCCCTGTTTCTCTGTTATTTTTACCAGTTGAGACCGGATTTTGTTCAGACCCTTGGATCCCCTACAATGGCCACTGCTTCCGTCTTCAGCGTCCAGATCAGAAAACATGGACTGATGCTCAGACTGAATGCCGTAAAGAAGGAGGAGACCTGGCGAGCATCCACAATGTGGAGGACCAAAGCTTTGTCATCTCTCAACTTGGATACGGTACATGAAGAAACAGATCAAAATAAGTTATTAGGTTTATTCAAATATATACAGGTCAGTATAGAAGCAGTAGGGTGATAGAAAATATTGAATCATTTAGGTTAAATTGAGGTCATTACATGAATAGTAAATTTAGTCAAAATTCAGATAAATGTAAAGGTAACATATAATTAGATCTATGACTGTAGGCAAATGACAATTTACTTCATAAAATTTACTATATTGAAGTTGGCATATTTGCCATGAAATTAGCCTCTTATGAAAGCCACTAATCTGCAAGTGACAACCCCCTACCAAAGCTACGCAGATTAGCCTTCTATTGCCCTATATTTCGTACACACACAAACAAACAGGTAGCTAAAATCATACATCATAACTGTATTGTATCTCCCTAATTTTTGTGTTACAATCCTTATCAATATTATTAAGTTGCAAACATATCCATAGTGCTAGGCTTAATGAACTTTTCCGACTTGATATGATTACAGCCTCAATTGGTAGGGTGGTCTTTCTTTCTTTCTCATCTCATTTGTCAAATTTCTAAAGTTTTTCTTTTACAAGTAAATAAATAAGTGTTTTTTTTTTTTTTTAACTGTACTATGTTTCCTTGGCTTTATTCATAGCACCCTATTGTGGCCTTAATGTGACTTTAGTGATAAATTTACAGTGGCCTGTATTTGACACAAACGATTATCAGCTATAACAATGGTAAATTATCGGCCTGGAAAGATGAAGCTTGGGGTTGTTATTTGTGTTTGTTGTAAAAATAATAGTAATAGCTATATAAAAAAATAAAACAAAGTCACATTTTCACAATAGGGGTGAGTAAGCTCGCTATTAGAGCGGAGATCCAACCGAAATGTCTAGTGAAGAGTAAATATAACACAGTGCAAAATACGGTAATAATAACACTACTTTGTCATTGTCATTTGTCAGCGTGTGCAAATGTCTGTGATTCACTATTCACATATTAACAGATGTGCAGATGGCGCTGGTTTACAGTACAAGGTGCATTTTCTTCTCTCTGTGTCTGCAGCAACCAGTGATGAGCTGTGGATTGGACTGAATGACAGGAAGACAGAGGGGCTGTTTGACTGGGGTGACCACTCTACAGTCACATTCACCAGCTGGGAGTTTGGGAACCCTAATGTCTCCACTGACCAAGGGGACTGTGTTCTCATCAGGGGAGCGGTAGGGAGCATATATAGCCTATTTGTATATATCTGCTCACATCATACACCCACTGGTAGGGAACGTGATAGCTAGCACAGGTTGAATTAATTCCTGAAAAAAATCCTCATTCATTTGAGAAAAACTAACCTTTTTGCTAAACTAAACTATAGCTTTCGCTGCAAATAACTACAATCAAAAAGACAAATAGTGAAATTGAATCATTGTCATGTTTAATTCAGTGTACATATGTTTATATGAATATGGGGTAAGCGTAACAATTAAGCCCACTAAATCTACATTTGACACTTTTTCATATACACAGCCTTGATGGAAGAATAATCTCTTATCTACCATTTAAGCTTGCATTTTGTTCCTATTTGCTTCAGAAGAGCAATTTAGTTGCAAGAATATGTGAAAAGTCTGGTCTGGGCTTAATGGGTACAGGTGTAGTATTTAAAGCTACACCAAGTGATTTTTTCTGACCACTGGAGGGTGACAGAAACCGCAACCCAGTTTATAAACACACACAGCAAAGCTACTGGGCGACGGCAGCCCTTAAGGACAAACCGTGCATAAAGGCTAATGGCTAAAATAAACGTACCTTTGGAGAAATATCGCCGGTTACCAGTCTCGCTTTGCCAGATTTTTCTCCTGCTGAAGGTTACATGTCTCACAATGACAAGTGAGGAGGTAGGTAGCAAGTTTACTAGTTGTAAACGTTTACTCGCTCGCTTCATTGATTCGCCATTATTCAGGCCGAATTTGACAACAAGCTTTAGGAAAGAGGTGGCCGTTTGTTTATATCATTACGTCTCACGGAAATCTCTACGTAGCACACGTTAGTTTTAGGATTGGTTACTGGGTCTGAAATAGCTTATGGCAGGTTTAAGAGCAAATTTGGTCAACTTAAGTTGTTCCAAATAAGCCCATTCCATCATGCTACAAAATGTATTAATTATAAAAAAAATCTTTTTTAAAAATGAATAAATAAAAACATCCAATTGATGGTAGAGGTTTTTACGGAGCCCCTAAAGTCCCGGAAGGTGATATTTTTTTATCTTGTGCGCACAAGATAAAAAAAAAATATCACCTTTCGGGACTTTGGGGGCTCCGTATAACTTGTGCGCACAAGATAATAACTTGTTCCCACAAGATAAATATCTTGTGCGCACAAGTAGCTATACAGATCACGTATGTGGTCTGGAGAAACCTTTCCATTTACACACGGCCAACTTGCGGCCACAATGCATCTCAAGCAATCAGATTTTAATTCGCACCCAATGCATCTTGGTTGCATTTACACCTAGATTTTTATTTTTATGTTGATAAGTGTGATAGGATTGCTTTCCGATCACTCAAGATTCATTTTAATGTTGGGTTTAAGTTGGGTAAAAAGGTACATTTCTTTCCCTGATGTGCCGCAACATTGTTCTTCCCTCGCTCCCTCAAAGACTTTCTGTCCAATACAAACTTTTTTGCTTGTCATTGTACCGTTGTACCAGACAGCATGTGAGGACATGAACTGTATTTCTTAGCAATTTTGTCATCTTTACATCTGAAATAAGCACTTAAACATTTGCAAATGAAACCTGTTCATTGTCCTTGTTTGGCACTATGGATGTTATCATGACTATGTGTTGTGGCTTTAGTGCTAAATTGTATTGTTTTTATTGTGGTTTTACTGATGTTGTGTTACTTGCTGTATGTTTTTTTTAAATCCCTGGCTACAGACAATTCCTTTAGGGAACAATAAACAATAATGGTTGTACATGTACATGCGTTTTACTGTACTTTCCTCTTGCAGAATGGGAATTGGGTTGACCATGAGTGTAAGGAGAAACATGGCTTCATCTGTATGAAGAGCAGTGCCTCCAAACCCTCTGGAGATGAACTGGACCTGAATATAGGTTGCAAGCCTGTGAGTGAATATTTGTTTGTTTGTTTGTTTGTTTATTTGTTTGTGGAAAAAGTAGCAACACCTGCATCTGGTTTATCATGGTGTTTACCTAAAATCCATGTTTACCTTTTATCTTGAAATGCTATTGGATCAATATTTGATTCACAAAATCACTAATTGTCACTATCACATATGGAGCTATGCACTTAGATTAATTTTAGTGTGTCCACAACTACAAAGTGGTGCCTGCTCTTGCAAAAATCCTAACATTATGCATTTTCACAATTTTTTTCTCAAACAAACCGTGGTACTGCATTGACATTAGGTGACTAAAGGCTGTTGACAAAGAGATTACAATTTTAAATGGTCATTACAGCTACAATCCACCATTTGTGCTTGAATTGTGCTCATGTGCACCCTCTTGCAGCTGTGCAAGAGATGTATGCGAATTTTGATCTGGTGCTGGGAACGGTCTTGCACAAGTTTCTTTTCTGTGCGCCCTTTCTTAGTTGTAGGTGGAGAATCAGTAGATCCGTCTCCACTCTATGCCACCATGGTATCCTGCCCCCACCCTTACTTACTCACATGGAGGCGATACTGTTGCACTTTGTCCCACGACCCTCTCCAACACAGTGTTTACAAAACGAGCACACAAGTGGGCCGATGCAATGGTGATGGGGGCGTAATCCCATGAATTGTGGATTGTACCTTTGAGTAATCTAGAATCTTCATCAACCTCTATTGGCGACAAGTGAAATTGCAACAACATTGACAGAATTTACCTCCTACACAAGTCTCTAGTACAGCCCTAAACCACCTCTCCCGTCCCTTTGTGGCCTGTAATTGACACAAACGATAAAGACACAACTTCAAAATGGAGAAAAGTAAGGTGGCTAATTAGAGCAGTGATCCAGTAGATGTCTAGCGAAGAGGTAATATATATGCAACTGTCCTCAATAGCTGAGCAGTTGAAAATGCAAGTAAGTGGGGGGAGATTGAGAGTGTCTTGAAATCCCAATGGGTGAAGAGACCAGGCGACAAAGTGAGCTTTGAAAACCAGAAACGTCATCACCGGGTGAAGTGATCAACAACCCTATCAATCCCCTGCAGATATATTGTGGTCAATTTGTGGTATAGGGCAGTAAAAGTTTTAGGCCTATTTATTGCTGCTTTGAAAAATGGATACTCTGTGATATTGAATGATGGACACCTCGTATCGATCTTGTTGTTGTATTTTCCTGTACTCCAGGGTTGGAAAAGGCATGGCTCCTACTGTTATTTCGTAGGGTCAGAGACAAAGACATTTGATGAAGCTAAAGATGAATGCAAGAGCTCAGACTCTTACTTGGCTGATATTTCAAATGGGTAAGAAAACCTATTTTTGCTCCATTTTTGAGCAATAGACTCTCAGACGTTCAATGGTATTAGGATTTAGTGAGATTTGAAAACATTGTGAATACACTGTTATTACATAATTCAATGTGACCAGAAATCCCATTAACTTCTCTAAATATTTCCAGAGTGGATAATGCATTCCTTGTCAGCTTGGTGGGGATGAGACCAGAGAAGTACTTCTGGCTTGGGCTCTCAAACCAGAAAAACATTTATGATTTTGTGTGGACCAACACAAACTCAGTGAAATTTACTCATTGGAATGCTGAAATGCCAGGTATGAAGAAATTTGAAAATCCGTTTGTAATATATTGTAGAAACGAAAGCTTCACAATTAATATTTTCCAATTGTTCCCTCCACAATGCAAGGCAACCAACACGGTTGTGTTGCCATGACAACTGGGATTTTTGCTGGACTGTGGGATGTGTTGCCCTGCACCAATAAGGAGAAATACATCTGCAAACACCTGGCAGAGGGGGCAGTTTTAACCCCTGTCCCACTAACTGTTGCCCCTCCCAGGTGTGCCGACGGCTGGCAATTTACGGAATCAAGGAAATACTGCTATAAGGTACAGCCACAAGAAATAAAGGTTGAACTCAGCTGAACACTGTTGAAATATACCCACCTACAAAAAATATGTCTACATGCTTGTGCTATTGGTCAATCATAGCGAGATCATTCTCCTCACTTCAAAAACTGTTACCTTTTTAAACATAATCATGATCATAATTATGATGAATGGAATAACAAGTACCAAGAACTTGTCCTCTATTCCATTTATTAATTGGGGCTGCACCTCTTCGTTTGTGTTCCAGTTCTTTACAGGATCACGTTCATTTAAGAAGACTTGGTATGAGGCCAGGGACTACTGCAGGGCCATTGGAGGAGATCTGCTCAGCATCCACAGTGCTGCTGAGCTAAAAGTGGGAGGGTATGATCTGTTTAATAAGGACATAAAGGAACTACACAAACGTTATAATGCCCATGCGTATAAAAAACATGAACAAACACACACTGTTCATTGGACAACAGACACAGACATCATGTATTTACCCCCCCTCCCATTGTTTTGAATTAAGGTTGAATAATCGCCTCATTTATCTGATTTTGCACACTGTAGCTATGGAAGAGCCTGGATTGGCCTTAGTGCCCCTGATCCAATCACCGGTTATGTATGGAGCGATGGATCCCCAGTGAGTTACCTTTTTTTAATTTTTTTTTTTATGTTACACAGTTGCATCATATATTCTTAGTTTGTTTATCAAAGTCTAATTATAAATAGACAATAAAACCTTGAGTAACTGTTCTTTTTGTTGTTCTTTGTTTGTGTTCATAGCTAAATTTCCAGCATTGGGAGGGTGGAGAGCCAAACAATAAAAATAATGTGGAATCTTGTGTTGAATTCCAAACATCTTACTGGCAGTATTCTGGTTCTTGGAATGATGCACAGTGTGAGAAATACAATGACTGGCTGTGTCAGATCCGTGCAGGTACAGTTGAGAAAATGTGAACTGAATCCATATCCTTTGTCTTGTTTGGGCATCACAGGTTCAAGAAATAGTGAAGGCATACTGCTAATGTCTAATTATTTTGTAAGCTTTATTTATCCAGGGAAAGTTGACCGAGTATTCATGCTCTTTTTCAACACTGCCTTGCATCACATTCATAGAGCTAGACTATACACTGTATATTCACACTTCCAAGCTGCCCACTACAAGCACAGTATTCTACTGATGGCCACTGCACAGCTCAACGGGAGCAATGTGGAATTAAGTGCTTTGGTCAAGGGCACCTCAACACTGATTGTTCAGGGAGATAATGTTATTTGCTTTCCACACCCAAGTTTCCAGCCAGTGTGGAGATATGAACCAGTGGCTAAGGCTGTTTCTCAAACCTCTTGGCTACAGAAGCCACAAATTATGTAATAACGTGACACTTTATTGATCTGGGGAGGTACATTTTATTTTCCCTGTTCTTCACACACGGAGGTCTACAGAACAGCATCCCTGGAGCTAGTATGTGTCTGGTTCAAGGACATTTCAGCAGGGTGAATGCTTTCCAATAGGGGCCTCAAACCTGGATCCTAGACTTTTCTTACTCACTACATCATCCTGAGATTATCCTTGTACTGTGGACTTGTGCAGTTCACAAGGTAAAACATGGTACTAATACTCGCACTACCCCAGGTAGAGCATGGCACTAGCACTGCACAAGGTAGAACATGGCATTAGCACTGCCAGGATTTGGGATTTTATTCACACTAAGACATCTCAATTTCAGACGTAATTATTAGGTATTTGAGATTAGCACAGTATAATTGCAGTCAGTTTGAGTCTTCCAAATACATATACATTTACCACAAAAAACAAAAACTCATGAAGAAAGGCTCAGCCCCAGCTCACAGTATGGGTTGCTGTGCTTGCTTTCAACTGACTTTTGTTCTGAGAGTAACTGTCTTTTTCCTCTGCTGTTACAGGAGTGACTCCAAAGCCATCTCCAAATGACACGGTCACTGGTGAGTTGCCATTCTATGACCACATTGATATAAACACATTGGTGCTAGTGGGGATCACACCTGCGAAAAAACACTAAAAGATAATCTGATACTAATCTAAAATTCTTCATTTTGAATATATATCAACAGATCATGACAAGGTGTCAGACATAAAAAATATTACATAAATACATACATTTGTGGGTTATGTATGGGACACATTTTTTTTATTCTTTGTCCCACAAAGAATACACGCTAATATATTAAAGAAAATATATGAAAAAGATATATGCAGTAGATATGTACGCTAACCTCTAAAATCTTTGCAGAGCATAATGTCACTGCAGACGGATGGCTTCAATGGGGAGGAAATCAGTATTATATTAATAGGATACTAATGGCCATGGAGGAGGCTCGTCACTTCTGTCAACAGAGGCATGGCGACTTGGTAGTTATCAACAGTGAAGCTGAAAATGTCTTTTTATGGAAACAGGTAGGCAGTGACATTTAAGGTACATTACTTGTATTGCTGAATAGTCATGACATTCAAATTCAGCATATATAATTCACTGTCATAAAATATAAGTACTGTAGGTCTCAGTGTGTGTGTGTGTTCTGTGTGTGTGTGTGTGTGTGTGTGTGTGTGTAGATATCCAGAAGCTACGGTTATTATTACATAGGTCTGACAGTGGATCTTGATGGAACATATGGGTGAGTATGAATTAAATGCAAATGTATGACAACTTGAAATGTATAGTGCCTTCTGAAAGACTTCAACCCCCTTGACCTTTTTCATATTTTGTGGTGTTACAGCTTTAATTCAAAATGGCTTACATTAGGATTTTTGTCAGACACACAATAACCCATAATTTCAAAGTGTTTTTAATCACAATTTTTTTTTTTACCAAGTTTGTAAAAATGTCCTAGTATTCAACCCCGTTGTAGTGACACTCCAAATGGAGTCAAGGTGCATATTCCATATTCCATTGAATGTCCTTGAGATATCTCTACAATTTGATTAGAGTCTTCCTCTGGCCGATCAACTTGACTTGATTTAGGATGAAACCCATATGTCTATAAGGTCCCACAGATGACCATGCATGTCAGAGCAGAAACTCTACCATTAAGTCCAAGAAACTATCTGTAGAATTCAAAGACAGAATCATGAGGAAGCATAGGCTAGATCTGGAGAACGGTAGAAAACAAGTTCTAAAAAGTTGAGAGTTCACAAGAGCACAGTAGGCTTCATCATAAGGAAATGGAACAAGTACAGATGCTGCACAGTCCCATGCAGTATCAACTGTTGCTGTATTTTAAGTTACTACAGTCCTGGAATAATCAGGATAACCACATCATTAACCCAATATACTACCAAGAAGAATAGATCCACTCTACTATATTGCTATGCTCCGGTAGGTTAGCCAAAGCTTACACAAATTAGTCAGATTGCAACACCGGTTGAACAAGCAATACTCAATGTGAAGTAAGAGAGTGCCGTTCGGTGTTAAGATAAGATCAATCTTTATTATCCATTACACAGTGTGTGACAAGGAAAATTTTCTTTGGCACTTCAGCAGCATAAAAAAAAATATATGTATGAAAACATCAAGTATAAAAACATCAACACAGACAAATCACACAATATTAAACACGTGTCCGTTTGAGAGCAGTAATGGGAGGGGGAAGCCTATTTAAAGAGTAAATAAACCCCAAACTCAAATCCGCATATAGCCTGACATCTAAAAACATGCTACTGAAATTGCCGTTTGCTATTGGTTTATCTTTGGTACCAGGTGATGTCACCACCTGTTGTACTCTATATAAGGTGACATCACTTGCCACCAAAGATAAGCCAATAGCAGATGGCAATTTCAGTTGCATGCTTTTTACCATCAGATGTCACACTTGACAGATTTGTATCTGGGGTTTACGCTTGAGACCCCTACTTTTTTGTGTATTTTTATTTTTCCATTGCTATTTGGAACTAGTAGCACCTGATGACTATGGAAACTAAGCAACATCTTTGAAGAGTAAGTAGTTTGTGAAAAAAATTATGTCCTCATATGAGGACAACAGGTTTACGTTGTAGCATTAAATGTCACATTTTAATATTACCTTCTATTGCATAGCACAAGAAAGTCACCAATATGCATAAAATTCTTTATTTCAATGTATTAACCTTGCAGTGCAAAAACAGAAACAACAAATAAAAACAATGTAGACTAATTTTATTGCATGCAAAACTACTGTTCTATCTATATTTACAACCAAAACACTTTCAAAGTGTTACTCTCAGCCCATTTTGGCCCAGTTCTCTCTGACTTCTCCACACTCTCTGGATGAATTTCATGGGAATGTAGTCCCACTGTCCTCACATGAGTACTGCGTGATTAATGGTGTTCTGGCTCAAAAGTATCACAAAAAAATGTCAAATTAGCATGCCATACCAAACTACAAATGCTGTTAATTGTAAATAAACACATTTTAACATCAAAATTTATGCAGGTTTTTTTTATCTTGTCTACTTTTGTTTGCGCTGCACCAGTAGAATGAGTTTCATATGATCTACGCCATCTTGTTTACAACCTCTTCTACAGAAGGTGCTATTGATACCACTAGATGGCAGCAAAAACTGTCCTCATTTGAGTACAATAGGACAGAAATGATGTATAAGGCACAGCGAAGCCAAAATCCAAGGTCCTCATATGAGGACGCAGAGTCGCAGGAGGTTAAGCCTTCTGTATGCTTGAGTTTGACTTAATAAGCTGCTTAAAGATTTTCAGTGTCTGTTTGTTCAAATTTTAACTGATTTGCCTGTGTTGCACAAAGGTGGATGGATGATTCTCCATTGGCGTTTCAAAGGTGGGATGAAAATCAACCTGATTTCAAGAACAATGATGAGCATTGTGCCGTCATGACTTACTCTATGGGTGAGCAAACTAAAGACTGATTCATCTTCACTGTCAAACATGCATGTAATAAAAATTAACAAAGCACTATCGTTGGATTTGATGTTACATTAAATAAATGTACATTGTATTTGCTGAAATGTTGAACATAATATCTTCAATGTGTTCACAGGGTTCTGGCATAATCCTAATTGCGGGTCGGAGCACCATTCCATTTGTAAACGAGGTGGTTCACCGCCTGTCAACACCACTGTAGCCCCCACAGTGCCTCCTAAAGGTGGCTGCCCAGACAGATGGTCAAAATTTGACTCCAAGGTCAGAGGTCACAGTTAATTTTCATTTTAAGATGTCATCTTTTGTGAAATTAATGTATCAAGCTTTCAGTCTTTTTTGTCATGTGAGATTGGGATCTGGTAACTTTACAAGGACAATGGGCCTTGTTTATCAATGTATTTCCGCCTAAAATAATATGAACAAAAATCTTGTGCTGCATTCATCAAACTTTCAGAAGCATTTGTTTTCAATCATATTCACGTGCGTTGATGTTGACGAATCCCAATCACTTGTAAATGGCAAGAGTATTTACGGGACATTAATTATGATGAATTAACATAATATCATCGCGTCAGAAATGGCATATAAACTAAAGGAGAACACCCACAAACATTCCGGGTAGGCATGGGATGATATGAAAATTTCATGTCACGATTATCCTGGCCAAAATAATTGCGATTCACGATATTATCCCAATAATCATCAAAATATGCTGAAAACTCTTAAAATGGCACTAAAACATACTGGAATCACTTCACGTTACATTTTGTTAAGAAACAAATATTTTTATTGCATCATAGGACACATATCTATTTTTGGTGAACATCCTTTTTAGTGAAAAACAAACAAGGACAGATTCAGACTCTTGCCAACACCCAGCAGGTAATCACAATGAGAGAAAAAAATTCATTAATAAAAAGAATCTACCTATCAACCTGATATCCAAGCTTTCAATTAGTTATGTGTTGTAAATACACAGTAAATGAATAACTTGTTTTGAGGATATTCACGCTCATGTGAGGATATTCACGATTATCCCGATAATGGAAATTCACCAAGATAAAATTACCTTGAGTGTTTTTATCGCGATAAAAGATAAAAATCTTATATCCTCCCATCCCTAA
Organism: Centroberyx affinis; assembly: GCF_046629955.1. Classification (NCBI taxonomy): domain Eukaryota; kingdom Metazoa; phylum Chordata; class Actinopteri; order Beryciformes; family Berycidae; genus Centroberyx; species Centroberyx affinis. The sequence continues at coordinate 566,572 of NW_027282520.1, read as the reverse complement.
TTCCGGGCCAAAATGGCATTACGGCCATATGGACGGAGATCATGGAGCAGGTGAACGCAGTTATATCCTCACAGAGAACCGTGCAAGAAGTGAAAAGAAAGTGGTTTGATTTAAAACTGTTCACTAAAAAGCGCTGCCAACCATGGTAAGGCCAGGGGGGCGAGGCGAGAGAGTAACTGCTGGTGGGCTCTGCTACACCGATGGCATCAGTGCTATTATTGCAGATGTGTTGGTCTCTGGAATTGATTCAGATAGGGACAGCGAGATCATGCCCAGTGCTGATATAGTATTATTCACCGGCCGACAGGCTCAAGTGAACAGACCTCGTCAGACAGTAGGAAAAAATCACTCCCTTGCTTCTCTGTTTCCTCTGAGTTCAGATTATTTGAGACTTTGCAGCATTTTAGATCCTCAACAGTCTCTAATTCCAGAGTAAATCAAGACTAAGAGTCTATCAGCCCCGCGTCAGTGAATTTTGTTGAAGCGTCTCTGCCAGGAATCAAACTCAGGTCTCCCGCTTGAAAGTCTGCTGTCTAACTCCCTGCAGGCCACGTGACCCATAAAGTGGTGAACAGAGCGACTGACCTAGTGACCAACCGAGTGACCGACAATACCATCCATAGTGCCCCTGCTGTCGCGGGGCTAATAACATTGATCAGTCATTAATTGTAATCGAACAAATTCATTTTAGTTTCATTAAAATATTGCTTCATGCCTTTATGCTATGTAATAATTTGAGAAAAAGTAAGTGTATGTTCAAAGCAACCCATTTACCCTCCAGTTTCATTAATAAAAGTGAGAGATTTGAGGTCAAATACAAGTTTACACAGTTTATACGAGTTTACACATGCTTTACACATGCTCTGAGTTAGGTGTAAATTTTGTTTGGACGTACACACAATTCAGACGTACGAAAACTTTGATAAATCTTGATTTTCATGTGTAAATGTGGATATGAAGGATTTATGAACAAATCAGTTTGGAAATCTGTTGGTAAATGGGGTCCAATGTTTGGGTGGATGTGATTGGTATATTTTTCAGCAGTTCAAAATCAACATATCATTTCTTACCTATAGTGTTACCTCATCAGTAGCCAGAAGGACACATGGGATGGAGCAAGGACACAATGCAAAGAAATGAGCGGAAATTTAGTCTCTATTCTCTCACGTCGTGTGCAAGGTTTGTTGTATTTGTATAGTACAATTTTGCGTGAAATGTTTTTGCATGTGAATAGCACCTCTTTTAAAAAAGAGGGTTCTGTGAGGGTTCCTTTTCCAAAAGAAACCTTTTGCTCTGCTATTTTCTCATGGAGTCAGAATCGGAAAGATTGATTTTTAGAGTGAATGGTTTTGAAATGCTCAAGGTCAATACTTTGTTGATACATAATGCCAGTGATAGTGAAGTCCTTCCAGGACTAAGCTATGATAAATTAGAATCATTGACTTTTTTATTAAAATGAGTCACTGGATAATGGATGGTTACTTGGCTCTGAAGTATAAACAAATGCCCATTCAGGAAGTGTTTTCAGTTTTTTTGTTGTGCAGGTAGAACCCATATATGGGTTTCTGTTAAGAATCTCTGAAAAGGGGTTCTACATTGCAAGGGTATAAGAACACACCAAAAACCCTTGAACATACAACACGATTCTAGCCTTCATTTAATCACAACTGGTTAAAAAATACATACAAAAATGTCTGGTGAACCTTGCATCACCATTCTATTTTAAATTTTCAGTGTTTTTAACCAGTCAAATGGCTGAGGCTTCTACAGACCTATGGATTGGTATGAGAAGTGTAAATGGTCAAGAATTTTACTGGACTGATGGGCGACCAAGGAAATACACCAACTGGGACTATGCTGTAAGTAAACACAAACAGTGTCTATTCAGTATTGTGATGAGAAAGTGAGTTGAATGCAGCACAGTTGTTTATAATGTCAAGTTTTTATTTTTACTTTTAGTGTATTGTTGCTCTGAACACTGATTCTCCATTGTAGGGTCCTCGCTTCCGTTCAAGAATTTCAAGAAGGCATCGGGTAACATGTTCAAACTTGATTTTCAAGTGGAATACCACTGCATTTAGTTACTGTCAAGACCTAGAAGACCAAACAACATTTGTCAACATGAAGTCTATGCCCAAACTATAAACCAGAGAGCACAAACTCTAAATTGTGATGTTATACTGATAAAAACAGACTTTACACAGGTTTTGGTACAGGTTAGTTACTCTTTAAAAAATCTCTAAGAAAGTCTAAAACACCTAAAAAGTGAAAAATTTTACTTAAGTTGAGTTGTCTAACCCGGACTGGCAGGTTAACTATTACGCTAATAATAATCACAATAATATCAACAATATTGTGTCAATTGTCCAGTTACACATTTGTAATTGGGAGATTAAAACAATCTTATTTGGTATCTTCAACTACACTAGGCTAGTTAGTTAGCAAATCAAGAATGTGGAACATGCTTTGTAGTAATGTTGTAAAATGTTGTGTAGCGGTGCTGCCTCAATGACTGCTAACATTAAATACTGACAATCACAACACGTAACTATAACATGGTGAGTCTGTAAGTCTGAAATGGGGAATGGAAATAATACAATTATGACCATTGAATGTAGCCAGACTCTCATAATTGGATTGCACTGAATAGTATAAGTGATGAATTGTATTGGACTGAGCAGTGGCCAAGGTGATACATCAACTGGGGCTATGCTGTAAGACAGAATCTATATTAAGTAATAATAGGTTTTGTGATGAGGAATTGAGTTGTATGCAGCACTATTGTTTATAATATCAAGTTTTGGCATTTTTTTCTTTTTGTGTATTGTTGATTAAAAAAAAAAAATCAGACATTTTGATTCTCCATTGTAGATGGATTTCTACGATTCATTCCACTACGGTTATTATCGAAGATCGAATAAGGTAAGATGTTCAAACTTGATTTTATAGTGGAATACTAAACCATACCGTAACCCTTGTCATGACTTACACCTTGGCCTTGAACAGACCAAACAGCATTTATCCACATGAAGAACTCTCTCACCAAGCTATAACCCAGAGATGTGATGTCATACTGATGTTCCAGCTAGCCAAATGACAGCATGATGTTGTGAAAATGTAGCCAGACAACCAAAGATTCAGCATAGCAATGTAACCACTCCATGTCTGGTAAAACTGGAAAAGCCAAAAAAAAAAAAAATACACAAATTTCACTGCACACTTAATTTTAAAAAATACCGTTGCAAGGCATCCGAAGTGTTGCCTTTTTTGGGAAAATTACTTCCACCAGAAGGTATGAGCTATGAATATAACGTCCACCAATTGGTACTTTATTTGTAAAGAAATGTTGAAACATAGTCAAAAACAAAGGCTTTTGCAAGTTACTTAATATGTTAGAGCCCAAGTGTGTCATCCCAAGTTGACAGCATTTCAGCGAGAAATGCATACCTACGCTCTACAAAGAGGTGAAAACAGAAATCCAAGAAGAATTAAAGAAAGCGTAGTGAGTTGCCATTACGACATGTCAAACAGAAGCTTATGTGAAAATAATTGAAACTAAAGTCTGAAGAGGTTATGTTGCTAATGTGTTCACTGAACATGCACCGTGGACAGTGAATGTGAGATTGAACGCGTTCTGTACACTGCACAAATTTTATATTCAATTCAACTTTATTTATATAGCACTTTAGACACAACACAGTTGATCCAAAGTGCTTTACAACACACACAGAGGAAAAAACAAAACAAAAGAAGAACAAACACAATAATAGAGGAGAAAAATCAGAGTGATGATAAATAATAATAATAATAATAATAACAGTAAAGGCACATGGTCACACAGAGCCCAAAGTGGCAACAGAGACTTAAGGGGGAATACCCGAGGTAGTTAAGCCAAGTTAGGCACAGTTAAAAGCTAGTGAGTAGAAGTGTGTTTTAAGATGACTCTTGAAGATCTCAATAGTGGGGGAGAATCGGATGGTGGGAGGAAGAGAATTCCAAAGTTTAGGGGCAGCAATAGAGAATATTCAAATTAGTTAATGTTGTTACACAAGTTTATATAACAAAAGTTTTATATCCCAATTGGTTTTATATAACAGTAGTATTATCAGGCCCAAACCACAACATCATGATCCCTCTAAATCACTTTTTTTTCTTCATTTTTTCTACAGAGAATAAATGTAAATCAAAACAGAATAAACTGCCCTATGAGAGATATGCTGTATTCTTAGCCAGAAAATGCATCATGATCCCTCCAAAATTACCTTGGATTCTGTGAGTTTGCCATTTCCCTAACTGTTCCTTTTCTATATAGCAGTGTGTTGTGATGAGCAGCAGTCCTGCCCGTGGGATTGGGAAATGGATATCAAAGTCCTGTGATGAGACCAATAGATATGTTTGTCTTCAAAATCTTGGTGAGCTCATCGTCTGCCCTCTTTTTCTACATCCTCCTCTGGTCTAGAAATTATTGTAGTAGAGAAGAAAGAAATAATATTGTCCTCAAGTATTTCTTACATTAGGAATTTGCTGAAGTTTGGTTTATTAACAAGGAAGTCAGTGAGGTTTAGCACCAGCCAAGACGTACTGGAGCAGATTTATATGAGTTTGATGGAAAGCATCATCACATTCAACCCTTACAGGGATGACTAATCCCAAGAGTTTTGCCTACGGAGTTAATGACTGAATTTTCATTTTGGGCTGTATTATTATTACTGTGTCATTTGCTATTCAAACAGTACACTCCCTGAATAACGTTGAATTTGGTGAATGGATGATTTTATTCTTCTCAACAAAATGGAAATGAAAACATAACTACTTAGTGTATATAAACTGTGATGATGCCACAGTGCCCCTGACATTAAGTTGAATGTAAAAACTAAAAGCGCTTCCACTCTAATTTCTTGCCTTCAACAGACCCGGCTAAACCAGCCACAACAGAATCAACAACGCCTGACAGCTATGTCAAGCTGGCTAATGACTCCATTAAGATTGTGACTCAAAATATGACCTGGAATGAAGCCAAGAAGCATTGTGAAGCTGATGGTGCTAAACTGGCTAGCCTGCGAAATCAGTGGGCACAGGCCTATGTTGAGCTGCAGGCCATGAAAGTCCAGGCTCCTCTGTGGATTGGACTGAACAAAGCAGAGGTACAGGGCAGGAAGTATCTCACAATAGCACAGAAAACTAACCTCTATAAATGGTGCTAAACTCATAACGGCTACATTGACTAACTTCAGGGATGAAGTTTTTTCAGAAGTGTTTTTTTTTATATTGTACATATAATTGTTATATACTTTAAAATTATTTATAAATAATGTATTGATATTATCCACAAGAACCAACCATTACAAGACAAGTCATTCCACAAACATTTTATTAGGGTTGGAGAGTGACCGATTGCCTTTAATCACTGTAGGAATCACAGAAATTACAGATTCTTTTGAAAAAGATATGTGATTACATGTTAAATTAATAAAAATTATTAAATTATTTAAATTACAGTGAGACAGTGAAACAGTGAATTTGAATAATTCTTTCATTTAATGGCTTATTCAATAAATGTTTGAGGCAAGGTAACCAAAAAGTTAATCAGGCAGTTTGTACTCTGTAATTGAATGTATTTTGATCCATCCTTGCTTTCAGACTGGTGGTTATTTCAGGTATATTGATGGATGGCACATGAGCCTTTTCAATTGGGATGCAGGTGAACCAAGTAACCGATCTTGTGTGTACCTGGATGTGGATGGAAAATGGAAGACTGCTTTCTGCAATCGGACCATGAACAGTGCTTGTATGAAGTCTACAGGTATGTTGAGTAGAAATATAATTCATGTCAGTATAAGTCATGTATAATTCAGTCATATTAAATGCCAACATCATTCAAGTTTAAGTGATTATAAATGGCAAAATATATATTTTTGTAACACTGTCGTTTCTAAATTATAGGCAAATTGTTGTTTAATACATATTATATGAATTCTAGGTTTTCATGATGTGGCATAATTTGCTTATTATACAACTATGATCTAGGATCACTGTGTCAAAACGGTTCATTGCATTGGATTTCAAAGCAGGAAAAGATGGAATTAGTGGATCCCAAATCTTACATATATTTCTCCCACAGATGTGCCACCAACAGAGTCAACCCAGTTCCCTGGAGTTTGCCCTGAAGAGGGGCATATAGAGTACAGAGGTCAGCCTTTTGCCTGGCTACCATTTAAGGGTCATTGTTATGTCTTCATCACAGAGGAAGTTCAGTGGGCAGATGCAGCTTCTAACTGTGTCAGACATGGTAAGGCTTTTTTCTGTGGATGGTCCAATATTGAAGTTTAAAGCAGTAAACTGTTTCATTAAAAACGGACTATTTTGTGCTGCGAAGGTGGAAACCTAGCCAGTATTGAGGATCCCTCTGAGCAAGACTTCATTAAAAGCAATGTGAAGATCTTTGAAGACAGCCACAACTCTTTCTGGATCGGCCTGTTTAAAACTCACAAAGGTACAGTTACACTCTCTGCTCTTTCATGAAAAGAAAAAAATCAGCTACAAATTGTGAACAGTAAATGAAGAAAATGTCATTTTCAAACTACAGCATTGAAGCATACAATATACAATTCATACTGCTGAATTATTTATTGATGTATTCCTGTTGAATAAAGACATTAGACAGCAAGAAAAGCTACACTTGGTGAACAACAAATGGAGAAAATGTATACATTTCAGGTTATATTGGACAAAATGTAATAGTTTTAAAATTATATCCTTTATTGTTCAACAAGTGTAGTTTTTTTTTGTTTGGTTTACTTCTTGATTTAAATACCTTGGGAGAACTGCAAGGTTGTGAAAGTTTTTGTTTCCTTCCACACTTTAATAAAAGACATACATTATTAAATGAGCAAAAGTACTCTTTTAACCGAGAACAGACAACAAATTATGTAAAACATAGCTACATAAGGATATTAAATGGTGGTTCAAAGAGTATCAAAGACAAAATGTACAGACTTTCTATTTGTCCCCAGGGAAGTGGTTGTGGTTGGACAAAACAGTCATGGACTATACTAACTGGGGTCCAGATGAGCCTGATGACGACAGTTATGGAAAGGTTCAGTCCTCGGATGGGACATGGAGGACAGGCCACAGTTGGCGTAGGGCGTACATCTGTAAAACACCCAAAGGTGAGACCATCAGACCACTACAGATTGAATTTGTGATCTTGTTGTTACAACGGGAATGTATAGCGGGTGTAATGATGTAATGATCATCAATTAATGGAAATTAATTTGTTGTGGAAACTTCTATACTTTATGAAAGGTTTGTTACCTTATCACATTTCCCCTCTTCTTTCCTATCAGTGATACTGCCAAAGCCATCACCAACACCTAGTAAGTTACATCTCTTCAACTCCTGTACTTGTCAAATATCAATACAATATTTTAGTCATCAAAACCCACATGAATTTGTTTAAATTTTGTGTTTCTAATTCCTATGACTGATCATCATCTACTTACTGAATCTGTGCAGCACATCCAATATTGGATCTCCGTCACCCTGGCCACATAAGTTTGGCAGTTATGCTGGCCATTACTGTCATTGCCATACTGGCAGCCATTGCATTCTTCCTGTACAAGAAGTCTGGTCGTCCCTTACCCATTTTTGACAACCCTCTCTACTTCGACGGTGAGCGGTCCCAGCCTGACGTGGTGGACACCAGTAAACTGATAGAGAATGCAGAGGAAGAGAATCCTGAGCCTATTTTAATTCTGTGATGTAAAAACTAGCAGAATCTAATGGGACATACACTGTATCGTTGGTGTTCTCTTATTTTTAAATGCAGTTATTTAACAATTCGTCATGAAGCCTGAGGAGATTTAATGGTGTTGGCTATGTCTGGCCTCATGGAATAAAACAATTTAGGCTCTAGGATGTCTCATTGGGAAGGATCAGTATTTGAAATAATATGGAATAGTATAGAATTGTATTGGGTTTTTTTATGTGTATTTTATAATTGCTATACATTGTTTATTGTATAATTGAAATTTGTAGATTTGACATTGCCTGTCAGTGGTTACTAAACATTAAACCAGATAATAAACATATGTTGTTCCTACATATTTTAACATACAAGACAGTATTTAGCATAAAACATATAACATTACATTACTGTAGGTTTATACATGGGACACACTCCACGTGAAGCCTTGGCTTCAAATAGTAAAAATGATATCACAGTCTAGCAACAAAGTCACTAACTTGGAAAAAGGTTCTTCTTCCTCTTCTTCTCATTACACTGCATAATGTAAAATGACAATAACAGGCCTATATGCATGAAAAAAAGTGCCCAAAGCAACATACCCACAGCAAAAGGCTACAATGCAAGAATAAAATACATGGATGTAAACCAGGGTACTTTTTTTTTTTTTTGTGTTTGCTTGCTTGCTTTGTTGCATTGTCTTGGTCTTGTTGTCAATACTCTAACTTTGGAAAAGCGCTGTATAAATAAAGATTCTTATTCAAATAGTATATTATTATTCCTGTAATGCAGTTGATGACACTGGTTTCCCACAGTCGTCCTGGCTTAGTATTCATGAACATTGATCATGCTAAAAAAAAAAAAAAATAGGAGAAAAAATGATGTCCCTCTGTTTCCTCTCTGGTAAGAAAGACCTGTGGAGCCCTGTTGTGGATTAGTGCACACCAGCAATCAGTCAAGACAAATAAGGTTATCAGTAGCAGTAAGACAATGATAAGGTACTAACCTCTTCTAATTTCTTTAAGTACACAAAACCCAATACAATAATTAATTCAATTAAAAATAAAAGAGCATTCATTACGATTGTTTAGTGTAGGATGTTGGAACTTAAGTGAACCCAATGTAATCCTACATTTTGAGTGAATTGTTGTATCAAAGACAAGTTAACGTTATGCAGATTAACCAACAAATAATCAAACAGGACAATGTTGAATAATTTTATCACATGATCATGAACAAAAGAATGCCTATTAGTCAAAACCAACTTCTGATCTCAGAAATGCCACACTGTCAAAATGACCAAAGGTATGCGTATCTACTGGAAATCACAGAAAGAGAAGTGAGGGAAGGAGATGGAGAAAGATCAGAGAAAATGAAGGTCAAAGGGGAGACACACACACACACACACACACAGATATAAACACAGTGAGATAAGTACAAAAAGAAGCAATTTAAGGAAAAGAAGCAGTCTATGGATCCATAAAAGAGATACACACAAGATGTAAGTAAAAACACTAATTTATCTTTTAACCTTATTTCCACACACCAGAAGAACTGTCCTGGAGCAGATTCTCCTGCATGACTGGATGATAAATACATATGAAGATTTGCATTACCTGACAGGTTAAGATCAAGCAAGGACTTCACTAATACCTTTCACTCCTTTTTCTCTCACCCTTTCCATCATCTCTTATTGAGACATGCAAGGTGCAGTAATAACAGCAGTGACGATCACTGAATGATGGAGCAAAAGGTCTGACCCTAAGACAATAAGAAAACACTACAGGAAATCCAGGAGAGGTGTCCCTCTCACCTTACCTTGCGAGGCAGCTGGATTCGCGAGATCACGATCACGCGAGAATCCATCTTGCCAGGCTTCAAGTTATGCGTTTGTGGCCGAACCACAGCGGTGTGGACCAATCAGCTTCCTATGAGGGCAGCTAGGGGCAGGTTTAGGTGCTGCGACAGCGAGAAGTGACTGTTCGTTCACAACAATGGCGGCTCCTAAAGAGGCTAGCGTAGATGCTGCTATAACATCAGTTATTTCTGAACTGGAGAGTATTTCTTCATTGAAAGAAGAGCAAAGAATGGCACTGAAGGCTTTTCTGGATGGAAAAGATGTTTTCGCTCTTCTCCCGACCGGCTTCAGCAAGAGTTTTTTTATATGGTTCGTTGATCTGATTGGTTGAAGTTAGCCCGTGATAGACGGTGATAGACAGATGGTTCATCCAATCACCTGCCAAGTATTTTTTGAAGGTGCCTGCCCTTTTCCAAAGTTTCCAAGGACGACTTCCCAGATGGTTCTGTGTAACAAACCATGTGGCAAGTCAGGTTACCTCTCACCATTACGCAATGCCAAATGCGCAACATGCATGCCCCGTTAATCATCATCACACACTGCCAGTTGCTAAATACGCAACCTACAACCAAGAAAAACAACACAGTAAATATGTAAAAAGCACAGCCGGCAAAAAGTCATGAAAATAAACTGCAAAGGCACATTCATCCGATGTACAATGTACCTGACACACACACACGTTTGGTTAAAAATTGTGCTACATTCAATTCAGTAAATCCCAGTTGCGTCTCATATGTCACTTAGATCAACCCATGTAGTGCAATTTTTATTATTTTTAATTAGGATATTTATTCTTATAATTTCAGTCGTCAGTCGTTTTTTCCATCCCGGGAGAGTGAGGCTAATTACTGGAGGGGAAGGATAGGCAAAACGCATAGTGTTGTCAGCAGCCAGTTGGTTTCTGTATTTGTCCACTTGAAGTCAGAGCAGAAAAGCCTGTCTCGCATAGACAGATGGAATAGAAGGGGAGCAAAGTTGTCACTGCCATCTCGCTGAATTACAGGTATTCTCCACTGCAGGCCAGCCAGAACTCAGACAGTGGCATCTCATTGAAACGAGCGCACAAGCGACGCGTCGCACGACAACTCCATGAAGTGCGTTTTCCAGGTTTGTCGGTAGAGCGCAGTTGGTGTCAGTGATGAACGGATTGCACAGCCATTGTTTTCCAGTGTGTGGATCACGTTTGGCTCAAGTGTGCTCCCATAATGTTTTCGCATGGGACGATTTGTTGACTGTAACTCCCGCGGTCTGATGGGTAGGCCTACATATTTGTCAATAATATAATATAGCTATTTTTGGGGGTTCACGTGATGCAGCGAAGCTAGGTAGACGCTAGCCCAGGGGCTCTCCAAACAAATTCATTTTAAAACCTTTAAAAACACCCAAACCCACTTTTAATTTGGTCGGACTGCTGCAGTATGGACCTGAGACCCAGGAACAAAACTAAATTCAGCTAGTGAGCAAATTCCGTCGTCTGCAGAGAAAATTACTCCCGGGGCTGGTGACCAAGAAGTTTGCATAATGGCGGCGGCACAGGAACACCTGAGCGGAGGAGACTCACTTATTCTTCAAGAGATACGAAATGGCAATCAAGCCCTCTCCAGTAAACTTGACTCTAAAACCGCAGAAATTAATCAATCTATCTCCGGATTGAAAACTGTGCTGGATGAGCTGAGCTCCCGTGTAGCTGAAGTGGAAGAGCGTATTGGCACGGCGGAAGACCAGTTGGTGGAGCTGGACTCTCGTGTTATCAAGTTGAGAAAGGAAAATTACTTTTTAATGGAGAAAGTCGACCAACTGGAAAACTACAGCCGACGCAACAACATACATGTCGTTAATCTTCGGGAAGGCTGTGAAGGGAACGACCCTGTAAACTTTTTTGTTGACTGGATCCCTGCCACCCTGGGACAAGAGCATTTCACTGAGCCCCTGATAATAGAGCGAGCACACCGGGCTCTTGCACCCCGTCCACCTGCAGACCAGAGACCAGCCTGTCTTGTTACGCCTGCTCAAATATCAGGATCGGGACAAAATCCTACGCATCGCCGGACAGCGGTCCAGAGAGAATAAGGGTCCTATCATGTACGATGGTAAGCCGGTGCTGTTTTTTCCCGACCTGAGTGCCAGCCTAGTGAAACGCAGGAAGGAGTACGACCAAGTTAAGAGGGAGCTTCGGTCTAAGGATGTCCCGTTTGCCCTACTCCATCCCGAGGCTTGAGTCCCTTACGTGTTTTGAAGAATCTTCTCCTTCCATCGGGGTGATGGAAGAAGAAGGAAAAGAGTCTTGACACACCTGAAAAAACTGCAAATTGATGTTGCATTTATACAAGAAACCCACCTTACTACACAGGAGCATAAGAAACTGAGGAGAGAATGGGTAGGACATGTACTATCATCATCCTTTAATTCCAAAGCCAGGGGAGTGGCTATTTTGATAAATAAAAACACTCCGGTGACGATTGGGGAAACTATTATTGATCCATCAGGCCGTTATGTATTAGTTAATTGTCAGATCTACTCAGAACCCTGGACACTTTTAAACTTTTACGCACCCAACCATGATGATGAATTCTTTATTCAGGATATCTTTCTGAAGGTATCAGGGGGACGACAAAATACACTTGTAGGGGGCGACTTTAATTTTTGCTTGGATCCTATTCTGGATAAGTCAACTTCGACAGTATCTAAAACAAAAGCGGCCAAAACTACCTTGGCTTTTATGAAAGATCTAAATTTGTCAGATGTGTGGAGACAAATGCACCCTCAAACCAGAGACTACTCTTTCTATTCCTGCCCCCATAACTCTCATACTAGGATTGACCTTTTTCTGTTGTCAACGCAGCTAATTCATAGGACATTAGAATCTGAATACTTATCTAGAACCCTGTCAGATCATTCACCTTTGACTCTATCTTGATGCCAGAAAAAAAAGCTAAGTCATATAGATGGCGTTTGAACCCTACCCTTCTTCAAAAACCAGATTTCTGCAAGTTTATTAGGAATCAGATAGAGCTATTCTGTGAGACAAACTGTCCCTCCTCTCCCAATAGTTTTATATTATGGGACACGCTAAAAGCTTATTTAAGGGGACAGATAATCTCCTATACAAAAGGTATTAAGAAGAAATATATGGCAGAAATAGAAGAACTGGAAGCAGAAATTTTGGAATTGGAAAAGGAGTTCCAACAGTCTGGGTCCAAGGAATTGTACCAATCGCTGGTAAATAAAAAGCTCAAATACAATACATTAGACACTTATAAAATTGAAAAAGCCATTTTAAGAACTAGCTAAACAAAGATATTATGAATTGGGAGAGAAAGCACACATTTTGTCCTGGCAACTGAAAACAGAGGAAAGCTCAAGGACAATTAATGCAATTCAAACTGACACGGGTTCAGTCTCATATAATCCAGTAGAAATTAATGACACATTTAAACAGTTTTATACAAATTTATATACATCAGAATCGCCAGAAGACCTGACTAAGATTGATTAATTTCTGTCCACTATTGAACTCCCCAAACTTGGCCAAGAAGACCAAAAGAATCTTGATCTTCCCTTTACTCGGGAAGAAATTGAAAAGGCCTTGGGCTCATTACAATCTAATAAATCACCAGGGGAAGACGGTTTCCCTCCTGAATTTTATAGAGAATTTAAGGATCTACTCATCCCCCTTATCATGGATGTAATTAATTTAGCATCTAGAACTCAAACTGTCCCTGAATCATTCTCTACTACCATAATCACTGTGATTCACACAAAAAATAGAGACCCATTAAAGTGCTCTTCATTTCGACCTATTTCTTTATTGAATTCAGACTATAAATTGATCTCTAAGGCCCTGGCTAACAGGCTTGGCCAATACTTGCCACAATTAATAAATCCAGACCAGGGTGGCTTTATTTTGAAGCGTTCGTCAGCTAACAATTTATGTAAGCTCTTTAATATTATCCACCTAACAAAATCTAGGACTGAGCCTAGTATAGCTGTAGCTTTAGATGCTGAAAAGGCCTTCGATAGGCTGGAATGGCCGTATTTATTAAAAGTCTTGGCCAAGTTTGGGTTTGGCCAGTTGTTTATTAATTGGGTAAAAACCCTTTATCATGAACCCCGGGCCAAAATTACTACTAACGGACAGATCTCGACGGCGTTTCCCCTGAGTAGATCAAGTCGACAGGGCTGCCCTTTGTCTCCAGGACTTTTTGTCTTGGCTATTGAGCCCCTAGCCGAAGCAATTAGACAGGATCCTGATATAAAGGGTTTCAAAGTAGATCAGACAAATCATAAAATTAACCTCCTGGCAGATGATGTAATTTTGTACTTGACAGACCCTGGTAACTCCCTCACCAAATTACAGATCCTATTAAACACTTATGGTGTTATTTCCGGATATAAGGTGAACTGGGAAAAAAGTGAAGTTATTCCACTAACGAGTTTTGATTACACTGAGTATCAGCAAACAAGCCCATTTAAGTGGCTTCCGAATGGTATAAAATATCTTGTAGTTACTGTAGATAATGACCTTAATAATTTGTACAAACTTAATTACCTCCCATTGCTCAGTAGAATTGATGATGATCTACGTAGGTGGATGAGTTTGCCCATTACTCTAATTGGCAGAGTTAATTGTGTGAAAATGAATATACTACCAAGGTTACAATATCTTTCCCAGTCCTTGCCCATTCCACTACCTCAAGCTTTTTTTAAAACCCTCAACAAACATGTTAGACAATTTATATGAAATTGTAAGGTGCCCAGGGTGTCTATGGAAAAATTAACGTGGGATTATAGATTAGGGGGCCTTCGATTACCCAGTTTTAAAAAGTATTATTTGGCAGCTCAAATGCGATTTATTTCATCCTTTTTTGAGGGTGACGGTGCCCCCTCCTGGATACAAATTGGATTGCATTCCCTGAAAGAAAGGGTATTCAGTGATTTTATTTATAAATGGAACTCCAAACTTATATCCAACAGGACAGACAATCCTATTTTAAAACATTTGGTTAAAATATGGTGTGAGACTCATGGAAGTCATGGACTGAAAATGGGACTGTCACCAAAAACACCTCTGAGACAAAATGAACTCATACCCATGACTCTAAATAACAAGATTCTGGAGACTTGGCATCATAAAGGGATTTGGAAGATTGTTTCGAAAAAGGACTTCTCATGTCCTTTGAACAATTGAAGAGGAAATATGACCTGTCCAGCAAGACCTTCTTCTGCTATCTTCAGTTAAGATCTTTCCTTAGAACCAACCTGGGCCCTGGAATGACCTTACCTGTATTTACTGATGTGGAGAGACTGCTTCATGAGGGAAATGTATACAAATTTATTTCTAAAGTGTACTCCTTGCTGCTAAATGAGGGCCCAAAGCCAGGTTTGCACAAATCTAGAGTGAGATGGGAATCAGATCTGAACATAACAATTGATGAACAGCTCTGGTCAGATTTATGCCAAGACAGTATGTCAGCTACCATTAATGCCCGGTACAGACTGGTTCACTATAATTTCCTCCATCAACTGTACCTCACCCCACAGAAACTCCATAAATCCAAACCTGAATTGTCGGAAATGTGCTTCAGATGTGGTATAGAGGTTGGCTCATTCCTGCACTGTACCTGGCTTTGTACAAAGGTGATGCCTTTTTGGTACGACTTCTGTGACACCTTGACCAAGATCACGGGAGTTACCGTCCCGTTAGATCCTGAGCTTTGCTTACTGGGGAATTTCACAAGTGTCAGTAAATCTTCAACTAATTCCCAAATTAAATTTATGGAAATCGCTTTGTGTGTGGCCAGGAAATACATAACAGTGACATGGAAATCTGATTCCCCTCTCCTCATTGATAGATGGTCTTTAGAAATGAACAGTTGTATTCCTCTTGAAAAGATCACATATAGCCTTTTGAACACCTTTTTGAAAATTTGGCAGCCTTACCTAGAGTATATAGGCACATCACTGACGTCACCATAGGGATATGATCATTTCTGGTTAGCTAGAAGGCCTCTTTAAAGGATATAACACTGTGTTGGTGCAGTGTCTCTTTGTGTGTCACTCTATGCACTGACCTTTTATTTTATTTTATTTATTTATTTTGGGTTTACGCAGAAAGGGTGGGGGGTTGGGGTTTCTTTGTTGTTCTGTGTTCTGTATGAATGTAAAATAAATCTGAAAATAAAATATTCCAAAAAATATAGCTATTTTTGGAACAGCTGGAATGCGGCCCAGTAGCCACTCCTGCATGGCCCGGTACCAGTCCACAGACCATGGTTTGAGAACCATTGATTTAGAGGCCATCTCATGAAGCGCATCATCTTACTAAGCGTTACCTGAATTAATGACTGACTACCAGCCTGCCTGACCTGAATTTGGCTCGTCCGGCTGCGCAGTGGGAAAAAAATATTTCAATAACCAATTTTTTTGCTTGCTTGGTGTCATGCAGACTGATTTATTGCATGCCACTTCCTGGGATTCTCCATCCATACCTTTTTTACCTCCTAATTTTTTTTTTAGAAAATCTCTTTCACACATGCCTGATACCAAATAGTTACTCTACACCCTCAGCATTAATTCATGTTGGAGAACCATTTAAGAGAATAGGCCTATACAGTGTATAGTTCTTCTGACATTAATTTCTTGAGAAAACCCAGCAATTGCTTACAGAGCCTTAAAAAGCATGAAGTCAGCATTGCGTCGGGGTCATTGTCACCAAAATTGCACAATACTTTAGCCAAGAATTTCAATGGACAACACCACAATATTCTCTAGAACCCATGTGAGTAATGTGTGGTTTCAACTCTGTTCATTATGTTAGAGTTCCTGTTTAGAACAGGAACTAAGAGACAGAAGACTTTAGTTGTGTCCTTCAAGCAGGCTGTTCTCCGTCTTAATTAAACTCTATTTTTCTCATTTTACCCATCGGGATTCTCTTTTCTTTCCTTTTCTTGTCAAAATAATCTTCCACCAAAATAAGTTATTTCCATTTCCAAGTTTTTGAATTCAATATTTTTTTTTTATCATTTAATTTTTTTTATTTTTCAAACAACCTGCAACATTACAATACAAAACATACTTTTCACGTACACAAACGCAGATAGAAAACAAAAACAAAAAAACAAAAGCAAACACAACAGCACAGCATGATAGGTCACAGCATCTCCCCCCCACCATAACACACAACACTCTAAATGACATATATTAAGGCTTTCTATTACATATTGCTATCTAGTGATCCTTAATAAAACTGAGGAAGCTACCCCACATTTCAGTGAATTAAGACACATTATCTTTCAGCTTGGCTAGCATTAACTCGTATGAGGCTGTAACCGTCATGAGTTCGATCCAGTCCTTATAACAAGGTATGTTTGTATTTTTCCAGTTCCTTCTTGAATTCAACATTCATATGGGGCAAGGTAAGTATCGTATAACATTTGGAAGATTTACATTGTAAGTCCCAGTACAGCAGTACAGCTACAACCCATTTCTCAACATGGCTATACTGAATTAGTCTGTGGTAAAATGTAAACATT
Source organism: Centroberyx affinis (assembly GCF_046629955.1). Classification (NCBI taxonomy): domain Eukaryota; kingdom Metazoa; phylum Chordata; class Actinopteri; order Beryciformes; family Berycidae; genus Centroberyx; species Centroberyx affinis. The sequence continues at coordinate 549,438 of NW_027282520.1, read as the reverse complement.
AAAATAACTTAAGTTTTAATATAATATACAAATGGAAAATATAAGGTTTAAAGATTAATTAGAGCCATTACATTAAAAAAAAAGTGTCAAGGTTCCATAGTAAAAACAAGGACACAGTGTCATAGATGCGAAGCAGCCTACACAGTTCAGCAGTATTGCAGAGAGGTGGTTAGTGAATGATCCTAGTTCAGTGTGTCGTTTATAGACATTGCCATGCCTCCTAATGGCCACTAGGAGTCAGATAGGCTAACAGTGAGTGAGTGAGTGACTCAACAGGTCCATGAGTTGCTTTGCATCAGACAAAGAAAAATACTGGTGGCACGGCCATCATCTTCTCATAGTTTAACCCTAGGCGGCCAGCTTGCCTCCATTATGGACAAGTTTCTACAGTTTCCTACTCAACCAAACATGCAATCTACAACCCATTCAACGGCAAACTTTACGATGATCAAGTCTGACATGTATTCTTTACATTCCTTAATAATTACATTGTGATAATACATTTTACTAAACTGTTGAAGAAGCCCCCCCTTGTGGCAGAACTAGGAAGCAGAAATTAAAGCCATAAAGCTTGAAGGTCCCATGAAACCTGGCTCATAAACACAAAAATACACAATTTAAAACACAAAATGTGACCATAAATTTGTGTGCGTCATACTTCTTCTTTCCCACGTTCTGTGTTTGTATGTATGCAGTATGCAATGGTGCACAATGTGTGTGGGAGTGTGTGTGGGATGGTGGGGTGGGGTGGGGTGGGGGTGGGGCAGTCTGGGAATATAATGTGCTTTAATAAAACTAGCCTTTTACTGTAACAGTCAAATGTGCAAATATCAGCATTTGGTTTACTGAAAAGTGAGGATGTGTAATTTGCCACTCCCTATTCATCAGAAGAAAAAACGTTGAAATGTGTCAATCTCAACCTTCCTGATCATTCATAAAAAAAAATTAAAAAATGACGCGACAGGATGTGTCAAAGCTATTAAGAGACCCTCTTTTTCGTGATCATTAACACAACTCATAAGTCCTCTGCTAGCAATGCATCAACAATGTCTGCTGGTGTAAGACATTTCAGAAGAATGCTAATCGTGAGGATTAGTGTTGCAGCTTTTGTGCTCCTCATCCAAACATCTCAGTGTTTGGCTTCAAATGGTACAGTATCAGAAGCTTTAATTTAAAGCTTTTTTGTGTGATTTGAAGAGTCTACTGTGCACAGTATATCTTACACTGTATGCAAAGGCCCTTTGTCTTTGTACTATGTGGGTCAATATGTACTGTGAACTCTGTATGTTGCCACCAATGTTATCTAGAGGATTTCCTGTACATTTGTTGTACTTCAAGATTGACATGATTCTGATTCTAATTTTATTTGATGGAAGTCAGGAGTTTATTTGCTTATTACATTTCAGTTCAGCCTTTGAATTATTACTGTGACTGATATCTCATCTTTATAATGCTTTGAAAAAAAAAAAGCAGAGCAGAGAGGAACCTGTTGAAGAGAGACAAGCACTAGAAATTTGTATTTTACAATAAAGTCTCTTTATAGTGTTTTTTTTAACAATCTTTCTCCGCAGATTCACCATTCTCACTCATTAACAAGGCCACTGGTTTTTGTTTGGTGAAAAAATCAACCCACTGCTATGATGTGCGCTGGACAACTGGTGACCGACTTTTGGTTCGTTGGCTCAACAAATGCCTGGGAGTCCAGGGGAACAGTGTGGGAAGTGAAATAAGCCTCTACGATTGTGACGAAAACAGCAACCTGCAAAAGTGGGAATGCAAGAATGAAACACTTCTTGCCCTCAAAGGCGAAGAGCTTTACATAGACTTCAAAGCAGAAGACTCAATAGTTCTCTCCAAAGAAGTAGGGCCAAACAGCCACATCACAATTTCAGGAACATCCAGTGGAGCTTGCACAAGAACATACAGAGGTACAGTATGAAACACTTTGGTGTTTTGGACAACTTCCATTCTCCATATTAACCCAGTTCATAGACTTTAAGGACTAAAACTGGAGGGCTGAATAAGACAATGCAGGAGAGGATTTTTTTTAGGATGATGGGGGGTTACTTTTCAAATAATATTGTTGGTAACTTGGATAATTATAGGTTCTCCATCTGCAAAAATAGAGGTTTTCCTAATATTTTCCAAGATTGTTTCTATATATTTTTTTACTTGACTTATGAGTTATTATTGCATGTCATTTTTTTTTGTTTGTTTTGTTGTTGTTTGTACAAATTTTCCATAAGTCTAGTTCTAGAAAATCTCCATAAATCTTCACTGTGCCATATCAAGCAGTGTGGTTCAAGGACATTACATTATTATATATATATATATGTAAAAAACAAACAATTAAGCTCCCCTTTAATGATAGGAAATTTCAGTAACAATTTATTTTCCGGGTCCGTAATTTTCTAATTATTTCTTAGGACATTTCCTGGGTTTGGTGAAGTTGATAAGATATCGTAATTCTGTAAATTTCTAAAAGAGTTTCCTGGAAAGAACTGCAAAACTATAAACTATTTATGGAAAAATTAGAGGCAGAGGTCAATTTGGTAACCTAAGTAACCTAATTATTCATACAATTCTATAGGAATTAGAGGAAAAGTCTGGGAAATTCCCTGAAAGCATAATTCCAATTATTTTCAACCATGAACGCTCTACAATGAAGTAAGTGATTTTAAACACAAGCAATTGTCATGATGGCAAAAACTAGGAAAATAAGGCCCAGGTTGAAAATAACCGGAATTATCCTTTAATGAAACAACTTCGACTCAATAATGTGGAGGCTGATTAAGTTGTGATTGGAGCATTCCTTTAAACTGACATGAGTGATATTGATATTGCTTGGTAATGTCACTCCCGCTGATGGGCAGGCTGGTAACCAACTGCTACTGATTGCACTGGTATTTATACCACGTAATCATAAAATTTAATGGTAGATCTTTGGCTGAATTATAAGAATTGTAGTAGAGTGTCATATTCTTAAAGATGTTCTTACATCAAGTGTCTCATTTTTTGTTTGTTTTTATTCCGTTTTAGAACTTTACACCATTGAAGGAAATGCAGCTGGCAGGCCTTGCATGTTTCCCTTCCTGTACAAAGACAAGTGGTATCAAGACTGCACCACTTTTGACTCCTCAGTAAAGCGTTCTTGGTGTGCAGTTGAAACAAAATATGATCATGAACTCTGGGGCTACTGCCCAACTACTTGTGAGTATTGCATATGGAAATTATAACTGCATACATTAGCTTGTGTACATTATTTGAGCCAGTATCAAGGGCTTTTTGTGTGTTCAGATAGTTACATTTTTTTACCTGCCTGAGCACCGATTACACAAGGCATTTTGATGCTGCAGCTACCACTAGTTTAGAGTTAGTCAATCTTTGACACTTAATGCAAAGTAAGAAGGTATACAGGTGGAAGTTTACATGAGGAATTCATCACAGGTTTTAATGATTGAAGAATTAGCTTTTCCATAGTCCTGCATCTATGTTTCCCAGCCAAAGAACACTGGAAGAAACATCCTATAACAGGAGCATATTACCAGATCAACACACAATCAGCTCTGAGTTGGCCTCAAGCTCAGACCAGCTGCAAACAGCAAGGTGCCTCCCTGCTCAGTATCACCGATCCCCATGAGCAGGCTTACATCACAGGTACAGTGCCCCCCTGTGGATATCTGCTTGTAGTGATAAAGTAAGGGTCTATTGGTAAATACACCACACCGCATAAATAAACAGCTTGTATTGATGAACTGAGATGGCATTTAAAGTGTTAATTTCCAAATTTTTGTGTGTCCATTTTGGAAAAATAATTATTAACTGAAGTTCATCATTCAATATTTCTCAAACATATACATGATCCTGTCAGTAAAAGTCAAGTTATTTGATCAACATAGGACTTACGTTAGCTACTGTTTCTTAAAACGTGCCATAATTTATTTTGATTTTGTGCCATTAATAAATTAGCTGGCATTTTTGTCCATTAGTGGTTATCAAGTTTAGAACGGAACTCTTAATTATTTTATACTGCATCTAGGGCTGGGCGATAAATCGATTTTATCAATTAATTCAAATTTATGGTTTAGGACGATATGTAAAAATTAAAATCGAGTTTCACTTTAATCTGGGTAAATACGGCACGGATCGCTCTCTGTCAATCAAGCCCCACCGCTTCCCTGAGCATCCACAGTTCTCTTCCTTCCTTACAACGACCACGACACAAACACAGTATCAAATTGGCAGCACACGCTTCTACAAGTGAGGAGCTCATTTCCAAAAAAGGCAGCGTCTCCTTAGACATTTGGAAGTGGTTTGGTTTTGCAACGTCCGACGTCGAGCAACCCACTGTTGTAAAGTTTGTGTAAAGTCTGTGACAACTAAAGGTAGCAGCGCAACAATCAGCCGAGTGGAGAAGTGTGTGGCACTGCGACATGCACAAGCTAGCGGCAGCCCCCAAACGGAAATTCATCCTTTGCACTTTTACCCATACTAACTACTAGGAGCAGTGGGCAGCCACTGAGCAGCACACAGGGATCAATTCCAGTTCTAAAGCCACTTCCTACATGTCTTTTTGCACAAAAGAGCCTTCAAGAAGTGTTTGTTTTCTATTCTTAAACATCTTGTTTGTAGATATTGTTAAAAACAAAATGAATAATGCCTTTAGTTTGTTTAAAAACAAAATCAATTAAAATAGTAAATCGGGTGTAGGTGTGAAAAAATCTGAGATTTTATTTTTAGGCCATATCGCCCAGCCCTAACTGCATTATATATAGTCATGAATGTACTGCTTGTATTAATAAATTGAATGTGTGCTTGGATACTTTGCTGTTATTATGATCAGATCAGATTGGCAATTATGCTTTGTGCTTTACTTACAACCATTTAAATGGTATGAGGGAAACATTCATTACTTTGTCATTTTCCTTCATCTTGTCTCTTTCAACTACATACACATACACACACATACACACACACACACACACACACACACACACACACACTCACAGCACTATTGGGTACAGTGAACTATCGACTCTGGATTGGGCTGGTCTTGGACCAGGAACATGGCTGGCAGTGGACTAATGGGAGGCCCTTCCGGTATCTAAGATGGGACTCTGGTAAGTTTTATCTCCAATACAACACTTTGTTGTTCTGTTGTTGTGCTATGTTACATTTCACTGATCCAAACAACCTTGAGTCTCTACACAATTGCCTCCACAATATCAAGTGCTCGATGTATCAGAACTTTTTACAACTTAATGATAGAAAATCCACAATAACTTCATTTGGTCCTTTTTAACCAAGCCTGTCTGCATTCAAAACTGGCCATCAAAATCAATTGGATGGTTTACACATTTCATGTTAAACATGAGGTGTGATTACACCTGTTTCCTATGAAATTGATCGTTATCTCAGTGTTTCAAATGATCTGGTGGCACTAAAATGCAATACTATAATTTTCATTCTTGCATGCTATCCCTCATTTTAGACGAGGGACGCTATCATACAGTGCACCAGCAAGGCTGTGGCTGTAGTTCTTTTGTACAGGTATCTGTTCAGAGCCCTCTACGGGCTATATTTGGTAGGAAAAAAAAAAATCCTGTGCTCTCAGTTTTGAAATCCATGTACACGGTTTAACAATCTGTAGCCTACTCTTGAATTAGTAATTTGTTCCCTCAAATTAATAATCTGTGTCAGCGCCAGTCACGTTAATGAGCAATTAATCGATTAATCATTGTGTAAAAAAAAAAAACAGCTTTTGACAGAAAATAGAAAATACAAAATGTGTGTTTTTCCACCTGTCTTTATGCCTACTCAACAAGTGAATCAACCAAGCAAGATTCAAAAGATTAACTTTAGTAATTCTGCAGAATTTATAGGTCTAATTAGAGCATGGAAACACCAAACATGCGTAATAAACATACATTTTTATATTTACATCCATCTAACAGCTGAGGCCTATAGTAACTGAAAAAATAAAATCCAGACTCCCGACAACGGACGGCTGTGTTTCCCACAGGTTGATAATTTACTTTGTTTAGGATAAATTGGCCTACTTGTCTTTACCTTGTGTCCAGTGGAATCCAACTGGAGATCAGGGGGAATATTCAATGCAGTCTCTGCACTGCACTCACGTTAACTTTAACTCATGTAATTGTTCATGTGTTAGAAATCTCAGATTAAAAAGTATCAAGTTACTCTTTACAAATACCGTTACTAAAACATGCAAATTTGGAAAAAAATTGTGGAATTGAATTTTTTTCACTAGCTCACTTTTCAGAACGGGACACTGTCAGATTGAGTACACTGCTACTGGACTATGCATCGCCAAATGAGACGTGATGTGCACATTAGGCACATTTCAGAGTGATTTAGATCAATCGACAAAGTTTTTATTTTGTGCCAGCCGTGCCGATATTGTGGCGCTGCGCCACAGTTTATGTATTGGAAACACTGGCACTGTAATCTACTCGTTTTTTATTTAAGAATAAGAGCATATCTACGTTGTTGGGGATGAGTCCAGTGTGCAGCCTGGTGACAGTCAGTCCAGCCGCTGAAACACACGCACAAACATATGTCCCGGGTCGGGAGGCAGAAATAGTGTCAACATTGCCAGCCTAGGGAATCTTCCTGCATTCCCTTTCATTTACATAACGTCATTAGTTTCATTGTGCTTGTACACGTGCTATATTTCAACTTTGTATTACAATGTTTACAATGAACACTGTCATCTTTTTGGGTGTAATGCTCCTATACTGGACTATGCTTCGTCCACTTTCTTGACTTTCCTCTTCCTCTGTAAGCGGTGAAAGTTAAATTGCACCCTCGTGGTGATAAATGATTTCAGCAAAACATGACGAATGAATTGTCGGTTAATCGGTTAATATATGCTTGATCTAACAAATTCTTAACGGTGATTAATCGATGGTCGATTAATCATTAACATCCCTAATGGGAAAATTAATAGTGATTTTTTTTCTCCCTTTGAATACAACCAGCAGATGGCGTAAATTGACACTTTCCCTCCCTGTTTTTCAAATGTGTGCTAGCTGAATGCTCCTATTTTCTACACCTTGTTTCCCAGTGTGTCTGTATTCCATATGGTCTCATATTTGCGAATTAAAGTACAAAGTAATAAGGCCCCTAAACTGTGGGACAACCTGCCTGATGAAGTCAGACTAGCTAATTCCATATCATCTCTTAAATTTCTTCTTATTGCTCAGTTCTATAGACTGCATTTTATGTAATGATTCATTTTTATCTGTTTTATGAACTTTGTAAACTCTGTTATTAGATAAGGTTATTGTTGTTACTGTTTACAAAGACATTATGTCAAGGGGCTTCCCCTGGTTCTGGATCTTGGAAAGACAGAACCCCAACTTAAGTCCTCATCTATTTTTAGGACATCCACTTCCTGATCCGGGACAGAACTGTGCAGTTGTTGATTCCAGTGTGCAGTACTACTGGCAAAGTTCATCCTGCTCCAAGAAGTTGGGGTACATCTGCTACAAAGAAGGAGCCTTGCCGCCTCCTGTTCAAGGTACAGAAAAAATCAATTCTATTCTTTTCTATTCTAGAATCAGCCCTCATGGTTACAGTGTTACTGAATTGTTTCTGGTGTAATGCTTTCACAATATGATATCATTCAGTCCTTATTTCTCTGTTATTTTTATGATCAGTTGAGACAGGATTTTGTTCAGACCCTTGGATCCCCTACAATGGCCACTGCTTCCATCTTCAACGTCCTCAGAAATCATGGACTGATGCTCAGACTGAATGCCGTAAAGAAGAAGGAGGAGACCTGGCGAGCATCAACAATGTGGAGGACCAAAGCTTTGTCATCTCTCAACTTGGATACGGTACATGAAGAAAATAGACAGAAACAAAAGTACAGATCAAAATAAGATATTTTTTATAACAAACAGAGATAACACACCTCTAATCCTCCAAGCTTCATCCTGGCAGGAAGCTGGAAAAGTAATGTGTCCATTTGCATAATTATCTTGCCTGATAAGAAAAACTGTCTTAAGTCTGTTAGTTATTTTTTGTTAAGGTTAATTCTGTTCTTATTGCTGACATGTAAAGAACAAATTGGCACATCGTCGTTTTCGCTGAAAACAACTTTGCTCACCCACTTTGTAGCCTACATGCTGGACTTGTCCCCCTGTCACTGGCTACGCAGCACATTGGAAGGAAGCACACAAAATCCATCAGCTACATCCTTATTCTTATCATATATGCTAAACGTGGCCACTTAGTCAATAACTGTACGCATCTAAAGATTTATATGCCTTTAGTTTTTCTTTAGTGTACAGTCCAGTGTTTCCCTTATTATACTGTGGCGGGCCACCATGGTGAAATACAGTACATTTCCTATAGTGTTCTATAGTGTTTGTATAGTCATTAAGCAGTAGCGCCCCGATGAAAATCTGCAAGATTATTTTTTATCAAATGTATGCGGACATGCACCTTCATGATCGGAGTGACAAACAGTGACGTGTGGTCGCAGACAGAAACCCCCCTGCTGTAACAAAAAATGATAGGGGAAACACTGGTGTACACACTTGGTTTCTCCACCAGATAGATAAAACTGTCAGGCTATTCAATGCTAGGCCAGCGGGTCATATCATCCACCCATTCAGTCAGCGCACGGATCGGGTAATTTTACCCCGTTACTTTGTTAAGGTAACCCTCACAGCCCTTTCTTTGGTTCAAGTGACAGCACGTACTCTGAAAGATCATTCATTGTTCATACGAATGTATGTGTATGTGTGTATATATATATATATATATATATATATATATATATATATATATACACACACACACACACATACATATATATATATATACGTATATATACTATATATAGATATATATATAAGAACATTCGGGATAGAAGATATAAGGATATAGTTGATGGGTTTTGTGTACTTGTTTCCGACCTGTTCCTTATCCAGCGACAGGGGCAGAAGTCAAAGTTGTTTTCAGCAAAAACGGCGATGTGCCAATTTGTTCTTTTACATAGCAATAAGAACAGAATAACCTTAGGGCGTTTTCACACCTGATAGTTTGCTTCCTTGGTTCGCACCTGATGCGAGAATGATACATTGTTTCGTTTTTCAGCTGGTTCGGTTCGCTTTCACAAAGTCAAAAATCAAACGGTCCAGATAGGGTTGCCAACCCTCCCGGATTAGCCAGGAGACTCCGGTAATTAGCCTCAGTCTCCCGGGATGGAAAAAATACATTCCCAGAGATTTTTTGACAGCTGAAATTATAAGAATGTGTGTGTGCGTTGGGTATGTTGTACGTCAGGTGCGTCGCGTGTGTGTGTCCACTGCGTCGGATGAAGGTTATTTTCATGACTTTTTGCTGGGCTGTGACGGGTCATGCACGTTGCGCATTTGGCATTGTGTAATGATGAGAGGGACACATAGTTTTTGGCATTTGGCATCACGTAATGGTGACAGCATATGGCACACATGTCAGGAATGACATAAAGTGCAAATTTCCATAGTAGATAGTAGAACTGATTGATGCTGTGTGTCATTGCATGGCAATAACAATGGGGCATCATATTCGTTTTTTGTTTGTCTAACCGCCTGCCCCCAATAAAAAAAATCTCCAGTAAATTGGCTCCGGTAATTTGGTAAACAAACAACAAAACCCTCGCAACTTCTGCCTATACTATATCTTATATCATGGACACTCTAGAGCAGCGGTTCCCAAACTTTTTAGGCGACGCACCCCCTTCTACATCCCGACCGGGTTGATGCACCCCCAATTCCCCGCACCTTCAAAAAAAAAAAAAACGCAACATATCCTATTTATAGCCACATTAAAGGCATCAAATTTAATCATGCACAAATAATCAGAACACACGTAACAAAATATTCAAGAGATCACAACAATGCGCTCTCACATTCAAATGAAACTGAAACTGCAACAAAGTTTCAATAAATTGCAACAAAGTTACGCACAAGCGTCACTTTTAAAGAGCAAAGAGGATGGGTGAGGGCGAGGACACACGCACAGGCTCAGAGGCAGAAGCCCATCATGAGAGAAGATTGGGGAAAATGCTGTCATATTTTCAGCCGCATTAAAGAAAAATTGCATCAAGTTTAAATTACAATTAACATAATTGGTGGGGGGGTCAGAAGAAAATAGTAATTTAAAACAAATTTCCTGCATTTCTACTACACCACCTAACCTCTTGGAGTAAATCAAGAAACAGCAACCCTGTATAACGTTAACCAAAAATGTAATGTTATGTTATATTACTAGATTTCAGCATTAAGGTACTTACATTCATGATTTTGCATAGGCATACTAACCTAAAAATCTATTATTGGGAATCGCGAGAACGTTTCAGAGCGACAGACACAGAGCGTCCCCGTAACCATAGCAACTCACTGTCACTCCTGCCTGCGTGCGCACCGGCGCGAGAGGAGAGGGAGAGACGCAGAAGAGCCGCTGACTGCGATTACTCTGAGCAGCATGCATGGGAATAAATTACAATATAATACATTTGTGAATATTTCTCGCTATTCAGATGGTCTGAATAACTCTCTGCTGCACGGTGCTGCTCTGTCTTCACGCCGCAACGTTTATGAATTTGTTTTTCACTGCGTGAGAAAATGGACTTGTGGCGTGAGAGCGTGTGATAAATGTCAATTGCGTGAGTCTCACGGTCAATGCGTTGCATTGCATGCGAGAGTTGGCAGCCCCGTGAACTCGCTTGACATTATTATGTATGAAACTGCCAATCAGATTTATTTACTTATTAATCGAAGGTGCCGGAACGCCGTTCCGGATCGTTCCGGCCCATTTTAACCCCTGCAATTAACCATACATAACCTAGCGGTTACGGAAATTAGAACACCAGTAATTTCAATCAAATTGCAATAAAGTTACGCACGATCCACCAAGTAAAGAACAAAGAGAATGACACATGCATAGGCTCAGAAACAGATAACATGGACAAAAAGAGGATCCCACATAGAGCTGGTGATTGCAATCATGCAAAAATCCCCAAAAGTTGATCCATGCAAACGCTAGTTTCACCAGTCACCAAAACAGGATGTGAAGACGTTGTTTTTAACCAATAAAATTCAGATTAAATGGTTCACTTCCTGAGATTGGTTCGAATGGTGTTCTCACCAGAAATGAACTGCTCCACAGTTCACTTGGAAGTGGCCTGTGGAAGTGGTCCGCACCAGGGTTCGAACCAAGGGGGTAAACGCTCCGGGGTTCGATTCAAACGGACTAAACAAGGCTGGTGTGAAAGCACCCTTAAACAACTGTTTTGACTTGAAACTACTACTACTACAAGAAAATATTGCAAGCATGACAGTGTTTTGTGTATGAACACTGTTCCCGGTGCAACTCCAGCAAGCTTTTTGCCTCCAGATGCGTGCACATCCAGACACGTCACATGATCTGAAAAATTGCCTACTGAAATAAAAAATAAAGTCACATTTTCACAATAGGGACAAGTAAGCTACGTACTTAGAGCAGAGATCCAACAGAAAAGTCTAGTTAAGAGTAAATTAGGGTTGGGCAATATGGCCTAAAAATAAAATCTCAGATTTTTTTACACCTACACCCAATTTCCGATTTTAATCGATTTTTTTTTTCTTAAAAACAAATGAAGTGTATGAAAAAGATATGAAATGCCAGCGCATCTGTAACGTCTTTCCACCGGGGCCCCTTCTTGTCATATGGGATGCCGCTAATGTTACCTGCTTTTTAGCAGGCATTCGGGGCTGCCGCTAGCTTGTGCATGTCACAGTGCCTCACACTTCTCCACTCAGCTGCTGCCTCTGTCAGAGATGCTGGAATAAATTTGTCGCGCTGCTGCCGCCACAGACTTTGCACAAACTTTACAACGGACAGTGGTTCGCTCAACGTCGGACGTTGCAAAACCAAACCACTTCCAAATGAGCTCCTCACTTGTAGAAGCATGTGCTGCCGTCTTGATACTGTGTTTGTGTCTGAGGGGAAATCTCGGTGAGCGTTGTTGTCGACTGCGGAAGCTCAGGGAAGCGGTGGGGCTTGATTGACAGAGAGCAATCTGTGCCGTATTTACCCAGGTTAAAGTGAATCTCGATTTTCATTTTTACACATCATCCTAAACCATAAATTCAAATAAATTTATAAAATTGATTTATTGCCCAGCCCTAGAGTAAATATAACAATACAGAATTTGGTAATAACACTAATTTGTCATTTGCTTTTTCTGGATTGAGGACAAGGCTTTGTAGCCTTCATAGTTGAAATGTCTCACGATGCCGATTGTTTGCTCATCGCACCATCCTCCATCACTGAGCAGTTGAAATGCATGAAGAAAAGAATGAGTGGGGAGTAGGTGGCTGGGAGGAGATAGGGACTCTCTTGAAATTCTAATATGTGGGAAACTTTTGTTCCAAGAGAAGTTATGGGCTGGACAGTGAGTTTTGAAAGCCAGAAATCTCAGCAACTGGCAGAAGAATCATCGAGTCAATAGCATTGATCAACAAATCTATCAACCCCCCACAGATATATTATGGTTATTTTGCGCTATGGGGCAGTAAAAACCTGCCCAGGTAGCGGCAAATGTCTGTGATTCACTATTCACATATTAACAGATGTGCAGATGGCCACTGGTTTACAGTACAAGGTGCATTTTCCTCTCTCCATGTCTGCAGCAACCAGTGATGAGCTGTGGATTGGACTGAATGACAGGAAGACAGAGGGGCTGTTTGACTGGGGTGACCACTCTACAGTCACCTTCACCAGCTGGGAGTTTGGGAAGCCTAGTGTCTCCACTGACCAAGAGGACTGTGTTCTCATCAGGGGAGAGGTAGGGAGCACCACCTAGATATGGTGCATATATAACCTATTTGTATGTGTATGTGCTCACATCATACATCCACTGAGTTGAATTAATTCCTGAAAAAATACTCATTCAATTGCCAAAGACAAAAGTGAACTGTTTTGCCAGAGAGCAAATAACTACAATCAAAAAGACAAATAGTGAAATTGAATCATTGTCATGTTTAATTCAGTGTACATACAGTATATTCATATGTATATGGTGTAAGCATATCAATTAAGCCTTTTCACTTTTGCATAGGCCTATACACAGCCTTGATTTCTAGCAGGAAGGTTAAGATAGAATGGAAGAATAATCTCCTATCTACCATTTTATCTTACATTTTGTTCATATTTGCTTGAGGAGATTAACTTATTTGCAAAAATATGTGAAAAGTCTGGCCTGGGCTTAATAAGTAAAGATGTACCATCTAAGCCAATAGTGGTTCCAAATAAGCCCACTCCATCATCTTTGCTACAAATATGTTAAAAATGTATTTAATAATTATTAAAGATTAAAAATAATGAACAAATTAAAAACATCCAACTGATCGTCGAGGTTTTAGCCTGTAGCCGGTCCTTGCTTCCTCAACTCCACTCAGAATAAAACAAAACTGCGCACTGTCTTTCCAGTTAGGGATAAAACTTTTTGGGAGGAGTATACAGATTACCTATGTTGATTGGACAAACATTTCCATTTACACTTGGCCAATGTGCGGCCACAATGCATCTCAAACCACCTGCCGAAGTTGCAATCAGATTTGAATCCACCTCCGATTCATCTTGGGTGCATTTACACCTGGATTTTAATGTGGATAAATGCGATAGGACTGCTTTAGGATTACTCGATTATGATTTAATTGCAAGTGTAAATGGGGTCTTAGTTCAACTTATCTTACTAAAACAGGCTACCTGAAGACAGTGTGAAATCTCCCTCTCTTGTATTACACTCAGGTAAGTATCCTTTCCCTGATGTGCCTCAACTCTGACATTGTTCTTCCCTCACTCAAAGACTTTTTGTCCAATCCAAACTTTTACAAACACTGACAGGTCTGTCATTGTATCTTTGCGGTACAGATAGCATGCCTCTAGGATGCGAGGACATGCACTGTAATTTCCTAGCAATTTTGTCACCTTTACATCTTAAAAGAAAACATTAAATGCTCATTGTATGTCAACTTTACATTAGCTTAATCAAAACACAATTAGTCATTAGTTTCATTACAAACTAACAAAGTGGGCTTAATAGGGGCGTACTGGTCTTACTTAGAACAAAAGTAGATTTTGGATGAAAAAGAGAAATGATCAAATTCTGCTTGAAAAAAATATAAACTATTTATCTGAAGTATATACGGTATATACACCATTGACTATAAGACTGTGCAAAGTACAGAAAATATTTGTCAAAATTAAAAATATTACTTTATTTATTACCCTACATGGGCAGAATAATTTTAGTTGTACTGTATCCTTTAAGCCCACGTGAACTTCATTCAAATATTTATGAAAAACTAAGGTTTTAAATACCCAAATATCTTCTTCCCGGGATCACCTCAGCAGCGAAGTTATAGCTTGACTTTCAACAACGTCATCGGGAACACTGCCACCCATAACTTAACAATAAATGGCAAAAAATGGTAAAAAAAATAATAACAATAATGGTAATGGACTTAATAGGTACATGGGCTTAATAGGTACTATACATACATATGTATGTTCAAGATGTAGGCTACAGGTTTAAGACTGACTTTGACATACATTGACTGTAGCACTTCCATCAAGTACATCCAATCTGTATATACATGCATCTTATGGTACTTTTTCTCTTGTAGAATGGGAACTGGGCTGACCGTGTGTGTGAGGAGAAACATGGCTTCATCTGTATGAAGAGGAGTGCCTCCAAACCCTCTGGAAATGAACTGGAGGTGAATGAAGGTTGCAAGCCTGTGAGTGATTGTTTTTTTTTCCTATGAAAAAAAATTTAATATCTGCATCTGCTTTATCGTGGTGTATGCCTTAAGTTGAACCTTTAAATGCTATATGTTATCAATATTCCATTCAATCACAAAATCAGTTGTCTCTATTGCATATGGAGCTATGCACTTCTAGATGTTCCAAATGAGTTTCATTTTAGTGTGTCCACCATTTGTTAAAAAAACTATGGTACTGTGCTGACATTAGTTAACTTAAGCCCAGTGTTTCCCCTATAATTGTACAGGCCTGGCAGGTTGCCAGGCCAACGAGAACCCCCACCAGGCCAAGAATATATTTTTTTTAATGCCAAAAATAATGCCAAGCATCCATTCATTCGGAAATCAATAATTATTTGCGTTTGGAAGTATCTGTGCAGTGCTGTTCCGAAACAAGAGTCAACCTCTGTGTTGTTGCCTGGGAGACTCTTGCTGCGATGCGAGTGCCACTGCTATCACACCGTGTCCTAACTGAATGTGACGCGAGCGAGCTGTGGCGATCTGCAATTTCAATAAAAACTCACTCCCTTCCAAGTAGCCTAACTATGGCGTAGCCAAAAGCTAAGATGGCGACTCACCACAGGGAAGAGGCAGAGTCCATCCCGCAGTGTCATCGCCCTTGCGCCGAGTTAAGTCCGCAATCGCCGTAGCCGCTCGTCCTACAAAGCCGACATCCTCCAGTTCCGAGGGAAAAACGGGATTACACGCCATACACATCACCGCTAAAACACCGTCTTCTCAGCTGCACCGGCCTCTCAACTCCGTGCTGGCTGAATAATGCGATGTGACCTAGACTTGAGGTAACTCCGGTTTGGCCAGAGCTTTCATCAAAGCTGGTTTATTTTGGGAAGTGGAATTATTTTGGGGATTACTTGTGAAGATTTATTTTTGTATTCTAAAGGAACTTGCATATTTCATTTTTGGTCATAAGGAAATTCTGGAGTGGAATTACTTTTTTGTTGAGCTTTGGACTCTTTTCTTTAACTGTCTTGAACTAAAGAATGTTCTAATACAAATGGTGGACAATATCAGACTCCTTGTATGTGTGTGTGTGTGTGGTGATTTTGTTTAAAGAAATGAAGCATCGCGTTAGTTCATGCAGGACACGGACGTCACACGTTGCAAGTCATCTACCAGCTGATCACCACGCACACCAATCATAATCCATTCTCATAACAAGGCAGTCTATTTAAATGGCCTCCTCCTACACTGATTCCTGCTTCACAACTGCTGCACACTCTGCTGCTTGGTAAAGCTTTACCTCCACCTCCCCAGCCTCCACCTGTTATAGTCTATGCAGTTGAGCCCATGGTGGCTCTTAAGTATCAACACTGCTGAGTGTTGCTGCTCCGGCTCTGCTCTGTATTCTTCCATGGGGGATTTGCATGGCGCCCCTGCTATACCTTCAGCATGCTTGCTGGGTAAGCAGGGAGCTGCTACAGCAGGGCCATATCCGCCAATCATAACTGTATTACCTTTAGTTGCAATTAATGGTTTTATCTTGTGACTAAAGTGTTCCTGACTGAATATTCATTTTGTCTATGGTTGCTGGTTTCAATTGTTACACAGGTTTTTCTGGGTCCATGACATGTTTGATAATTTCATGGATCCATTGTGAGAGGTTTTGACTCTTGACTAACTTGACTTGATTTAACCTTAATATTGTCAGGCCTGATCCTGACTGACACCCCGGCACCAAGGAAGATAAAGTGCAGCAATGAATCATGCACACTGTGTTCATGATGAGCTAATGTTTTGCAAAGGTCATAGGTTACACAGCTTATTTTTATGCAATAAATGCAGCTTATTAAGTCATTCTCTCCTTGTGATCACTTTGTTTTAAGTCTTGAATATACCAAGCGAACAAAAATTTGAACGCAAATATAAATTGCAGACCAGCTGCTGCGCCATCTGACCGAAGCTGACCACGCCAATATGCCATCCCACGCGCCTCATCTGTTTAGGGTTTTTTTGGTGCGTACCACCAGGCCTGAAAAAAATTCTAGGGGAAACACTGTTAAGCCTGTTGACAAAGAGATTACGGCTTTTTTTTTGTTATTAAAGTTTTTATTTATTTATTTAAATATACACAAACAGACAGTATTATTACCTTTAGCTATAAAACATCCAAAGGCCCATGGTAAATGCACATATTTAGAACAACCAAAATAAACATTTAGCAGTTATAGCAATACAACCAGATCATCACCGTGTCCCAGCAATACTATGAGCGAAAAAGCGGTCCCATGACCTCTTAAAGTTCTCACCTTCATCATTGACTCTAGCTAACATGTGTTCATATGATACTATTTCTAACATAGATTCTATCAATTTTTTAAGATCTGGAGAGGATGTACTTTTCCATAATCTGAGGATCATTCGGGCAGCCGTGACAACCCCTACATTTATCACTGCAAAGTCATATTTTGATATATTGGGCAATTCCGTTTGGTCCCCCAGTAGGCATAGTCTTGGCGATACAGGTACCGTCGAACCCAACCACTTCCCTATGTATTCTAGTACTTTTTCCCAAAATTGGTAAACAAGTTACACTCCCAAATTGCATGTAAAAATGTACCTGTTTCCGTCTGACATTTCCAACATAAATTATTGGTTAGCAAGCCCATCCTGTGGAGCTTAGAAGGAGTAAAATAAAACCTATGTATTAACTTAGGCCTATACTGAGTAAATTTCCCCCTAGCCTCCTTTATATATTTCCCAGTATTCGATAGTATTTTTAACCACTCCTCATCGCTCAGATCACATCCTAGGTCCTTCTGCCAAATGATCCTCAGATTTTTACAAATATCTTTTTGTAACCTGTTAAAGGTTTTGTAAAACACAGCTGCCCTGTGTGCTATACAAGGTAATTCCAAAAATTCCATCACTGGATTATTGCCCTGAATGAATTGGCCCTTAGTAATACAGTCTCTCATTTGTAAGTACTTCCAAAAATTACCTTTACTTTCCAAATCATATTTTTGCACAAGTTCAGAAAAAGAAATAAACACTCCATCCAAGTACAGATCACGTATCTTGTATATCCCTTTTATAAGCCAAGAGATTACAGCTTTAAAAGGAACATTAATGCTACAATCCACCATTTGTACTCGATTTGTGCTTGTCTCTCACTCATTTATGAGAGTATTATAGTAATACATGGGGTCCACATTGTTCATTAAAATCCCCAACATGCAGTTTACTAAATTTCATTATGAACACTGTCGTGCAATACTAATCCCGTTCAGACACCTATGTTCATTCCAGATGGAATAAATTCCCATGGTCCTGAGGTAGAAATTACCAATCACCAGACCTCCACTGGTAATACTAATGCTGTGCAGACAGGGGGAAACCCAGGGATAGTGCCAGCCTGGAACAAAGCACCAAATCCGGGGACTGTCCCACAACCCTCTCCAACACAATGTTTACAAAACAAGCACAGAAGTGGGCTGATGCAATGTTGATGGGGGTGCAGTTCCATCAATTGCAGATTGTACCTTTAAGTAATCTATGATCTTTATCAACCTCTATTGGCGACAAGTAACAAGCTGCAACACTGATAGAATTTAACTCCTCCACAAGTCTCACAGCACAGCCCTAAACCTCCACCCCTCCCGTCCCCTTGCATGACAGTGACTTGTAATTGACACAAATGATAGATGCCATTTCAACATGGAGGCGAGTAAGGTAGCTAATTACAGCAGTGTAATGTCTAGTGAAGAGTAATATATCACGATGCAACCTACTGTACTAATTGTACTGTTTTGTTATTTGCTGTTTTAGCTTGAGAATGAGGATTATTAGACTTCATAGCTCAAATGTTTTTGCCTGCCGCTCGCTAATGTCACATTGTCCACCATTGTTGAGCAGTTGAAAATGTAGCCTAGGTAAAAGTAGGTGAGAGCAGGAGATTGGTAGTGTCTTCAAGTGGGTGAGGAGCTTTTGTTCTAAAACAGAGACTGAGACATAAAAAAACCCCAGAAATCTCAGCACCGGGTAACGTATGTAACGTAGCCTATGTTGGATATTAATTACCATTTCTATTTTTTGCACATTTGAGCCCACAGCCCATCCTCACCTACTCACCCGGTCTTTCCTTACTTTTCCTCCCTATAGCCTATGCTTAAGCAACCTCAAGCAGATCATGTGATTATAAAAAAAATATTTTAAATACTAGTCATAGTGATGTAACTGCATAACTGCAGCACTTCGCTTCATGTTTGGTAGGCGTAACGTTAGTAGTCCGACTCCTACCTTTTTGAAATTTCGGTTCCTAGGAGAGAACGGGAGAGTAGTCCGTTGTGTCTGTCCGTCTCTGTTCATTTCAATTCATTTTCAATGAGAGCTGTCCGTTGTCCGGGCAACGCCGGGCAGCGCAACCCAGTTGAACTTTTTCTTGACTGATTCGTCACCGCAAATCAGAGGTGTTTTTAAAAAAAAATAGCGCTGATGTGTCCGTTTTCTGACGGATCAGTGTGGCCGGAGTTCGCTCTGTAGGTGAGTTTGAATCCTCAGTTTTGAGATACAAATAAAGACTCACCCCCCGATTTACTTAGGCAGGCGCAAACCAGGTAGATTTAAAAATAAATTTTATGTCTGCGCCTAAATTAAAACATGCTTTCACTGGGCGGTAAATAGTGTGATTAAATAAGCTGTTTTTCCTTTAGTAAATCAGGTGCAAGGAGCTATTATAATAATTAGAATAAACCCATCCTTCATTTTTGCGCTCTCTGGCTGACACTCCTTAAAAAACATATTCATCAGTTCTATGGATAAATGTTTTGATAAAGTACTCTTATTGGCTTTTTACTCGTGAAGCTTATATTGCACTTTCAGTAACGCGGGGTGGGGGTGGGGGGGCTTTCAATCACGATGTTGCGATGTAGAAGGCTCAGTGGTCGATGACTGTCGGCCATCGGCGATGGACGATGGCATCGTCCATCGGACCAACCCTAATGGATACTCTAAAATTAAAGATACTGAATGATGAAAACCAAGTAAGGATCTTTTTTCTTGTGTTTTCCTGTACTCCAGGGTTGGAAAAGGCATGGCTCCTATTGCTACTTCATAGGGTCAGAGACAAAGACATTTGATGAAGCTAAAGATGAATGCAAGAGCTCAGACTCTTACTTGGTTGATGTTGCAAATGGGTAAGAACATTTGTTTTCCCTCCAAACATTTTGATCAATTCCTAGACCTCAGAAGATCAATGGTATTAGGATTTACTGGGATTTACTAACAGAGAAACATTGTGATTACTTTTTGTGTAATTCAATGTGACCAGAAATCCCATTCCCATCCCAAATATTTCCAGGGTAGATAATGCATTCCTTGTCAGCTTGGTGGGGATGAGACCAGAGAGTTACTTCTGGCTCGGACTCTCAAACCAGAAAAACATTGATGACTATGTGTGGACCAACGCAAACTCAGTGAAATTTACTCACTGGAATGCTGAAATGCCAGGTATGGAGAAATTTGTTTATACAATATCTTACAAATGAAATTTCAAAGTCTTCACAATTTACATTTTACAATGTTTTCCTCAACAATGCAAGGCAACCGACAGGGTTGCGTTGCCATGACAACTGGGATTTTTGCTGGACTGTGGGATGTGCTGCCCTGCACCAATAAGGAGAAATACATCTGCAAGCACCTGGCAGAGGGGGCAGTTTTAACCCCTGTCCCACCAACTCTTGCCCCTCCCAGGTGTGCCGACAAGTGGAATCCTGTGGGATCAAGGAACTACTGCTATAAGGTACAACCACAAGAAATAGAAAAGGCTGAACACAATAGAAATATATGCCTACTATCACCTACAAAAAATATGTCTACATGCTTGTGCTATTGGTCAAGCATAGCCAGATCAGTCTCCGCACTTCAACAATTTCTACTTTCTATTATGATCATAATTATTATGAATGGGATAACAAGTACCAAGAACTTGTCTTCTGCTCCATTTATGCCACTTCATATGGACCCAAATTGCTACCACCCTTCTTACAGTCTAACTGATAACCAAACCACTTAAAGCTGCAATAAGCAATTTTCCGACCACTGGAGAGTGACAGAAACCGCAACACATCTGTAAATGCCCCAAAGGACAAACCTTGCGAAGGACCATGCATAAAGACTAATAGCTAAGCTATTACCCGGGCCGGGTTTTTGACAACAAGCTTTAGAAAAGAGGTGAAAACAGCAACACAGCTGGCCCGCGTTTGTTTATAGCATTACGTCTCAAGGAAATCTCCACATAGCACACGTTAGTTTCAGGATTGGTTATAGGGTCTGAAATAGCTTATTCCAGGGTTAAGACAGCATGACCTAAATGTCATCTGACTCACACTTCAAGTTCAAGTTAACTTGACTGTCTTTTATATGAAAAATAAAATCAAACACTAATTTTGTCTCCAACCCCGATAATTGACAATATGCACACATACGGTGTAAATAAACTATTGTATATTTGGTTGTATTTTGGGGGTTATTAACTAAGGTGTCCCTTCAAATGATGCATCAGAGTACAGAGTGAAGTGACCCTACCAAACTCGGTCTGGTTTAATCAGGGCTGCACCTCTTCCTTTGTGTTCCAGTTCTTTACAGGACCACGTTCATCTGAGAAGACTTGGTATGAGGCCAGGGACTACTGCAGGGCCATTGGAGGAGATCTGCTCAGCATCCACAGTGCTGCTGAGCTAAGAGTTGGACGGTACGACTTGCTATTTGCGACTAGCAGATAGTATAAATCACTCTGTCGGTCAGGCACAAAAAATTTGAGAAACTTTACAGTGCATGTGCCATTGTGGGACACAGCTATAAAGCCCAGCCAGACTCACTTGGCTTGGATGAGGGGTTACACAAAACAAATAAATACATTTTAAAAAATACAAAATAAACAAAATAATCCCACAAAAAACAAAAAAAATCCCAAACCGCTTTGATTTTTCATTAATTTAATGTCAGAGCTGATGCTTATGAGGGTGTAATTTTAGTTCGCCTCTACGCAAAAATGGCGCAGTTTCGTCCGTTTCGCTATGTGACGTAAAGTTAATACTTTATGTAGTGTAACTTTGAGTAAAAGCTAATACTGAACGGGCAGGAGTTTGATTCTACCTGTTAATAAGGACTGATTCTGGATCAGCACTATGGAGTATGGAGGGGTCTTGAAAGCAGCTCCACGGTGCTGAAAAAATAGCTGATCCAGAATGAGTCCTTAAAAAGAAGGCAGAATCAAACTCCTGACCCATATGGGATATTGTGCACGACACGTTTCATGTTGAGTTCCAAGCATTCTGAGCTTCAGCTTAAGCATCTAGATACAAACGATTCCACGGCAGAAACCTAAAACATCAGGAAAAGTAATGGAACATTATAAGAGAACATGGAACTTAAAATTTTTCGTAAAATTATTATTTTTATTTTTTTTCACCTTTATTTATTCAGGGGGAGTTTCACTGAGAGCAATGCTCTCTTTTTCAGGAACGCCCTGATCACATTCACACACACATTCATACCTGGAAGCTGACCAGTACAAGCACAGTCTGATCTGCTGGCCACTGAGCAGCTCTACTGGAGCGGTTGGGGTTAAGGGCCTTGCTCAAGGGCACCTCAGTGGTGGTAATGAGGGAGGGGCAAGCGCTGCTTTCCACTTTCCCACCCAGATTTATCCTGCCGGTCCGGGGGATTCCGGTCACAAGCTCGCTTCTCTAACCTTTAGGCCACCACCACAATAAAATAACACTGTTGAAACTTAAATGATCAAAAACAGTAGCCTAAAAGTTTTCTGTTACAGATGCTCAGTAATATAGCTATTAAATTAGATTAATTGATTAGAGTTCCCCTCTTTTCTGTAACAATAACATAATTGGCATCAGTGTGTGAAATTAAGAATCCAGTCTGGTTTTTTTTGTTTTTTTCTAGAAAATTACGAAAGCCCTGAGGGGCAAGGGGGAAAAAAAAGTTTGTGGTCAATGTCGGCCAAAACCTAAGTTTATCTCGTACATACGAGATACTATCTCGTACAGGCCTGGAGAGCGAGACACAGAAACGGGGGGCAAGTTCATCTTCCTCCTTATCCTTTTTTCTCCGAGCAGGATTTTTATTCGAATGCGAGTAAACAGTTTTACATAATGTCACCAAATTACCAGTACTTTGTGTCAAAGAGAACATAAATTAAAAATATGAAGAGCTACAGTGCTATACTGTTCTGTTTGTTGCTTGCGTTTGTCCTGTCTACAAGGTACAGAAAAATAGAAATGAGACCCCTTTTACAGAGAAATCTGCTTTTCTGACCCTCTGCCCTGCTAAATCTCTGTGCTCCATCCGCTCCACTCATAAAAAATATGGCATTATTGTTTTAAACTAGGGCTGAACGATTTTGAAAAAATATCTAATTGCGATTATTTTGACTGATATTGCAATTGCGATATGATTTGCGATATTAGAGGGAATGATCATTTTTACATCATTATTCTCATTTTCATTGAAAAACTTTTAAAATGATTATGGTGTGATTTTTGCAGGGATCTGTTCCAAACAAAGATGCTTTCTTAAGTCTGTAGAATATGATGTGTAGGCCAGGACATCTCTGCAGCATGACAATATTTAATTTAAAATGGTATTTTGACACACATTTCGCCTTTATCAAATATTGCACTTCCTGCGATTTGAAAATTGCAGTAGGCCATATTGCGATTTCGATAAAATTTTGATTAATTGTTCAGCCCTATTCTAAACGTATCAGTACTAAAATGATGCATGAAATGTAGTGTATTGTTTTTAAAGGCTGGGGATCGTGACACTTTTCTAGTATCGGTATTTCGTGCAACCCTACGAGAGGACCATTGGCTAACACTGTAGCTAACAGTATGTTAAAGGATAAGGCTGGTGTTTTTTAATGCATTGCTTAAAAAACATCAAACAAATCCTATGAAAATAACAAAATCAGCAATGATTTTGTTTTGCCAACAAGTCTCGTCCGTGTAGCCAGTGCCCAATGAAGCCATGTCCCAGCAGCCATAGAACTCCATTGTATTAAAAAAAAGATTAAAAACACGTCAAAGAGCCATGCTGCTGCTCTGGGCAGCATACTGCATCATCGCGATGCACCGGGCCAGCCAACTTTTTCCTCAAACAACTTAATAAGCCGGCTGTAAACACTTTGCGATCTCAGGAAAGTAGTTCCGTAGCACCGAAAATAGTCCCTGGCGTAATGAAGAATTTGTTCCCATTTGAATTTGATTTGATAATAACTACAACAGCCTGACTTTTCGTGGTAACAGTTAGCAATTTTTAAAATTGAAACTATGTCTTTGTGAGCTGTATTTCAAGGTTTTTAGCTTACAATTGGAGCCAATGACTTCTGGGTTGACGGCTAAAAACGGTACGTGGGATGTCAGAAAGTAACGGGAGTAGAGCAAACGCAATTGTTGATTTTGTTATTTTCATAGGATTTGTTGACGGTAAGCAATACATTAAAAAACACCAGCCTTATCCTTCAAGTAATTGTTGGCGACTAGCATTATCATGAAAGTGAGAAAATTAGAACTTGTAGCACCTCTCAGGCTTGATGATTAGTTAATTTTAATGATGCACAGCTGAACTTGCCAGGCTTGTTTAGGGGATTGGTAAAATAGACTAGAATCATAACATAGACCATAGACATACATTTTTAAAAAAAGAATGCACTTTCAATGACTGAAGATGTCTCTTCTTGTGAAACTTGTTTTGTTTACACAGGATGAGAGCAATGGAATTCACTAATGATGAAGATTGAAATTTTGCTTTCAGAAGATATTAATCTACAGGCCATAGAATAAAAACCAATAACAACTTTGGATTACTAAAAGGTGTATCTTCATATTTTGGAAAATGCTAATCTCCTACAGTTGCTTGACAGTGTATGCTAAAGTGTCAGCATGCGCAGCAGATAGAGCTATCTCCCAGAGACACAAAGGTGATTTTGGTGCCAATACTCCCGATACTATCTATTTAGTGCAAAGGGACAGAGCAGCACTTTCAATAGACAGCAGACTATACATATCCCTCTATATATACATTTAGCATTCTAACACTGCATCCACACAGCATGGCATACTAGGGGTGGGACAAAATATCGATACTGGAATATATCGTCATACTTCCTCTTGCGATACGTTATCGATACACTGGCGCCAAATATCAATATTTTTATTAAAACATGCGGGCGCTCTAAATGGATTCCCCGCATTAAGCCTGTTACCATTTTGACTTACCAGAGTCACTACTTAATGACTCCTCGCGGTGGCGCTTATCAAATGAATGAGGGTAACGTGAACGGAAGTTAACTAACTTGCGGTGAAGAAGACGAATAACTCACAGAGGGGAAAATGGCGGACAGCGGGGCAAAGCAAACCAGAGAGGCACCACAGTTCTTGCTTTTTGCCTTTTTAGGGGTATTTTTTCTTCTTCAGTTACACAGATATCGTGATGTATCGTAGATGAATTGTCTTGCAATATATCGAGTATCGCAGAATCGCTGTATCGTGATACCATCGTTATTGTGGGCAACATATGATAGTATTGTATCGTGAGTTACTCTGTGATTCCCACCCCTATGGCATACTGTATGTTTGCAGCTAAGGGTGGTTAGTGAAGAGCAAAGCATTGGGACAGTGCATCATCAGAGTAGTTACACTGAGTGGGATAAGCATGAACATAATTCCTGAGGCTTAAATGGAATAGTGTTACAAAGACTTGTGCAAATATTCCAACTTGTACTTCAGATAACCACTAAATTAGGCAAAAGCTCTCTGTTTAAGCATTTTAAAATAAGGTTGGATGATCATCTCATGTATCTGATATTGCACACTGTAGTTATGGAAGAGCCTGGATTGGCCTTAGTGCCCCTGACCCAAGCACCGGTTATGTATGGAGCGATGGATCCCCAGTGAGTTACCTTTTTTTTTTTTAAATTTTACATCTAATTTTACAAGTTGCATCATATATTCTATATTCTCTATATATTTTATCTATAGTTTATCGTCTAGCCTAATTATAAATAGACAATAAAACCTTGTTCATTTTTATTTTTATTTGTGTTCACAGCTAAATTTCCAGCACTGGAGGAGTGGAGAGCCAAACAATAAAAACAATGTGGAATCTTGTGCTGAATTTTCCATGTATTACTGGGATAAAGACGGTTCTTGGAATGATGTGCACTGTGAGAGTTACAATGACTGGCTGTGTCAGATCCGTGCAGGTACAGTTGAGAAAATGTGGACTGAATCCATGTGTTTTGTCTTGTTTGGTCACCACAGGTTTAAATAATAGCAGTGTTTCCCACACATAGACTTTACTTGAGCGGGCCGCCCAGGTATATTAACGGCCGCCAAAGTATATTTGGCGACCCATTTTAGCATTTTTTATTTTTATTTTTTTATCTGTCCGAGAGAACGAGACCATCCGCGATCGATTAACTAGTGGACAATCTCCCCTCGCTCTACCCCTCCAGGGTTTCCCACACTTAGAAAACTTTGTGGTGGGCCACCACAGTATCAGCACTGACCAACACAAATTTTCTTCACTATTTAATCGTAGAACTGCGTGTAGCGCATTGATTCATTCCGCCCCTAATTGCACCACGCGATCTCTGTCTCTCACTCTCTTTCTCGCTTGCTCTCTCTGTTGCTCCCGCTCTCTCTCTGTTGCTCTCTCACTCACTCCCTCTCTCACCGGACCCGTCTGTTCGCCTCCCACTGCACATGTGTGAGGGAGATTTTTTTCCATGCCAAGAAGACAACCGACTGAATTCCCGAAAAGAAGCTGAGTTTCCGAGATTAGCACGCTGTATAGCCTAGCTGCTAGTCAGTATCCACTGAGTGGACTGATAACATTAATATTAACTTATTAACTCTGACTCTGAATGTTTGCTCCCTCAATCCAGATTAACTAGTGCAGTGCCTGTTCAAAATAGGCGTAGGCTATCAGTCGCTTGCTTTGAGCCCCGCTGCTGCACAGAGCGTTGTTCGCTTGTTTAGTCAAAGTTTATTAATATTGAACGTGTCGCGTGTCCGATCCGACACTGCACGTCCTTGGTTCCCCAGCAATACACCCACCAAGTGTGAAGTAGATCGGACGAACGGTTCTCGAGATATGCGAAGGACACACATACAGAGATTCCTTGCTTCATAGATGATATTGAAAAATATTTTCAAAGAAGTAAAAGGACTCGTCCTGAGGAGGAGCAGGGACAGCCTGGACCAGAGGAGCTGCTGAGCAATAAAACAGAGTAGATAATAATGTCAAAGGCTAGTAATTTAACGATGTAAAGATACAGGTGAAACTGACAGCACAGTGTAGCACTGTTTATATTTTTAAGTTCTATTTAAAAGAACTATTTAAAAAGAACTATTTAAAACTTTAACATTAACGGGAACTTTAACGGTAGGTAATGTTATTATCTTGTGGTATTTAAGTAACATTAGAGAAATTAGCCTAATTGTGTTGCGTTGCGACACTGTTAGTTAAATTACCTAATTATTAGGTCATTTAACTGATAACCATGTTGTAATGCTTCAGTGGATTGAACTGAGGATCCGTGCTTGGTTGTTAACAGACAAAATAGCTTAAATCCAACTGCTTGATGAATCCAATACTGAACACAAAAACAACCAGCTTAAGTCTCTTGTCTTTTCTTATTTAGAACACAACCTTTGAAAAAGTGTTTTCCTGTGTGTGTCTGCTGTTTTCTGTTATGTCGCTCACTGGAGTTTTCCTTTCTGCCAGTTTCAGCCCACTCTGCATGTGCACATTTTGTCACGTGGTGTAACGCAGTGTTGTCATTTGTTGATGCAACAAGAAATTAGGAGTGCTTGGTGTGATGCAACGGATATCCCTAATGAACATGAGGCACAATTGTTGTCATTTAGGAATGAGATCACATAGAGTTATGAATAGAGATCACAATTTTAATATGATTAATTGTGCAGCGCTAGTGAGCATTCATGCTCTTTTTCAACACCACAGTGTGTCGCATACATACAGCTATAGAATACTGTAGTTGTAGTGGGCAGATCCAGCTAGGATCTGCCCACTACAACTACAGTATTCTAGTGTTGGCTACTGTGCAGCTTCATGGGAGCAATTTGGAATTAAATGCGTTGCTTAAGGGTACCTCAACACTGATTGTTGAGGGAGGGGAGAAGGTTATTTGCATCCCCTATCCAGATTTCCAGCCAGTCGGGGAGATTCAAACTAGTGACAGGCCTGCGTCTTCAACCTCTTGTCTACCAATGCCTCAAATGATGTAGCAACGTGACACTTTTTTGATCCCTGGAGGGAATTT
The DNA here is from genome assembly GCF_046629955.1 of Centroberyx affinis. Taxonomy (NCBI): domain Eukaryota; kingdom Metazoa; phylum Chordata; class Actinopteri; order Beryciformes; family Berycidae; genus Centroberyx; species Centroberyx affinis. The sequence continues at coordinate 521,289 of NW_027282520.1, read as the reverse complement.
TTTTGCACTGTCCACTGCTTTCCAATAGGAGCCTCGAACCTGGGTACTGTGGAAAACAGCATTTTCCTTATTCACTACACCACCCTTTGTTAAATTGTGTGCAACAGACTTGTGTACCTCACAAAGTAGAGCATGGCACTAGCATGGGATTGGAATTGTATTCACGCTGAGACCCCTCGTGCTAAAAATGTATGCAGTCATGGTACTGTTAGGATAAAAGCAGGGGCAAATAATCATATATTACTGCTATTTTGGCAGTAATATGCTTTCATACAATTAAATATTTGAGATTAGCACAATATATTTGTGGTCTGTGTTGGCTCAGGGTAAAGTTAGTCTTCCAAATACACTGGTCTCATAATCCCGGATTTTGATAACAAAAACCAAAAACTCAAGAAGAAATGCTCAAGCCAAAGTCAAAGAATGGGTTGCTGTGCTCGTTCTCAACTCACATTTGTTCTAAGTGTAATTGTCTGTTGTTTGTGCTTTTACAGGAGTAACTCCAAAGCCACCTCCTGACATTGTCCCTGGTGAGTTGCCATTATACAACAGTTAGTTCCGGTCGAGTAATTTGATTGGACAGGAGGCATTCTATGAGTGCTGATATAGTATAACAGCACTGGGATGTTTCACTATATGTATAACTCCACTTTACAGGTGTCCTAACAGTTTATGTGTGGCAACGCTTGGTATAGGAATCCTGAGGGAACTGGCGGAGACGACTAAAAGACAAAAATCATATTATGTTGTCTCAAATTACCATTACTTGATAAATAGCTTTGTTTATAGAACTGTGGTATAAAAGCAATATCACACCCCCGGTCGTGTTGTTATACTGTATATTAGCACGAATGATTATCTCTGACTGTGATTATCTACGACTCCGAATCACCACGACCATGACCACGATGATATACTTTTACTTTTTAGGCATTTTAATTAAGCGCTTAACCAAAGAACACTTCAGCAAGACAGACTGGTGCTACTGGGGATCACACCTGTGAACTTTTGGTTACACATCAACTCTAAAAGATAATCTGATAATAATCTAAAATTCTTCATTTTGAATATGTCACCAGATTGTTGTTTTGACAAGGTGTAAGAAAAAAGGAATGCAATGACAATTTTTTTTCTGTCCCACAAAAAAAAAAAAAAAACATGATCTCTAAAATCTTTGCAGAGCATAATGTCACTGCAGACGGCTGGCTTGAGTGGAGAGGAAATCAGTATTATATTAATACGATGTCAATGGCCATGGAAGATGCTCGTCACTTCTGTCAACAGAGACATGGCGACTTGGTAGTTATCAACAGTGAAGCTGAAAATGTCTTTTTATGGAAACAGGTAGGCAGTGACATTTAAGGTACATTACTTGCATTGCTGAATAGTCATGACATTCAAATTCAGCATATATAATTCACTGTCTTAAAAATAAGTACTGTAGGTCTCACTGTGTGTATGTGTGTGTGTGTGTGTGTGTGTGTGTGTGTGTGTAGATATCCAGAAACTACAAGTCTCATTACATAGGTCTGACAGTGGATCTTGATGGAACATATGGGTGAGTATGAATTAAATACATATGTGTAGACAACTTGAAATGTATAGTGCTTTCAGAAAGACTTCTATATTAGCATTTTTTGTAACTGGTCTATACACAAAAGCTCATAATTTCAAAGTGTTTTTCTTTTGTTTGTTTTTTTTACAATTTAATGCAAAGTTCATATAAATGAAAAACTTAAATGTTTTGAGTGTAAATATTCAATGTAGTGACACTCCAAATTTAGTCGAGGTATATTCCATATTCTGTTGAATGTCCTTGAGATATTTCTACAATTTGATTGGCGGCCTCCTCTGGCAAATATAATTTGACTTAATTTGGAATGAAACATGTATAAGGTTTTCTAAAACATGTTTTAACTTTGTGGTTATGGGATATATTATGTAGATTGTTGACAAAAATGTTTCTATTCTGAATTCAGCCTGCAGAATGTGGAAAAAGTCAAAGGGGTTGAATGTTCTCAGAAGGCACTCTAATGCTCGCAATGTTATAAACACTGCATACATTTTTTATGAAATATTTTCTCTAAAAAACTGAACTTGAAAAAGAGATTTTTGCGATATTTTGGAGTTATTGGTCAAAATGTTAAGTTGAATGTTATAGTGCCACCATCTGGCTGATCACATTAATTTTTGTTGCCACAGTATTGAAGGAGATTTGAAAACTATATGCCTATTTAATTTGATTGCTCTAACATGAATCATTTAGGAATTATGCCCCCCTTCATGTTTGTACATCTTCACCATCAACTTTATTCATGTGTCATGTGTTGGCCAGCATTTCACGGTAAAACTGAGTTTAACGGAGTTGCACTGTATATCACCCTCTGCATTTAACTGAAACGTTGCATGCAATCTGGTTGCATCAAGTTGAAACTGTTTTAACTTTTTGCAACTAGGTTCAGGCAACAGTTAATCAAAATGCTGATATCATGTCACATGACTTTCAGTTGGGCAAATGATATTACTACTACAGCCAACTGATAGTGTAACTAACAAACAACAGAAGGCATACCGCTTGTGATATGGACCCAAGAAAAATAAATCACCCAGTCATCCAGAATTTCGATGGTTTATGGATTCACTTTACATTTAAATGTTGTTGTATTCCAGGTGGCTTAATTATTTCACGTATAGAAAGTTAAGTTGTCAGTGGACATTAGCTGGCGTTAGCTTAACCGCTAACTGTGGACATAGCTTATGTTATATTCATATTAAACCACAGCAAAGGTATTTAATATACTGAATTACTTTTTAACTTGATGATTTAACTTACTTTTTAACACAAAATGTTGTAAAACATGACTTTTATTCGTTTAAACTACTGTAGAGTGTGTTGTTGCATGTAGTTTTGATTGCATTTGAAATTGTGTAACAGTAAATTTGCATGAACCTCATGCAACTTGCAACTCACCAACGCAACCAAGTTGCATGAATAATTTCACCATGTAACACTGGCTTAAAGGTGGTGGTATGGAGCACAACCAAATGTGGTCTGTCACACTTTAAGGTCTATACCAAATATATATCTGAAGTTTGGTTGCTCTAGCATCAAGCGTTTAGGAATTATGCCTCACTTCCTGTTTTTTTGGATTTTCAAAACTTTGGGTAATAGCCACAATCTAAGACAGGCTTTCCCAACCCTGGGGTTGCAACCCCAAGTGGGGTCGCATGGAATTTCTAGCAATTGATCAATACAAATAATTATTATTATTAAAATAATAAAAACACCACACATAATTTAAAACAACTAAACGTATCCTACGTTTTCACTTCCCCTCATAAAAATCAAGTTCAAATAAAATGCAGGATATTGTTAACTGAGCTCAGCATATCTTGATTCACACGATCACACGTGACCAGGCTATGTGCATTCCCACACTCAAACATAAACAGCGCGCAATTTAATTTCAGTCATTGTTTGTTCAGCATTAATTTGCAGCCTTGTAAATACAAGCTCACCTGTACATATCCTGCACTGGGAAAATAAAATCCTCACTTTGTGCACTAATCTGTGGCTCGTCTTGGCTATTCTGCCTCCGGCTGCCGTCCACAATAATATACATGAAATAGCCTAAATATGGTCTAAAATGAACGTTTACTTGCAACATAGTATTACAAACTGTTACATGATCGAAAACAAATTAATTTTTAGCAAGAAATTGTCTGTGTTTTGAATGTCTGGGGTCACTAGAGTTTTGTGATGTCAAAGTGGGGCCACGAGCCAAAAAAGGTTGGGAACCACTGACCTAAGAAATCCGTACATGCTGTTTGCAAAATTTCAATGAGATTGGATGAAGTTTGTGGGAGAAATAGCGACAAAAAGGTTTTGCATAAAATTCAAAATGACAGAAAAACTATCATGGCAGAAATTAAAACCATATGTGCAATGGATTTGTCATAAACCAAGGAACCTGAGGGAAAAACAGAATTGATTATAGACCTCACAGTTCTGAAGTTATTGGCCAAAGTGTAAAGTTGCTTGTTATAGTCCCACAATCTGGCTGATGAGTGTAATTTTTGTTGCCTGAGTAGTGGGGGAGATTTGATCATCTTTGGGCAGAAAAAGAATGAAAACAATAGGGTTTACGGGCTTGAACCCCTAATAAACATTCCCTTTATTAAGCTAGTATAATTTGTAGAGTGAGATGTTTTTCTGAAAAAATTTTAACTGATTTGCCTGTGTTGCACAAAGGTGGATGGATGATTCTCCAGTGGTGTTTGAAAGGTGGGACGAAAATCAACCTGAATTCAAGAACAATGATGAGAACTGTGCTGCCATGACTTACTCTATGGGTGAGCAAACTAAAGAATGATTCATCTTCACTGGCAAACATGCATGCGACAAATTTAACAAAGCATTAACCCTGAATTAGGTGTTCAATTCAAAAAAATTTAGATTGTATCTGAAATGTTGAAGATAATATCATCGATGTGCTCACAGGGTTCTGGCGTGACTATAATTGTGGGCGGGAGCGGAGGTCCATTTGTAAACGTGGGGGCCCACCACCTGTCAACACCACTGCCACTGTAGCCCCCACAGTGCCTCCTCAAGGTGGCTGCTCAGTCAACTGGTCAAAATTTGATTCAAAGGTCAGAGGTCACTGTTAACTTTAATAGTCATTCAAAGGGATGGGAATATGCTAACGCCACTGATTTTGAACAGACCCAATTCTCAGTGCTTGCACTGAGATATGCCTTGGATTTTAAATAATGATCAATAGTGAACAACGCCTTATCTACAACTTTTATGCAATGTCACATAAATCAAGCCTTTTTTGTCATGTGAGATTGGGATCTGCTAACTTTATAAGGGCAATGTTTGGGTAGTTGTGGTTGTGGATATATTTTTCATGAGTTCAAAATCAACATATCATTTATTGTCTATAGTGTTACAGAATCATTAATGACCTGAAGACAACATGGGATGGAGCAAGGACACAATGCAAAGCAATGGGAGGAAATTTAGTCTCCATCCTCTCAAGGCGTGTACAAGGTTTGTTCTGTTTTTTACCCATTAAAAACATTATGCACATCATTTTTACCTTATTTGTGTCTAGTTTGTTTGAGTCTAGTCTAGTTCATAATATTATCCATTAGCCCCAGCTAGTAGCATCTGAATAGTAAAATGATGAATAGTCCATGTTCACAATGACAGCAAGCCCCAAACATGTTAACCCGAATTCTCATAAACTACTTCATAGTACAATGCTGTCATTAGCAATAATATAAAAACCAATGCTTGAGCTACAGTTATCTGCAGCAGTGCTTGGAGTACATAATCCAGCTATGTAGCTGCAAACGTGATATGTCACTAAGTCGTTTGTGACAGTGTCTTTTTTGGCACTACCACCTCTTTTGTTATGCAGTGAAGTCCACAGGAATTATTATAGTAGTACAGTACTAGTACAGTGAGTAATTAATTAAAAGGGAAATAAGTAAAACAATTTATAAACCGATTAATTAAAATGCTTTTAAATGGCCCATTTAATAAAAATATTTATAAAACAATTAAATGGACAAATACATGACTGAATTTACAGAAGAGAATTTGCAGAGATGAGTCAGGATCTCCCATTGGCCACCTTCTGCTGCCAACCTATGCCATAGTAGCATAGGTTGACCAATTATTAGCATCTTCATACCAGACATCTATCAAGAAAAAGGGTACATTGCACCTCCAAGGGTACAGAAACAAACCAAAGAACCATAGAACATTTGCATTTCGACTACATTTAGCCAAAACTGAAAAAAAAAAAGACATTACATCCACCCCTAACACTGTACCAGATCTTTTATTATACCTCTAAGGTGATCTGCCACACGTTATTCTTGTACTTTTTTTTTTTTTGAAGTCTTACATCGATGGATGTATGCACCTTTCTATTTATGGGGTGGGATGGGAGGGGGGTCATCTGTTTTTGTAATGTATTTTATAATGTGCCTTATGTGTTTTTGTTATGTTTTCTGTTATATTATGCTTGCAGTCCCTGTTGTTAACGTTCTGTTATGAGCACACAAATTCCTTACAACTAAGTTCACAAGGCAATAAAGTATTGAATCTTAAATCAAAATGTCTGATGAACCTTGCGTCACCCATGTTAAATTTTCAGCATTTTTGATCACCCAAATGGCTGACGAACCTACTACAGACCTATGGATTGGTATGAATGTTTTAGAAGGTAATGATTTTTACTGGACTGATGGCCGGCCAAGGCGATACACCAACTGGGGCTATGCTGTAAGTGGACACAATCTATTGTGATGAGAAAGTAGGTTGTATGCAGCAGTATTGTTTATAATGTTTATAATACAGAGTTTTCTTTTAGTGTATTTTTCATAAAAAATCCTAAAAATCTGACACTGATTCTCCATTGTAGATGCGTCACCATCGTCCAGGAATTCTCTATGAAAGATGGCGTAAGGTAACATGTTCAGACTTTATTTTAAAGTGGAATACCACTCCATTTAGTTATTGTCATGACCTTGAACAGACCAAACAGCATTTGTCAACATGAACTCTATCCCCAAGCTATAAACCAGAGCACAAACCCTTAATTGTGTTTCCAGGGCGTGTATCTTGAAATCCTTTCTCCATTAAAACATACTTGAAACAAAAGAGAGTATAGCACTAATAGAGTTAGATGTTTCCTTTTACATACAATTTACACCTGCTCAGGAGCTTCTGTGAGATACTAAAATTTTCCCACACTAATCTGACTCCAAAAAAACTTTCATGAATACCGCACTTTTTGTGTAAATGTCGGTGCAAACAATTGGTAACATAATAGTGGAGGAAACTGAGCCAGAATATGACCGGAAGTTAGGATTTCTTCTTCAGAATTTGTTAGGCCTACTTAAAAAAACAATGCTTATTTGGTTGTACAGAACATGTTAATGACAAAATACTCCTCAAATTCTTTATTTTCACATTGATAATTTGTATTACTTGACGTATGTTCATTAATAGGGGTTTTTATTTTTTAAATTGTGACTGGAAGTGCTATATACAGTAGGATAGTTCATTTTTTAGTTATATTATATATAATGATGTGGAGCTTTGTCGTCACATGCCATTTGTTCAAGTTAACCTGATCAACTAGCCTATATCACTGGATGGTAATTTGAATGACTCAGCAAAGTTCTTTGACTGATTAGTAACATTAGGTAGCTGTTTACTATCAAAGCATGTAACTACAATGTGGTGAGTTAAGTATGAAATGGGGAATGGAGAAAACAGAATTAGGACCATAGAATGTAGCCACAATGTCATCATTGGATTGGACTGAATAGTTTAAAGATGTGAATTTTATTGGACTGAGGGCCGACCAAGGTGATACACCAACTCAGTCTATGCTGTAAATAGACACAATCTATATTCAGTATTGTGATGAAAAAGTGAGTTGTTGTTTTTTCTTTTAGTGTAATCTTTGACACGCTCATTCTCCATTGTAGATGGACGCTCCCAACAATTTCCCAGGAACTTTTGAACAACAGTGGAATGAGGTAACATGTTCAAACTTGATTTAGAGTGGAATATCACTCCATTTAGTTATTGTCATGACTTAGAATAGATCAAACAGTATTAGTAAATTTTTCCTTAAAAAAAAAACTTGAAAAAAATATGATTATTAGGATGTAAAGAACATGCTTATGATAGCTTACTCCTCAAATATATTATTTATTTTCACCTTGGTAATTTGTATTACTTGACATATGTTCATCAGTAAGGGACTGGACATGCTATTATTAGGTACTCAGGAGAAGCATCTGTGTAAGAGCTTAGTTTTAGTTTAGTTTATTTGACAATTTAAATAAAACACATGGCCCATAAACAAACCTGGGCTCTCAGAGATGGGCTCTGTGTGTGCACTTGTGCATTCACTTGTTCATTCGTTTGTTTGTTCATTCGTTTGATCAGCTGTATGTAATGCTTTTTGCCATGTGAAGTTCTGGGTGGGATTACAGCTTGCACTTGTTTTGGCGGCACAGAGCCCCAAGAGCCATGCATAGGTAAATACAAGTGTGCACTTGACCATCAGGCAGTATGGTAGAAGTCAAACAACCATCAACCAACTCAAGGTGTGCTGTACATCCAACACACCAGGAAGTGGCTTGGTGATTTCTAACTGTCGTGGCCAAGTTAACTTATGAAAATTATTCTCTTGCTGACAACACTGTGCTACCACCGCACTTTGGTGTTAACAGATAGTGTTTTTAAAGTCAGCACAGTTTCACTCATTTTAATCATGCATAGTTCCCCGAGCACCTAAAAAACGCAAGCCCACGTTAAGTGTCACTGACTGCCAGATCGACTGCCAGATCCAATATAATGCTAACAACTGCAATAATAACAACAACAGTGTATGAATTACCCAGTTAGCTAAACCTTTTGAACTGGATGAAAAAATTACGTATTGACTATCAGAGCACGTAACTAGGCCTACAACATGATGAGTTGGTACTGTAGGTCTGAAACGGGCTAGGAGATAAGAAACTTACGACCATAGAATGTAGCCACACAGCCATGCAGTATCAATCTATATTGAGTATTGTGATGAGAAACTGAGTTGTATGCAGCATTATTGTTGATAATATCAAGTTTGTATTTATATTTCTTTCTTTGTGTGTTGTTGATAACAATTTATATGATACTGTTTCTCCATTGTAGTTACTACGGCTTTATCCAGGAATTTTCGGTCAAAGATTGAATCAGGTAACATTTTCAAACTTGATTGTAAAGTGGAATACCACTCCATTTTGTTATTGTCATGACCTTGAACAGACCAAACAGCATTTGTCAACATGAAGAATTATCTCTGCAAGCTATAAACCAGAGAGCACAAACTCTAAATAGTGATGTCCTACTCATGTCCCAGCTAACCAAAGTACAGCACAGAGTTGTGACAATGTAGCCAGACAAGCAAAGGTTTGTCATAGCAATGTAACCACTTCATGTCCTGTAATATTGACAGTTTTAACAGACCAGTGTCAACTGGGGAAAAAAGTCATGTTAATTTTCATCTTTTGTTAATAGTACTATTGAAACTTGGAGTAATAACATTACACAGTAACAACAGGCTTGAAGTCATTCTTCAATGGTACTTTATGCTTGACGTAGGTTCATCAATAAGGGCTATATTTTGAAAATTGTGACAGGAAGTGCTATTATTTTATACTGACTAGCTTGGCACTTGTAGAGTTATCTCAGCATAAAATCTAACCCTGCCTGGCAGGTTCACAACAATGCTAATTCTAATCACAATATTAACAATAATGTGGTTGGAGATAATAAAATTACGACTATAGAATGTAGCCACACTGTCGTCATCTGGTAAATCATAAAATAACCAACAAGTCTGAATAGGTTATGTCACTGCTACATAATGTGTTCACTGGGTATACACCCTGGAGTTTCTCCATAGACAGTGGATCTGAGATTGATCTCATTCTGTACACTGCTTGTGTGAAGTTTTACATCCAAATTAGTTTTATGTCCTAGAAGAATTATCAGTTCCAAACCAGAAAATGTATCATGATCCCTGCAAAATCACTGTGGATACTGTCAGAGTTGCTATTTCTATGTTTCCTGATACATTTTCAGTGGAGATGGATGAATGACATCACAGAGATTAAAGAGGGCAACAAACTTTTTCTGCATTTCTTTTTCTTCAGGAGGATGAATATTCCTTAAAACAGAATAAATTGTCCTATGAGAGATATGCTATATTCTTAGCCAGAAAATCTCCAAAATTGTCTTGGATCCTGTCACAGTTTGCTATTTCCCAAACCATTCCTTCACAGTGTGTTGTGATGACCAGCAATCCTGTCCTTGGGATTGGGAAATGGATAGCAAAGTCCTGCAATGACACCAATGGATATATCTGTCTTCGAAATGTTGGTGAGCTCATCCTCTGCCCTTTATTTTTTATACATTTCCTGAGGTTTAGAACTGATTGCAGTAGACAAGAAAGACATAATATTGTCCTCAAGTATTTCTTACATAAAGGAATTGGCTGAAGTTTGGTTTTATAAGAACAGCTCAGCAAATTCTAAATTGACTAATAAGGTGAGTGATACCCCATTTATCACTCACCTTATCGGAGCAGGATAGCTATCCGATCTGCCATGTGTAAATGCAACCAAGACGCATTGGAGACGGTTTGGTATCCGATTGCTCAAACCACCTTCGGAGGTGGCTTGAGACGCATTGTATCCTCAAGTTTGCCAAGTGTAAATGTCTTGTCAAGCCGCATACGTCAACCGTCAACTCCTCCCAAGTGGAAAAACGTCTCTCAACAGTACCCTTAATGAATACTGATGCATGTAAATGTGCTTGTCATTCCATTCTCTGTATGAGAAAACCAGCATCTCCAATGCACCGTGTGCCACAAAACCATAACGCATCATTAATTTCTAACCATATGACATTAAGTCCAATTGCTTAAAACCTTGAATTTGTCGCAATTATATGGAACAAATTGGGGCTCTGCTAAATGACTGTAATAAATGACAAGTGTAAATGGGGCCTGAGGTTCAGCACCATCCGCATGTCCTGGAGCAGATTTCTATGAGTTTGGTGGAAAAGATTGTCACATTCATGTCTTGCAGGGAAGTCTAATCGCACCAACAAAAAAAAGCAAAGATTTTGAAAACCGCTGGAAAAGTAGGTCTTCTTCTGTAAGAAGTTAGGTAATCTGTATTATATAGCTGCCCGAGGAAAGGCTGTGGTAAATGTCAAAGACCTGAGCCACCCTCTCATGCACACATTCTGAAAAACCTGCTAGGTTAACTCTGGGTTAACCTAGCAGGTTAGTGGGCCCTGGTGGAAGCATTTATGTGCCCCTTCCTGACATCACCTCTCTCTTTCACTACATATAGTTCCTTGTTTTTTTCTGTTAAAAACTCTAATGAATTAAATTTGTCCTAGTTTTGTGTGGGATGGACACACTCTTGGATGGGCATCACTCTCAGAAACTCAGCATCATCTTATAACTAAAATGACTAAAATTTCCATTAAAGCCACAAGAAACTGAAATCTGTGATTTCTCTTCAGTTGTGTTGTTTTGTTACCTTAAGGGATTTAATAAAAAACACCAAGGTTTGAAAAAGAAGCAGTATGCCTACATTGAGAAATGCCTTTTCATGTAATTAATTTTCCCCTGGACAAGTTTTCAGTGGCTGGGAATACTCCGGCACCAGCACACACAATCTTTGAATAATTAATTATTGAGCAACCACCCCTTTCTTTTTGCGTGCTTCGCGTCAACTGCTGACTAGATGGTCAATTTACCAACTCCTGTGAGTGTTCTTGCTAGCTGCAATTAACCAGTATGGATGTACTAACGTAACTAAGGTGCAACATTATTTGTTTGCAATATATGCTTTACTAGCTAAAGCTACACCTAACCTTAACAAACCAAATTCACAACAATGGCTAGGTAACATATGCTAAACAGCTGATAATATATATAATGAAAAAAAAAAACCTTTCATGACAAATTTGACATACTCATCTATTTTTAACCGTCCAAAAGTACACATTGACCATCCCAAAATATATATTTTACATTATCCTTATACATTACATTATCATTATATTATATCTAGTAGAGCTGGCTAACAGGCATAAAAATCCTGCGCAAAGGTTTGCGCAACAATTAATCCTATTGAAATTAACCCACCGCCAACCACCATCATACCGCTGTCAACTCCAAGAATGTATGCCACCGGGAACACCGCCCACCGCGACAACCCTTGTGTCACCCAGCGTTTTTGATAGGCTACATTTACATTGTTAGTTGGCCTAACAACAGCAGACCACAAGCTCACCAGCAAGACCAAAAAATTAATAAATGAAAAAAATCCACCAACAATCCAGCTGTCCCGGACCAGTCCCGAATGACAATTCCAAATCATTTTTTTTATGGCCCCAGGGGATTAGGACGTCCTTAATTTCGAGCCCTGGTGCAGGTGCTCCGCTTATTTTGTAGCAGCAAGGGCGGAGCCCGCAACTGTTGACATGTTCTAGATTAAAGCACTGTCAGTAAGGAAAATATAGGAGATCATAGGGTAAATATTGGACTTTTGGGCCCATAGTGCAATTATTTAGCTACAAAACACTTGAATTATTCTACATGAGCCATTTGGAGAAATTTGATGGAAACTTTACATTTACATTTTGTTTAGAGCTGTAAAAAGATGGCCCTGTTAACTTATAATACAATACTTTGGAACAAGGCTGGGATAGAATTATGTGGACTAGATCTGCATTTGGTTTTCGTACAAACTTTTGACTGAGAAATTTTCAGATTGGGATGAACTATTCCTCCAACTAGTTGAACTTTAGTAGGCTAGTATGCTATGATTTTCTGTGTGGCTGTTCTGTATTGCAATTAATTCTTTTCTGATGCACTTTTTTAAATTGTAATTGTGCCAATGATCCAACAATAAGAAAATTAAGACATGTTGTATGCTAAACTATACCATAGCCTATTCAAACAGTGCACTGTCTGAATTACTGAATTTGGTGAGTGAATGATTTTATTCTCGTCAGGCAAATGAAAAAGAACTGTTGAGTGTCTGTAAACTGCTGTGATGCCACAGTGCTCCTGACATGAAGTTGAATGTAAAAACTAAAACCGCTTCCAATCTAATTTCTCACCCTCAACAGACCCAACTATCCCAGCCACAACAGAATCAACAACTCTGAACATCTATGTCAAGCTGGCTAATGACTCCATTAAGGTTGTGACTCAAAATATGACCTGGAATGAAGCCAAGAAGCATTGTGAAGCTGATGGTGCCAAACTGGCTAGCCTACGTAATGAGTGGACACAGGCCTATGTTGAGCTGCAGGCCATGAAAGTCCAGGCTCCTCTGTGGATTGGACTGAACAAAGCAGAGGTACAGGGCAGGAAGTATCTCACAATAGCACATAAAGCTAACCTCTATAAATGTTGATAAACTCATACTGGCTACATTGACTAGTTCCAGAGAACATGATTCATTTCAAAATTAAGTTGTTCAAGTTGCGTTTTATAATTGTAGAAATCAAGTAATATATTTAGATTTTTTTTTACAAATAATTTATTGATATTATTTCTGATTATTGATTGATTTATTTTATTAAGTTTACAAGTCATGGATAAATGCATATGACGTAAATCTTGTAGCATGAAATCCTCAAGGCAGCGGTGATAATTTTATCTGGCCAATTAGCTTCACAAGAAAAATCATTCCACAAACTTTTTATCAGGGGTGAGGAGTAACTGATTGCAATAAACATGAATACATGTGATATATGTATATAAATATATAGATTTTTTTACGTAAATCACAGAAAAGAGATTACAAGCGTTTGAAATAAATATGTTATTGTTTGATTAATCACAAATTGGATGAAATGATGAAATTATTATAAATACAGTCTGTGAAATGGAATAACTAATTCATTTAATGGCATATATTCAATGGATTTTTGAGGCAAAGTAATCCAAAACTTAATCAGGTAATTTGTATTCTGTAGTTGAATGTATTTTGATCCATCCTTGCTTTCAGACTGGCGGTTATTTCAGGTATATTGATGGCTGGCACTTGAGCCTTGTCAATTGGGACGCAGGTGAACCAAGTAACCGATCTTGTGTGTACCTGGATGTGAATGGAACGTGGAAGACTGCTTTCTGCAATCAGACCATGAACAGTGTTTGTATGAAGTCTACAGGTATGACAATTAGCAGTTTAAGTGATCATATAGGTCTTTATCTGTTTGGCACACTGTTGTAATATACAGAAGGTTACTAAATTACAGGTAAACATGCTGTTCAATACTGTGAATTATATGTCTTCTTGTCTTTTACTTGATGTTACATACCGTAGATACATAGATGTAGTTTGGTTGTTATACTACAGTGTCAAAAATGTGCTCAGTTCTCACTGCACTGTATTTTAAAGCATGAAACGATCTAATGAATGGATCCCACAGCTTATGTCATTACTATCTCTCTCACTCAGATGTGCCGCCAACAGAGTCATCCCATTTCCCAGGAGTTTGCCCTGAAGAGCTGGATGTAGAGTCCAGAGACCAGAGGTCTGTCTGGCTACCATTTAAGGGTCATTGTTATGTCTTCATCACAAAAGAAGTTGAATGGACAGATGCAGCTTCTAGCTGTATAAGACATGGTAAGGCTTTTCTGTGGGTAGTCCAATATCAAAGTTTAAAGCAGTAAACTGTGTTTAGTTTTCATTAACAACTGACTATTTTGTGTTGTGAAGGTGGAAACCTAGCCAGTATTGAAGATCCCTCTGAGCAAGACTTCATTAAAAGCAATGTGAAAATCTTTGAAGACAGCCACAGCTCTTTCTGGATCGGCCTGTTTAAAACTCACAAAGGTACATTGTCCGTGCCACAACCCAACAATAAATGATCACATCTAATGATAAAAACTTACAATCTTCAAGTAACAAATATTCACATCAAATACAGCCAACCATCAAGTAATGAATACACACATCAAATAATGAAAAGCAAACTATCAAATAACAAAAAACTCCAGTGTCATAAATGTTATGCTAAGGTGTGGGTCTATTGTTCGCTATTGGATGTTGTGATTTCATTATTTGACATGGACATTCATTATTTAAGGTAAGATTGCACTTTATTGATCCCCCAGAGGAAATTTAAGAAAGCTTACTCCCTTCGCTATACACGTCACCTCACCTTGTCAAATTACCAAAGAAAAAAAACAGAATTTCTGTGTCCCCAGGGAAGTGGTTGTGGTTGGACAAAACAATCATGGACTATACTAACTGGGGTCCTGATGAGCCTGATGACAACGGTTATGGAGAGATTCTGTCGGATGGGACATGGAGGACAGGCCGCCATTGGCATGACAGGGCGTACATTTGTAAAACACCCAAAGGTGAGACCATCAGACCACTGCAGACTGAATTTGTTATAACAGGAATGTGTAACAGGTGTAATGTTGTAACTATGGCTGCAAAGATTATATTAAAAAAATTGATTAATTCAATTATAAAATATTTTCAATAATTTCTATAATCGAATGATTTATAACATAAATCAAAGGCTCTCTGTGGCATTCAAGGGCCGTTCAGTGCATTCTATCCCCGCCCCGCCAGCCAGGCAACTCTCTTGCAGGCAGCCTGCACAGACAGGCAGCACAAGGCGTTGGAATGCATACATTTTCAGCATGCCTGAAAATCAAGAGAGCTCTCAATGAGATAGCCCTGCTGATTCCAGATAGTTTTTTTTTACAATCTGACACTTGCATTCTATCTCGAGTCTTGCCATTATGCTGAGTAATGCATTTCAACATCCAATTCTGATGCAATGCTCTTGTAGTTTACAATCCAAATAATAGTCCACATTGGTATGAAGCGTGTACCTGCCCAATTTCCGTACAAAAATAAGGTTAAAAGGTGCCTACAGCCTTGTTATAGGCTAGTCCAATCTGGGACCAATCCGCAAGCGCAACGTCTTTGGTCAGTAACATGCTGAGCCGTCTAGTCTAGTCTTGTTTATATAGCCCTTTATCACAAACATGTCTCAAAGGGCTACACATAGCATCATATAGGCCTACAGTACATGTCATTGTCATGTCACACTACATCATATACATACTTCATATACATCATTAACTATATCATATTGTATACATCATATATATCATTTTACTAGATTATATACATCATATACCATACTACAGACAAACCTATGGGCAATTCACAGTCTTCAATTCACCTGACCTGCATGTCTTTGGACTGTGGGAGGAAACCGGAGATCCTGGAGGAAACCCACACAACCATGGGGAGAACACGCAAACAGAAAAAGGACCAGGGCAGAGATTCAAACCCATTACCTTCTTGCTATGAGGCAATAGTACTAACCACTGAGCCACCGTGCTGCCATCAACGGTCCTCATTCCCCATTGCACTTGTGAGGAAGGCCAATATTACCCTAGGGTTTTTTCATGTTTTAGCCCATTTAGATTTAGATTGATGAATGCCTTTTTCCTACCTTTTAGGCAGCCACTGGTTTCAGTTCATTTCAGTATGGTATGAAAATCAACTTGCAGAGACTTGAAACTTGCTTGAGATAGGTAATCCATCACAGTGAACATTTTGTCATCCTTTTTTAGTCAAAGTTCTGTTATCATTGTGTTGAGAGCGGAGACTGTTTTGACTGTTTTGAAAACTCGTTGGTGCATTCATGTGCACTCCAACATCCCGGAAGAGTCAGCTGCCAAACAGCAACCTTTTTAATGCAAGAAAATACTAAATTCACATTATGCTTTACGACGCCCATGTTTGCTTTCAGTATTTGCAGTAAAAATTTGAACTGAAAGACTGGACTTTTAAAAAAAAAAAGTATTATATTTTATAACAGATTATTTGAACATTTGAATTATTATTCGATGGAATATTCAATTATGAAAATAATCGTTAGTTGCAGCCCTAGTTGTAACACTAATTGTTCAACAACTCATTAATTGTTGTGGGAAAATTATAGTAATTATATGCCTTGTGAAAGGTTTGTTATCTTATCATGTTTCCCTTTTTTCCTGCCAGTGATACAGCCAAAGCCATCACCAACACCTAGTAAGTTACTTCTCTTCAACTCCTGTAGTTGTCAAATATGAATACAATATTTTAGAGTCAACAAAACCCATGTGGATTTAAAAAAAAAAAACTAGAGACAGTCATTTCTCACTGAATTTGTTTTCATTTTGTGTTTCTAATTGAATGCCTTTGACTGATCATCACCTACTTACTGAATTTGTGCAGCAGGTCCAATATTGGATCTCCGTCACCCTGGCCACATAGGTTTGGCAGTTGTGCTGGCCGCTGCTGTCATTGCCATACTGGCAGCCATTGCATTCTTCCTGTACAAGAAGTCTGGTCGCCCCTTACCCACCTTTGACAACCCTCTCTACTTCAACGGTGAGCGGTCCCAGCCTGACGTGGTGGACACCAGTAAACTGATAGAGAATGCAGAGGAAGAGAATCCTGAGCCTATTTTAATTCTGTGATGTAAAAACTTGCAGAATCTAATGGGACATACACTGTATCTAGGGCTGGTGGTCATTGGCATCCTCATGGTCAATTTTGCAGTCTGTTTTGGGGAATGGGAGAAGTTTCAATGGAATTGGCAATTTCTGGCCTTAGGGAACAAAAGGCTCTAGGATGTCTGATTAGGAATGATCGCCAATTGAAATTATTTGAAATTAATTGTGTTTTATCATATATTTTATCATAATAAAATACCTGTGACTGAATGCGCATTATAGAATTTTACTTCATTACACCTTTTAGGATACTAGGCTATATTTACTGTGTATTTGTCACAGATTGTTCATTGTTTAATGTTAGAATGTTTTAAAGCTGGAATCCAGGATGTTTTTTCCAGTAATAAATAGTTAGGCTACTTTATCACAATACCAATTGTCAGTATTACTTGTCAGTATTTGGTTGGAGACGCTCTCCATGGACCGCTATTGAATTTTTTTTGTCTGGTAGGACAAAAGTCTGCTAACTATCCAATTAACGTTGCCACAGCCAACACAGGTTACCTGCACTGGGTATAGCTGAGTGCCGCTAGGTAGTAAGCGTATCAGGTTGGCCAAAAATCATTTTGGGTTGGCTAGTATGCTTACTGCGGCACACACTGCAGGCTGCAGGATACTGTCAAGTCGCAAATTTACACCATCCTCAATTTCATCATAAGATACAATCACTTAAAGTCAAATTACCTGGTTACTGATGAGCTGACGGCACACGAGCGACACTGGCTGCTACACCTTCTTTGATAATATAATTGATAATATAATCCTTACGTGGTTGTCTGAACGTCATACTCAAATACTCGCCACCAGAGGGGGAGACAAAGCAAGGAAATCTGGGAAATCCCGGAGTTCTACTTTAATGTTTAATCAACATTACAATTTCCAATTTGGCAGACGCTTTTATCCAAAGCGTTAAAACATTAACAAATGGGACATTTGTTAATGTTTTTACATTAAACATTAAACCAGGCAATATGTTCCTACTGGGTCATATTGTAACATAAGACAGACAGTATAATGACATAATATGGCTGCACAAGTAGGCTAATCGTATATTAATCGAGATTACAATTATGGCCACGGCAATATGGTAATCGTGAAAAGTTGCAATTACTGCATTCTATTTAATACTCCCAAGTTTTTCTTAGTTTCAAACTGCTCTAAACCACTGTAAATAGAAAATGATCTTTGTAACCAATCACAGACATATTTGTTGAGCTTGTTGAGTGCACTGGCGAATCAGAGGCATATATCACCAATCTGTGCTGCTGAACCTGCATGAGCATCTTTTAAGAAGTGTGAATTTCTCCTCTGTTTGATGTAGCCTAGCCTCCAAAACAATTTGAGAGGTAGACCTTTGCAATAAAAAATACATTCTTTAATGTTGTCGTTTGCGCTTTATTTTAAAGAAGGTATCAGTTAAGGCACTGTTTAGGCACCAGTACTGTTTTAAAAGTATCATTTTAGCACCGGTATTGGCAAAATCTAAACAATACCCATCCCTACAATGAACATAAGGAAAAAAGGCTTATGTCATGACACCAACAATGCCTTCTGTTGGCCAAACAACACAGCCAGGTTGGCCACTATAGGTTACAAACCAAGTGACTTCCATCCAACAATCATACAGCACAGCAGCTTACTATAACCCCACAGAATAGCACAGGGCAGCATTTGATCTTTAAATCCATCCAACATAGCATGCAGAAGCACATACCACACCAAAGCACAGAAAATAGGCTAGTAAATGGTTGGGTCTTACCTTTAGAAGATTTTCTTTCTTGACTTGGCCTTTGTAAACTGGGTTATCAAATCCTCAAAATCCAACTCCCAGACCAGCTCTGACTCGATGGCCACCAAGGAGAGTGCTGAAAGGCGCCCCTGACCCCATGGTTGTTCTCAGTTCATTTTTGTATTTGTTTAATTTGAGAAAACTTCCTCTCTCCCTCACAGTTTGATACAGGTAATGTAAGAAAAAATGTTTGGAATCCATTCCTCAGACCAACTTGCAACAGGTTAACAGGAGTCTTATCTTGCTCTGTTCCAACAAAAGCCCTAAACTGGAGCAGTTAGTCATGAAGGCCTTGTCCAAGTTCTGTCTCTCCTTGCTGTCAAATGCCAACATCTCCAAAGCCTCTCTTATTACCTCCGCCAAGGAGGTTATGTTTTCGGTGCCGTTTGTTTGTCTGTCTGTCTGTCTGTTAGCAGGATTACGGAAAACTACTGGCCCGATTTTCATGAAACTTTGTGGAAGGGTGTAGCATGGGCCAAGGAAGAACCCATTAAATTTTGGAGCGGATCCGGATCCGACTCACGAACAAGCAATAATAGCACGAACCTTAGTGGAGGTCTGTGCTCTCCGAGTGCCCTTCTAGTTCCACTTTAATTCTCTTTTAAGGTCCACTTGACATGCCCATCTATAGTGATGGAGAGGGACTAGTGTCACACTAATGTTAATGTCACTGTTGTTCAAAACTGTATTCCATCGGTGAGTGATTTATAGGCCTATACCTTGTAATTGCAGTGCTTGCAATAAATACATTTAAAAAACTGGCTTGCCTCCTTACAGCTATTTTCAACAGTTTACACTGACCAAATTCAGCAAATGCCACACAGGGGATGTAATGAATGGGTGGATTCTTTGTTTTAAGTTGGACAGACCATTACACTTTACCATTACTCTGACACATTATTGTAAGACTTCCAGCGGCAATCCATTACATCCATTACATTATATGCATCCGAGATGAAGACAGTGAGTTATTTGGTCCAAGCACCAGAAACATTAGCAGCAAGACACTAATTCACAAATTCCCGGGGTCAGTTTAGACAAAAATCAATGCAAGCCCAAACACAGTAGGAGCCAAATATTTTGCTCACGCGTGATGCCACAAATGATCAAAAACTATAAGTTACTGCTCACACCATTGCTGAATGACAGCTGACGACAGAATGTGCTACATGACTGTCAACACTGAGTAACATGACAGTGCTACACTTTTTGTGATACACACAGAAACTGCCATATTTACTGTATGTAGACAGCGCTACACAGATAAACAACCACATGTACTGTATGTAGGCGGCGCTACACAGATAAACAACCACATTTACTGTATGTAGACGGCGCTACACAGATAAACAACCACATTTACTGTATGTAGGCGGCGCTACAGATAAACAACCACATTTACTGTATGTAGACGGCGCTACACAGATAAACAACCACATTTACTGTATGTAGGCGGCGCTACACAGATAAACAACCACATTTACTGTATGTAGACAGCGCTACACAAATAATCGCATTAGTCAGCCTACCATCTAGGTGTCTTTAAAAAACAATCTTCTCAGGTTCGTTTCTCTTTCACATCTTTTAAAGCTTTGATAAAACAAAAGTCACTAAACTTAAAACAACTGGCCCACTGGGTTATTATTAGCACGAAAACTGTACAATCCTATGTGGGTGTTTTTTCTCTCTCTTCAGTAACGTTACACTTTGAATAGATAGATGTTGACCACTCACCTCCTGCTGTGTTATCTTCACGGTGTCTCCAGTCTGAAAATCCCATGGCAAATGCCTATATGCTTCGACACAACTTTGCAGGCAAAGCAATAAATTGCTCTTGCAGATAATGCATTCTTGTGAAACAATTTCTCCACTGGTAAATCTGAGTGAACGTGTGTTTCCTCTGTAATCTTCCGAGTAGACAGTATGCAGGATACTGCAGGCCGAAACTCCTTGCATTAAAACTGTGTCTTGCAACCGCTCAGTCACTGGACATATTATTTGTGGTCTCTTACTTTGTTCACATGAGAATTAAACTGGCAGGTTTTCACAGAATCAAACTGTACATAGCTAGCTAACAGCAGTCACCTGTGAATTGCCCTCTTGACTGCTAACGTTAGCTAGCTCAAATAGAACTGAAGCTTTTCCACCACTTCCTCTTCATCTGAGTTGAGTTTTCAAAGAAGCTGCTAAATTCTGGGATATTTTTTTTGTAGTGCAGTTCCTCTTGCAAACAATTCCCTTCCTGTTTTTTTTCGTTCAGCAGCCCCGCGTGGCCGTTGTTTCCGTCCATTTTTGCGTTTTGCCCTCTGCCAGGGTTGCCAGGTAGGTCAGGTTCATTCAAGAGTCACAGAAAACACGCTCACAAAGCCAAAGCGCCCAAACTGCCAGAATTTATTTTATTTTTAGATTGAATACTATTGCAAAAATGAGTTTGCGTTATTTTAAACTATATTTATTGCTTTACTTCTTTATTTCTATTTAGAATATTGAGTCGTAAACAAAGTAAAAGATAAAGACAGATGAGAGATAAATCATAATTTATCTTCAAAACTATTTTTTATCTGAGATGCTAACTAAGGGTTAGCAGAGAGATGCTAACTAAGGGTTAGCAGCGTCAACTAACGTTACCACGAAGGCCATTTTTTGCACTTTGGTCTAATTGCATTAATGGTCCTCAAGGTACAACTTTAAAAACAAAACCTGTATATACCTTTAAAAGGTGAGGTTCAGTGTAGTACATGTGCATTGTGCAAATGAACAACCTTCAATCACAGTAACACAGCATTTTGGGAAAAATAGATGAATAAATCAACCCCACTTTTTTCTGTGGTGACTCAAGTCATCTTCCTCGCGTTGTTTTTTTGCATTCATTTCTTTCTTTCCTTGTTGCCCTGAGATATTGAATCTTGAAGATGGATACCACAATCTTTTCTTGAAATGTTTATCTCCCAGTTTATGATTTTCTACACTTAACTTCACTTCCTTACCACATATCCAATAATGAATTGGTGGGTAAACCCACCTAAACTCAGATAATTCCTCTGGCTGATCACCATGGCGTCTTTTCCTCTGGTGATGAAGCCCTGTTGTGGCTTAAAGAAACCTGCAATCAGTCAAGACAACCAAGGTAGCCTAATCAATAGAAGTAAACTCATTTGCAAGACAAACTCTCTTAAAACCTGATTATTTCCATCTTGCTACAAAACAGCATTCATTAAAGGATAAGGCCGGTGTTTTTTAATGCATTGCTTACCATCAACAAATCCTGTGAAAATAACAAAATGATTTTGTTTTGCCAACAAGTCTCGTCCATGTAGCCGGAGCCCAATTAAGCCATGTCCCAGCAGCCATAGAACTCCAGTGTATTAAAAAAACGATTAAAAACATTTCAAAGAGATATGCCATTGCTCTGGGCAGCATATTTCAGCGTCGCGATGCACCGGGCCAGCCGACTTTTTCCTCAAACAACTTAATAAGCCGGCTGTAAACACTTTGCGATCTCAGGAAAGTAGTTCCGCAGCACCGAAAATAGTCCCTGGCGTAATGAAGAATTTGTTCCCATTTGAATTTGATTTGGTAATAACTACAACAGCCTGACTTTTCGTGGTAACAGTCAGCAATTTTTAAAATTGAAACTATGTCTTTGTGAACTGTATTTCAAGGTTTTTAGCTTACAATTGGCGCCAATTACTTCGGGTTGACGGCTAAAAACGGTACGTGGGAAGTCAGAAAGTAACGGGAGTAGAGCAAACGCATTGTTGATTTTGTTATTTTCATAGGATTTGTTGATGGTAAGCAATGCATTAAAAAACACCAGCCTTAACCTTTAAGGCTGTTTACTGTGGCATGTCATCACTTACTCTTTTTTGTTTTTTCACTGTAATCCTTAATTTTTTTGTCAGGTACAAGTTCATTGGTCTGAAGAGTAATCAACAAATAATCAAACGGTAAAGTGTTGAATGATTTTATCATCAAATAAAATGTCACTTCACATGATCTTGAACAAAAGAATGCCTATTAGTCAAAACCAACTTCTGAATACTGTACAAAATGAAAATAATCAAAACAAATCATTTTGAAAGGAACGGAAAGGAGTCAATTCAGGTTGGTACACCCATGGTCTTCTCAAATCAAAGCATCATATAGGTACAGTTCTACCAAACAGTGCAACAGGCTCTCTGGTTCTCCTTACACTTAACTAACAAGGCAATTATGAAGTATATACAAATGCATAGAGGTTGTATTCAAGCAATATATTTTATCACAAGAAGATGCATAGAGTATCCAGCACATAGCACAAGTCAATGTCACTAAAAAATTATTCATGCTTCCAGACAGAGCAAATGCAAGTCAGTAAATATGCTTGAACTCCATTAGAAAAGTAGGAAGCAAAGTATGACTTCATTTTATAATTGTGTAGAAAAATAGTTTGGGATTTTCCTTACCAATGTTTAAAATAAATTGTTGGCTTTTGAAGATAGGCATATAATTTTAAATACATGGGGGCAGAATAAAATGTGACATTGAAACAAGCAAATAAATTGTTTTCCACAGTTACTTCACCAATTTATTACTATTAATGTAATTTCAAAACAAAACTTCCCTTTTTGTGACTTTGCAGAAAAGAAAACCGTATGATCCATTCAATTACATGGCCAATGCAAAATGAAAAATTTAGAAAAGGAATACAAGACAGAATGAGTGAGCAAACATTTAGTGATGCATTTCCCAGACATTGTGAGGTTCAATCCCAATCGACATTTGTGCAGGGAATACACATAGATTTAGCCATGTGGTTTACATGATAATAAAGCAATGCATATGAAAGACAAAAAGTTGACCGTACCAGTGATAAAAAAAAAGTCCTTTTGACAGAGAAAAAGAAAGACAGAAAGACAATGAGAGTATGTGTGTGTGTGTGTGTGTGTGTGTGTGTGTGTGACAGCGGGGGAGACAGAGAACGACAGAAATGATGAGGAGTTTCCAAAGTGTACAAAGACGACACACCCTGCCCATCCATTAGTGCATTATAACTCGAGCAGCATAAAACCATGCACTGACCCACAGTAGAAACAACAGTCACTAGTGTATATAGGAATCCCTGTGCCACTGTCTTGCATCCCCATGCCTCCCTTCCCTATCCCTATCCCTGTCTCTATCCCGATCCCTATCTCTGTCTCTATCCCTATCTCTATCTCTGTCCCTATCTCTATCTCTGTCTCTGTCTCTGTCCCTATCTCTGTCTCTGTCTCTGCCATGGTAGTGGTGGTAGTTGTGATGGTTGTGCACGGGATAGTGATCGGCGTGGTGTGTCCGTGGTGGAATATGCTGGTGGTGCCTGTGCTGCCGGTTGCGTTCATTGTGCTCCAGCTCATAGTCCTCTCCGGCGTGTGGCTGGCTGTTCCCGCGGTGATGTTGGTGGTGGTGATGGTGATGGTTGCTGTTATGATGGTGGTGGTTGTGGTCCCTGTGCGATGCCACGGGCCTGTGGTTGTAGCGAACCTCCTCCTCTTCCTCCACATCCTCCACCTCCTCGTCCCTCTCCTCAGGCAGGTGCCTGCGGGGGAGCCTCTGGGTGTAATCCCTGCCAGACTGAACATCCATGCCCCCAGGCGGCTGGCTGTGCTGGGTGTGGTTGTGGTGCTCCGGCCTGCGGTGGTGGTGGTGGTGATGGTGGTGGTGGTGGGTGTGCTGCGGTCTCTTTGGTTCAGTCCTCAGGGGCCGCTCTTCCTCCTCTCTGTGGCCCTCCTCAGGCCTCTGCTCCTGCGCCGGGGCTGAAGGGGGCTCCTGGTCCAGGTGGTTCTCCCGGGAACCCTTCCGCTTGGTGGCTGCCGACTTCTTGCTTTTCTGCTCATCCTGGGACGAAAAGATGTAATGCAATGTAATCTGACTGCTCACACACATGCACATTGAATGCACACCGCTTGACACGCACATGCATAACACACACACACATCCACTCACAAGCTGGGGCACATGGTTCTTTATATGTAAGAGTGGCAATCACATAACTTGAATGGATAGAAAGGATGCTTCCTGGTGTATCACGGTCATTTCCCTTAGTACACCTAACATGGCTTGATGGTTAGAATTTTGATAATGCTGTCATGTAAATTAGCGTTGTTTCATGTGTGGACAGAACATGAGACTCAGAAAGTTAGAATGTTCATCACAGCTGCCACTGGAAATGATGTCGTTGCCATGGTAACACATCATCTTTCTGAGTCTCATGCGCCAAATCAACACTGATTTCTATGACAACATTATCAAACATTCTATGGCAGTTATTGTAAGTGTACCAGCCAAATGACCATTCAAGATTGTGGATTTTAATGGGAATGGCGGCTCTATCAGTTCAGATTCTATGGTGGCGATATTCAGTTTAGTCATGGGACCTAGGACTACTTAGAGCAGCCGTATGCATTCACTCACACAGAGATAGATACACTAGTTGCATCACTATTCTACGCATCTGTTCTATACACCATATACACACATATCATTTCAAAACTAACTTCTGAACACAGTGGCTACTGTAACTCATATCTACTGCTGTGGTGGACCGGTGGTCACTCAGCTACAGTAGCATTTGATGGTATCTCACTCACCAGAGGTAGAACTATCTCATTTCTGCATATTTCCCCAGTGGAGTGGGATGAGGAGAAATGAAATGAAAATGTTGCATGAATAAATGGAAACAAAAAATAGCTGCAGGAGACTGTGAAGTTCCTCTGTCAGTGAACAACTAACATTCCTACTGTATCCATAATTTACTATGCAAACAGTTTTTCATATTCAACACACTCCTAAAACATTTCAGTATTACTAAAATTACAGTGGGAGTCAATGAGAATGCAATGAGATGAGATAAGATGAGAAGGGGGTGTGACATCTGCACAAGACTAGATTTTTCACCAGTAAATTACAACTAAAAAAATCACAAGTTTGCAAACTGTATCACACACATGTATTTTGCTTTTCAGCTTTATGGATTGAACTTCACATTTGCACATTTGTGTTATAGGTTTGCAAGTCATGTTACAAACTCACACACCTTTTAACACAAATACAAGTGATTTTGTTTCTTATTCCCATATGTGTCTGTGATTTACCTCTTGACACCCGTTTCTCTCCCTGTGTCACATCCATACTCATGAACCATCCATACATTTGTGTCACCTTCATAGTCCTCAGTCATCTCTGTCACTGTACCTGTAGTGCTGAAGGACTCCTGGGCAGTGTATTCTCTGCTAGCTGGACCACTATGGGGTTGGCAGGCTCCATCTCTGGTGGATGAGTGGCTCTCCAGTAGGACTCCAGGTAATCAGCAATGTGCTCACAGGCATCAGTTAGCTGGTTCTCATCCAAGATGACATCAAACATTTCCTACAGGAGAGGAAACAGTGAACAAGGAAAGGATTAAGGAAAGGAGCAGGGAAACAGTTACAGGACTAGCTTGTAACAAAGACAGCAATTTAAATACAATCTATGTCATCGCCGCCTTTTCCAGTCCCCCCGGACGCCACCGACAGAGTAGGGGGGACTTTAAAAATAACACTCTCCTGGTAATCAGATCAAGTTAGTCTGTGATTAGGTCCTACAGCGAGATTCAGATAATGAGATGTAAGGAAATAAGGTCATCTCAAAAAAAGAAGGACACCCACGTACAGTGTCTGATGAGCATTCAAAGAGGGCTTTGAACTTGAGAGTGCGTGGGATCAGGAAAACATTTTAATGGAAATGTTGATTGTTGACTATGCAATCTAAAACACTAATTGTAAGGAATTCTAACTAATTAGAATAAACCTTTCATATGTCTGTAGCATGCATAGATATAGTGGGGCCACCATTGCACTTCCAGGTTACAGCTAACTCGCTAGTGTTGCTACCAGTCTCCTAATTCCTAGTAGCATTACAAAGTTATCAGTTCTGGTCTGTTAACAATAGAGACAAAGCAAAATATACTGTAGAATAAAAATTAAATATCTAACATCATGACTGGATAACAAAGACACAAAATACATTTTTAGATTTAGTTTACCCAAAATCTAAAAATACATGATTTGGCTGAGAGACTATGACCTTTGTAATCCACCATATTTTTTCCTGGCTCTTTCCTGTTTATATTCACTTCTCCATGTGCATCTATATCCACCAAAAAAGACTATGATG
The DNA here is from genome assembly GCF_046629955.1 of Centroberyx affinis. Classification (NCBI taxonomy): domain Eukaryota; kingdom Metazoa; phylum Chordata; class Actinopteri; order Beryciformes; family Berycidae; genus Centroberyx; species Centroberyx affinis. The sequence goes on along the minus strand of NW_027282520.1, from coordinate 494,184 downwards.
GCAAATGAACACTGGACAAATTCCATACAATGGCCACTAGGTGGCACTCACCGGCGGACACTGGGCCAGCTTGTCTGCTGCCACTAGCTGAACATTAAGATGTTTGGTCTGAGACTTCCCTCTAGTCTTGATCAGTCTGGTCAACACCTACACAACAGCAGTGAAGAGAGGGAGGAGAGAAAGGGAAACAGAGCAGCAGAGAAAGAAAAGATTTTTAGTATTTTACTAAGTAACATGATGGATATCCCTGCATGGCATTAATGAAGATGCTCATCGCTTCATTTCCAGAAAGATACTTAGCAGATACAGCTGATATGAAGAATAGCACGAATGGAACAATTTTATACCACCAGAACCAGGAGTATCAGGTTTCTTTAGTGTACACACTGAAAGTGAAAAATGTTGGAACGCCTGCTCACTCCATGTAATGGACTGACCAGGTGAACCCAAGTCAAAGCTGGGTCACCTTAATGATTTCACCTATTGAATTCCCTTCAATCATGACAGTTAAATTTTTTTAGTCTTGAGAGAATTGACAGGCTGTTTGTCCAAAAGAGGGTGCAACCCAATATTGTGTACGCTCTGGTGAAGCTTGCCTTCGGCGAGGAGATCTTGACATAGACGAGGATGGGGGCCAGGGAGGTCTTGGACACCTGGAGAGGGTGGTTGACTGTGTCTGCGTCCAGCACCACCAGCTGCAGGCTGCGGGCCAGCTCAAAGATACGCTCCACCTCCCCCTGGATCTGGGCTGCAGGAGCAGAGAGTAGAAGGGATGAAGTTTTCTCTAACACCTAACACATCCAGGGAATCAATCAACCCTTTCATTTCCTGCACATACCTGTTTACCTTTAAAATAAAATAAGATTAAGATTAAGACCATATATCAAGGGTAATCGAGGTAGATAAAGTCTGAACAAAAATAAAATGTCTTGAATGAATAGAAAAATGTATGTATTTATATTAGTACTGATAAACTAATTTTCAGATGTTTAACCTCTACCCCAGAATTACCAATGTAAACTACATTGCTGTTCAAGTGACTTTACTGTTTTGGCACTCAAGGATCCTTCAGCTGGAAAGGCCATTTCATGCCATTGCATGTCATATCAAGTAATTTCATCAATGTTAGCACTGCCAGAGCCGTTATGTGAGCAACCCGTATGACAAATGGAGAATGGCTCGCATGACACCTCAGCAGATTGAAAACTGTAAATGTGACAAGACGTATTATTTCTTGTTAAGAAAGGTCTACTCAATGAGACTGCCTAATTAATTGACTTGTCTATAGTTTGCTGAGGTAAATAATACATGAGTGGGGCATGTTGCACTCATGGGAACAGTAATTTAGACATAAACCACTAGCGGGAGAGCAGGAAAGCGAGCAATGGAGGAAGCAGTAGCTGTGGAACTTCAGTCCTTTATGCAGTTCTCAGCAATATCTTACCATGATAACACCTAATTACATCCTACCCACCTGTCTGCCCACTAAACAAACATACAGCAGAAAGCATCGGCTTGTACTGATTTGATCCATGCCCAGTCTAGCTTTAAATGGCTGTGAAGAAAGCAAGCTAATGCCCATATGAATCACAATCTACACATTAAGTACTGGCAATACAGTGGCTGCTGGTACAGCTATGAGGTAACATAAGGAAGGGAGGAAGCGAGGTGGAGCGTTCAAACACAGATGAACTACCAGCTCTTTCAGTCATACATACCGGCAGCATCTGGGTTCAGACAGCAATGAGAAAGACAGAGTAGAGAAAGCCAAGTAAATCTTATCCCCCCTCTGTTTGGTACCCATCCATTCGTTTTCGACCCAAGGGGAAACTTAGAATAGCCTACAATCTCACTGTGGCAAAGAGAGCTGATGCTTTATATTGCCATCAGTAAAGTCATTATCATACAATCTTTACTCAGACAATGAAACAAGGCTATGTCTCAAATGACCTCCTATTTTCTATCTGGTGCTTAATTATCTTAATTTATCTTGATTGTGGTGCATATGGTGATCTCTAATGTACATTATTATCATGCTGTGGTCTAAATTAGTGCTTTTAATGTAATAAGGACTAAGGGTTCATTTATACAATGTATATACATATAACATCACCTTGTTTTCCAAGCAGGTAAAAAATAAGTATCAAGGATAGTTTGCCACTACTATTTGACCCAGGTCAGACTAATAAGCTATGTACCTAGATTGGAGCGGGTGTTGGACCGGTCAATTAAGGCCTTTTTGCCAGGGTTGTTGAGTATGGACCGTTTAGCCAGAGAGATGTCTGCCGTGACCCGTGTAATAGTAATTCTAAAACAGAAAAGAGACAAAGTAACAGGCACTACAACGCAGTTATGATTTTAAATGTTTTTATTTTGTTAATCACCAAATAACAAGGGTGATATTAAAGAATTAAATCAGAACTTACCTGCCTTCAAATCGATGTTTTAAAAAGTCAAATAGTGCTTTTTGCATCATATCTGTAACCTGGAATTCAACAAAAAAACATGGATTTTAATAAAAATTCCACCAGTCAGAGTCTGATTTCCCAAAGGTTTCTCAGCACTGACAGAATCATAGTTCCATTATAAGTCAAGGGCTAAGATGCTTCTGGTCAGTTAGTGAGTGTGTAAGGCAGGTTTACCTCTAAGCCCTTCAGCGATGGCCCCATCAGAACCACAGGACGCATGGTAGGCACTACATCGTACATAGCCACCTGCTCCCCCTACAGCCCCAAGGGAGAGAAAGGGAACTTTGAGTCAGTATTCAAGATATCTGATGGTATTATCTTGAGATTTTGTGAATGTCTGACTGTGAATGTGTGTTCACACTGCGAGCAACATGTCACCAGAAGTTTCTTATGGAGCTGAGCAACCAGGGAAACTTGGCCGATATGTAGATGGTCAACAAGCGGCTGAACAACAAATTAAGGCTTTTTTGCCAGCAACTATTTGCCTCACATGTGGAAACAAATAGTTCTGCCTCACATGTGGAAACTGGGAGAGAAGTTGATTACAGTCAATCAAAGCTTCCCAGTCCTCTACAACATTTATTTGACAGACTACAGGAATAAAACATCTCAAAAATGATGCTTAGAGAATGGTTGCATCCATCATTGGGGTTGATAGTCAGTTCTGAATTAATGTTATTGAGTTTTTTCGAATTATTTTCGAATGATGCTACCTAATTAGCGCTTGCTATCAAGCTATGTCAACCCATCGAGACAATGTAACATTATAAAACACAACACGGAAGCGAAAAATACATGATTTGTAGCTGACCAGACCACAGCAGACCACTACATAGATGCAATCGGAGCTTCTAACACCACCCACAATCGGTCAGAAAAGAGCGACACATCAGCCATGTTGCTCGCAGTGCGAATGCGGGGTGAGCCTGGATGAAAGGTGTGATGTGTTTGTTCTCTTGCTGTATCTATGTCCTTTGTTGCTTTGTAAAGAAAGTGTGATAAATCTCTTTTGCCAACAGTACTTTATAGATTGACTTAATTGACATGGAAAATAAAGATAAAGATTACTGTACTTTATAATGTGTCAACCATTAAGAGCCACCAGCTTTCAGTCACTTACCGGTTTCTTCTTCACCTGCTGATTAGCTGTTCATAGAGAGGGAGGGTAGAGTTATCTAATGTTAACTCAACAATTACCAAATATATTATTAGAAACAATGTATCTTTTTACACAATTGAGTGCAAACTGACCTTGTGAAGGAGGGGTATATTTTTTTGAGTTGTCTTGAGTTGTTTGAGATGCTGCTTTGCTGAAATGAGACAGAAAGTTCCTCAATCAGCTCACTTATCTAATCTCTCACAGAAAAGACTCTGATAAACAGGGAAAACGTCTGAGCAATTCTGATGAGCAACATTACCCAAGAAGCAGATTTTGACTCTGTAGTTTGTAGTCTGTTGCTGGAAGCATTATCCATCTATGCTTCATTTACACTATAACTTGCTACGCCTCAGTCATGGTGAAAGAAGAGCACTATAGCAATATGCCAATGCAATATTGTCAGCCTTAAAAAGAACTTGTGTCACAAAACCTTTCAGTGATTAGCAGTCTCTACAATATATATTCCTTATAGACTGTGTGGGTCACATAAAGTTTCTTCATATAAGATGCACCCATATAACGCTTATAAGATAAATCCCTTGAACCAATTAAGCACACAAAGTTGCTGCCCCAGCCAAATTTTCAAGATTAGGCTGCAAGAAAAACTCTGATAGAATTAATGCTACCTGGTCCTCTAGGTGTGTTTCTGTCAGCCTAAATGGGTTTAAGTCAGCTCAAAATCTTGTACCGTGCAACAAACAGTTTACCTTGAATGTTAACTTGAAGGTGGATCAGCCATCTAGTCAGGCAGGTGCAAGGCACAGGTGCATCCGGGACATGCAACTATTTTAACTACCAACCACTCAAAGTCAAAGACTTGGCAGCAATATTGTGCAGCCTTGCAATTGCTCATGCAACTTAAAGAATGCATGCATATCAGAGTGCTTCTGAGTCACAGACAGATGGTGTTTTCATTTCATTCACAGTACAGAATCTATACCACTGGCTCACCAGCTAGTTGTCTACTGTTTACACTATCTGGTGCAACTGCCTTACTGTTTCACAGACAGAGGCAGATTTTCTTTCATTCACAGTACTGGATCTACTTTCCTGCCAGGCTGATCAGAGTCAGTGCAGCCTATTGACTAACCAGAGGGGAAACATTCCTTTTCTCCCAAAAATAAGTGTGATATGAAGAAAGTCTCCTATACTAATAATACAATTTGGGATTCATTTTCATGTTGTATGCACCTGTACCTTGTTTGAGTTGCACAAACAAGTGCAATGGTACGCATTATTTGTTGACATGAGTACAAGTATTGGTTTTGATTGGTTGGCCATGACATTACTAAATAATATTTGGCTGGGTCGCCCTGCGACTGTCGGCCTGAAAGGTCAGACTGCCTATCGGCGGGAACAGCCTGCCTGGTGAGCTAAGGCTGGCTACATCAGCATCATCTGTTAATCGCTTCTTAAAACTCACTTTCATAGAGTTGCTTTTATGCAATTATCTTCTATTGACTGTCCTTGACCTCCTTCCCCTTTTTCTGTTTTAATATTTCTTGCGTTGCTTACATTGCTTTTCACCTGCTCATCTTTTCAAGAAGTACCTCACATCACCCTTTCCCCACTGATATCACCTCTCTGCTCACTCAAACTGCTTTAAAAAAAATCCCTCTATGTCTCTCCTTAGTGTCAGCTAAATACCTAAAATGTAATGTAATCCTCCACTGTAACATAGCACACTAGGCTTGTGTGCTAGTGTGTGACCACCCTGTATAGAAGGAGCAGCTTACATACTTAGCTAAGGCCTTGGCAGCTTTCCTGGCCTGGACTTCTCTTCTGATGAGGATGGTTTCCAGGTTGACTGGACTGGGGACGAAGCCCACCACACCATCCTCCTTCACCGGTCGTCCGATCCACCACTCATTGTTAAACTTCTGGAGATGGAAAAACAAAATCAGAGGCGAAAGAGTTTGATTCACTCGATTGGTCGCCATTTTTGTTACGTAACTGCATTATTGTAATTTCTTCATTATCACCACAAGAAACTTGTAAATCTGTCAATATACAACATACTGAGATTTCCTCAAGCCAATAAGAACTCTGTATTAGCATGATGAGGTTGTTGCACAGCACCTTTAATCTTCAATATGTCGTTTTCTTATCTACAGTATATCCTTTTCTTAGCTGCTGAAATGACCCAATTTCCCCACTGGGATTCATCTCAACTCATCTCATCTCATCTCATCTCATCTCTGTAGCCCGAGCATCATTTATATAACATAAACGTGAGCCATTTTGTTGATGCTATTATCCCAAGTACCCTATACTATCATATCAGTGTCAGCGCCATACAGCTATACAGAATGATCAACATCAGTCATCAACATCATCTTCCTCCTCCTGCTCCTCCTCTTCATCATCATCACTGCTGTCATCCTCATATAGTTGCTTATGGGCTACCATCCACCTGTCCTGGACAAGTCAGGCACTTCTCAATTCTGAGTGTCAAGCGCAGGTCTCACCAGCTAAGTCTTTGGAATGACTAAATCTAATCCAATGACGCCTGTGTGTCTGTTTCCGACCTCTTTGACGTGTAGGAAGTCTCTGGCCTCGAAGGTGACAGCCTGGCCTGGCACGGGGACGTTGTCGTCGTCTGCTGGCGTGTAGGAGAAGTTGCAACGCACGGCAAACGCCACAGGCTTGTACTAGAGGCAGAGGACAGGTGTACATACAAAATGATCTTGACAAATGGCTGTCTGTCAGTTAACTTATTTATTAAACCATAAATGTGTGTTGGCCGTATCAAAACGTTTATTTATGTAATCTTCATTAAGCAGGCACATCACCTAAGCGCAATTTCATATTTAAAGGAATGGCATAAATTCACCTCTTGATGGGATATGGGGAGGTGATAAACAAAGTGACTGTTAATATGTAATAAACCAAGATGAAATTTTTAAGTGATCTGCCCAATTAAAAAATTAAAAAAGATATGCGTCTTTATAGGATAGAAGTATTGTTAATTAGAGAATACAGTAACTACTTGTAATGTTGAATCATGTGCAGCAGAGACATTATTATTCTATACATATCTTGTGAAGCCAGCATAATTATGTAGTTATGATATAATTATGGCGTGTGTGCCTCAGAGCATGCCGGTGTATCTTTGCGCATGCTGTGTGTGTGTGTGTGTGTGTGTGTACTGTATGTGTGTGTATAATCAGTGAGCTATTTTTAAGTGCCACAGGGTGCCAAAACAGCTCTGCAGGTTTTTTAACAGCTTGCAAATTGTAGAGTATGACCTTAAATCATTCATAAGGAGAGAGAGTTAGATAATGTAGGATTCTGTTTAAATGGGCAGCATATGGGAATAAGAAAAGAAAAAACATATTCCTCTATGAACTACATATTTATTGCTTAACATATGAACATTTCCTACAAGGCCACCCAGTCATAAACAAGCATTATGAGGGTAATGGCCAAATATTCTGCTCTTTTTCACTCAAAACTGCAACTGCATCCTCTTCTTTTAGTACAGTAGCTGCGCTTCCTCCCGACTGAGTCCCTGTTGGTGTTGTAATCCTATCAGAGTCAAATGTCAGCAACGTGCCGATCAAGCTGCTAATTACTCCAGTTTGGAAAGTTTGGCGCTGTGGGAGAGGCTGTGGGGTCAGCATGGGACGGGCCCAGTGTGTTTGCCACCTTAATTACACAGCACCAGTGGGAGCACATTAAATCTGCGAGGGAGGATTTAATTCAATTTTCAGCGGGACCGGCATCAGCAGGCGCAGCTTAAAAGACAAAGTGAGGGGCAGAGTTTCTTATCTGGTGTGATACCTTTATGTCTTTGTGAAATGACCTCCATGAATCAATGCCTAAAGAAAAAACACCTCCTGTATGTATGTAAGTCACACTAAATGGCCAATGCAGGGGAAACTCTGACAATAAGAAGCGAATATCTTGCTTGGCATGACTTCAGATTTTAATAAAACTTTCAATTTTGATAGAATTTGAACAGTCTTATGTTTTTTTCCCCTCTAAAAATTTAGCTTTCCATCCTCATCTAATTCTGTGTCCTAACTGTAAATGAACCAAAGCTGTTAACACTTACTTACACCTACTTTCAATTCAGCATTTTAGTAATGGGTTGTGCATCCCAACTACCACTGACTTCATTATAATTCAAAACTGTGTCTGAAACTCTCTAAAGATCCTTCAGGTTATAACACAATTTTCATCATAGCGAATTCTTTCATTGTCAGTGTTTCTACTCTTGAACGGTATGTGAAAAAATCTATGAGAAAGTGAGACTAACAAGTGATTTCATAATCAGATTACAGATTACAGTCCTAGTATAGCATTATAGTTGTTAATGCAAAAACATTTATTACATCTGAAATTTCCTAAGTAAGCCTATTTGATTACTGTTTGATCAGACTAAGCTTACAGTGCAATATTGCTACGAAGCGGTCAGCTAAAGAGGGTGCAAAAATTTATTTAAACTGAATCAGCAATAATCAACATCTTTCATCATTATCCTTCTCCAGCCATTGAGCACATAAAGGGATGACAAGGATGAAGATATTGCAATGACTCATTTTAATAGCAGAATATTGCTCTGCTAATCCGATGTCCTGATGTCTGTGTTTCCTGTCTGTGATGTAATCATGTCCTTGAGAGCAGCCTGTCTGAAAAATGAGTGTGTGAGGGCTGGGGTGGGGCGGGTGGGCGGGTGGGGCGGGTGGGCAGGTGGGGTGGGTGGGGTTATGCCAGGATGCAACAGTGAGAACGTACCTTAGCCTTCTCCAACTGCACCTGGGCGTTCCTCTCCTCAACGACATCCGAGTCCTGACGCTCTCCCTGAGAGAGAGAGAGAGAGAGAGCGAGAGAGAGAGAGAGAGAGAGAGAGAGAGAGGGAGAGAGAGTAATGATAAGTAGCCTAATCATTCCTCTGTATTGATTTGATGTGATTGTTATGTATTGCACAACCAAAAATGTCCATCTTAACAAGTTATTTAGTCTCATATTCAGTCTTCAAATATTATTTTTCTTAAAACAAGAGAACAATTCTGCCAATTGGGTGAGATAACTCCACTTGTTTCCAATGCAGTTTCACTTGTTTCGGGAATCTTCTAGAAATGTCAGTATCAAGTGAAATTGTCTCACCCCACTGGCATATTTCTTCACTTGTTTTAAGAAAATTACGATCTTAGGACTCAATAGTAGACTTAATGACTAGATGGAGCTTTTTGCAGTGTGGAATGTATTGTAAACAGCAATATTGTCAGTTTGTTGACAGTCGTGATGATAAAGAATCTTTGAAAAAAAAAAGAGACAGAGAGAGAGAGAGAGAGAGAGAGAGCAGTACATGTCAAATCATTTAAAAACAAATCACATCAAATCCATATAAATCACCCAAACACATCCAGCTTAACCGTAGTGAAAGAAAATGCCCGTAGATATCACCAATATATCATTCTTACTCCAGAGTGGATTTGAATCAGAATTGATTCAAATTGATTCAACACCTCTGCGCTAAAGCTTGCGACCTAATAACATTTCCCAGTCATGCCTGCTCAGTCAGTGTTCTTTTTTCCCAGCATCCCACTGCCTTTTAATTGTCAGGAAGTGGCGCATTGGATCCCCTCCTGGGACACTCAGGTTTATGTGCCATGTGTCCCAGAGATTAGATTGTCCCCTCAAAGACATGGTAATTAATGCCCTCTGTGTCATAGCCAGGCGGAGGCACAGCCCCCGCGTCAATCTGGCACTCAAGACACACACTTGCATCCCAAAGTCACAAATCAACTCTTTCCTCCTAGACAGTCCGCTCCCCGATGCATTTTAACAATGCAATGCTCCTGAGTCCTTGGTGTATCAGAGCCAGCATTCTCAAATCAAATTGGTTTCACACATGGGGAGATTCATATTCTGCAGATACTAATGACATTTTACTTTCATAAGGGTTCCATTATTTCATATATTAGTTTTTCTTTTTTACATTTTACGCTGTGTTTATACATTCCTTTACTTATAAACATATACAGCAAACATGTACATGCTTATATCTGTATATACTTAGATATCTACATTTACTTATATATATACATACATATATATGTATATATATATATATATATATATATTAGGGCTGCAACTAACGATTATTTTCATTGGCGATTAATCTGTCGATTATTTTCTCGATTAATCGATTAGTTGTTTGGGCTATAAAATGTCAGAAAATGGTGAAAAATGTCGATCAGTGTTTCCCAAAGCCCAAGATGACGTCCTCAAATGTCTTGTTTTGTCCACAACCCAAAGAAACCAGAAAATATTCACATTTAAGAAGCTGGAATCAGAGAATTTTGACTTATTTTTCTTAAAAAATTACTCAAACCGATTAATCGATTATCAAAATAGTTGGCGATTAATTTAATAGTTGACAACTAATCGATGAATCGATTAATCGTTGCAGCTCTAATATATATATATATATGTATGTATAGACTGCAAAATGTTTGTGTTCTTTCTCTAGACATATTTCTCCATATTTCTGCACATTCTCCCTCTAGTGATAAAACTGTTGGCAGCATATGTTTGCATAATCCCTCAGTTGTTTATATATTTTATTGCTTTTTCCTGTTCTTTCTTATTGCCTACTTTATATTCAATTGCGTGCTTATATTACCTTATCGCTCTGTGACTGTATGGCTAACTTTAAGTTTAAAAACTTTACTGTTGTTGTATTGCTACTATTAATACTACTACTACTACTATTACTACTAATTAATATTTTTTAATGCTAATTGTCTTCACAGTATAATGTGCTTTTCTCACACCCTTGCAGCTTCCAGAATTCAAACCCAACACCCACATTTCTGCTTGATAATAATGCTTGCTGTTATCTCCCTGTGTCTCACCTACAGTTTGCTTCGGTCCAAACTATAATGGAAACCTTTACTTTGTGGCATTTTTGTATTTGGCTCAACTAGGTTCACAGTGTAGAACAAAAGTCACATGGACTCACAAGTAGCGTAGTAGTGGAGATTTGATAACCTGTCATCCTGTGAGGTTAGATGTTTTGACAGCAACTAGAGTCAGAATAAATCTGATTCCAGTCTCTGTAACTTCAGCTAAGCATGATGGACTAGTTTGTACTGTTTGCAGTAATTTGCCTTCTCTGGTGTTCATTCCAGTTAAGAACACAAGAAGAAATAGCTGAATAGCTGAAGACTGCGCTCATTGTCCAAACTTCATGTTCAACTCCGCCAATGGACAACGGGCTCGGTCTCCCCTCTGCTCTCCTTTACCCCCTCGCTCTTGCTCTCTAAGTTATTCCAAATGAATGCACGCTGCACTGTATGCCACTAGTGAGAGGCTCTGACTTTGACAATGATGGATTATCCAGCGTGTCATTGCTAGGCCAATAGTTATGGTGGACCTATCTTCAACTCCAAAACGCTCAGCTGCAATAGCTTGTACTCTGAGGGGAAGTGAGAAGGCAGAGGGAGAGATGGAGGGAGGGAAGTAGGGAGGGAGGGAGGAATGGAGAGGGAGGTGAGGGAGGGAAAGAGGGAATTCATAAGTAAAGACTGAAGTAAGGATAAATGGTGAGAATGAAGAAAGGACACAATGAAGGAAGAGGATGAAGAAGAACGTTGAAATGATGAAAATGGTGTGTTGATGGAGGTGAAGAAAGACAAGAGGAGAGGACAAATTAGCAGAGTTTGATGAGCGGACTGAGAAGAGGGACTTTATGTTATCGCAACATTGTAAATCAAGGGCATAAGAGTCAGAGAAAGGATGGATACAGACATAGTGATGAAAATGAAAGCAAGACTAAGCTCTAAAAGTGCGCCCACCTCATTCAAAGTAAACACCTGCGACAGCCTAAATAGGAGGAGGACATCGACATGCAGAGGAGCAGCAGGGAGAAGGAGAAAAGATATGAAGGAGGCGGGGAGAACGGAGGGGAAGGGAGAGGAAAGGTGGAAGAAGAAGAAAAAAAAGATACTAAAAGTGTCAAACAAGGTAACATGAGACAAAAAAGGAGGACGACGGGATATATTAACGAGGTGGGGTAAGGATGGCAATTTGCAGAGAAAAAGGAGGTGTTGAATTTAGGAAGAATGTTGTAGAGACAAAGAAAGAAGAGTCAAGAAAGAGAATTAGACGTCAAGGAGAGGGAATAAGAGAGGAGGAGGAAGTATTTTTCCCTCGGGCAGAATTATGCCCAGGCGCATGTTTTTGTTTACCCGTGCCTGGTGTAGACATCTGTTCGCACAGCACCCGCCTCTCCTGCAAGCCAATGTCACCCAGCCAATAGCAGCTACAAAACGCCCCCGCTGAATTATTAAACAATGTTAAGCTTGCTACTGCAGGTGACTTAGAGATGTTTATTGTCTGGGAGAAGGAAAGCACTGCAAAAATCTGAGATTTTAGATTCATTATTGACCGGCCTCTTACATAGCATTACCCTTATATATACTATGAACCATGTGATTAAGATTCATATAGGCCTAATTAATTATTAAATGTGATTCTGGATTGTATGTTCTGGTAGTACAAATTGTGAAAACAAAAGCAATCCTCACAGTTTTTAAATAAATGTTGGTATTTTCTTAATGGTTTTTGTTTGACTGTGTGCCATACCTATTAATACTATTAGATTTCACAGAGCAACTTATTTTGCAATAAGATGATGAATCACCCCCCCCCCCCCATATCACCCATAATTCCAAATGTATAGTATTGCCTGTTTATTTTAACCTTGTCAACCCCTGCACTCCAACCAAAATGTCCATTAAAGCACAACTCATTCTTGAATTCAGTCTGTCATTTTTTGCAAACCTCGCCTCTCCATTCATCATCTCTCCATCAATCTCCCCTTCCTTTCCCTTTGCTCTTCCTTCTGTCCCTCTCTGTCTGTCCATGCAGGCTATTGGAGAACCATCCCAGCCCATTAATGTGATTATGTGGCTTAGAGGCTGGGCAAAGGAGGGTGGAGGAGAAGGATGCGGGTGAGCAAGTAAAGTCACGTTCAAAGTCCCTCTCCCAGGCGCTACCTGAAGGTGACTCCTTTCCCACTCAAAAGTGTTTACACAGCTCTTTCGGCATGTGCCAGGGGAGCGCATTAGGAAAAGAGTGTCTGATTGGGGAGATGGACTCCATCCCTTAAACTAAAATAATCAAAGCCATTGAGTCACCAGGAGCCAGCTGGCTAGCCTGGAGCATCCCATTCCCAAGAGGACAAACTAAACTCTGGACTGGATCTTAAAGAGAGTCAGAATCTGAGACTGACGGTGAGTTCATGCTAAGCATAATTGGAGCAGTTTATTCAAACTTGGAGTGAGAGCATAATCTGAACCAACTACAACAAACGACCCCAAAAGGCAAGGTTTTATTGGTATAATGAGATGAATTTTGACATCTGATAGCCAGCAGTTCCTCGTGTTTGGAAAGTATAACAAAACTAGAAGGGCACTCGGAGAGCACAGACCTCCGCCAAGGTTTGTGCTATTACTGCTTGTTCGTGAGTCGGATCCGGATCCGCTCCAAAATTTAATGGGTTCTTCCTTGGCCCATGCTACACCCTTCCACGAAGTTTCATGAAAATCGGGCCAGTAGTTTTTCCGTAATCCTGCTAACAGACAAACAAACAGACAAACAAACAAACGGCACCGAAAACATAACCTCCTTGGCGGAGGTAATGAACCGAGGGCAAACTGCAGTCTGCAGAACTGATGCTTAGCTTCTGCTGTTTCTTCATGTTCTTAAACGGTATGAACACCAGAGAAGGGAATTACAGCAAAGAGCGCAGACAAGTCCATCATGCTTAGTTAAAGGTTCAGGGAAGGGAATCTCCCCTCAAGCAGCTCAGAATACAAATGTACAGCAAATGTTGCAGGTTACACACTCTGGACAATTAATTATAGATATCAAAGTGACAAGTGGCATGAGGAGGGAGCTAACAAGTCTGATATGAGATATTAGGAAAAAGCTATACTGTAGATCAAAGTAGGGTGCAGGGACCACCAGGGGTCCTTGATGAGGATCCAGGGGGTCCTCTGGCAAAATAAGGAATAGCTCAGTTTCACTGTTACTTCACTCCCTAGAAGAGAATGAATCATGATGACTGATTTGATCATAGGTTTCACTCTCCCCAGCAGTGCTGCTACCTCCCCACCTACAGTATAGCGTTATATAATTCTTTACTAAGTCACTAACTACAAAACTCACCTCAGATGGAAATCTTATCAAATGGGGTTTAATGTTCTTTTTGGGGTCCTTGATGTAAAAAAGTTTTGGGACCCTTGCTGTATACTTTTATTTCATCATTTTGAGTTTTTGAGGAGCATTTTAAGATACGCTGGAATCCTATGATAGTGATGAATCAGCACAAAATTCCTTCCCAATAGCTCAATGCTGGAAAGAATGTCTAACAATGGTTCAGGGGTATAAACTCCCATCAAGGCAAGAATGACATACATATGATAAATATAAAATAATTGTGCTGTCCTTCATTTCTACTGTATCTTATTCCAAAGTCCTGAAAGGGTAGATGTGGTATGTACAATAGATTTGGAATCTCAAAGAAAAAACATCCATCCATCCATGCATTCATCCTTTCATCCATCCATCCATGCCTGGCCTGTGTACCCTTGTGTCACCAAAGATACCCTCCCCACTGCACACTCCCTGAACATATGGAGAGATGTTTCCATGGAAACCATTTAACCATTTAAAGAAATATGCCACCTAAGCATAAATGACTCCCACTGATTAAATACCTCTGTTGTAACTTGTATGCAGTGATCCTGGGAGAATGTGACACCATCATTTAGTCACCTCAGCCCCTGTGTGGGGGCTGAGGTGACACACCTCCCCAACACACCTCCTCCAACTGTATGTTCACACCTCCAAAACGATGAATAGTGCTCCACAATGTTTGTAAAAGCAGCGGCGTCCTCATCGATTAATTAAACACACTCTAACAGTAATTCAGCAGTACATCTGAATCAATGGGAGATCCATAGAGGGGCTATGGAAGTGACAGTTACATCTCCATAGAGAATGTCAGTATAATTAGGTCAGCTTGGCAGTGTTCACCACTGCTGCTACTGTACTTCTCACAGTCAGAGACAGCGAACATCTCATGATAACTCATGATTCAAACCAGTTGACACACTTAAACGCCAGTCAAATACATGAATGAACACACACACAGAAGCATTAGCCAGCCACAACACAAACAAACACAAACCCACAAAGGCAGACAGCTGAAGTCTTTTAAAAGATACAGAGAGAAACGGAGAGAAACAAAGACACACTCTAAAATAAATGCATGCTTGCTTACCCTGAATGCTACATGCATGCTTCTCACATGCCTCACACTTTGGTCCAGCATCACCAGAAAGTATAAAGCATCAAACAATCCACATAAAAGCTGAACTATGTGACAGTGCAACTCCACAGTGACTGAGAGAGCCGGGTTCAGCACACTCTTGCCTATATGAGGGGTGGGTGGGCAGACTAAAGAGGGGTGGGTGTGCGTCTGGGAAATCAGCGTGTGTGTGTGTGTGTGTGTGTGTGTGTCTGTGCCTGGCAGGCTGTGACTTTCTGTTTGTCTGTGTTGTATGTGTTGTGTGATGCATTTTTACCACTTGCTCCACCACATGCCTGCTGCTTACTGCGTCTTGCTTGCTGCCGCCAGCTCTAGCTCACCTGTAGCTGTGAAAAGCAGCGCACATCGACTCCAGCATGAGGAGATCTGCGGTGCCTCCAGCCCATGAAATCTGAGCAGCTCGGTGACCTCAGGCTTTTAGAGGGGCAGTAAGCTCTAGAGGTTGGCAGTTCATCCCGAGTTTAGTTTAGTTTAGTTTAGTTTAGTTTAGTTTAGTTTAGTTTAGTTTAGTTTAGTTTACTTTTCTTTTCCTTTTCCTTTTCCTTTTCCTTTTCCTTTTCCTTTTCCTTTTCCTTTTCCTTTTCCTTTTCCTTTTGTTTTGTTTTGTTTCGTTTAGTAGCACATACATTTACAATAACATAATAGATAATTGAGACAAAAAAAAAACAAACTGTGCTGGATCCATTGAGGCAATAGCAACATTAAGCAAATCAGGAGGTTTTAATGCCCCAGGAGAATATAGGACGGAGCCAAGACAGTGAGAAGTGGACTCGCACCAGGTCTGGGGTCAATCCACTTTAAATTCAATCAATTCAAAATGTGACAGGAAATTGCACTTCATTGACTAATGACAGAGCATTCATTCTAAATTACCTCTTAACAGGTTGAATGTACCAACTTTCCCAAGCCAACAGTATTCCAATATTTGAACTCTGAAGAAAATCAACTTCCTGAATGTATTGAAGTGAAAATGAATTTGACTCGACCCTGACTTACACACTCTCTATGTCCTCTATACACTATTATCTTCACTAATGGGCAGGCATTTAGTCGATTGCCCAGCCTCCCTCTCTCCCTTCCCTCTGTCCAAGTTCTACATCAGTGGAGAGCAGAGATATATGGGAGGTTGAGAATAGAAATTAGGAGTATCTCTCTGGGTTCTTATGTGGCAGTTATTGCCTCTAGGCTTTTTGCTCAGGATGCCCAAGTGCCTCTCTCATATGGAGCAAACATTTCCAAAGGGACAAAACTACCATACAATTATCTGAAGCATAATGCAAGAGATGCAACAGACTATCAAATAATCAATCTGTAGGGCACTTCTATGATTTAACTCCAATACAACAGCACAGCTCTCAGGACATTTCTTCCATATGTTAGAGAACTGGAACCTAAAAATCTCCAAAAAGCAACAATGTAAGAGGCTGTTTTTCTACTCTGTTATATTCTCCTCTCTCCTGTGTAAATGTAGAGTGCCAAAATGAAAGCTGAGACGTCTGTAGCTGCTACCTACGCTGTTTTGTGAAATCGGGACCTAAATATCTTTCTGATTTAAGTTCAAAACAGTTTTCAAAGCTGTTTTAAAATGAATATATACTGCCTCATAAGATCATATTATGAAAAGTTTGTGCTTGTTTGGGTTGATATTGAACTTGGCTGCCTCCTGCACATAACTGTCCATGTTATTGAGCCAGCTGAGAGACGGATGCAGGCCTGCTTGGGTCCAGAAACGGTATAAGCACAATCCGAAAATCCTCCAAAAGGAATTCAAGCTCACTCTGCTGTGTGTGCATGTTGTCTGTGTCTGTACATGGGAGCAGGTGTGTGTGGGTGTGCTGCATATGTAATTGTGAATTCATGTGAGGGAAGAGAAAGCGAGCGGGGGGAGGTCGGAGCAGGTAGCTTTATGATCAAACATCAAAGTGTAAAAGACCCAGTTTGTGAGAATACCCTCTGTAATTAGGACTAAAGAAAAAAGAGTGATCAACATCCTGTGTGCAGAGTTTCATTAGTGATTTCCAGAGCTGTTAAAAAAAACATATCATGTTCACACATCAACCTCCTAGTGGATCTGCAGATACACTATATTCTTATGTAGAAGACTACAATCGCTGAATAAATAATCTGGCTGGCGAGCTACAGTGGACAGAGTCATGTATCAAAAAAGGACAAAACACTGCCTGCTTCCCAAACATCCCTTACTACAAAGCATTATGGGCCGTGGAGCAGGTCACTAATCTAATTGTGACTAATTTCCTGTCGGCCCTTCAATGAGCTGCTGGCGCTGAGCCCAGGTGTTCACAAATTCCTCATTTTTGCCTATAAATGTTTTCTAGTGGCTATTCCAGTGGCAGAGGAATACTGATAATTTATCGGATAACTCTATCCTGTTACATTTAGCTGGTGCTCATTTACTGGCACTACATGCGTTATTCATCACTGCAATGATCACCTTGCTGCTCTTGGTGATTATCAGTGTGTTCATTTGCATACAGTGTTTGTTTGGATCCAGTTTTCCCCAGGTCCTGCCTTATCAGCTGCTTTGCATCATCTGTCTGGAGGAGACTGGCACCTTGCCCTCTGCTTGATACGACCATACAGCAGATATGGCCAGGCTGGCACCTCCACCTTTACTTTGGCATGAACCACAGTCTGTGGAGTTAAAGGCTGCATTACAGCCCATAGAATTCCAATTATAGATTGAAGGTGGCAGGGCATCTCAACTACAGTAAATATAATTTATCTTAAATGAGGTTAATATGGGTTTGATCATTATTGGTCATGTTGCCAGTCTGCAGTTTCAAAGGAAAGAAAGACTTCAAATGTGGAACTTATTACAATTCCTTTTTGATGAATTTATGTTTGTCTGTGATCAGGCCACACACTCAGTCCATAAATGTGGAATAATAAAACAACGGTGACATCCATTTTATAACTTCTGCAATCTCCAAATGATCATTTCAATTTTACAGTGAGAGTGCAACGAGAGATTTTACTGAGAGAAACTACACTGTCATCTAGTCATTCATAGCATTTAGCTACTATTGTAAAGAGGTTGTGCATATTTGACTGAACAACAGAAAGAAAAAAATAGGATGAAAAAAAAAATCACAGCACCAAAAATTAAATTGGAAATAATCATTAAAGGGGAAAGAGCAATGTGTATTTGGGCCTCCCTCTCTCTCTCTCTCTCTCTCTCTCTCTCTCTCTCTCTTTCTCTCTCTCTCTCCCTCTCCCTCTCTCTCTCCCCATCACTCTGGGTCATGATTGTCTCTGAGTAAGGAGATTAAGATAGCATGCGTCAATCCAGGATTTAGAGAGAGAGAGAGACAAATGCAAACTCCTCACAGAAAGCCAACAATACTGCTTGGGCTGCCTGTGCTCAAGCTCCCTGGCATCAGATAGCTGCATTAATAGTTGCATTAATATTATCTATATTACTTAATGCCTGGCCTGCTTGGGTTCTGTAATAGATACATTTCATCTGTAGCTCATGGATGGCAGGCTCTGCACTTCTGCACTGCACAGCTATGATGCAACATGATTACAGTTGGTTTAAGGAGGGGCATGGGGGGAGGGGGGTGTTATGACAAAACATTTTACCAAGCATTCCTGTTATGTTCATTTCTCACGTATAGCATAGAGGCAATTACTGACGCACCACTATCACTGTAACTGTCACCACTGTCACTTTTCTGCAGTGCGAGCAGAAAAAAAAATCTTGTCAGTATAAATAAATAAGTAGATACAAACAAGAAAACAATCCAATCCTAAACAGGAAAGCCATCCTAATCCAAATGAAGGAGCTCTACCAAGTCTTCTTCTGCAACTTTCCAGACAGCCCCAATACCTTGCTCCACTTCCTGCCGGGCAGGAGAGGAGGTACCTGGATGTAATGCCCCAGTAACAGCTACTAAGAGGCTTTTCCTATTCTGGGTAACAAGCAGTGGGCCAGCACTGACCAGCACAATACAAGACAGTGAGCAAGGTTTCCTCACCAAGCAATCAAGAAATCTCACTGCATTTGCTTTTTACTGTAGGTATTCAGATTTCAAGTGAAATAAATCTCTTTTATGTTTTCCAGGCAAATGAACCACCAGAATATTGTAGGCTATTGAATACTATAATGAAATTGTAACTGAAATTCAATTCTATTCTGTAATATTCTATTCTGTTATATTCTATACTGTATATAAGGTGAGAAAAAATTCAGGAAATCATGTGTGTCTTGATGGCTGATGGCTTGCAAGAATGTACATGTGGGACTTGACTGCATACCCTGCTGTGAAGTCAACATTGTAAAATGTTTGCACCTTCAGCTGCCGTCTTAACATGTAGAGAGACAATAAAGAGACAGAAACTTTTCCCTAAACTCAGATCCAGCTGGACCAGGTCACACACCGAGTTCACAGCAGGTCTTGTGCAAAAGTAATAGATGAAGGAGGGGTAAAGGCTAAGAACAGTTTATTCCTCAATATATTCTTTACAGCCCATGTGTTATGCAACTCTGTACATCTCTGTAATCCACTGCGAGAGGCCTATAGATCCTATGGTTTGCCCCTGAACACATGTCCCACACATGACACAATACATGCGTGTTGATACGCATCTCTATCCGCCCTGCACACTGTGCCTGCTCTAGTCCACAGTGCAATGATGTGGAAAGGCCTCACACAAGGATTAACGCTCAGTGCAACAGATGGTGCATTCTCCTACCCTTCCTGCTCAACGCGCGCGCGCACGCACGCACGCACACACACACACACACACACACACACACACACACACACACACACACAAAATATGGAATATATTACCTTTTTCTTGGGTGGCATGGCGGTTGAAGCGATCTGCTAGTTGTTCCACGGTTGTAACGGACAGTTAAAAGTATGGTTCACCTGGCTGCAGGAGAGGAGACATGGACCCGTGTGTCACGAGATTGGCTTTCACCTCTCAAAGCATTCGAGTGGATTTATCCGAAACGGTCGTTCAGTGATTAAAAAAAATAAAGCGCCGTTCTTTAACCGCGTAAACTGCCGTTTCGCGCGTAAAGGTGAGATGTTTCCAAAGGAGCCGCGACGCGCAGGCAGCCCGGAGGCGACACACGGATGAGTGGCGTGAAGGGTTTCACTTAAGTCTGTATTGTGAGTTAGTGTGTAGTTACCCTTTCCCGAGCCCTAGAGGCATTAAAGGCTTATTTCTCGGCGTGGCATCTGTTGCTTCGCACACCGCTCACCGCTCACTCTGACCTCAAGCACTCAGCGACCAAACTAAATAGGTGTCCAAACCGTCCGTGCGCGCTGAGTAACGCTGAGTGTGCAAAGTGGGGAATTTATCATTTATGTTGTTGACTAGTTGGCTACATCCGCTGCGCGTGTGACGCCAGATTAGTGTGTGGATCCAAACAACTTGCTGGGGGTTTGGCTGCACAAATAGGAGTATTATAACAGCTTGGTTCCAAAATAGCAAGATGACATTTAAAGGCTAGCAGTACATAATGCATTTTTTTGTCTTTAAAGTACAGCTGTAGAACAATAGGTAGGCCTACATTTGTCTGGTGGATGTGTTATTCACCATAATTTATACTATTCATCACATGAGCATAATCATCTTTTTCTCTGACCACATTAGCCCAGGGTCATTATATCATTTTTTTTCAGCATCCTACTGGTCAAGTATCAACCCAACACTATTACACAGGCTGGCCCAAACTACAGTACCTAAACTCAGCAAGTGAAAGCTGGGAACTCAGTCACCCCAGCAGTGATTTCTTTCTTTCCATTTATCCTCAAATTACCCTCATATGGTGGAACTGATTAGGTGTGAATCCATGCATGTGTGTGAAACCACGTGTAAATGTATGCATGCATGTATGTAGATAGACACACTACTACATAAATAGCATAAAACATCCTTTAAAGGTAAGCAACGTTTTGCGGTCCATTTGGCACTGTGGCCTGTAGCCCAGACAGCCAGGCAGGGGGGCAGCAGCAGATGGGCGATGAGGGGAGGTACCCAGATCTCCAGGGAGGCTTTGGGAGCGGAGGGACACACATGAGTGTGTTACATAATGGAGAATGGAAAATTAAATATCCGGGGCTGAGGTGGGCTGGGCCGGGGTGGGACAGTGTGGGGCGAGGTGCTGTGAAGCTGACCTCAGTGGGTCAGACACACACACACACACACACATACACACATACAGATACACACTTAAACACACTCCCCATACCTATTAATATCCTATCTACTTAATATCCCCACTGTTGGAACGGCCATTAGGGTTCAGGCCACTGTACACATGCTACGACACAGTCTTACACACACACACACACACACACACACACACTCACACGCACACACACACACAGTCACAGAGCCAAATACATACACACACACTAATACAAGCGCGTGTACAGCAGCTATACGTCTTGCTGCTAGTCATTTGATGAAGTAGCACATTACTCATCCTTATTTCTGTTTCTCTGTGTTTTACACCAACAAATAATCCTATCAAGACAAAGCCAGGACAGCTATGGTCACATATTTATCACCTGTGTTTGTTTGGGATTTTATGTTTATCTTGCTTCTTCAGTGCCGGAGTCTGCAAAATCAAGATGACAGTTTATGTCTTTGTCGAAAGGAAAACAGGAGACAGGAGGCAATCATAAAGATATATTATGGTGTTGTGTTCTGTTCTATTCTATTCTAGAGTGTTTGAGTAACACTAAAATAATATATCACATATCCATATAAGGTTGTCAATGCAGCTGTACTTCACCGCAGGATTCCGCAGCAACACTTTCTCTCAAAACGTCACTCACTGTAAACCCAAGGTCCCAACGTTTAGCCCATGACCTGGGAGTGAACCAGACCCGGGGCTTTACGAAATCTGCTCTATGACACCTCAAATCTCCTCGAGCAAGAGCCAGCTCTTAGCCCCGGAGCGCCAAAGAAATACCCAAATTGTCTCCCGCTTACTTTCGCTCACTCTAAGCACAAATGTGAAGTTATTACATAAGAGAGTCTGATCTTTCCTGTGGTGCTGAAAGCAGCTATTCATGAAGTACATGAAGAAGCGAAAATATCCTGTGAGTAATCGAAACACATTGAAGCAGTTATATGTACATTAGCTTATTTTTATTCAAGTGTCATGCACCCCAGCAGCCCACATGGGCCTTGGAAGACACTCTGCATCCATGGATCACGCTGCAACTGTGTACAGTCTAATCATATCCTCACCCAAACTCAAGTATCATGCATGCAGAGTATGCAAGTGTTTCTGCCAGAATCTACAAAGTGTATAATGAAGTTTCTTGCACTGTAAGCCCATGTGGGAGTTTCAAACTGCTGGGATGGATGGCAAACTCTATATTCTGACTCAAATTTTTGAATTATAATAATGCAAACATAAAATTCAAAACATAGATTATGCTTTCAAATATTTCAATTACTTGAGCTGCACTTGACAGACACTTGGATGGTGTTAAATGTGGACACAACACAAAGTGGATGCAAGTTAATATGATATAAGATAAATCAGGTGCTCTCTATATATTTCCATTATTGTATATTCAACTGCTACAGTATTTCTGACCAAAAGATTGACACCTTATCAACCCAATACAGAAAGGAACAGCTCATATGATGCACAGTACTGCATTATTCACAGAGCCACTAACACACAACCCCACAAAAGCGTACAGTACGCCTCTCTCATCTCACCCCCTGCCACACTCCCTCTGTACACACACCAGTGCACACACGTGCCCATGTGCACATGTGCTGTCACACACACACATAAACACACATCTGTCCCTAAGCTTCTTACAGGCCGGTACGTGTGTGTGTGTGTGTGTGTTTGTGTGTGTATGTGTATGTGGTGTAAAGCTGGGGCTCGGCACGCACAACTCCAGGCGAGGCTCCAGACCTCGGTCCCCCACTCTGCCTTCTATCAATACCGCCAGCTGGAAAACACACATCTGCTTGACCTTAAAAACAGAATTAATTGAATTGTCGCCAGCAAGTGGACAGAACCAAAATGTTTAACACTTTTCAATTCTCTCTTACATTAAAGTCATTCAGCTGTGTGTCTTGCCTAATTGGGAAACTCAGCATAATTTGGCCCCTCCTGCTCCACACTCACTGATTTGGGCCTAATTGGTGCTTCATGGTGTGAGTGTTTTTTTTAAATTGGCCCGGCAGCATGGTGTCATGCAGGCTGGAGAAGAGCGCCAAGGGCTTTAGGACAGCTTTGACTGCACAGCTGTTGGAGGAGGGGGGGACACAGCAAGGCAGATGCGCAAAAGAGCCATCAAAGACAACGTCCTTTGCTGGTATAGACATGTTTTGCTAACTGTCTTGTCCAATAAAAACTCATAAGAACTCACATATTAGCCCAATGGATCCCTGAATTGAGCAGTTTTCTATAAAGGATGATCTTCCTGAGGTCCCAACCTGAGCAAACAACTCTGCACATCAACTGTGTTTTGAATCTGCGTGATGCCAAAACGCTGCGGGTTGAAATTCCCAAACTCGTCTATGAACGTACAGGCAAAGATAACAAATTCCAAAGCAGATAAGGCAGACAGAAATGAAAAAGCACTCAAACTGACCTGTTGTAATCCTCCCACAGCCGTCCCCCTCCCCCCTCCCCCCTCCCCCCTCCTCCACTCCCCTCCCCACCTACAGCCAGAGACGCAGTACTCACCCAGGAGACATTTTTGTTCTTGGGCACTTTTGACATGGCTCGCTGGTGGAGCAGGGCCCAACTCCCGATCCCTTCCACTCAGCGTCCTCGCGCACACAGAGCCCAGTCCACCTCAGCAGCAGCCAGCTGGGCATGGAGACAGGCTTTTCATTTGACTTCCTCCACTGTTCCCTGTGCCAACAACCCTTACCAGATAAATCTTACATCTGCCTGGAACGTCGCCCTCCAATCACACCCAGCTAAACATGCTCAAAAATAGACCCAAGAAGGAGGAGGAGTGGGAGAGAGAAAGATAAAAAAGAAGGATAACTGCTGGCAAGTTGCACTGTCGGAGGCAGAAATAGAACACGCAGAAAAGTTCAGCCTTCCCTCCTGATTCCTCCTCTTCCTTCCTCTTGTCACTGGCTGTCCCCCCCTCTCTTTGGGTTCATAATGTGTTTGAACCCTGCATGAATACGCGACCAAACATCTGGCCGATGCCCCTCCTCCGTGATGCCGGAGGCTGGCGCCAGCGAGCGGCCAATCCTGCCCTCCCCAACAGCTGGGAGAGGAGAGATTTAAAAGAGAGGGATGGAGGGAGAGATGGGAAGGGAGGGAGGAATAAGGGGAGAGGGATAGGAGAGACGAGCCAGAGAGAGATGGAGAGAGGCAGAGGGATGGAGCGACGGTGAGAGCACAGGAAGCACGATGGAGGGATGAAGGGAGAGAGAGTGAGCGAGGGAGGGAGGAAGAGGAGGAGGTGATGGAGTGGAGGAGGAGAGACGACTGGAGAGGGCCAGTCGGTGTAGGTGGAGCAGCAGAGGGCATGTCGGGGCGGCAGGTTACTGATCCCCACCGTGGGATTATGTAAAGACAAAAACATGTCGGCTCAGGACATGGAATTGGTTATTGTGAAATATATTTCACCATGACTTGCTCAGTCTCTGCCCCTTTCTCTACTACAGCAGTGGGACTGAGAGAGTGGGAGGGAGTGACGGGGGCGGAAACAGAGAAAGAGAGAGAGAGACACACAGAGAGAGAGAGACTGTATGTATTGCTTGTCTATGCTCCTGTGCGTGTTAGCCCATCAACTTGCATGTATGGTTTTGATTCGAAATCATCATCGGACTGGTGAGCTCCTTGCCTGTGATTGGTCAGAGAGAGATAGTGAAGGAGGGAGGGACTGAGAGAATGAGAGGTTGATGGTATTATAGATGGATCTCACTCTTTGCCAAACCCAAATCCCAACCTCAGTTTTACCGTGCTCCCCTCTGGAGTCCCAAAGTCATAAACTAGGTTGGAAACCTTTGAATATATTGCACTCTCAAGTTTGAAAAGGTTACTTTCAAAATGTAATCAACTACAGATTACAGATTACCTGCTAAATTTGTAATTGATAACATAATTCACTCAAACTCAGAAATGTCATCTGGTTACTTTGGTTTACTTTGTTCCCCAAATCCATAAGATATTGGAAAATGTATTCCAGTTCACAGATGCAGTTTAAATAGTTTTACCAATCTAAAACCATAACCCAAACATTTCTTTAACTTGGGCAAAATTCTGTTCGTTGCTACCATCTCAACCTAAACACCTTTTCCCTTCAAACATGATGTGTTTTATTCAACAACTGTAATCAGATTACTGCAACCCCAGCACATTCAATCCACTATCCTCAACTCTTTTCATTCTATAAAAACACATAGCTGAGCATCCTAGAGAGGCTGGTGGTCCTGCACAGAGACTCATCTATGATTAACAATCCCATCGCCTCCAGTGAAGTAGGAAACAGCAGTGTGAGGAGGCAACAAGTCAATACCAACCACAGCTTGTTACGTTTACCAAATCCACAGGATTCAGCATCAAAATCGATGTCCATCCCGGCTCTGTATGGATCTGCGCTGCCTATAGATCCACTCAACAGTAGTGAGCCACTGCAGCAAAAAAAATAAAAAATAACCCAAAATAAAAATGAGTGTATATTTTGTATAACTTTAGTGCTGTAGTCTGCACTAGAACTGACATTAAAACAGAGACGGACATAGAACCAAAACCAAAAACTCCCACAACCACTGCTATTAAATGTAGAGGAAATACTGGTATGAATAAATCTAAATGTGGTACCTGTGGATCTGTCAATCACACCCCAGAATAATGATATAGCATTGAATATAACATTGTGAATATAATAATCAGATCAGACCAGAAGTCAGCAGACGTTCATGGTCATGCTGTGAGACAGAGGGCATGTTTCAAAACTGTTGAGTTCCCTCCTCTCCTTGTCTCCTCTCTTTCACCCGTACAGATTTGAAGACACGGGACAGGTGACAGCAGGTGAATATACACTCCAGGAATCAGATTTCAGGACAGTTAAAATTTGTCGGGAAGCAGGTAAAGAGAGAACCTCACTGTCAACACTGAAAATCAGACAAGGTAAATGCTTCCACCCAGTGACATTATCTGTTCATTCAAATTTTTAAGCTTTCTCTCCACAGTCTCAAAGTGTGATGTACGATTATCTCCAACATTCACAATCCTGCTCAAACTGAGGTTCAGGTATACAGCAGGCGAATCCAGGTCGGGATGCACAGCTTTGCCTGTTTCAGTTGGCTGGAATCTGTTGTTACATCTACTCTGCCTTGTAAACCAATGATTTGCTTGCAAGGCTTGTCTCAAATTGTTTTTGAGGTCAGTGAAGGGGGCTTTAAGTATTAAAAACCATGTGAATCAGTTGAAATCCCCCCAAAGTACAGTGACATAGTGACATGGTACAGTACTGAGGCGTACTGCGGCCGGACACACAAAACTGCACAAAACAAATTTTAGGAAGTTCTTATAAGAAGGCTAATATTTTCTTAAGATAAGTCTCATCTTTCTTATGAACTTCGATTGGTTTCATACTTACGATCTTCTGAAATAGGGCCTACCTGACAACCGTGATGTAAACAAGCATAAAAGGGGGATTTTCCTCTCTGTTTTAACCCATAGTACTTACATCTAGAAAACAATTTTGAATAATTATTTAGGCTGTAAAACTGGTGACTGCCTTTTGGCTAAAGATTTCCTAAGTGTGACTGTCTCATTTGCTCGCTTCTTTTCATGAGACACATAAAAATAGTGAAAAGCTAAACTTTACAATAAAATATTAAGCTTAAAATGTAAGATACAGTAAGGAAAACTATTAATACTTTGAAATATATACTACTTGTTTAAAATGTGTTTAAATGAATGAATTTAGAGGCTTACCTTTTTACTGCAACTATTTTAAGACAAATGGAAGGAGGGGCCTTTAATGGTAAGAAAAAAAGAACAAATTTGAGAATGCTTTCAAGAATCTGTATTATTATTAGTATCATATAGAATTGTAAGTATTTTCCTAGGAAGCAAAATTAAGAAGAAAGTTAAGAAAATGCATAAAACCTATTTTGATGAATATCAACTTGTCTTAACTTTTTCTTAAGACTAAAGTTACAAAAAAATAGCACTTAAGAAGATTTATCTTTCTAAGGACGCTGTGTAAATCAGGTTAGGCCCTGTGTAATATACCATTTGCATAATGGGGCTAACGGCTGTGGCCTGACCTGATGGCAGCCCCGCCCCTCACCTGTTGGCCGGGCCGTCCTGACAGAACTGGCATTCTCAGCACGGCATTATAAAAACTCAAAGTGTGATGTACGATTATCTCCAACATTCACAATCCTGCTCAAACTGAGGTTCAGGTATACAGCAGGCGAATCCAGGTCGGGATGCACAGCTTTGCCTGTTTCAGTTGGCTGGAATCTGTTGTTACATCTACTCTGCCTTGTAAACCAATGATTTGCTTGCAAGGCTTGTCTCAAATTGTTTTTGAGGTCAGTGAAGGGGGCTTTAAGTATTAAAAACCATGTGAATCAGTTGAAATCCCCCCAAAGTACAGTGACATAGTGACATGGTACAGTACTGAGGCGTACTGCGGCCGGACACACAAAACTGCACAAAACAAATTTTAGGAAGTTCTTATAAGAAGGCTAATATTTTCTTAAGATAAGTCTCATCTTTCTTATGAACTTCGATTGGTTTCATACTTACGATCTTCTGAAATAGGGCCTACCTGACAACCGTGATGTAAACAAGCATAAAAGGGGGATTTTCCTCTCTGTTTTAACCCATAGTACTTACATCTAGAAAACAATTTTGAATAATTATTTAGGCTGTAAAACTGGTGACTGCCTTTTGGCTAAAGATTTCCTAAGTGTGACTGTCTCATTTGCTCGCTTCTTTTCATGAGACACATAAAAATAGTGAAAAGCTAAACTTTACAATAAAATATTAAGCTTAAAATGTAAGATACAGTAAGGAAAACTATTAATACTTTGAAATATATACTACTTGTTTAAAATGTGTTTAAATGAATGAATTTAGAGGCTTACCTTTTTACTGCAACTATTTTAAGACAAATGGAAGGAGGGGCCTTTAATGGTAAGAAAAAAAGAACAAATTTGAGAATGCTTTCAAGAATCTGTATTATTATTAGTATCATATAGAATTGTAAGTATTTTCCTAGGAAGCAAAATTAAGAAGAAAGTTAAGAAAATGCATAAAACCTATTTTGATGAATATCAACTTGTCTTAACTTTTTCTTAAGACTAAAGTTACAAAAAAATAGCACTTAAGAAGATTTATCTTTCTAAGGACGCTGTGTAAATCAGGTTAGGCCCTGTGTAATATACCATTTGCATAATGGCTACAGGCTAACGGCTGTGGCCTGACCTGATGGCAGCCCCGCCCCTCACCTGTTGGCCGGGCCGTCCTGACAGAACTGGCATTCTCAGCACGGCATTATAAAAACAGCAGCCGCTAAGCAGGGGACAGTAGGATGTCTTAAGCCCCGTCTTAGAGCCAGGCAAGCACTTAAGGTAATCCAGCTCTGTCTCCTGCCAGCAAGGGCCGATATCATGGACCCACACCTGGAGGAACAGCCTCGAAAAATGTGAATTTAACACTACCTGTGGTTTAGGCTGGACCAGTCGAGTTTTAACAGGGATTTGCTATTTTTGCCATAAACTAAGCTGAAATTCCCTACTATATAAAAGCTGGTGTAGAGCTTAGGATGTGCATCGAGCCAAATAAGAGGTGTATCCAAAACCAAGTCGTGACTTTGATTGATTCATCTTTTTTAATCTCAGTGCTGACTGTGCGCAGTTGGCATCATAGCAAATAATATGATATAGCAAACAGAGAGAAAACAACAGATGAGTAATGCACTTGGACACCATTAGACTGAAGGGCAATGACAATTTATCATTCATTGTTGGTGGCTGAGTGCACTTTTTTTTCTTATTTATATCTTCATGTATTTTGTGGATGTATTTTTGAAAATATATTATGGCAAATGCATTTGAATAAATATGACATTTGGTGTATACTGCACTATTGAATTGTTAAAATGCTTTGTAAGAGTTTTCAGTCTATAGATGTTATATTGCCTTTTAACTTAAAACACTGGACTAATACTGTTTTACCCATTACTGTATTACCCATTGGTTGCTAGCCATTGGTTACTGATTGACTGATTGACACATACACAGGTGTATGTGTCCTTACTCTCTGAACCTGAAACTACAGTAGCCTATGTGTCTAGGTCTGTAGCAGCTTCCTTAGGTGTGCCTTCTCAACCTTTCAATATTTGTATGAGTGCGACTTACAACGATTTTTGTAGATATATCATATTGTATTTCCTTTAATATCAACATGCATTGCCCCGGCTTAGAGACTTTTTTACACTAAACTGTTGTAAGCAGTCGAAATCAATGACACTACACTGAATGCTGGTTCCAGGTCCCACTTCTTGATGTGTCATGGCTTTTAGCCGTCCCTGCCCTTTGATTCGGTAAGCCTCTTTCCTTGCTTGTTGCTGAGGTGGGCACACATACCACGCAGTGGTACGTGTTAATCTGCGAGGCTCTGCACAGCCTATTGAGTGCTGAGGGCTGACAGTAAGCCTATTTCCTGTAGGAATGTGGGTATGATAGGGTCTTCTGCAGTCTGCCTCATCATACAATGCACAGCTCTGAGACTCCATACTGTCAGCTTTACCAGGACTTAACAGAGGGTGAGTAGAGACAGAGAGAGAAGAAGAACAATGGACAGACAAAGAGATGCAACAGAGGGAGAAAGAGAAAGGGACACCGAGACAGACAGAGAGCAAGGAATAGCAGGGGAGGAGGAGAGGGCGATCCGAAGAGTGAGAGAAAGGAAAGACGGGACAGAAAGAGAGACAGCTAGAGGAGAAGAGTGTGAGTCACCCTGTCTTCCCTGCTCCTCCGTGTCATTGAGAGGACAGTAAAACCTGGCCCGTAATGAGATAACTGCGCCCAACTGTCCTCCCTCGCTCCTCTCCTCCTTCAGACAGCTCCGCCAGGTCAGACGGTGGGAGAAAACCCTTCCTGGACCACACACCAACAGCCTGAACTCCAACAACTCTAGTCTGCACCTAAAGGAGTTATCGCCTGTAGAACAATCACCTAGTCTGGTATGCGATACTGCCTACAAATGGTGTACTTCTCCTTACTGACACTGTATACATGCTTACGGCATGGAGCAACAAGATGATCGGTGATGAAATCAAACTGTTGCCTCTGGGAAAATGAAACGGCGGTGAAAGCATCCAACGGCGGGTATCGGCTTTTAGCTAGTATTTTTTATGAAGTCCTGTGTACTGAAATCAATACAGAGAGCTGTTTGACAACGCCACTGTCTGTCCTGATAAACCGCAGCCCAGCTGAGCACTCGCAGGCAGTTACAGCCAATAGAGCGATATTGAGTAGGGTGCATGAACACCTCGGCAGCAAATAACAGGTTGTAAGCGTCACAGTCACAGCTGCTAGTACACTATAGCTGCTATTACTGTGCTCGCTTACATGCAGACATTACATGCAGACATGGAGTAGAATGCAAAGGATGTCTGGCATTGAATGTGAATGAATGAGCATCCCCACGACTGTCATTCTTAAGAGTCAAAGTATGCAGAGGCTACATTGGATACACACTGCAGTGGCATACATGCAATCATCTCATTGTACAGTTCTTTTTATGTTGTTGTGCTGTCTCTCAGCTTCCCTCCCTCCCTCCCTCTCTCCCTTTCCTGCCACAAAACAACTCCACTGTTGCTATGGGATCAAAAGGACGGATGCTGCTGCATGTGATGCTGCGATGGTCACTTACATAGGTGGACTGCACTCTCCGCCAGTGTCCCAGCCCACAGCAATACATCAAGACATCCAGGAGGGGGGGGAGAGGAGGGGACAGGCCGGTAGAGCCTCCGGGGGTCGGTGTCCTCAGGCCAGGATCCTCATGGCACAGGTGATCCACCTGATCGCCGGCAGTTCAGGGATCCCCCCCCCCTCAAAAAAAAAATCTGAATCCCAACTCCCCAAGTCCACAGGTTCTAGCAGGGAGGATCAGGCGAGGTTCAGCAGCTGATCCCTCTCATAAGTTCTGTCCTCAGATGAGTCCATGCAGAGGCGGGTGGTCCTGACACCAGCGTCTCACAGCATCTTCCAAGTCCTCCGCTCTCTGTTGTCCAATCTGCACTTATCCCAAATCCAGCGGCTCCCTCTGAGACATGCACACAGTCTGGCGTGCTGAGGAGTGTGTGTGTGTGTGTGTGTGTGTGTGTGTGTGTGCTCACCTCATCTCAGCAGGGGGGTGCAGGTGGGGGGGGGGAGGACTTCATCTCCCATCCTGTGTTTATTTACAATGCACCCTCTCACCTCCACCCACCTCTCCTCACCCCTCTCTCTCTATCCCTCCTCACCCTGTCGCAGAACCTCCCCTCCAGCTTCCTCGCCACCCCCCCCCCGCCACCCCCCTCCCTCCCCCCCCTCAGCTCAACAGCCCCTACCGGCAAAAAGCCCCCTGCATGGTCTTGAGACATAAAGTAAATGTCATTTTCTTCTCTCTGTGTGTCTCTCTCTGTAGTCCCCCCTCAGACCCGTCCAATCACAGCTCCCGAATCGCTCCACATCTGTCTCGCCTCTATCACTCCTCTATCCCTCCCTCGCAGCCCACCCAGAGAGCTGTGGAATCAGGTCCAGATTCGGAGATTTGGGGTTTCTGTGCGTTTTCCTCCCTTCTTCCTCCTCAACCTCCAGCTGTAGCTCCTCCCAATATCTCTCTCTCTCTCTCTCTCTCTCTCTCTCCACCACGCTCCTCCTCTATCTCAAGGGTCCTCTCATCAGGGGCGTTCCTGCTTACCTGAGTCACTCTTTTCACTCCTGTAGTGACAGTGTATGCACGTGTGTGTGTGTGTATGTGTGTGTGTGTGTGTGTGTGTGGGGAGGCTGCAGCTGAAGAACACTGCTGCTCTCTCTCTCTGTTGCCATGCTAGAGCAGGTAACATTCCGCTAGCGCAGGAGACACACAGCCTGAATTCAAATGCGCCTCCAGCCCCACAGATTTACAAAGCCTCCACCCCTCCTCAACAGCACCCCCCCCCCCTCATCTCTCTATCTGCCCTCTCTTTTTCCCTCTATCTCATTCTCCCCATCTCTGTCCACAATGTCTGCTCTCTCTCTCTCTCTCTCTCTCTCTCTCTGCTGTTACTCCCTTTGTGTCATTTCTCCTCTCTCTCTCTTTCTGTCTCTCTCCTCTGTTTTTTCATGTTTCCTTGTGAGTAGGCTGAAGAGGCACTGGGGATAATTCTATTCTCTTTTCTTTCAATATGCTGACTGTGAAGTTAAAACTGAATGAATTAATGCAAAGCTTCTCTCAGCATGTGTGAGAGGCGCATTTGGTGAGGAAAAAAGCCTCTGCCTCAGAGAACTCTTCATTTTTCACAACGTGGATCTTACAGACTTAGATAAGAGGAATATATGCAGGCTGTTGCTGGTTGGGAGCATTTATGTTTCCTTTGATCATTTGCAGCATGCAGCCTGTGTCACTGCGCTCTCCAGCCTGCGAATATGACATACTGTAAAATGGCCACAATAACCGTAGCTGCACTAATGCTTTCTCGCAGATTATAGTATGAATCATTAAGGAGTAGAAGGATGATCATGGCTGTGGGGAAATTAAGGGAGGTTAATTTTAGTTTCCATTAGCACTTTCACACCAGTTGATGAAAGCAGGCCATCTCTGGTACCTCATTCAGCTACGAGTGAATCAGGGCTGAGTAACTCATCTGTACTCTGTCTAGTGTCCCGTCATTTGCTGTGTATATCATTAGTATTGTATTTTACAAATCATCCTGCTCAGTGCAGCAATGCATTTCAAATGGATATAAACTTCTGTTTGATATTTACTCGATTTATCACCATGGGTGTAGCAGGAGGCTTGCTGCTATTTTTCAATTTCTTTCATTTTTCCTTTTTGGGAGAGACAGCAGGTGCTGGATTGGCAATTCCCTTACGCTTTTTGTCCCGCAGCCCTGGCTCATCCATCAGTGGGACAAAGACCAAGTGCTCCGTGGGGTATAATTCTGTCAGACTTGTCCTGGTGGAGGACTGCAGATTATACAGCAGCATCTCTCCGTGATGTCACTGTGGCATCCTGCATTGATACACACGCACACCAAGGTTACACTCCAATGAGTTATATGTCCATGGTATCACATAATGTTGGAAATATGTTGCTGGACAGCTAGTTCACATATCACATCAACCACTAATGCACACAAGCTAACTGTATTAACTTGGATCAAAAATGTTCACCTCAGAGTAAAAACAATGGACATTTATTTAATAAAGCTCATGGTTGTTTGATACAGCGTAGAATATTTTTCAAATATATATACAATACATTAAAATAAATGTTTTCTCATCACTTTTTTGTAGCACATCTGTAGATGTGGTAAAGATAAGAGATAAATACAGATTCAAGCATGTCATACAAAAAATGAAAACATGTGGCTCTCTGCGTACTCCAACAGGAGCACCTTGTTTGGTTTTAAATCTTGAATCATTTTTACTCTTTGATTTGGATGACCGGGGTTTGAACTCTTCTGCAGCCACTGCCATTCAAAA
This sequence comes from Centroberyx affinis, assembly GCF_046629955.1. Lineage (NCBI taxonomy): Eukaryota > Metazoa > Chordata > Actinopteri > Beryciformes > Berycidae > Centroberyx > Centroberyx affinis. Next base: position 460,520 of record NW_027282520.1, on the reverse strand, counting down.
ATTGCTCTTCTTCATCAATAACAGCACCTCGTTCCCCCGCTACACATAAACACACCGCCTGTGCAACCATCCACAATCGAAGAGGATCGTTTCATCGACAGCAGAAGGCGCCGCTCCTCCTCAGAACATGCTCTCCCTCCTGAATATCCTCAGCTTGGTCAGGAATGTAAAGTAGACAAAAGTCAGGCACACCAGTAGATTTTTCATTGGGTACAAGACAGGCGTTACATAACCAAACACAACAATCAGAGCTACTCGAATGATAAAGAAAGGAAGGTCCTGCAGAGCAAATCCAGCAGAGGACAGCAAGGGGTTCTGAGGAGTGACGACCAGCCTAAGAGTGGACAGGAAGGCTAGTATGTAGACGGGGAACACCCAGGCTGAGTAGTAGACCGAGCGTTCTCCTGCCACTCTCACCATCTCCACAGTGTCCAGCCAGAACAAGAAGCTATCCCCGAAAGCCTCTGACCTGCTGTCCCTCGCCCACAGGAAGCGGAGCGGCCCAGAGTAGGAGCGGGGGCGTGGAGTCGAGGAGTACAGGTAGGCGGCGCTGGCTGCTCGTGAGGTGACTGTTGAGCGGCCGGGCGTGTCGTCCCCGTCCTGCCATCTCCCCGCGGCGGTCCCGTTCCTGGCCTCCGGCTGGCCGTGGGGCGTGCCGTTCTGCCCCCTGTCAGGGTACAGCTGGCCTGATACGGTAGTCACCTGCTCCAGGTGGGTGAGGATGGGGTGAGGCATGTCAAGGTCAGCATCCAGGCTGCCTGCTGGAAATGACAAGAGCACACAGGACACAGATTTTTATACTTTACCATATATAACCATAGGATTATGGTTATCTGAAGGAATAACTGTGGCCAGTTTCAACCTGGACCCTATTTACCCTTCTTTTTCCATCATATCAATTGTTTCAGACCAAAATCTCGATAGAGCTTCATACGTCTTGCTTGCCTGGGTGAGCAGCTCTCCAATAGTCCTATAGAGCCAATGGACGCTCCAAAAATCATCCCTAAAAGCACCCAAAGGATGTCTTTTTCAACACATTGATTGCTTACTCTGTCATGTTGATAAAAAGATGTAAATCAGTGGTTCCCAACTCCGGAGCCCAAGTTCTATTAGTTTTCATTCTAGCCGTCTATTAGGGACTGATTTAGACCTGGGATGCAAGGTGAATGCAATTAACTACCTGGTAGGATAGAAAACCAGCAGTAATCTAGGTTCTGAGGACTGGAGTTGGGATGCAAATAAAAGAATCTTAAGTCATGCGTTTCTTATACAGTTTTGATGCTACCTTGGCCATTGCTTTAGTACTTCCTTGTTTACTCTTTGCTGACTGGCTGCAGCTGCTTGTCTACATGCTACAAGTGGTGAAAAATAAATAGTGAAAGCTAGGTCACGGTTAAATGGAAAATTAAATACAAACATGTCTCATTCCAGAGTGAAAAAGACAGGCTTTTGGTGCTTTTAGGGTTGATTTGTGGAGTGTCCATTGGACTTATTAGGACTGTATTAGAGAGACACACACCCAGGCGAGCAAGATGTAAATAGCAGGAAAATGATAGGACAGTAGGGTCTAGGTTGAAAATGGCTATGCAACTACTCAGCTTATCAGCCCATAATAGTCGCTTCGAATCAGTTAAGTTAATGTGATTGAAGGGACTGTCAAGTCAAACTATGAGGTATAAAACGGAATCAGACGACAAGGATTTGACACATTGCGTGAACTGTAAACAATTCAAATACTGGGAACATACACTTCAACATAATGTGTGCCACCCATAGTGATGGCAGCAAGCCTTACATTGTCCAGTGAGACTGCATGGGCGAATCCTCTCTATGATATCCACACAGATGAGAGAGAAGAGCACCAAGGAGACGGGCAGCTCAGTGAAGTGGTCGAGCCGGTGTCCTCCATCCACCTGCACCTATGTTTGCAGAAAGCCAAAAAAAAAAAAGAGAATGCAAAATTGATCTGACACTTAGAAATCATGAGGGATGAAGCAGGAGGAAATGAAATTGAAACTCCTCATTATAGCATTTGGCTGGGTTGAAAAAGACAAGCGCATGCATTCCAAATTTTATGAACCCATCCAATTTTATTACCCCCGTCATAAAACACATTAAGATGTCACTGAATGCCCTTAACACAAGATTAAGAAATATTAGATGCATAAACATGCCTGACAATTTTTGTGGCCAAGTCTTCGTGGTCAGACGTTTTATTTATGTTTTTGCAAGTAAAGGAATAAAAAATGAAATATTACAAGTACATAGTGTAACTTATGTGTTGTGTTGGGTTAATGGCCAACCTATTATGTTCACTATGGGTTACTGAATACCCCAGGCTCATACAGTGCAGTCTTGTGACAAGGGGCAAATTTCCAATGCATTTTTTGAGTTTCTTAAGGTGTTTAGGTCCTTCTCTACATATTGTTCAGAACATCTTTGGGCGGGAACTTGCCCACGAATACAAAAAAGTAAAAGAAATGAAACTTGAGAAGCGATCATTTTCCTTTTGCTGTGGTGCAATGTGCCGTGTCAGCCGTCACTCAGTGAATAATTATGGCGCTCTGAAAACACATTCTCTCACACGAGGGGGTCATAAAATGAGCTTGTGCCACAAATGGACTGTTTGTAACAAATATGCCTCTTGAAGGACCCCATCGGAGCATGACAGAGAACGTAACGTCAACAGATGCTTTTCACTGACAAGAACGATCAGTCTTGACGACATTACCTTGGAACTGGCTATCAAAATAGCGAAGCACGGTAATGTACACAGAGTGAGATAGGCCAACGCTGTGGGTCTCCTGAAAAACAAAACAAGTGTCATCCGAGCATGATCAATAATTGTGTTCACTTTAAGTAACCAGTCATTCCTATAGAAGCAAAGTTCAGATCCTGCACACATTGTACTTTACACAGCGCTGTTCTCTGTATTTTACCTTTCTTTTTTTTTCTTCTTTTGCCTTTTTTTCCCCCATTTTTCTCCATGTTGTGCTCTGTTGTAGATTCTGTTATCTAATTCAGTTGTGTCAGCCCCTTCTATCTCATCTATATACTGTACATTTCATTACAGTGTTTGTTTCAGTTTGCTTCTGTGTTTTATCACTGAACAAAACTACTTAACAGCTCCACTCACCACTGTGTGATTTCGGTGATGACCCTGCGCCGCTTCAGGATCAGATATTTGAGAGGAACCCACACCAGCAGGGTCACAGAGGTCACGTAGGCGATAGAGGCGGCCACCACCAGCCAGTAGGCCGTCAGATCCGATCCTCTCACATCATGCATGAGGCTGGCAAACCTCTCCATGACCACAAAGACCGGCACGCTGAGGGCCGCGAACTGCAGCACCTCGTACAGGACGAGCTTGACCGTTTTCCCTGAGGGCATGGTCCCTTAATGCCGCGGGTTTGAACCCTGCTGAGTTACTGGTCTGAGGTCTGAGCTTAGGGCTAAAGACGCTCACAAGCATCTCCCAAGGAGGAGCTGGTGGAGCCTCTGTTGGACTCTGCACGCTGACATTGCTTACACTGCACTGGAAGCCGTATTCTTTTATTGCTGAGGTAATGAGGTGGTCATGCTCACATTTTTATGGGCTCACAAAGAAGAGCACTCCTATCTCATAACTTCAAGGAGAAAGTTACATTGAGACCGTTCTTGAATTATACACAAGCAAATTGTGGAAAAGAGGCGACTCGGCTCGATCACATAGAGACCCGTGCCTGCTTTAACAGGTGAATTCTTATGGTTAGATGAGGAGAACAAGTAATGACGAAAAAATCAAATGCAAAAAAACCCCAAAAACCTTTAGGACCATATTCTATATTTAGTTGGTCTTATGTCAAAGTAACAAGCCTGCAGCTGAATTGTAAAGTGACTGTAATGTCAAATTAACAATTCTAAATAAATACCTAATTTCCACAGTACTTGAAATCACCAAAACATTTTCACAAACAACATTTGCTACAAAGAAAGACAAACAAAACTGTCTTACCTTCTTTTATGTGTTGGACATGTAACTACAGCTTTCCACCTAGTCTTGATGGGTCTCTGATCTCCATCTAGTGGCAAGGCAGAAAACACAAAAATGGCCACTCATCAAGTCCTTGTCTAATAAAAAAAATGCCTTTGATTTTTTACTTTGGCCTATTCTAAGAAATTAAGAAGAAAAGCAGACAAATCAAATAAAACGAGGACATATGCAATATTCTGTACATTTGGCCTGGTTTTATTGTGAATACCAATTCATAAGTATGGTTAAAAGAGTACATACAAACAGCAGGGTACAATTTTAGACAGAACCTTTACAATAATGATGTTCGTTTAAAACATAAAAACAGGCAGCATCTCATTCCTGTACAATAAAGTTACATCGGGGCTGCAGTCCAACGCTGTCCTGTGGTGCAAAAAGGTGGTGCATTTGTGATGAACTGGCTCATGGTCCCATGGTTCCAGAATAGCTGCTACTTTGATATTCTCTGCCCTCTTTGATCCAACACATGGTTAATACTGTCCGATTATACAGTTTAGTTGAAGGCAGCAACCAGGAAACCAAGTCAGAGCTCTGAAACCGCAACTTAAACGCCTAAATCAGGTTCTGGAGCATATAACGGCCACTGGTTTGCAATTTTACAGTTACCAAGCTTAAGTAGAGGGGTGGTTTGTATTCTTAAGGCGGCGCGGGCACGGCAAGGAGTAGCACATTTGAAGGATAATTTCTCAGAGAAATTGAAATGACACAATTCTACAGTCAGATCCACATAAGGATTTGCCCTTCAATTGCAGATCAATTCAAATTTGAAAACTTCTCAATTGCATCATTAAGCGAAATAGGTATGCAACAGCATTCAATATTACACATCAACAGAAAAATGCAACGTAAAAAAAATTTTTTTTGCTGTTTCAGTGATCTTCGGCAGTTCAATCATTATTTGTAAGCAGGAACTCTTTCCCAAAGATAAAGACCTTCAACATAAAGAAGCAAAAGAAAATCCAGAGAACCAAGACTGTAAAAATGTGCTTCCATCTTACAACATTTCTGATGTATAGAAAAGTGCAATGACAAGATATGGGAAGCAGACTTTGTGGAATGTTTGATCTTGAATGCCTTCAATATGCATTATGTTTAATATTACTGCCAAAACCCAAATAAATAGCTTATGGAGAGATTGGAAAAGAGATGTAAACAAATCCTGACTGTACTGCCCAGGATCACAGAAACCTTATCTCAATTCTGTTTTAGGTAGAATTTGCTTTAATAATAGTCATGTTTGAGAAAGTTTGAAATGCATGGAGAGATTTCAATCAAATTTTCACATTACCATTTGACCCTACAGTACAATAAGCAGCTCCCGGATATAGCATGTATGAAACACACAGAGAAATCTCCACTTCTCATGTGAGCAACTTAAATATACAACTAAGTTAGGTAGAGTATCACATATTCCTCTTTTCTCTCATTACATACTCGCACCATGTACTGCTTCTTCATTTAAAATAGCATAACAATAATCAAAATATAAATTAAAATGCACTACAAAAACATAGTATCCATTTTTCAACACTGACTAAAGAGATGCTTTAAAGACACTGGGGGATTCAGAGAGTTCACCCCTTAGTAGTCAAGTCTGTGGTATGAGTCTGTTAGTACAGCTCCTGCATGGGAAGAGAACTAGCCCCAAGTCTAGAGCTGCTCATTTTAAAAAGGAAGACTCTGCAGTATGAAATGGCAAGTCAACCAGTGTAAAAAATAAAAGAAATCAAACAAAAAAAAAAAAAAAAAAAAACCTCAAACAGGATAATGTACCCATGCCAAATTATGCTGCCATCTCACTGGCTTGATCTCGTCGGGTTTTGGCATGTGAGCATTTTTTTCACTTTGCTCTCTTTGGCTTTTACACCGTCGACCCTCAATTCACCAGGGACATCATGACTGCAGAGTTCACCTTTAAGGCTGAGCAAAACTCCATGGAACTGTGCTAACATACAGCCCACCATGAGGTCGTCATGTGGCTTCACTACTAGTTCACTACAGTATATACAAGGTCATGTGCATGCTTGAATTCTTCATGTTTCTTTTCCCTCCAAAAAGTGGCTTCAGTTTTCAGTACTTCTAAAAGTTGACGACATACACAGAATGTAGTAGCCTAACATTTTCAGCATCGCTAAAAGTAGTGTCCTTTTTTCTGATTAAAAAAAAACGAAAGGTAGATGTAAGTCGACGCCTCTTTGTGATGTGGGATTAACACTGCAGTTGCTTAGGTGGATGGGAAGGCTGTGGAATATCAGATTTCTTCCCATGTTAGTGTGTGTGAGTGACAGTGTATGATCACATATTGTTGAGGCTGCGTGTGCCAACGGGTGCAACTGAGTGTTTGTGCATATGCACTGAACTTTGTGTGTCTAAGCTGCTGTACACCTGTCTGTGCCTATAGTGTCATTGTGTATCATATCTAGAGTTCCAGTGTGTATGTGAGAGTAGTGTGCATGAATGCCTGTGTATATCACACTTGGTCAAATAGTATTTGCAAATACATGTTGTGGGTCATTTTAGCTTACTCAGGCTACAGTTACACTTGTTTCAAAGCTATTTTTTTTTTTTAAATAGTCCTATCATACTTGGATGCAATAAGTGTCAGGTCTGGATACATAAAAATTGGATTTTGCTCATATTGCTATTGGATCTTCAAAAACACATTTGGGAGTGATCAGGCTCACATTATGATCGCAACAATATAAAAGTGCAACTGAATGCAATCAAGCCAGGATGTGCATGCGAGTCATGTAAAGAAATAGAGGGGAAGAGTGAGAAAAAGTAATGCAGGTGCATTTAAATAAATATAGTCCTGGGAGAATGCAAAACGGCCATTTTCAGGCCAAGTGTGGACTCACAGTGATCTCAGACAATCCAATCTCCATGAACAAATCTCAAAAATCTAATTCAAATGTGTACTTAAGGACTTAAGATACCAACTGGATAGGGATTGCAACATAGAACAATACAACGTGTGCCAGATAAGTTTGAGTTTTTCAAAGTCAATTCAGTATGCTTTTATGTGACTGACACAATCTGATTTTTTCTGATGCGATAAAGCCCACGCATCTGCTGCTCCAAAAATTATAAAAGAAAAGAACTATCTACAACTACTATTTGACCCAGGTCTGGTGCGTATGTATGTGTGTTTGTTTATGTGTGTGTGAGGGTATGGTGAGCTCTGGGGACCCTATAGCAGGGCTTTCTCTGAGTAGGGGGCCTGTTGGGGGTCTGAGGGAGGTGGTATGCTCTGGCCAGATGGGGCGCTGTAGTTTGGCGTCTGGGTCATGCCTGCAGGATTGGTGCCTGGGCCCGGCCCGGGGGCGCTGGCTGGGTTCTGGTAGGACTGGACGTCTGCTGGGGCCATGCTGCCCGGAGCTGTGCTGTAGACTGGTGGCTGGCCCATGTACATATGAACATCACTGTGGAAAAGGATGAAGCAACATTAACTACCAGCAAGGTTGAATCATGTAATTAATAACGTTGTAGCAACATGATTACTAAGGTTGTATTGATCACTTCTAAAAATCAAGTATGTCAGAAGTGAATTCTGATTCAGAAGTGAATCAGAAGAGACAAAGATAACAGGGAACATGTCGCAAAAGGCTAGAAAACAAAGACTGAAATAAAGTTAAAACAAAGTCAGTGAGAAAGTCTATGTTAAGATTATGTTTGTTTTTTTTAGCTTTAGTTTATTTTCTGAGAGTGGAAGATGTGCAACAAAGGTTGGTAATGCGTTTTAGCATGCTAAGCCACCAGGACGCCAGTGTATGAGAAACTCTCCTTAAACAGAATATGAAGCCAACTGTATATTACAGAGTAACTCACCTGGGGGCTGGCTGGCCAGGCATGGGGGTGCCAGCTTGAAGCTGCTCCATGGGAACAGTGTAACCCTGCACCGCTGTACCGCTCATGGCATATGACCCCGCTGCAGGCTGACCAGGGTAGACCTGTGGACACAAACATGCAGATGAAGTGTTGAAGTGATTCCTTGGTAAGCATCAATAGCAATTTAGACATTAGACCGATACCAGGCTAAAATAAGATGTGGGTATCAATGGGTATCTAATACAAAACTCTACTACCAAGATTCCTATGTGACATGCTAGAAATCAAAACAAAACCACTTGCCCTTTACACTCACAGCAAGATGCTAGAAAAATGGATTGAAACTATATATAACAATGATCTAAGGCCTCAATTCAGACTGCCTCAAATTATGCAAGCCTTATGCAGATGGAGATCTTTACATTTGAGCCGTTCCTATTCCGACTTAGACGATTCGATGTGTACACTTAGGATTTTGCTGGCACACGGGTTTATTCAAAACCTTGGCTCCTCTGGCCTTACCATTGGTATGGTGCAAAATCGGGCCATGGACTTTTCTATTATTCCTACCTTTCTTCCGACCAATCTAATTGGTCACAAAGCGCACAGCAGAGAGAGTGGGCCAATGGCAGAGCAGAGAGGCAAAGGCTTCTTAACAGGTGAGAACTGGTAAGATTAAAACCCTTTTTTCAAACATCTTATTGTCCCTGGGCCATCGGGCAACCCTTACTGTTGAACCCTGCTAAGTGAATACTGTTCACTTTAAGTACTGTAAATCATGAATTCCAGTATCAGCACATTCCAAATGATTTGTTTAGTATGAAAGTACACCACAGAACTTCTCAGTACACTTAACTATCCATGGGAAGTCGACCCTACCTGTGGGGCTGCGTTGGCAGGTTGCTGCATGTAGTACTGCTGGCTCTGCAGCTTGGCGTACATGGCGTAGACTGGATCTTCGTTCATCAGCTTGGCATACAGAGACAGGGCTTCCATCACCTTCACGTTCAGCTCCGACAGCTCCGAGTGCTTCCTGATAAACAAACACACACACACACACACACACACACACACACAAAGGATAGTGAGATTCCTTCCAGTAAATATTCCATGAAGGCTTGTATTTTGTATGCCTGTGTTAAATGTTTATTGTTGTTATATGTTCTTTGTTATCTGCATATTTTAATTCTTGCACTATTTATTTGTCAATTAATTAATCAGAGGAACCTCAGAGTTCTATCTGTGAAACTACTTTTTCATTAATGGATTTCAACTTCATTAACTTATGAAATTCAGTTGTTCTCTATGGGCAAAACTGGTGAGGCAAACAACTGATGCCATGTCTGTTTGCACAATGCACCTGTCTATATCCTCCAGCTTCTGGTCAATGAGGGGCCCCATTTGGTTGCAAGCACCTGAGAAAAAAAACAAACTCTTGTTACTTGGCATCTCTGAGTTTAAGTCATCATCACTACTCGATATTAATTCACCTTTCCAAAGAGTTAAGTATGAAAAACACCTGTTTCTGTCAACTGATTTAATCGTTTCTCACTCTCACATGCAAACATTTTGCCCCTAAATCAGTTCCTGTATGAGGATTATCAAGGCTGGATTCAAAGATAAATTCAGCTTACCTTCCAACTGTAGTAGCTCAACTGCGTCTGATTGGTTGTCTGTGGGATCTGCACTCTGGATCATCTGCAGTAGCTGGTCCATTTTCTCCTGAAAGGTTTCAATAAGGTTGTAAGGTAAGTATTTCCAGAATACTATCTCTCTATCTTTGTAAAATATAGAATACCCAGTCTATATTATCATTACATCATTGTGACCAAGTATCATTTTGTCATCTGCAGACTACAAAAACAGCGATTTGTTTTAATCCTGTGTTGTCAATCATTTTGTAAAAGCAGGTGTCACAAGGTTTTTTAAATAACAAACTAAACCAACAAACGAACCTCCTCATATTAATGCAACACTTTATGAGGTTGAACACCTGCAGTGCCTATTCTGCACTGCATGTCGGCTCAATGTTTGTATGTTTGCATAATGTAGTACTGTGTGCTGGCCATACTCCTTCTTTCCTTCTAATTTCTTGTGTTTTTTAATGTGTTGTATAGTTAGTATGCTATGTGTTGTTCATCTTCCATCGAGGACCACATTAGACGTAACAGTTCTGTGTAAGACTTTCATGTGCCATCCTCTGGGGTCAATGCAACATGCTAAGACTTTTAACTTTTAATGTTTGATTAATTTTTTGCCCTCAATAAATTCAATCAATCAATCAATCAACAAGCTCAGTAGGAAACTGTACTCAGCCCATTACCTCGTCTATATATACAGGCTCTGGCTCAGGCTCTATGGTCTCCACCTGGATGTCCTCACTGAACTGTACTGACTTCTTCTCTGTCTTCACTGTGGATTGACAAGGGACAGTAAGTGAGGCAGCAGGGAACAACACAACAGTAGAAATCAGTATGATACATAAAGTAGAGGAGATGTGTCTAACATAATATCTGACCCATTCTAGTGTGGCTTCCCAGAACTATAGGCTTTGTTGTTTGTATTGTTTCACCAGCTGTGTTTCAGTGATAACAGTATTTCCCGCTGTGGGATCAATAATGCAATCATGCTAATGGACTAAATGGGCTATCAAAGAACAGGAGATGGCATAAGTGGATGGAAGGGGTGTGTGTGTGTGTGTGTGTTTATACTCACTCATCTCAGGCTCTGCGGTGAGGTCAGCAGTGACAAAGTTAGAGGGGAACAACCCCACTCCCTGGTATGTTTCCCCTTTCCACCAGTTGGGGTCACTGCAACCAAAAAGAAAAAAACCCTCAGATGTGAACAGAAATTATAATAAATCTGAAACCAACTGGATTTAAACTGTTGTCCTCCAAGTGCAAGAGACAATCAGGCATTAAAGATTGGACAGATTAGGTTGTAGAGCTACTGTAATTGCACATATTAACAAATTGCTGTTGTCATGTGAATACCTCGTAACTCCAAATTTTGTTTATTTTTCATGTTCAAAATTCGACCACTCTTGGTGCCGATGAAACCCTTTCAAAAACCTTTGGATAAACTCAAAAATTCATGGTGGTCAAGTCAAAAACAATGCTGAAAAGTTCCTGAAAAGTGACATTTTGGTACATGGTTTTTATCTGACAGCTAAAAAAATCGAAAAAAGGTAAGGCTGCTCATCAGATAGGATGTGAGGTGATAATGTGATACTTGGGGGATATTTTCTTTCCAGTTTGGGTGGATGCTTGCCAACGCAGAGGATGAGAATCTGAGTCCTCCAGATAAAGGATGGCCGCCCTACTGAGTACGCCACCCTGCTGCCGTGAATCCTCTCAACTACTTGGTAACCTCTCACACTGTGTCTGTGTGTGTGTATGTGTGTGTGTTCACCTGTCGTCCAGGATGGTGATGATTTCTCCTGACTTGAAGGTGAGCTCATTGTCCTCGGCAGCCTCAAAGTCATAGATGGCGCGGACCTTTCTGCCGTCGGACTTGTGTGAGGAGAGCAGGCTGGAGGCGCTGGGGTAGAGGCTTGACAGAGAGGTCTGGGGCTGCTGACGTTGCTCCTTCAATGACAATTCAATGGCTGCACACAAACAGAGATAATGTATGTATGTGTGTGGGTGGGTGTGTCCTTAAAAGTCCTTAAACCATGCTGAACCTCTGTAATATGTGAATCCAGTGCAAAATGTGATTTGATTAAGGGGATACAAACAAAAAAATTAAAATTGTTAGTGTGCATCTGTTCTCAAATATTTCTATTTCAATGAATGCTGAAGACATCCGTGTGTAAATACAGTCTGAAACACCACCAAATACTGTCTAATTCTCATCTGGAAGCTTCTTTACCTTTGGCCAAGTCTTCCTCTTCCTTTTTGTTTGTCGAGGTGGAGGGATCCTTTGCCACTAACGCGGGGCTTGCTTTTGCTTGCTCTGCAGCCTATAAACAATGATAATCCCATGCTTAGGCAATTCAACAATACACAACTGAGAAGCAAAGACTAAGAGGCTAAAGTCTGGTTCTCCTTGCTTAAGCAAAACAGACCCCCCACTCCCCACTCCCCACTCCCCCCGATTAAAAAACCCCCCAAAACATCAAGTGTGGTTTATCCTGGCAAAGACCTACATTCAAGCTGAGGAAACTCTGGTTCATTTCACCAAGCACACCCACCTGGGAGCCCACAGCGGGGAAGGTGACGCCCTGCTCACGTAGATTCTTGATCATGGCTGAGATCAGACTGAGCTGGGGATCGTTACGGAAGTCCTCTGCCCACTCCACCATTAGGGCCTTCAGCTTCTCACACACCTTGGGGTGGCCCTGGGGACAAACACAACATGACGAATTATGAAAACAAGTCGCTGGATGCAGGATGACCTAATTTCAAGTGATTAGAAATAATGAAAAGGGACTTATCCGGATAAAACTGAACTACAGAGGATGAGTGAACATGAAAAAGACCACATACCTTGTTTAAGACGTTGCTGACTTCGCTGGCAAACTCTCTGGAGCACACCTCTAAGTGGAATATTTTCCCACAGTTTGAAACACAAGCTCCAAGTAGCTGTGGGGAGAAGGGGTGCAAATGATTTATTTGACTAAGTAATTCATTTCAATCATGTAACAAACATTTCAATATGATTCATCATAGTACCAATTTGGTTACTCCACTAGCTTACATCTCAATCAAGGGTTAAATAAGGTTAGATGGGTTAGATGACTAGACTACATGGCGCTTCCACGTAACCCACTGAACAAACACAGAGTTAAACCCAACACAGACGTTCTGCTTACTGTCAGTGCCTGCATGGCCACATGAGGATCTTTGTGGTTCACTCTTCTCATTATAGAGCGGAGACATTCTTTAGGCCTGGAACACAATAGTAGAGATCAAAGGTTTATGTAGACTAACGGCTTGGGGTGGACCTGAGGACAATCTAGCTAAGTAAAATTAGAATCATCAAGACAGAACTATGGTAGATTTGTTTGGCCGCGCACCAGACTTAAGTCTAATATGTCAATGAACATTAAGGTGTTTATCTAAAGCTATTTATCCCTTGCGGGGATCCCTTACGCCCTTGTTGTCCCAAGACCAAGGGGCACTTAACTCCAACCTTGAGATATGTTGCACAATTGAAAAGCCTTAAAGTGAACTTCATACAATGCCTGATAACTGGCAAAAACATTGTTTCAGCCTCAGATAATGCGCAGCACAGTGTGAAGTCAGTTGAACTAACCCAGTGCGAGACTGCCCTATCTTATCACAGATGTCCAGAATGAGGCCCCAGTCCTCAGCTGTGTTCATCTCACTGGTTGCTTTCTCTGCAGGAAAGAAACACAACAACTGGTATCAGTGGAAAGGTTGAACGGCTGCTGAAGCACAACTAGTTTGCATGGCATGTACAGTTCTATTCAGACATAAACAAATTTGCCTCTCTTCCAGCACGCCTGGGCACACAAAAGGCAAATGCACACTCGCACATGAACACACTTTAGAGTGACTCAGGCTAATGAAGTGGTAAACCACTCGGCACAGCAGAGAAGAGAATAGAGAATGGAAAGGAAACAGCGCATGGTATTATGGTTTCACACATAACCGCATCCACTTTCACTTCCAGTAAATGTGCGATATGTAAGGCTCATCAGATGGCCTAGACAACAAGTGATGGGATACATAAAGGGGATGATACATGAATGGGAAGTTAACTGACGGACAGGTGTGTCTCACGTTCATCAACAAACAGTGAACTTTACAAAAGATAAAGCATACACATAATACATAACTTGCTAAACATATATTGTTTAGAAGTCAAGTCAATTAGGCGAACACGGCTAACGTTATTGGGCTTTTGGATCAGTACCTAGTATCAGCTAGCTACTGCTAAACCTCCACATAAGATAACGTTGCAAGCTAGTTGGCCATCTGTGCACACTGGCTAGCTTGGCTGGTAAACGATTCACAAGACACAGGTAAAACAAATATTCAGAAAACTGACAGGGACTGCAAACGGTGATGATACTTTTGTTAGTTAAACTAGACAGGCTACATGACAGCCAGGTAACATTAACAACATAGCTCGACTGGCTCGACTCAGTTGGAAAACACAAACAAAGCTGGCGGATCACAGCTAAGTTAGCTTGCTGGAGCTAGCCTCTAGCTCTCTCAACTCACCAACATCTTGGTCAAATGGATTGGTCGTGAAGAGAGGCATTGCTGATGTGTTGACAACAACAGATTCCGCCTTCTCCCTTTATTTTTCTTTCCCTTTGTCTTTTATTTCATACAATAAAAATGCATAGTACCGTTAACTTCATAAATGTAAAATGTTGCTAGCTCGCAGATTCTACACAGTCACTCCTTTGCCAGACGGCAACAAGCGAAGCATTCTGGGTAATTAGAGCGGACGGTCCCGTCTAGACAAACTGCTCTCATCAACTATAATTTCACAGACATAAACGTCCTAATGCATTTAGCCTTGGCCATATACTAGTCGGCTGAACTGTACACTACAGCCAAATTGCCCTTGCCGTAAAAAATAACATGTCATCATCAGGTGATGGCGATCACATGACGCTATCTCATCGTGTTGAGTAACTCTTTGATGGCTTAATTTTCCACAAGTTGTTGGGAATGAATAATATCAGAGGATGCAGATGTGAGTGACAGCATATCAAATGCGAATAACTTTTTAGATGATGTGAAATGTCATTTATTCTGCAATCTGTATGGAATGGAAGAATATATCAGTTTTATATATTTGGAAACCTTTCATGTCATGTTCTCTTGGTGCATTCTAATAATATTTCAGTAACACAAATATAAGCATTGACTCCACACACCATTTGTTTCCCATTTTATTGTGATAAGTGTTCTGGGCTGATCCATAGGCACCTGGTAATTTACAAGAGGCATAATGAGCCTTGAGGCAGATTACAAACTGATACTCTGTACCTTGAGCATGATAATATGAATTGGTTTACCAAGGTCAATCATACAATCAGCAATAACAATTGATTAAAACTATGCAAAATATAAAACTGTAACATCTTACATATTGTATTTGGCATAATGAAAAAATCACCTTATGATGGCTACATCACAAAAATTACATATTGTTAATGTATGGCTTACATGAGCTTCGTACTGGCAGTCTAAAGTCTAAAAATACTGTCCTTTCTCTATAAAACAGCAGCATTGCTCACTTTGAGCATCTATTCTCAAAAAAAAGAAGAAATCTTTATTTTTTTGACATTTCAATTTGGACGGAAGTTGAATTTACAAGCTTTGTTGTCTGTGGAGCTGTGGAGTTGCAAGTGTGTGTGGGGCAGCTGTTAATGTGACATTTTTACTAGAGCTTATTTCTGAACGTAGAGCTGAATCTGTGAACTACATCTGAGACAGTATAAAAATAGTACCACTTTATTAACAACATAATTCTCTGATAAGTGTCAAAAATTAAGGAGACAGTCAACAGGTGAAACGATAAGATATGAAATTCTATCCCATCCAACACTGTGTCTTTTGTGAAATACTATTTACACAAACAACTGTACAACAGTGGCTGTACCAAAGAATGATTTAGCATAGCCTAATTAAATGACTACATTCTCATGTTTCTTCAGTACAAATGCTGTATCAATACAACAGTGGGGTGGGTTTGTGCATTTTCTGTCTTTGCACCATACTGTGTCACAAAGTGCCTTTTGAGACAGTGATACAGAGACCAGTCCTAGTCTCAGTGATGCCAGACCAGGCTGGGAGGAGCTTCAGCAGAGTCCTCTAGTAATCTAGAGCTCCTCCTCATGTCCTTCATTATCCCAGCATCTCTTGCTCTTCAACTTTTCCCAGAGACAGGTCACATTTTCATTGACGGATGCTATAAAACTGGCACTTTCACTGTAGAGAGAAAAAGAAAAAAAAAATCATGTAAGATACATTTTTACACCTGTGTGTCTTTCTTACAGGCTGATATAGAGCTACAGTAATAGTAATAATAGTTACATCATCATATATAGGAGTGTGCAGGCCTATCAAAATGATGATGCAGCAAGTAAACATGTCGTGTCCTGCGAATGATACAGGAACCCCTTGGGCCAATGGGTAACAAGGCACATTATTCCTCCAAGTTTAATCAAAATCGGACCATAGGTGTCTGATTACATTTGAGTTGAAAATTTTGACTTTTAATTATAGTGCCCCGATCGGGCCAGTTTTTTAAACGATGGACCACAGTGTGAAGATGCATCACCCTTCCAAGTTGTGTCAAAATCAAGCCAGTGGTGTCTGAGCTATAACCTCAGATATTACTTTTTTTCACAGATGGACAGACACAGCCCGATCCATAACCTCCAACCCCTCACCACACACACACACACACACACACACACACACACACACTGCTCTGTCCTCAGTAGTTACTGACAGTCAGAGGTCCGTTCGCAGATGAAGCCGATGCGGTCAGTGCAGAAGAAGTCATTCCAGTTGGCTTCGTGGATAAGGCCGGCGCAGTCCTCGCCCTCTTCGTGGCCGTGGGCCCAGTTATCAGGCTGGCCGGGCTTCCACTTCCTGTGACAACAATGTATATACAAGTTCAGGCAACACACAATACAATTACATGTATAGGAGCTTGTTAATTTGATAAGGGACAACTGAACTGAAAGAAGCAAGGAATGAAGTTCACTACATTGACATGATTTATTGATTGATTCATTTGCTGATTAACTGATTTATGACTGGACAGCCAATTCATTTGTAGACTAACTGGTTAACTCACGTGAAAATGGGTATGGTTCCATCGACCCACTTCCAGACATTTTCCTCCTCCTTGTCATTCAGGCCCAGCCAGAAGTAACCCTTTCCTGCAACCTGCTTCTTCACCCATTGCTTAGGAGGAACAAATATTTAACAAGCGATTCAGTTTACAAGCAATCCACCGACTATTCTCAATTATTTACAATGATCTGTTTTATGTTTTAGACAATATAAGTGAGATTAAAGTCAGTAAAGGCATTAATGTCACTACCCTAGTCTAATTTGATCTACCTGTTCCTCATTGTTGTTGATAATGAGCATAGAAGATGTCATGTTAGTACAAAACTCATTGGTCTCGTCGAAATTGAATCTCTGAGAACCTGAGGAGAAGTAGTAGCAGCTGTCTGCAAAGCCTCTCCACCCAGGTGGGCAGCCTGAAATACATAATGAACAGGGTGTTACAACATACAAGCAAAATCAAAGAAACATTCCCCTTGTTAACCCGATAACACATGTAGAATTGTGATCACACATATCCAAAGTAGTAAAGATGCAGTGAATATGAGTGTCAATATTCTACCCATACCTTATCATTTTACTCACCAGGCACTGACATGGTGGCAACAGGGGGCTGGACCTGCCGAGACACAGAAGCCTGTGGTTCTTGTGGTGGTTTGGGGGGCTGAGGTGGTTTGGGACGTTGGGGGGTCTGGGGGGGCTGAGGGAGCTGAGGGGGCTGGGGGAGCTGGGGGGATTGGGGAGGTTGAGGGAGTAGGGGAGTTTGAGGAGGTGGTGCAGGGAGGCCTGGCAGCCCTGGTGGACCGGGGGGGCCGATGGGTCCAACAGGCCCACGAGGCCCGTCCAGCCCTGGAGCCCCTGCTTGTCCTCGGGGCCCCTGTGGCCCTTGTGCTCCCTGCGGCCCTGGCTGTCCATCCCTGCCAGTGAGCCCTGGGGCCCCAGGCTCGCCCTTCTCACCAGAGGGTCCGGGTCGACCTCCGGATCCTCTGGATCCTTTAGGCCCAGGACCACCCCGAGCCCCAGCTGCACCCTTAAGACCCGGCACCCCTGGGGATCCAGCAGCACCCTTCTCTCCTTTAAGTCCTGGCACTCCAGGCACCCCTTTGTCCCCTCTGTCACCCTTCAGCCCTTGCTGGCCCACTGGTCCCTGGGGTCCCTTGTCACCTCTGGGGCCCCTCGGACCTGGAGGACCTGATACATGATAACAGCAGGTGAGTGATCAGAGCAACCTCTGATGAGTATTAAAACACTCAGACGTATCATAGATGTTAAGACTCCTATTCCTATTGTGTGTCAGAATGTCCTGTGAGACACTGATGTCACCAAGACAAATTTCTGAGCATTTATTGCATTTATTGATATTAATGATTCTACTTCTGAAACAGAAACTAAATGTATGATGAGAAGCATTCGCCCTGCTCCAGGATCCAGTCCATGCACCTCTCCTGTTCTTACCCTGCAGGATGGTGAAGTTGGTGATGAGCTGTGAATGCTTGCTGTCCACCAGCTTCATCTCCTCCATGACCACAGACAGGTTGCTGACCTCTCTGTCCAACCTGGCTGCCAGCTCATCCTGCTGGGCACGCAGCTCATTGCTATCCGCCTTGGCCTCCGTCACACTCCCATTCAGCCCCAGTAGCAGGTCTGAATGGCGCATCACTGTCTCAGCGCAGGTCCTCAGGCCGTTCAGGTCAGAGCTGATGGCGCCCAGGAGCTGCGTGGCAAAGCTCACATTTCCAGTCACACGGTCCATGTCGCTCTCATGTCTGTCTAACCGTGCTTCCATCTCGTCAAACTTGACCGAGGTGGCGTTATCGTGGTCTCGCTGGTGGTCCATCAGCTCGCGCAGGCTCTGGTCATGTCCTTCAGTGAGGGCTGAGCTGTTCTGGATCTGGCTGGCCAGCGAGCTGAGCTGAGCCCCCATGTCCTCCAGGGCGTCCCCATTGGACCGGGCCAGGGCTGAGTTGTTGGCCGCCAGCACCTGGAGGTTCAGGACCTTCTCCTTCAGCCAGTCTGTGTCGGCCCGGCTCTGTCTGGCCGTCTGCTGCAGACCCTGGTAGTCATTTTTCAGCTTCTGCACTGCCTGTCCTGTGTCCTCCACACTCTTCTGGAGGGTGCTGAGCAGATTACGCTGCTGGGCCTGGGTGATGTTCAGGGCATTGATGCTGACCTGGGCCTGGCCCTGCACCCTCACCTGGCCCTGGAGATCTGACTGCAGCCGTGCAGTGTTGGTCTGGAGGTCATCGATCATGCCGCTGTAGGAGGCCAGGGTCCGGTTGACCCCGCTCAGTGAAGCGGCGTTGCCGTCCATAACACTCTGCAGTGAGACGTGACCGTTTTGCATGTCCTCTCCTGTTACCTTAAGTTCGTCCAGCATGGCCCGGTTGTTAGTTGCCCTCAGGGCGATGTCATTCAGTTGGCTCTGTAATGTCTGGAGGTCTGACTTGAAAATGTGGATTTCACTGGTAGCATTTTCTGACTTTTCTCCTGCCTGATCATCTGAAAAGACACAAAAAAAGTCATAGTCAAAGAGAACCTCCAAAACGTATTACATTTTTAGTTCACTGACTATCATGAATAAAAGCCATCCATCTTTGAAATCTAATCTCTTGTGAATGGGACTCACCTAGTTTCTTCAAGTCTGTCTCCACAGCAATGATCTTGCCTCCGTAGTTCTGCATGCCCACTGTGACATTGTCCATTCTCTGGACCACTGAGAAAAAAACAGGGAAAGAGAAGGTGTCATTAATCATTAATGTGGCACACTACTGGTTTTATTAAATGGTAAGCACAAATATTTTCAGAGAAAAAAAGACTCAAATGACATGGATAATATTACAAAGCTGATGTATCACTGTTTGGTAACAGGAATTCTTACACAACCATTACAGACACCAAGACACTAACACAGGAAATGCATTTCCTCTGGAATGTGGCCTTTTATTGACTGGGTTTCAATGGGGGTCTATGGGAGTCTGTGCTGTTCGTTCTGTTAGCTGTTGCTCTATCTGTCTGTCTGTCTGCCTGCCTGTCTGTCTGTGTGCATGTCTGTCTGTCTGTCTTTCTGTCTGTCTAGATCGATAGATAGATTTCAGTAGAATGCAAAAGTGAATTGGAAAGATAACATTTCATGTACTAGCTGTCATTTATTACTATCCATTCTGTAACAACCCATACAATTAGGTAATTTTCTTGAATGTTCCGTAGTTTCATAACCAGAAAGTTTTATCTTCTCAAGCTGAGAAGATGTAACTCAGCTGTCGAGAATGTATTCAGTGAAGCTGGTTTTGAACACTAGAGGGTGCTAGTGCTTCCTTACCTCTCCAGTGATTACATGAAAAGTCTGGAGAGAGTGAATTTGAGTCATGAGTTTCCTAAGTTTATTGTAACTGGGCAGCTGTTTATCTGTTATTCGATATGAATCCTCCACTTTCAGCAGGATTCAGCTGAGTACATTCATAAATTCCACTTCATGACTACAAGCAATCACAAACACATGATGAGTACCACATTAGAGCACTAAAACTCTGGTTTCACCAAAATTCCTCTTTTCTCTCTCTCTCCCCACATCTGCAGAGAGCGTCCCTCTCCTCTGCTTGATGTTGTGTTTTTCTATCTGTATGGGGGTGTCTAGAAGTGGAGAAAAAAACCTGACTGGAAAACATCCTAGGCCTTCCTTGTTATCATTCCAGACGTGGCAAACACCAAACGATAACATGCTTTCGGGACAAACAAAAACACAAAGGTCCATTTCAAAGGGCTGCTGGTCAACTATGGGGAGCAGGAGTATCTCTCTCTCTCTCTTTCTCTCTCTCTCTCTCTCTCTGGACAGTCCAATGTACTTTCTCTTTCCCTCTCACAAACTAATTGTCTTTGTCTTTCTGGGGACACAGTAATATTTGTTACATCTACTCTCTGGGCATTGTGGCCTTGACCCTTGCAGTCCTAATTAGCGTGTGCCTGTAATGTTGCTGTATTGTTTCTGTACTGTTGCACTCACTGAAAGTTGCCATAGATAGGAGTGTCAGCAAAATGTCTAAAAAGTAATGTGAAATTTAAGTGTCTTTCACCCTCTGTCTCTCACACTGTTTTAGTTCCTTATTCTCCCTCTGCCTCTCTTTCCATCTCCCTCACCATCCACCCACCTCCTGTCTGTATTGGAAAATAGGGCATTATGAGTTGTATAAGGCTGCTATTTTGAGTAGGGCTTATTGGCTGCATACTATGACCCCAGTTATGAGCCACATAAGGTAGTTACCCAACCTGAGGCCTGGCATATTAATGCTGGTCAATGCTGCAGGACCAGGAGAAGCTGTGCAGAATGCCCACACACATGCATAGGCCAGTTACACCTTTATTTGACCTGAATTCTTGTTACGTATAAGTCCAGTGAGCTCTGCTTCAACGTAATTGGACAGTATGTAAGATTAAGCACAAAGTGGGTTTGTTAATCACTATGAAACTGAAGCTTACCACCCTTAAGAGGGAGGCACAGCAGGTAGCACAAACAAGGCCACATTTAACAACGTGGATGATTTGGAGTAGAGTGGCAAGATTGAGAAACATCTTGATTAGTACAGAAAGTTGTATTTCAATTTGAGGGCGGTCTATGCTATATATAGGTTGTAGAACAGAAAGACAAGACGCAGAGCCCAGCCTCCATCAGTTTCTTGCAAAATCAAACCATTTTGGACACTTGCGGCCATTTGTGAGTCAACCTGTGGTTCATGAGACAACAAATTGCTACCAAGCCATAAAATCTCCTCTGGGTTGTTAAGCCAGGGTGGTCGCTGCATGGTCATCTGGTAGACATTAGACCCAAACCATCAAAATCACATGGGCTCCATGCTAATACAGAGCATCATGTGCCTGACTGTACCCAATGTTACATCCCACAACAATACTGACAGCACTGACAAGGCATGTTGCAGATTTAGATGATGTTGTAGACCAATTTTTAAATATATTTTATTCATCTTTCAAGGTGTAAATTTTCTTTTTGCCTGCTGGTTGGGCTGCAGGTAGGAGTTAAGTATTGTCGTTCATGGATATTTTGACAGGTATGAATTTCTATGCTCTTCCTTTGTGGCCACAAAACTGCATGGAGTTTGGCTGTCCTCGTTGTAGTGTAATTTATTATGATCTGTTTAGAGATGTTTAAGCTGGGACGATACACAAAATGCATTCCACGATGATGGCCATGGAGTTAATATTTGGAATCATTTCCTCTGTCTGTGTAACATTGCTGCCTTATTTCAAACAGCTTGTGTTAAGACTGATCAGAAAGTGTTGCAACAAGGACAACGTTGCATAAGAAATGTGTTTCCTATCTCAGGCTATGGTTAATCTCTGAAAAATATCAACTCAACAGAGCGTAAACAATGATTTCTGTCAAGGGAGTCTCTGTTCTCCTGAATTGGTTGGATTTAGTTTTCCATTCTGTTGCCAGTAAAACAACCATTCGACTAACATCAAACCTCAGGAGAGAGAGAGAGAGAGAGAGAGAGAGAGAGAGAGAGAGAGAGAGAGAGAGAGAGAGCGTGCGTGTGTGCTGTGGGGGTTATATCAGTCAAAATTGCTTAAGGCAATAATTCACATTGGTGGAACATTCTTTTTTTATTATATTTTTTACTTTTTAGCACACATACCTCAATAAGAATATTTAAGCCCTATCATCAGCAGGGGGGATCCTTCTTCTGACTTGTGTATACATTGTAAGAACATTTGCAGTGAACATTTGCTTCTGGGTTTAAGGAAAGGCTGAGCAAGTGGAGGAAAGTGTGGAGAGTTTTTTAAGTTTTTGAGACATTCCCAAAAATCCACAAGTATATAGTGAGCCAGATAAAAGCCCTATGGCCAGTGGTGGCTATAGAGTCCCCAGGGCAGTTTATATCATTGGTTGACTGTTCATGAACTTGTGCAAAGTGATGTGTGCTAAAACATGAAAATGTGAAATATTGCTTTAAGCCCTAAGTATAGCGGTTTATTATTTTTGACCAGCAGTATTCTTAAAGTTGGCAGGCTGGTTATGTGGTTTTGGCTGCACCTTGAAGCAAAAGGAACAAGCGTACATAACAAGTCATACAAGGAACAGCTACAAGAGCAGGTGGAGGCTAAAGTAATGGTGGCAGACTCAGGGTTACAGTAGGTACCGTCCTCCATGTTAAGGTGCTGGACTCAAGATCCAGTGGATCTATATCCACCTGTGACATTCCTTAAGGTCTCAAGCTTTAGGTGAGAATAAGGAAAAGGAATCTGTGGTAGGGTCATTTTCAAGAACTCCTGAACTCATCTCTCAAGTTAAAGAATCAAGATTTTACTGGTTTTACAAGCATTTACCACAAACCCACAAAGTTTATCAGGGTAACTGTTGGTTTCATAATCCAAATTTAAAACTTTTTAATGAAACCTGGAATTAAATTTAAGGTCAGTTAAAAAACAAAATAAAGAAGCAAAGCTGGCAAAACCTGCCTATTGCTGATTGAACACAGTTAATTTAATGTTAATGAAAGTTGTGAAACTATAAAAGGGCAGAATAAGAACAAGGACAACAGGAAATTAATTGTTAAGGGAGATGAGTTGCACAGTGCCACAGTTCCATTTGAAACCTCATGAAAAACATATGATGCACTTGTACTGTATATGACACTTGTATTTCTGACTTCAGTCTTGACTTACCTTTGTATCCAAGGACAGCCACTGCTATGGTGAGCAGGGCACACAGCACATAGAGCAGTGCAATAGCAGCCCTCAACGCCCAGTCATTTTTACACTTGGTGCACTCTGTTCCCTCCTGGATTCCTGCAACACACAGCAGCATTTGTGTCAAAAATCAGTGTATGAAGTTAAGAACAGTGGTCCAGGTCATATTACTTTGTTCTAACGTAAGAATGCAATGTTGAGAAGCAGCAATAACTCAAATATTGTGTAACTGGAACAGAGAGTTTATAAAAAGAAGCCAAAGGTTTCCATTCAAAAATGTAATTTTTCTTTTCATCATTGAGTTTAGTACTGCATGTCTAAAGAAGGACAAGCTGTGCCTCTCTTTATCAAAGTGTCAATTGAAAACATTTGCCCTCATGAATAAGCAAGAAGAGTCACTATGAAACAGAGTGGCTTACTGCACATGTGTTAGCCATATGGCAGAGGAACCAAAACAAATCAAAATGGCACCATTCTCTTTCTGTGTCATTCCTCACTGCCATCCAACCTCAAACTACCTCAGTGCAGTGAAATTATTGGTCATTCACATGTCACACATTCACTGGTGCGGGACTAGTGTCTTGAAATCCGCCAACACCGTGTGACGCAGCGCTAAACATTATGGATTCTAATATGGCCAGGAAGTTTGCTTGACTTCATGGAAACTGACCCAGCGGCCTCTGGCAAGCCGAGTGCGCGGGCAGCTGCTAGACTCACAACAGGCAATAAAGCACTTTCTGTAGCTGGACTACTCTTTTAATCAGATTTGCCTGGGGAGAGAGAATTTATGGAAACCTGTAATCCTATACCAGACAGGAAGCTGATGAAAGCAATGGTTTTAGACCAAGCAATAACATAAGTATGAATACACTTCAATTGTCCTAATAACAAATGGGCCTTGAATTGTAGGCAATCCTAAACAAGACATATATGAACTTCTGAGACACCACATGGTTCAAAGGTCATTGAAACGTCTTGTACTCGCCACAGTCACACAATCATAGTAAAGGTGGGGACAAAGTGGGGAATCAGCATTTCTTTCCCATGTGAAACACACCAAGTATTTTAACACAAAGTTATAAAATTGAGCAACTTGGTCGTTTACTCAAGCCAAGTCAAGGTCTTCAACATGGTAAAATTAACTGTGGGAGTGAGATCAACAATTTGAACAAGAAATTCCTGTTTTTAGATTATATTCAAATGGGACTCCTGAGACTCTTGCTTCAAATTTTGAGCTAAATCATCTTCATCCTATGTAGCGAAAAGTATTTTTGTTGATCACTATGTCTTTATGCAACCAGTAGTTCAAACAAACACAACAAATATAAAGGTGATTACGTTGGACCATGCAACCCATCTTCTCTGTTGATAGACCTTTAGCAAAGAATGTCATTGTGCAACATAATCTTCTAAGGCACCAGGCTATGGGCAGAGACATGCCCTATGGCATTCTGGGTATTGCTTCCACCAGGAGATGCTCCAGACATTCCACAGCTGGACTCACATCCTCGTTTGACTTCCTCCTCCTGACAGTATCAGAGGCCTGGCTCTATCTGCTGACCGTCCCTTTAACCAGCTAGTCTGTGGCCGGTCATGTGGGACTGGATTTGCAGCCATAGGAGGCTCCTCGCCTCTCGGTCAGGGGCGGGCCGGACCACCAGAGGGGTGGAGGGGGGTTTGGCCTCTCGGCCTTGGACCCACACATCTGTGAAAACATCATGGCTGACCGCCTCAAAGGGGCCCAGCCGTGGACCCAGACATGGATCTGCAGGCCACTGTTGTCCTTATGTGTACTGAGAGCCTCATGTTGGGAGCCAGTGTGGAGAGCTGCAGGCCCCCCACTGGGCCAGACCACATGCTGCTTAAAGCACACCATCACACCGTGTAAACAAGCAGCCGACAGTCTGAAGGCTCTGGGTCAAGAGCAAGGCGGACGTGGTATTACTGTGTGTATCAGAGTGTGGAGGAAAACTCAGGATGAGAGTGGCAGTTTGACAGGTTCATTCAATCTGCAGGTTGGGAGCCAGGAACTCAAATCTGGATGATTACAGAGTTTTATAGTGTTGAATATTCATGCTTATGTTAATACAGATAGAATATAATAAAGTTATTGGTCAAAAAGTATAAAATGATAATTATAGTTCTATTACTTTAAGGAGATGCGTAATAAGAGGTGACCACCTTCTTCTAGAAGACAACAAGTTATTATTTTGTCAAGGCCACATTTTGTCAAGGCCACTTGTGTGTTTCTGTGAGAAACACACAAGATGTTACCTTTAAATTTTAATCTTGTAATGGTGAAGCAAATTCAGTATTCTTGAGTTTTAGGCACTGAAGGTGTAACTATGGGTCAAAGGTTGCATATTAAGTGAGGATATAGTAATGTTGCCTAGTATAGGTGCCTTTGCATTCCTTCCTCAACAAGAGTAAGGACTGCACTTTTTTACTTACTGTACTTTTCTAAAACACATGTAGCGGCAGCATCACATGTGTGGGTAAATGGGTCCAAATATGTGTTTGTTGTTCCTGCAGGGTCACTGAAGCAAAACTACTTCCTCATAGTCACAACCATTAGAGTCACTCTGGCTTTCACTATTCCAGATGTTTCATTGTATGGCATCATCTATACTGAACATGCACAGCTTACTAGCACAGACTATTAAAGCTCACCACAGACTGTGTGATTCTGATTGTGTTTGGAACCCAAGTACAGATCAGGATATCTGCTAGACGACACCCTTTCTGTCTCAGACTGTGCGACCAGGTTGTGTCCTGCGTCCGCCTTCTCAGCTTCTTTTCCAGCTGGACGTGTTTGTTGTTTACGTCCATATTGGCGCGTCAGCAAGTTGTCGTTGCCTGCTGTGTTCTTACTAGTTACGGAGAATAACAGAGTCGTAACCACATCTTAACATTAGCCACGCTGCACCATTACACCACAAAATGTATTACACTGCCAGAAGTTTGTTGGAGCCTAAAATTCAATACAGGTGCACTTTATTAGCGGTCCCCCATCCTATCACAGGGAACGACTGCTCACCATCGTTCATGTCCAAAGTATTTGCCCACAATGTGAAAATTTTGCCTGAGACAGTAAAATTGTAACCAAAGACGGCCAAAATTGCACAGAGTGTGGGGAGCCTGGGTAGCACACAGGTCTGAATAAGACATTTTCAGTGGTTGCTCTGTATAAACTCTGTTAAAACGTTCCTAAACAACGATATGACTGTCTCTGTTTTGCACAGGCTGTATTGTAGAACCTGGCAGGGACAGGCTTCGCACCCAAGCGCTCATCTTCCCCCAGAAATGACACTACTGCTGAACCAACAGAGATATTCCTATTGGGCTACACTACTATCCCACTGTCCCACGCTGAAGTCTCTTGTGTCGACACGTCTCTCTGATGGCCTTTGCTACAACACTTCTGATCACACTTCTATCACCAATGTAACGCCCAAGAAGGATGGAGAGCAAACGCTTCCAACGTTGCTACAATATTCTCTCGCAGATACTTTGATGACTTGTTTTACTGTCAGTGCCGGAATGTTAAGTAAATTTAGTATACATTTAATATCTCTACCATCCCGATGCTGTAAACCCAGCCCATCTGGTACTACAAGCAGCCTATATATTGTGAATATAAACGTCTATCTGGGTAGAGTGCAATTCTGAGATATTGAGCATCAAAGATTTGACTGTCAATACTTTCAATCTTTTTAAATATTTAACCCCAAAAGTCCTAAAAAAATTAAAAAAGTTAAAAAAAAAATGACACCACACAAGCACAAAGTAACAATCAAACATAATGTGAATAACTCAATTTTGATAAAATGACATGAGATAGATCCTTATAACTTCTAGCTCACAAAACTTTATTTTTATTTATTTATTTCAAATAGACCAACTGAAGCCCGACTGACATCTCCCCTGATGTACCTCGTTAGTCAATAAGTGTCATGTGTCATATTCATAAAACCCACTGTGGCCTCTTGCTGTCTGTGCGTAAAATACCACAGTATATAAACATGCTGACACATACATATCACAAGCTAACTGAAAACACACTGCTGAACCAACTGGCACGGTGCGGAGCGTGGAGGGACTGAGCTACAGGACTCAGAAGCTGGAACGCAGCCAGGACGTCCCAATCAACAAGCTGGAATCTGGCCAGACAATCCCCAAGAGGTAAATAAATACCAGAAAAGCCTAGAAGGAGCAGAGGTATGGTGGAGGAGGCTGTATTTTTTTTTTACATATTATTGCTATCAGGTGAAAACCTTGTACCTCCAGTTCTGGCAATTTCTCTGTTTTTTTGAATTGATGGTTTATATAGTAATTTATGGGTTGAGCTTAGAGCCCAAGAAACCCAAAACTAACTGTGTATGTTTGAAAGTGCATGAGCAATAATCTCAAAATAAAACCGCTTTTCCTAATTCTTGAGAAGCTGACTTTTTGGATAAACAGGGTTTTCATCTGCCAGCAGCAATATGTATTATGTGAAGCTCTCAGACTGCTTGGGCCAGATGCACATGAGTAGATGTGCTAAAGTAATCATCGTTATGGAACATTGATACAGCGCCCACAGAACTTAAAGGCAGCTGACTGTGTGCTTCAAACACAGCAGTGCGCATGTTATAGGAGTTCAGCTTTATCACTGTTAATCAGTTAATCAGCACCAATAAGTATAGAGTGGACTGAGAGAGAGAGAGAGAGAGAGAGAGAGAGAGAAAGAATGAGAGAGAGAGATGGGGGCAGTCCATTTTGGTGTCTGCAAAACAGCTGTATTTCATTTGGACTCAGTGAGTCAGTTAAAAAAAATAAAAATAAATCCTAACACTTATTCCCTTATTCCATGTACCTGCCATAGGACTCGCCTGCATGGCCTGTCTCAGCCCTGGTTGGCAGTGGAAATTTCCATGGCAACACAAAGAAAGCCTGTACAGACTAGAGCCTTTTTGTGTGAAGAACCTTTGTGTGGAGTGTGAACACTGTATACAGTACGGGGGTAAGGCTGCCACAGGAACTCCTTCTCCTCACAGCCTTCCATTTTGCGTCACATCAAGGCTGCATATGGTCACAAGCCAGTAAGCCACAGTCACACATGGACAGGCCATGCCTTGCTACTCTACTTGGATGAACTCTGAGGGATTGCAATGTTGGCAAACGTTGCATTTTGTCCCACATCTCCAGAGTAGACACACATTTTCCTTTTTTTCCCTGATCAGTTTCATTATTACAGACATCTTTCTACAAAGGGACATGCTGTCAAAAATACAACGTGGCAGCACATGGTTTTCTAACTGCCTTAGTCTACAGTTACATGGCTTTGTAATTACCATAATCAGCCTTGTGCTTAAACGATTTGGTTTGCTAATTGTTTCAACAGACAAAAACATACACAACAGTAAACAGACAAATGTGTGTACAACAGGTGCCAAGGTGGGCAACTGAGTGTGAAAAACAATTTCTGACACAAAATACTTTCCATAACAGTAATTTTATTTTTTATTTAATTCCCGAGGCAAATTAAATGTAGTTAATTTACTTCACTACAGCAAAAGCCATATAAATGAAGGATTTCAATCAAACTGGTCTTGTATAACCATATATCCTCTCACTGTAAGATGCTCATTTTAGTACTTTTGGCTTGTTAGAGCTACACTAGGCAACTTTGCACGTTGTTGGCTTCAAATGACAGCAAGAGATGACTGTTCACAGAAAAATTTGAACTTCAATACCCAGAAGTAATTACGAGTAACCTGATGTCAGTAAACTGCAGACAGCACACTCAGCGTGCACACTCAGTTTGTGATCAATTTATACCTAAGGACACCTAAGGATGCCAAAGGAATGAGAGAGGCAAAAGGTCTAACAGCTTTCTATGGACAGAGCGTTCACTCGCTGCTGTTTTGTATTTCCCGGTTAAGTTTTCGATTCGTCACTTCCAGTGGGCAGAGAAGTGTACAATAACCGACACCAGAATTTCATTAAGGCAAATAGGGAGAATTTGCAGGATCTAAATTAGAGACGATGCAATACTCTTCTCTATTGCCTAAATCACAAGGGCTTCTAAGATGGGTATTTTCACATAAAAGAACTTGAGCAATGGTGCTTTTGACTTCATGCTCCAGACAGTCTGACCGTTGAACCTATCATTGAGCAAACAGGCTGCCCTGGGGTCATCGCAGTGTACTCCTCTAGCCCTTATAAGCACCCCAGTATTAACAGTCGCCTACTGGAATGTTAACAAGTAAACACTCTCCAACAGGGGAAGTTACCACTGAGACAAATTACCAAGACATTAGGGTCCTCGAATCGCTGAGCTAGCCTAGCATGCCTGGGCAGCATTTTTTTTCAGTCGCTGCTAACAGGTTTACGACACTTTAAATTGGGCCTGGTCCTCCGGAGCATCTGGACCTTGTTACAGTGGAGCCAAATCAAAGGACGCATGCAAACATTTGATACATCTTCCCTTCGTGCCAGGCATCTTAGGAACGAGCAGCTAAAATGTTGGATAGCGTTTAGTATTTTGGTGCAATGGATGCTTTTATAAAACAACTTCCCGGTAGGACTCGCTTCCTTTTCTTGATATGCAAAGAGATCAGTGGCTTGTGGTCAGAGATCAGTATGTTAAGCTTGTTTAGAGAAAAATAATCTACGGATGACTGTGTGTCTGAACAGGATGGACCCCCCCCCCCCCCAACATACACACACACACACACACACACGCACATCGCCCAGAGCTGACAGAGTAGTGTCCTTTGAAGGCTTTGGCCACAGACCATAAGATAAACACCATACTGGGACATATGGACGAGTCTGTTGAGCTCGCTATCATCTCTTAAATCTGGAATATATTTGAAATAATATATTCTAGCCCTATATATTAATGGACTAGGGCTTTATAATATTGGCTAAAAATAAAATCATGTTGTTGTTTTGCTCAGTATTGCCTTTGTATGATATAAACTGAGACAATGTGACCACAACTTTTTATAGATAATTTTGTTTTTCAGCACTTGAAAACATACTTGCACTTGCACAGCATCTGGTATCTGTACCAATAGTTTATAATTTCATGCTCAAATTGTCCTTGAGCCATTCATGTACAACTGCAAACCAACTGTGTGTGTGTGTGTGTGTTGCTGGCCTCCACCTGCTCCTCATGCCATCCAAAGACATTCACAGACAAAGTTTTCTCTGCAGAGTTCACATTTTTGGTTTTGGCAAGGCCCTGTAGGACACTGGCGAGGTTATGGACACGTGCAAGCTTCATGGAAGCCATGTAGTAAAAGGAGAGAAATACTTGGAAACTTCAACAGCAATCTGGTCCTGATAGTGGTGTATCCATTGACAGATACGTGCAAAGGGAAAAATAATGTTATCCTTTAGTGGAACAGATCTGGGTTTTGAGAGAAAGCTTTATGGTGCACTTCTTGTTAGCTGTGCTTGCTGCTGTTTCTTCAAAGCGCTAAAAGGCACAAACAGAGCCTAATTGGTAGAGAAAACAGTTAGATGGCTTATTAAAACAGAGATTGAGATCCAATGAAGCGGTGAACGTGGAGTTGATTAGATCTGGTTTTGTCATCCCATCTGTGCTTGGTTAGGAAGACAGACTATGACAAATAGGTCATTTATCTTAATCTCAAGAGACAGACTTTAAAGCACGCAAGTGTGCCTCATAAACAATGCTGGGCCACTGTAATAGGGATGCTTTGTGAGGTAGGATTGGATATCAAAAAAGTCTTTGTGTTCCAGTCAGCAGTTTCCACAAAAGACTGAAATCCAGACTCACTGTGTGTGTCCCTCAGTCTGACTGTGGGTTGTCAGATTTGGAGTTGAAGAGTTGGAGTCACATCTGCTGCCACAAGTTTTAGGGGAAAAAACGCAAACTATTGACTGTGTTATGGAATACAACATCTGATGTAGCTCCAACAGAGGTTGGCGAGCAGAGGAAGTCTTGGCTGGAATTCTTTTATGTAATTGAGAATTAATATTCCCAGGGCAAGCTGTAAAAATTGGACTCAAATTGCACCTGCATCTGCATTACTAAAGAGGAATGTTCTTAAAACTGGCACATGCAAACATGTACGCTTGCGCTCACACACGCACACACACACACGCACAGAACTTATCACAAGTTAATTTATGATAAGCTATTTCAACATCTCATTCACACTTCACTCACAATTTATGTTTATGTACGAGTTTATGTACATACATCTCTGGTTATAACCACTTCTGGAAGAATGGGCCCGAGCCAACCATGGCTTGGAGAAACATTCAGTCCAGTCTTGCCCTGGGACTAATCAACATAACTATGCCATGGTTCCATTTAAAATGGTCTAGGATTAATACAAGTCCAGCCTGAGAATCCATTATTAGGCAAATGAATGCACACCTCGGTCCAACATTGTTGTAAGAGCTGAAGTGTCTTTCTCTCAAGGGGCTGAGAAGGAGAATGGTGAGTCAGAGTTTGAAAACAGTTACACATTGAATTCCAAGTAGCTGTTACTCTTACAGAGTATCTACTAATGTAGAATATGTGCAGCGCTTTGCATTGCCAGCTTTTCATACAGCATGTGCACCTGGAACAGTATATCTCCAATCACAATGCAGGACATTTTCAATAAGAAAAAGCTTCCCTTTAAGACAGAGATTTCTCGATTACCATCATTCACACGCATGCGTTTAGAACAACAACATGGAGGCCATAAACTAGTTTTATTGGCCCTGGTGGAGAACGAGAGAGACCCCCTGGCTCCTGATGCTCATGTTCCAGTGCTGGCATGTTAGAATGAGGTCATTTCAAGTAAAGCAAGACCATGTGAACTTCAGAGGGAAAGAGAAGGAGAGGGAGAGAGAGAGAGAGAGAGAGAGAGAGAGAGAGAGAGAGAGAGAGAGAGAGAGAGAGAGAGAGAGAGAGAGAGAGAGAGAGAGAGAGAGAGAGAGACGGTCTGGTCATTGGTCCATGTCAGGCATACTGCATGGACAGTGCATTGTTTTGTCTAACTTATGGCTTGTGTGGATGTACATTGTGTACAATATTTCTGCTTTATGCTTGTACGTGAGAGGGATCCAATGTGTTTTATTCTTGATCTTGAAAAAGAACATATAAATGTCAAACAACAAAATGCCACCAGATAACAAGTGACACAGTGGAAGGGCTCACACTCACAACCCCAATCACAATCTGTGGAACTTGGTATATTCTAGCTTTCCTCTCCAATATGAATTAGTGGACTTATATTGTGTTCCAAAGGGTCAGTGATTGCCTGCCAACACAAGACAACATGGCTGTTTTTTAAAGTAGTCCCACCGGACAAGTATTGACAGATTCAATGATAGAACACACATTAGAAATAAAACTGTTTCCGTCATTGGTTTAGGTCATTTACAGGGTCTAGTAAAGTGCACTACAGGGCCTAGTAAAGCCAGAACCTCGGAATTAAGACTTCAGGATGTTTTATTTTAGGATGTTTTTATTCTGAAGCCTCTATGCAGCAATGTGCAAGAATGTGATATTTATTAATATTAAGCATAAACCATGTTTACAATTCCACAATTGATGTTCCTGGGTAAAAGTCGATTCTGGGGAAAGGCTAGAAATTATGATGGCTTCCCACAATGTATCCTCACAGGATGCTAACTGTATCTTGGAAGACATCCAAAAATCAAATGTAATAAGATCAAACAAAAGGCCCAACTCTTCCTAATACCAACCTCACCACAACAACATGAACACAAATAAGCTGAGACATGTTTTATCATGTGGTTTAAGAATATTTCATTACACCCGCATGCAAGTCCAAAACCGCCGCTCGGGCGCAGAGTTGTGTGCAAAATAGTAGAGTAAGTCCACAGACCATCTGCGCTGTTGGGTTTTGTGTGGTCAGGCTGCCGGGTGGCCCACCGTCGAGCCACTTAGATACTGAATCAGCAACAATCAACGCCCAGCCTGGTGATCAGCTTGAGTCTTGCCAGGCTGAGCAGCGTTCTACTCCATCCCATCACCGCATGCCACTTTCAAGCTTCATCACCCAGCAGAGCCAATAAAACCACACAATGTGGACCCAGCCAGCCTACCAGCCAAATCTGCCTTCACTGGTGGTAGTGGAGAAAGATGCTGGGATCTAACTGCTTGGTCAGGCCGTTGCGGTTGTTCCATGATCCATGTCTATAATGAGGAGGTGGGTTATGTAATATTTCACTGAATCAAACTTTTCCTTCCATATTCAAATTGTGAAATATATGTGCTCAAACTGTGCAGTTAATCCTACAAACAAAAAAGTTGGTGTAGGTATGCTCGGCAGACAGACTGAGCACTGACATTTTCCCTCGCAGCAGATGTGCAGATGTGAAAACACAAACAAATGTCTGACTTGAAACGTACATTTGAAACACTTGAGGGCTGAGTCAATGGAAAAATCTATGTGGCTGACTCCTTCGCACAACATATGCGGCCATTTTTGAATATCTCCCCAAATAAAAGCGGGGAAACATAAGCGAGAATAACACCGAGGGGTGTACTGGTTCGGGGCCAATGTAATCACAGCCAGAGCAACAAACGCACCGTGCCTCTGTCACAGCCAGGTCTGAAACTGGGATAGTGAGAAGTACTGTGACTCACAACAGAACAAAGAAAAATACACAGCTTTCTGCCTTTTTTCAAAGAGAGGAAGCAGCGAGGTTGATGTTGGCCATCTCCAGAGCCAGAATACCTTCATTAAATGTAAGACTGAGACTGAGGCTGAGGCGCAAGCAGCACTTCTTCACCCTGCCTGTCTTTTACCGAGGTAGTTGAAAGAAAATGGAGTCAGGCACTTCCATCGCTAGCGTGTGTGTTATTCTTGTGACCGAGCCAAAACCTGCTGTGAAAGGAAGGGTTACCAAACATCCATCATGCGAGAGGAGACATCCTATCAGATGACAGTTTGTTGCAGAGGTGTCGTTATCATTGGCCAACGTGTCTCTTGGGGACACGTAGCGCGGAGCGGGCGGTGTAGAGAAGTATGGTGAGGTGGTTAGGCCGATCTCGGTCAAAACAATTATGACTATATATAACCACTGACTGACAGCGGCTCCACTGCAACTCCAGAACTGTCATGTTTCATAAGTCGAACCCATTTGCAGTGACATGTTGAGTTAATAGGAGCCCTTTCTCTAATGCCTGCAACCATTTTCCCACTTATTCATCTGATAACTGCCTGGCTGCTAGCCAGACAAGGTGGACTTTAACAGCAGCTGGAACACATCTCGATATCCACGCTTGATAACAGCAGGAAAAATCCACATGCTGTGCTTAGGTTCGAGAACTAGAGATGTAACGAAAGTTTGTGAAATGAAAGTTCACGAAAATTTGCCGATATGCATCACAGACTTGAAAAATGTTTTGTGATTTCAGCTGCTGTCTAATATCTAAGAGATCAGGATAGTCTTTTCTTTTTTGGATTGTTTGAACACCAAGTTTTAACTTGGGTCATCGCACCAGCTGAACTCACTGCTGTGTAGACGCAGTAGGAGACAACCGACAAGATGCACTCAGGCGAGACTGAAATTGAGGACGCTCTGTCAAGTTTTAAGTCTGCTGGCTGGGTTTCCAGTTAAGGAAGAAAACAGCAACAAGACAACTGACATAACAAAGACTCCAACAATCAGACTGTTTGTTTTCCCTCTGTGTTTTCAGTCACAACTGTCTTCAGATTCATTCAGTATCATGTATCGAACCGAACCGTTAGCTGCATGTTGATAACCTATAGCGCTGACTTGCACCCAGCCTTCACTGACAGTCCCCTATGTGCTAGCATGTCTCTGCCATGTGGCGAGATGTGCTGCCAAGGGCCTTATTCTTATCACCATCTGCACTTCAGCCGTTATCAGCAGTATTAAGTCAAGGGTTAAACAAAGGAGCGCAGGGGCCCATTCAGCCGACCTGCGGTTGACCTGAGCCAGTCCCCCCACTAATGCTCTCAGCAGAAACCCTCATGGCATGCTCCCCCCCCCCCCAACCCACAGACACAGTGATTTGTGCGCTGTCTGGGATGCATATCCCCGCCTGCCTGTCATTGGTCAAGCTTGGATTGACCCACCTTTCTTCTGACCAGTCACAGACTATTCCACTGCAAGAGGCAAACTGTGCAGGTCTGGGAAAAGATCAACAACAAATCCACTCCTGTGGATTTGGCAGTACTCTGTGTTGGACAAAGTGTTGTTTTATCTGACTTCGTCTATCCTTTTGTTACCCTGTTGTTCTTTTTTTCTTTCCAATTCTTTTTCTGTCCCATTTGTAATCCTTTCAAGTTTTCTCCCACTCTTCTCCTCCCACTCACTCCAGTCTTTATTGAAAACACGAGTGAGTAATCTTTCATTAGGACGACAGAGCACAAACTGCATGCATGCACACCCTGGGGGAGGGGGAGGGGGAGGTGGGGGGGTGTTGTAATAAGCAGGCATTTTGAAAACATTCTTTTCTGGTAATAAAGTCCCCGTAAATTAAAACCACTTGCTGTTTTGCCCCCAAAAGTAAGTCGGGCAAGGAATGCAACTCCTCAGCTGAAAATAAAACTGTTGACAAACGTTTCCCCCTCCAATTAAAAAAAAGAAAAGCAGATTAAAAATAAGCACTGAGAAATGCTCTTGAGCAATGAGTTAATAAGGTGAACACCCACTTACTATTTAAAACAGTGGTGGGGGTCCTCAGCACTTTTTTCCCCTCCTCTCATTCATAAACATTCATGATCAAATAAACCTCAATCTATTTTTGGGCTCAGTTCAAAACAAACATGGAGAAATGAGTCGTATTGTATAACTTCCCTCATGGTTTCTTTTACCATCTCTCCCCGTCCGTACAAGACGTCATCAGAGCTGGTTGTATAAGCACTTAAAGGCTTTTCAGATCGTAGCAGAGAAGTGAGAGAGAGAGAGAGAGAACAGTTTGGTACAAGATGGTACAGCATGTCCTCGAGCCCCCCGTTAAAACACATTCAGCCTTCCTGTCTCTGAACCGAGAGAAAGCGGTTGCAAAAAAATAAATAAATCTTTTTTTTTTTTTTAATCCTTGACATCTCCATTTGAGGTTGTATTCTGAGGGGCCACTTTCCCCTTTTCGGGTGCCCCTCCCACCTCCTCTCCTTGACGTATTGCTGACACAGCACAGCCCAGGCAAGGACCCCCAAGCCCCATGATAACCACTCTCTCTCTCGACTGATATAACCCCCACAGCACACGCACTCTCTCTCTCTCTCTCTCTCTCTCTCTCTCTCTCTCTCTCTCTCTTTCTCTCTCTCTCTCCCTCTCTCTCTGGACTCCACAGGGTATATAGGCTTGCACTGAATAAACTTCCAGTATGGATACAGGAAGCGGCTCAGCAACTTCTCAGGTTTGGACATAATCTCAGAGGGATAATAGACCTCTCGTGGCAAGCAGATGTCGAACTCAGTCAAAGACGCCATTTCTCTCCTCTCTCTCTCTCCCTCCTCACAGAAGGAATATTAAAAGCCAGGCAAGGTGCCGCTTGGCCAATCGGTTAATTCTGCTCATTTGTATGCGAGTATGTGTGAGAACTGAACCACCATGGCTAGATGTTGGTTGTGACTGGAGAATGCTGGCTTCTCCCTGAAAAACTCCCACTGAGGTGTCCTTGAGCAAAGCTCCCAGGTGTGAATATGTGTAACTGTATGAGTGTGAAGTAGGTTATAGCTGAAAGAGTACATGATCAGTAAATCTTCCCTTCTTCCAATTAGGTTTTTACAAACGGATGTCTAATGTCAGGGGGTCACACATTTTGTCATGCTTGTAAAGAGCTTTGGTTTTGGCGAAATGGGAACTCTCCTGTTCTTGTAAAGGGAGTTGAATCAACAAACACACATCCAAACACACACACACACACGCACACACACATACGTATGCATACACACACATACACACACGCCATAAATGTCTACATTATACAAACCCATCCTCTCACCTCATAGTGGGTCAATGAGGTGTTAGGCAAGCAGTCAGAGGTGTGCACATGTGTAAACTGATCGCGATGACACACAATGTGAACTACTACTGCACTCACACTCACTGACATATGACTGCTGAGCGCCGGGATGACACACACACTCAAAAACACCTCTTAAACCTGAGGGACCGCTGTGACCACTTCAACCCAGAGTCTCGTAACATGATCCCTGCTCTGGGACGGAGGCAGCAGACCTCAAGCAGGAGACACTAAAACACATCACACTGAAGTTATTGTTCTGCACAGCTATGCTATCAAAAAGAAAATAAAAGAATAAAAAAAAAAACTTGAGGGGAACCATATTGGAAGTGAAGTTTTGGTTTCAGTTATTTGTGTAGGTTTGAACAGTGCCGGGTGGAATAAAACAACAGTGGGATAGTGATACGGCTGCAAAGTCCGTCCACTGGTCAGGAACACCCAGGATGCTGCGGTTTCCCTTTCCACTGCACTCTGCTGGTGTTTCAATACAGAGAAATCAAAAATGAGAGCAAAAGCCAATCTAAATAATCGCACAGGTTGGTTTCTGGGAAGCAAGGAGTGGCCAAGTTGAAAACTCAAGGACACTTGTAAGTGGGTTAGGGTCAGGGAAAATATTTAAAGAAAATATTCTGTACGAGTTAAGTCGGATATACTGAGATCATGTTGCATCACTAGATATTATTAATATACCAGATGTTCCCCAGTGAAGGTGGTCCTTCAAATTCATTGCCAGAACTCACATGATAAAGTATTTTTTATAAGTGGCATAACAACATTCAAATTATTACTGTACTTACTGTAACTATTATTGTACTTACTGACAAAGGAAAATGGATTCCTGTCTACACAAAGAAAGTGACTGAGTACTCACCAAACCTCTTATAGCCAAAGGACTGCACCTCCTCCTCATCAGCAAAGTCGTCTGGAGGGAGAAGAACACAGAAATGAAGTGTGGTCTCAAGACAAAATGAGCTGAAAATGTGTCACATAATATACTTAAATGGCGTAAAATAGGTAAAAATCAGTCAGGTAGCGCATGACTAGATATTATTACTTTATAAAACCAAGGTTCTGTAATTGCTGGATGATTCAAATTCTATAATTCTCATTTATGGAACCCACAAACCTACAAATTTGATCCATTTTTCATAGCTTAATTGGCCAAACTTAATTGGTAAATACTGAAATTCTCCAGCCACATTCTTGGTACTAATTCAGAGCCACTTTTATCTCTATATTCCAACCCACTGGAGCCATTCATTGTGTTACCATGTGCTGTGCCCAGTATACTAACAAACAACAAGTAAACCCAGTGTCTCCCTCAGATTAGCTCAGCTCTTTTCCAGTAAACGCTCCGCTCTCTCTCTCTCTCTCTGTGGGGTTACTGCCATCTCCCATGGCCTTACAGGCCCTGAGTGCCGTCTCCTTTCAAGTGGCTGCCATG
This sequence comes from Centroberyx affinis, assembly GCF_046629955.1. Lineage (NCBI taxonomy): Eukaryota > Metazoa > Chordata > Actinopteri > Beryciformes > Berycidae > Centroberyx > Centroberyx affinis. Next base: position 421,740 of record NW_027282520.1, on the reverse strand, counting down.
CCCGTGGGAAAGTACAGCGGTGACTTCAAGGAGGCTTTCTGTGTCATCATCCTTGGCCAGTGAAAATAAAGAAAGACCACATGTCCCAAAGATCTCCAGACCAAATCTCTTGCTCCATCATGCCAAAAGCGGTGAAGGGAGCAGAGGTGCGGAGAGACGGGAAGCGAGGACCCCAACAGCTACTGACGTCAAGAGGGAAGAACAGGAGGCCACCTTTTTTTTTTTTAAAAACAGGAGAACCAAGACAGTCGATGGCTGATGGGATGGCGTCTTTTCAGTGTGGTGTTACGTACTCTGGCTGTCTCCTCACGCGCCAAATATATTGTCTGGGAATTCTGGGGAATGCTTTATCGGTCCTGGCACCTGAAACCTAAAGCAATCACAGTGACTCCTCAGCAGACAACATCTCACCACAGAGAGCAGAGTGAGTTAAGAGGTGACAAGAATAATCTAAGCAGTTGTAAAAACTGAAACCAAAGTGCTTATTCATGGAACATGCCTTTCCCAAGACCTTCTTTCCTGTTTTTGTTTCCGAGCAACAAGTCTGTGTCCCATTACAACAATAATGTCACCGTAACTATGCTGGGCTTTTTGACAGCTATTCTGGGAAACAAATTTCATCATATTTTACCCAGGGGACCGAAGACTAACTGGATTCGAAAATAGATACGGAGACTGAACTCTAGTCCTATCTGGATTGTGGGATGAATATTGCAGCTATGGCCCAAGAGTGACCACATTAACGACATTGAAATACGCATTTGGCACAGCTGGACTGTTGAAATGTTTTAGAAGAATTGCTCAACAACACAAGAATAGCTCAGTGGATTACTAGAATATGTCAAACGTTTTGTGAAGATTACCACTAACTCAGTATTACAATATGCTTTCCTGCACCCTGGACCAGTTCCAAATCTTTTTAGTGTTTGTCCTCTGCTGATGTGACAACACTGCTCAGCTCCAATGAGAGTGAACAGGAAAATACGAAAAAGGTAACTGTGAGAGTCTGCAGAAGGGGATTCAAGGCATGTGAGCAAATATTCAGCTTTGGAAATGTTCACACTGCAACAAAATATTGCTGCTTGGGGCTGTAGAGGCTGCAACAAACATTCTTATTAATCCATACAAACAGCCTTCAATTGTCTCTCACTGTCAATAGAGTAGCTCCAGGATGTGGCCTGCATCTCCATCACATCACAGGTTAAAGTGTGGATTGTCAGCTTTCTCTAAAGGGAAGAGAGTTGTTCATATTCATGTTCACAAACTCTGATTGAGCTGCCCTCTGAATTCTTAAAATGAATGTTATTCTCCTGTAAAGTCAATTACTCAGAGAAAATGAGTATTCTAAGATGGACCACAAGGTGGCAGGAGCCTTGCAGTGTTTATGCACTTACAGTCCAGTCCATTGTAATAAAAGGACCAGCTTGCTGACCTATCAAGCGAGGCCTTTGTATTTGGGTTTCAGTGGCGTGTGTGATAGGCCTATTCATTTAGCAACATCCTTGAAAAAATACTGCAGTCAAAAAACATCAGTTCACCACATGGGAATCACATTTGGGCCATAAAAAGCTTGATTTAAAATTACCTAGCTGTCTTGGCCACTGACCACCACAACCCAAGCACCTTTAGGCCCATTGTATTTCATTCAGTGGTTTGAAGGGTGACATTTCAGTGGATTCTTTGTTCACACACAGACTAAAAGTCAGAGTGAGCGCAAGACATGCACAGTAAAGTACACAGTAAAGCTTTTCATGTACGGTAATTGCATAAGTCTGACTCATTATTTCCTCCAGTACTTAGATTTTTTTTAAGCCAGTACAAACTTCAGATTCACCAGGAACACGTTTATGTCCAACAGCGCACACATATTGAGACTAACTAAAAACAAATCAATTTGAACGCACAAATGACTTTATATTCTATTATTCATGCAATAAGTGACTTAAAACTTGTTTCCCTGCTCGCCAACTCGCAGTCTGGGTTATAATCATGTGTGTTTTGGTTCTATTGTGAAAAGTAGTGTAGGTTAGTGTTTGATGTGCAGAAGCGGCCAGATGCAAAACAATCCCAAACCAGAGTCCCTTAATTGAAACCAGATGTCACACGCGAAGTTGTAGCCTACGCATTCCTCACGTCTAGGACTGGAAGAAAGAGAGCAGAAAACTGGCGCATAAGCAAGAGCGATAGGAATTTATTAGCAGGCTATCGATCATGTGCCATCAACGACACGCCGGTGTGCAGTTCAGCTGTTTTTCCAGATGTCTTGTTAATCATGTCTCTTAATTAGCCTACCTTTCATTGTGTTTTACAGGACTCTACCGTTGCGAAGCTGTCGTTTGAAGTCACATCCACAGCATTGCAATGGCATTTGCTCAAAATATCCCTTGAGCGCCACTGCACCTTTGATCACCGAGTATCCCAGTATCCACTGTCCTTGGATAATAAAAGGAAAAAAAACTTCAAAGCTCCATCCGTAACTGGTAACGCTGGGGACAACCTCCTTCAGCGCAGGTAACTGCAGAGCTGCACTTCAGATGCTGCAGGGGGAGGAGGAATAAACTTTGTTGGAAGTATGGAAGTCTAAGTTGGAAAATTGCTGTTGGAATTGCAGGGGAAAAAAATATTCTCCTATTTCTGAGGCAGTCTCGAAAAGTGCTGAGGTGAGGATGTGTCTCCGTCCAGCACAGCGCGCTGGTACCCGCAGCAGTAACTGGAGAAACTCACAGAGGTGGAGAAGTAAAGTGGTCCAAACGTGAGAGGAAGTGGTGCGCCCGTAGGGCTGCTGGGGGAAACCACGTGCTCCTCACATCTGTCCGTGCGCACCGTCTGCACCCCGAGTTGCTCTGTGTGTGTATGTGTGTGTGTGTGGGTGTGTGGGTGAGTGGGTATGGGTGGAAGGGGGGTAATCGCTGCAAAATGGTGCTGAGTAAGGCTACTATGTCCTTGTCAAAATCGTAGTTTTCTTAATTGCCTTTTGGAACTGGAGCCTACTGCAGCATCAATAACGGCTTTAGTTAACACTTTATTTGCATTTACATAGCATAACATGGCCATGAAGTATTTAATAACGCATTCAGGAATAAGAAACTAACAGTTCTAACAGCTTCACTTCCTATTTGTGCAAACTCTTGAGTGCCATGATTGCACAGTCGATATCAAAATAAAAGCATTTCTGAATTATTAAGAATTAATCAACTTCGCCTAAATGAAAAACACTGTAACGGGTAAATATCATCTTTCATTAAAGTCACCAAAAAGTCGTCAAACTCCGGCCCTTTTCTTTACATACACAACTCGGCCATTAAACACCTTAAATTTGGTGTAATTTGGAGAGATAATATGGGATTAATCAAGGATGGTCGAACAACTATTTTTGCTAGAAGGAGTTTGGGAGCATTCTCTATTTTCCCTCAAATTGAATGCCACAATGGTTGAAGAGTTGAGGGGGCAGCCCAGGTAAAGTATGATAAAAGCCCTTGGTAAAATATGTTGAGTCAATCTTCAGCTACATCAAATTAGATTAGAATTTTTATGAGGAACTTTTATCTCGAAATTATCCCCGTGAACGGTTTAATAAAGGATACATGGATATCTAATGAGGTCTTCAGTGTTAATCATACGTGAAACTGTTATGCAACATGTCCCAAATCTTTTACATGTCTTACACATTATTTTGTGACATCAATTTAGAAAATGTAGAGAAACTCAGAGTTTGAGAGGCCTGCACATCTCTTCAGATAGGCTAATACAGATGGAATGATGTACAGTTGCTATGCTCAGTGTCAGTCTACCAAAAAGGAAGTATTGGCATGTGCCCACAGAAAACAATATGATTACTATGAGGGCATTTTTAAACATTGACAGATGGGCTTTATCCCAGAAAAACTCACTGCTTGTGCCAAATCTCAAGTATATTTATTCTCAACATCTGCTGTTAGCTAAGTGAGCATAAAGTTTGCTAAAATACAAATTTATCTTCATGCAATTTACAGGTTACAAGCTGTTTACCAAAAATAACAATTACTCATTCTAGTGCTGGTTCCAATCAACCACCATTTCTCACACATTTGTTCCTCAACTTTCTAGCACTTTCCTTATCATCTTTCATACTGAACAATGTCTATATCTGCACAATCCCCTTTGACCTTTTTGTGGAATGAGCTACTGTACTAATGCCCTGACAGATGTGTAACGCTCCCTCAAACAAAACACAACAAGGCCTTCAACCCAGTGGTTCCCAGTCCATAACTTCTTCACCAATGGTCTCAGGACCCTGTAAAGCAGCTTATCCCCTGCACCTGTTTATCTCTTCAGTCCAGAACCCCGCGCTTTGATCATTACTGCGACCTGACACATGAGCACATCATGAGCCTGTTAAATGGACCTGCTGCAACACCTTGAAGGAGTTTATAAAGCCCTCTAAAAACACAGACATGGACTTTCATCCAGAGACCCGGGGGAGATGTGTGAACATCAGATGAACAAAAATTACTTGAAGCAGAGATGATTTTTGAAGACCAAACACCAACCATTTCCCCTCCTGAATATCAGCCTCTAGAGTATGAATTCATTATTCCATAAATGATTGCATCTATTTGCATGCATGCATCTCACACTACCAGCTATGAAAGAGACCTTTTTTTATGGTTTACCATTTGAAGCCTAGGTCAACCATGGGGGAACATGGGAAGAACTCATCTCCTGGTAGTCTTATAGGAACCAGGTGTTGAGGGGGTCAGCAGGGCTGGGGACTGGGGTATAGCACTGGCTGTTTCTGATTATTATCCAGAGAGGACCCTATTTTCTGGGTCACAGCATGCAAAGAGGGCACATTTTTAGCGGGAGCTGGGGCACCAATGAAGAGATGGGGACAGAGGAACCCTTTCACCCCGCGGCCTTCACATTCCATTAGTAGTGGTAGAGATGCTAAACATGGAGCTTCCTACCGAGAGGAATGTTACTCTGGGTTGACAGTTTTGCATCTGGTTATACATCTGAGAATAGGTGGTGATGATTTATACTTGGCAGGTTGAAGATACCTGGGAAGATATAAATCACCTCACAATAAGTGTTCATGTGCATTTTTGATCGAGGGGTGACTCAGTACAAGTAACACCTTATGATGGGAGGATCCAGGCTATGGTCCGAGCGTTATGGGTTTTTGAAAGCCCGATATTTAAATCGCCGTAGTCAATCATTTGGCATAAAAATTTGACCATTTTCATGCCAAAAAGTATTCAGTGTCTCCCCAATAATTGTTTTTCCTGGCAGGGCGGAAAGCTTTCTGAAACAGTATTTAGACCATCATGTGACACTAAAACTCTCCACTGATACTCATACTATTGAAGTTCTTTTAGATGGGCTTGCATCTCTTTAAGGCAAGGTGACTCATCACCTAGTCAGTGGTAGGGGAAACTCTGGGATGCATTAAGGCCTTTAAATGAATAATTAATTTACAAAAAAACATAATTGAACTATTAAATGAATAAATAAAATGTGGCTAGAAAATAACATTTCGTCGCAGATTTTACAGACAAGTCAAGGACAAACCTCCATCATATCAGAACATGATTGGCTGATATCCTATATTTTTGAAAGAGGCCAATATCTGCGCAATATATTGGCAAATAGATGTATCAGTCTAACCCTAATCCGAGCCTACCTACATGTGATGTTTTACTCTGTTTCAATTTTAGTGGTTGAGTCCTTTACACACAAAGTGTTCATCATTAAAACTCATATGACAGCACGCATAAAGAAATTCATTTACATATGTAGTACGTAGTATTGATTCCACACTGACAAATTCATAAATCACTGAAACACCAAATGTCATAAAATACAAAGAACAACACACAATCAGGCCACTGCTTCTGTGTAGGATGCAGGATTGTGCTTTCTACATGTATTGCATTACTTATGGTATTTCAGTGATCAAAGGATTTCCCACTGTGGGATCATTAAAGTATTGATGTCAGTGCACTCAAAGTGCCCAGCCCACATGGTCTTACAAGACACATCCATATATCATGTTGCAATATGTGTGTTTAACAAACATATTCCTAAACAAACTCAGGTCACACAAAGTATAGTGCCTTTTCACCCAGGTTTTACACACAGTTTGCCATAGAATCCACCACATGTCAAGTCTTTCATAATTGTTTAACCAAATGAAATTTAGCAGAAATAGAAATCATTTAACTATAAAACACACTTCTCAAACTCATCATATAAAGGACAATAAGATATAAATTAAATTTCATAAAATTTCTCCAAAATCATATAACAGACTTCTGACCTTGTGTACCACTGAACCTTTCTGTTTCTAAATGATAATGTACCTGACCTTAACTCTGCATAGAGTGAGGTTTGGCTTCTGGACTAATCTTGTGTGACATGCAGCAGTACTACTATTACCATAGAACCTCCTTGCTATTAACACATATAAAATCAATATTCACTGTATATGCTCATACTGTATGTCTGACATGACTAAGTAATCTCTGTGACCTCTTATGCAAAACAAAGGTCTGTGGCAGTGTGTTGTTACTGATGGATTAGTGTGCATCACCATCGGGCAAAGACTGTAATAGGATAAGGCTTGAGTGGAAAGAGCACAAATAGACCTGGACAGGTAAAGATAACCAGGCAGCCGCCGTCCACACAGCACTTTGTTTCTCCTACCAGTGGAGAAGCACCTTCAGTCTTCCACTGGTGAGTTATCTTGCTTTTTCTGATTTCATTTTAGATTTTGTTTATTTATTTCTTCATATCAAGATGTACTTTTACAACAGGATGACACTATAGGGAATATTTGTTCCTTAGGGAAATTTTAATCATAGAACTGCACATTCTGTTGGTTTGATTCTTTAAAATGATATTGCTTATCAGAGTGTGATTGTAGTCAACAGAACATATCAGCTTCAGCATGGTTTGTGCCTATTTTAACTTATTTGTAATTTATATTTAAATATTTATGAATTAGTTATAGAGCTCTTTGTCCTGTCTTAGTAACAATGCCTGTTAGAAACTCCAACTAGAGATGTTGCCACCAAGGATACAGTAGAGCTCATTAATTGTATCGGCAACTTAAACCCCTAATGAAATAAGACTGAATTGAGTACATCCCCATTTACTGTAAATCCCTAGTACATGCCAAATTGTGTAACTCCACGCATGGCTGAACTGGGGCAGTGCCTCCAATGAAGTGAGGCAGGCGAGGGTAGCTTGATGCAGTTAAATGTCTGGTTAGTTTACATTAGTCAAGGTTGTGTGTGTATTTTCTGTGACTTGATGGAGCAAGACCTCTGACGAGTCACTCCTGGCACAGCAGATGGTCCAGACACAAAGCCTGCCAACTTTTCAAGCTGAGGTGGGCTCTTTAATGCGCCTTGCTAGGTGCTTCGCCCCCTACTGTTAACCTCTTAATGGTATATCTCAAAGTAAACAACCAAGGGCAAAGTTGCTGTCACTCAGTCTAACGAATAAAACGGGTACACAGGTGTGTACAGTAGAAGGAAAGAGAGTGGTCTTATACTGCAGTGTGGGAAGACAGTCATGTTATTTTGGATAATTAAAAAATCTTAGGATCCAACTTGTCTATAAAAAAATGTCAGTTTGTAAAAATGTAAGTCAGTTACCTGATACCCATCAAACTTCCCTTGGAAACAATGGAAACGTGTTTTTAATCTCAGAATATAAACTTCTAGCTGTGTGTAGAGCATCATTGTGACGATTGTTGCAGATTACTGTGCTGATTATTGAAGATTATTGCAGATACACTGCTAAAGGTTTTTGTGGAAACAAATCTCTTTAATCTAAGATGGACAGATATGATACTTGAATATAAACCAAGTAGCCAACTGTATTAGGAGTCCCTGGCCCGGTTATTATCTGTCTACTGTGAACTTGACTGTGTTTTTGTCTGCGTTTCAGATGTATAGCACCACCAAGTGGCAGCCCTACTTATGACCATGTGTTGTTGATGTTTACTCACTCATGCTCAAGCTCAAATCCTATTAGCTTTCTGGATCAGGCTAAATAGCACATGCTGTTTATTTTCTTTATTTGAACATGTGTTTATGTGTGCACGCAGATGCATACACATTTGTATGGGTGTTTCTGTGTGCACACAAATCACATGTCCATCTGCCTGTGTCAGTTTTACCCATAACCAGAGGAAATGATGCACACCTGTCATATCCTTTCAGATTGAGTTTTTCTCTCCAAGACTGAGGCTGAGATCAAGGATGAAGATCCTGCTTGGTTTGGCTGTTCTGGTGGCGACACTGGCCGTCCTTCATTCTGCTCCTGAGGAGGAATCCAAAGACATCTCAGCGGACACCTTAAAGCGTGAGTTGGCACAGGGACATCTGAATCTCTCTTAAATGACCTAGCATCAGTGCCTGGGAGATATTTGGCCCTATTCTTCCCATATACTCTACTTGAATGTTTATGTCATGGAGCCTCTAGCCTTCTGCCTCTATATACTATACACATGTCTGTACTATAGATAAATCATGCTTTATACTGCTGTTAATTTGATTGTTTTATTCAGTTTATTTTATGCCAGTTTGTAATTTTGTTACCAAAGCTATACATCTTATATTTGAGAAATTAATGATTTATTTCATGACTAATTACCATATTACTCACAAATACTATGTTTGATACCTTGCCATCACGGTGATTAGTTCTATAAGCACACAGTGTTAAGCTTTTCTCTGCCTTTTCTCTTTCAGAGTTGTCCCTGGATGGAGAGAAGCTGGTGGACGAGGAAGTGAGGAGAGCTCTGTACGGGGTGAAGCAGATGAAGGAGGTGATGACGAGGAACGAGCAGAAGCACGAGCACCTCATGAAGTCCCTCAGACACAGCAGCGACAAGAAGAAGGTCAGGCATAACGTTAACTCAACACTGACTCAACATTTTATCTTCTTGGAAGTACTCTGGCACCTGTGTGTTGGTTTTGGACCATCCACTGGTGTCGTTTCAAAACAGCCCACCATATGTCTTCAGCCTGGATAAAGGCTTTTGATTGTTTTAGACTAAGCGGATATGAGCTTTATAGCTAAGAAAGAGAAAGAAATAAGGAGGGAAGGAAAGAAGGAAATCATTAATGAATCAAAGAATGAAAGAAACAAGCCAAAGAATGAAAAATAATTGCAAGTGTTTCCCTTCCTGCCACCAGGGGGCAGCCCAACTGGCTCAGGAGGTGACTGAGAAGCTGCAGGAGGCAGAGGAGCAGTGCAAGGACTCACTGCAGTCTGAGTGGGAGGAGTGCAGACCCTGCCTGGAGGACGCATGTAAGACCTTCTACACCTCCACCTGCCGCAGGGGCTTCGCTACTTTCCATGCCAAGGTACAGAAACTGCAGCTCCAACCTCGACTTTTCCTGCTCTTACTTCCAAACTCTTGTAACTATGCTGTCTATAATAACATATGTGGTATGGTTATGACTTTAAGAGTTCAGAGTTCAGTACCTCATTGCCATCTCAACTTAGTTGATTGGGGTTTGCTTTGGCAGGCTCACTTAAAACAGACAGAGAGGGACAAGAATGGTTAAAATGAACCACAAGATGTAAAACACTTAGAACACAAAGTAAGACATATGGTAGGAGCAATAAAATACCATAAAACAAAATAAAATACCACAACTAAAATACCATAAACTAAGAAACCTTACCCTTTTGGAATCAAACCCCAAACCCTGGTGCTGTTGGTGCCATCTTCTCCCTATTGAGCTACACAAGACCTGTCAGCCAGTCTGCCTGTCAGTTAAATTGTTCATTAGGACAACTTTAAGAGAACTGCAAAAAGTTAGAGGGAATACCAAATTAGAGAGCACCAAGCACTCTCTCTTGTTGATACACCGGTGGGTTTCAATCATTTGCCGTCGTGACCCAAGAGTATGCAGGTGTTCATTCCAGCCAAACACTACAGCAGCAGATTTCACTGATTAATTACCCTCTCATCTGTGTTAATGACTGAAATCAGCTGCTGTTTGCTTGGAATGAAAACCTGCATTCTCTTGAAACACAGTGGCTCATGATTGAAAATGACTGTGCTAATCTAAATCTAAACCCTCGGGGTGTGCAACAACCAGATCTTCTTCTGCAATCACTAATTTTCCTTCAGATAGTATAGGTCTAAGCACAATTATTCAACAAAATGTCTTTCTTTACTTTACATAGGTAGAGAACTTCTTCCACAGAGTGTCCAGGCGCTTTGGCCCCCGCGAGCCTCCCATGGAAGCGGGTGATGTCCTGGTGAACCAGAGCCCCGACAATCCAGACATGGAGGTGATCCGCATCGAGGATTCCTTCAACCGCCTGATGAGCAAGGTGGGCACCCTGGTGAACCGCAGCATTGTCCTGGTCTCCAAGATGAGAAGCAGGCTTGACAAAGTCCTCCAGAGGGCCTTCCTCAACAAGACTGACGAGCTGGCGGAGGAGAGCACCTCTGACCCCTTCGACCCGGCCCGCGACTCAGGCTTCCTGCAGGGTGTGGGCTTGGAGGAGGTGCTGGACTCTTTCTTTGACTTTGGGAAGAGCGTGGTGGAGGAGTTTGGAGCCGTGGTGACTGAGGTGTTTGATGACATCCATGAGGCAGTGGAGGAGGAGAAGAAGAAAGGTAGTGGGGGCTTCAGAAGATAATTTGGATTAGATACAGTGGTTTTCAACCATGTGCCATCGAGGTCCAAGCGTCTGCAGGTTTTCATTCCAACCAAACACTACAGCAGCTGATTTCACTGATTAGTTCCTCCTGTCTGGTTTAAGGTGTGGTAATCAAGCCAATTGTGATTGGTTCAAATGAAAACCTGCAAAGTCTTGGGCTTCGATGGCACATGGTCGAGAACCACTGAATAGAGATTGTAACATAATTTATGTTCACAACCTGCCAAATAACATAAATGTCAGAACTTGTATTTGTAAGAGAGATGTTTACATACTGCTTTTCATGACTGTGGATACCAGAAAGATCTAAATAAGATACAATCAACAAAACACCAAATCTTACTGGGCAACACTGATCGTAGTTCTTTCTGTTTGGTGCAGTGAGGGAAAGTTTCCCCCGTTTCCTGCAGAACAGGAAGCTGTGCAGAGACCTTCGCAGACAGAGCTCAGAGTGCTGGCAGCTACAGAACCAGTGTGAGGCCTGCCAGGGGGCCCTGCTCTCAGGTGAAGCACCCCCACGTTCCACAGGGGACAGCTTGTGATTATGTAACACATATATACTCACATATACTGATATCTGACCACTCTTCTTCTGTCCCCAGAGTGCCCCAGCGTGCGTGAGCTGCACGTGGAGCTGGATGAGGTTTCCCAGCTGCTGGATGTGTCCAAAGAGCAGTACGAAGAGATCCTGTCGATTGTCCAGCGCCACACTGACGAAACGGTCAACTGGCTCAGCAACATGGCTGCCGAATTCAGCTGGGTGGCTGAGGTTGTGGGCAACAACAGCACTCCTGAACATGTCTTCCGGATCATCACGGTGAGCAGGACGAGGAGGGGTGAAGGTGAAGGAATGAAAGGACAGAGCAACACAGAAACAGACAAGGATGTGGCAGAGAAATCTTTCACGTTGTGTAGATAAATTCATATAGTCATGTTGATGTTGTTGAATATTATTTTTTATGATTAACACTCAAATTGCAATTTCAGATAAAACTAGGGCTGTAGTCAAGACCACTAATATTCGAGTCAAAGTCAATTCCAAGACCAGCTCCAAAGGGTTCGAGACCAAGTCAAGACTGAGACGACCTGAGCAAATCGAGTCCTATCTAAGACCAGATCTAAAATAGGCAATTAACAGTGTATGTGGCTTTCCGAATGCAAAAATAAAGTTTAGTTTTCTTAAGGATCAGCAGAGATCTAGATCTATCTGCAGGAGCTCTTTACTAAACCCTTCAACACCCAACTGATTAATGCATAGGATTTTGAGGTGGACCAGATAGAGAAAAACACGCCTTTGAAAATGTTTAGATAGGTGGGAAAAAGTCAGGTTAACATCCAATAGTGGCTGAGACCAAGATAAATTTGAGTCAGAATAGACACAAGACCAAGACAAGTCCAAGACTGGAGACTGGATTCAAGTTCTACAGTGCTAGATAAAACAAATGCAAATACAAACAAATACAATAAGAGCTGTAATAAATTCATTTGTAATGAACTGCACAAATAAAAAAGGCAAAAAAGAAATAAACGTTAGCGAAACTGGGGAAATGAGGACTTTGATGATGTGGGATAATGATGATGACAAGGAGGTAAAATATGACGATGCTTCTCCCACTCCCCAGGTGGTGCCAAAGAGCCGCGATGGAGACAGTGAATCTGTGACTGAGACCAAGGTGGAGGTGAACATCCTGAACTCCACCCCCCTCATCCTCTCTGTCCCCGGGGAGCTGGAGCTGCAGGACCCAGCCTTCATCCAGTATGTGGCCCAGGAGGCTCTGGGCAAGTACAAGGAGATGGTCAGGTGAGAACTTTAACTTACAGGTTTTTGGGTGTTCTGCTGGATTGCATTGTATCATGCACTTGTGGTAGCGAAGTTTTGAATTTGACCCATGATCTGTTTGCCTGTTATATTCTCAAACTTACAGTTGTACACTTTTAAATTCTAAAATAAACACACTTTTTCTTTGCTTACAGGCCTGAGGATGACTAAAACTACGGAGGGTTTCCTTCCTGGAGTGCAGTTTGTATCAACTGTCCTTAGTGAACAGACCTAGACTGTGTTCCTGTAGGTACAATGTATATTATTGACTCTTGTTGAAATGTATATACCAATTTTAATCATTGCCATTTATTAAAAGGTAAAATCAAGAAAATGTACCTCCTACATCAAATGTCAAATCATGTACATATAAAAATGCTTCCAACACAAGAAACCCTGATTCAATGAAAATAACGTCCAGCAACAAAAGTGATACGACACTGATGTGTTCCACAATAAATTATTGTGAAAAGATATTTGGCTTTATTCCTTTCTTCACAGTAATGCCATCCAGTCAGTGACACATCTCCAAGAAAAACACCACTAATTGAGACCTTTGAGTAAAACTTTTATTTTTTACTGTACAAAATCATATTAGTTTTCATCCTCAGTAATTTCATTATCATCCTCTCCACTAGTTCAAGTCCCACGTTTGGGAACAATCACATATTAGGTTCTCATGAGTAAAGCACACAAAGAAATATAAAAGAGATTTTCACATCTTTGTCCAATCCTTAGGCTTACTGAATGACAATAAGAAGAGGTTGTTTACATCTTCTCAGATCTCCCATTACATACCCGTGGACAGACAATGGATTAAAGTACCTCTAAGACCTAACTTTCACTGTACTCTTATATTCTCAATCTCCATAAAAGTACTAAAGCCCTGATCCGACCACAGACTGTGCAAGGTGTTTGTTTTGTCTGCTTCTAGTTCTTTACTGCCTTGCTCGAGAAATAATACATTATCTTTACCACTGGGAATTGATAAAGGAAAACCATGGGGGGAGCACTGGATACGCAAATGCCATTTGAGATATATTGTCCCATCAAACGCTGTTATGGGATGGCTTTGCATAGATTTACATTTTGATTTATTTCACGATGTTGGCTTTGTATAAAACTCTCTCTCCAGCAGACACAGTGCTGATAGACCTGATGGACACAGTACTAAGGACAGACATTGAAGCCATATTCACTCATGAGTTAGGATTTGACTGACAAGTAGAAGGACTTCTGCCATGATGTAAGGAAAGCAAACAGCTCTTTTGTAAACTGCAGAAAGCGATGTTAGCAAGAAAATCCTACAGTTCCCTCGACCATTCACCATGTGCCAACTCACCTACTGCAAAGTAACACTAGATGGATGTGTGAACATTCAGAGAAATATGGTAGGGAGTCATTTTTGAGGCAGAAAGAGCCACCTTTGATGAAAAGAGTTCTGTATCGAACAAGAAGAAGAATGCTAATTTCAGACACAAATGAACTCATTCTTATCATTTGAAATTTCACAGCTGAAATGTCCATTTCAAAACATTTATAAAATGTTACAGAAAAAAAGTTTTTGCCCTTGGAAATTATCAAAATACCTCTTATGATTTCAAGTTCACAAGTTAAATCCCCATTTAAAATGAAAAATAAAAAAACATAATAAATCCACATTGATTTGCCATTCAAGTCACCATATTAAAAAGAATCGTACAAATCACTTCTCACTTTTGTCAACCTGATCACACCTGCTAAAAATACATTTCTTTGCACATACACTTTTTTTTACTCTCAATACATTCTGAAATACATACTGTACATCCTTATTCATTTACTCTTCACCTTACCCATCTCCATCCAAGGTTTACAGTCACAGCACATACTTAACAATTCAACCACAGTTATTGGTCGCTTAGAAAATGTACTACCAACCTAAATAAGACCAAACTCCTGTACATACAAAAGATCTTGACTCCAATATATCAAAGACTTGGGTGTTGGAAAATAAAAGACAAAAAGGGGGAGAATTTACCATTTGAAACAAAAGTCAAAACCTGTGCAATTGCAAATGAGCCATCGGTTTGAAATGCAGCGCTTTGAGAAACTCCCTCTTGTTTTGCTCACAGTGTTCTGGCCGGTCCATATGGATTATTCTGATTAAGAGGGTTCTCAGAGCTTAGTGTACCAGAACCAATCTGCACCCTTGGACACTTCCCCGAATACTTGTCCCCAGGTACACAAGGGACAACAATCTTCTACCTCAGCAACCATAACATTTTCCCCTTGCATTTAGGGGGGGGGGGGCTGACAAATGCAGATATGCCAGTGTGGCTGGGGACTAGTTTGTAGTATTCTAGCACTAAACCCTCTTTCTCTGCGCATTCAGCAGAGAGTTAGTTGCCCGTTTGCATGGCCTTGTTGTAGCTCTCTGTAGTCCCAAGCCAATCTCCGCTGATGTGCCTCTGTATGGCGGCACAGTTCCCCCCCAAATCCCCCATACTAGAGGTTGTCCCCTGGCTGGTACTGTGGCTCTGTGGCTGTGAAGTAGTCTTCCAAGAAGGACTGGATGTACTCGAATGTGGGTCTTTCATCTGGCTCCTTCTTCCAGCAGTGCCTCATCATCTCGTGGAGGGACTCGGGGCAGCCCTGGGGGCACGGCATGCGGTAGCCTCGCTCCACCTGCTCAAGCACCTCCCGATTCACCATGCCTGGAAAGGAGACACAGCAAAATAAATGAGACAAGTTTAGCAGGTACAGAAATTAAAGGGGGCTCAGGGCAAAAATGCTCTTGAGAGTTCATAAAATGCCTGTGAAACGAGAAATGAGGGTCCAAAATATGCCTAAAGATTAGGAGTATTCTTTTTCCACCCTGCACACATTTTATTTGTTAAGCTACTGTGAATGCGACTACTGTTCTGTGGGCAACCATATTTGATTCGCGAGAGCCTATAATCGAGGTATTCTTTCCAGTGCGGTATGGGCAAGAAAAATGGAGCAATTTTTGATCAGAGAATAACCGAGTACGCAGCCTGAAGCAGTGAAAACAGTTGGCACCATGCAGCCAACAGTAGGAGAAAATGCCGACCCAACACAAACCAGTGCATCAACAAAAATAAAACAACCAATATCAAAAACTCAACAGGAGGTGGATGATGGACTGGTTGGGACAGAGAGTGAGGAAAACAGCACCATCTCCATCTGTAAGGTCTGTCGCCAGCTTCCAGCAGTGGGAAAAAAATGGGATGTGTGGTATATTATGATTTAAACTAAAAGCAAATCTTGGTGGTACAAAGTGAGTGTTTATTTGCCATTAAGCAATGGAAATGTATTATTGCATAGTTGAATAAAACCAACCAAAATGCCCCTAAGAAAACATATCGAGGTAAAAAATGCCCTCTCAGAAACAGAATTTCTTGCCCTGAATGGTAGTTTGAGGTTGAAAACATTGAGGTGAAGTTTAAAACTTCATCCTTTTTCTATTTCAAGGGTGATAAGACATACTGGACTATTTGACAAAAACAATGTAGTTTGTAGAAATTCTGTAACTTGGCATGATGTTCCAATGATCTCAGGACAAGCCAAGAAAATAACTTGCCCTGAAATGAACATAAATAACTAGCCTCCATCAGCGATTTGACTTCTCTTTACTTTCTTTCCGGATTTCAATTTTTGGACATAAAATTCCTGTTCATTTCAAACCAAGGCCAAAAACTAGTGCTTTATCATCTGACTTCTTCAGCCGTACTAGAGAACCAGAGTACTGTATTGCTCCCTGATACAGGAAGACAGTGATCTTGAACCCTGTGACACCGCAGACAGAGCTCCATGGGGAGTTGGACTGTAGCTAAAAGAGGTTATGACACAGAGTCAGTGGTATGGACACAGCCACAGCCACCACCCCCCCCAAGTCCTTCATCCCCCCCTCTTCCCCCATCTCTCTGTGGGACAGCGGGGATCAGATTCTCTCACACTCTGAAAGAGGAGAGGCTTGGAGCAACTGCTGAAACTAGGATACGGCGGTTGCAGTATGCCGGATGCTGAGGTGTTAGCATGATTTATGTCTTGGATGCGAATAGCTCAGCTCTCATAACATGCCTGTCATACATATGTGCGTGAGTGTTTATAAATATCCATATATACATGGACTAAAATAGAACAAGAGGCTGTGTTCCCATGTAGGTGCTGTGCCTCAATGTGGTCTTGGTATACTTCCTTCCTACTTGCTCCTCCAAAAGACACGATGGCACGCCAAGAGCCACAAATGGCCTGTGAGTCTAACCCCAACTTTGAGAAGGGGAGCGAAGGTTCAGTCCCCAGAACTTGTGGCTCTAGGGTGCATTAAGTAGACTGAGGAGTTTGCACTCAAAGCCAAGCAGGCCACAGGAGCCAGATGGTCCCCTATAAGAGCTGCTGGTTAAGTCTGCCATATGGCACACTCTGTAATCAGTGCCAGTCACACTGTCAACACCAGACACACTGCAATACTGTTCTCAGACAGCAGGTGTCAGGTGTGAGGTGACGGACGTAGCTGAACGATGGTGAATGAGACTCCTCATAGGTGAATCATACATTGGGGGAGGATGAGGGGTACTTTCCCATGGACTGATAAGCCATTAGGCATCTGTGTTGACTCATATCTACTGTAGGCTGGTCTATTCCGAACTGTATGTGTGAGAAAATACAGTCAAATGCTTCAGATGATCAATGCTCAGAATAGCGCATCTGAATTGTCATGAGGCAAAGACTGATTCATTTTTTTTTCTGTTCAGATTCTTTGAGAGTGACTTATTCAAGACAGACATAAGACAAAATTAAATTGACAAGAAATTCTGACCAAAAAAAGACCTCACATCCCTGATTAGCATATGTCTGTATAGTTCTTGTCCTTACCTGGGTATGGTACTCTGCCCTTGGTCACCAGTTCAGTCAGTAGTATACCAAAGGACCAGACGTCTGACTTGATGGTGAAGCGGCCGTACAGAGCCGCTTCAGGGGCCGTCCACTTGATGGGGAACTTGGCACCTGGAAAAAAAGAAAGAAATGAGTCACGTGGGAGGGAATATACAGTCTTATTTTTGCACACTTTGCTGTGCAGTGACTTAGAATTAGGTTAGACTTAAGGTTAGGTTGAGGTTATGGTAAGAATTGAGGTTAGGCATATACTGGTGAGGGTTAAAGTTAGGGTTAGGGAATTAACATACTCAATGTAAGTCTGCACAAATTTAGCCATACAAACGTGTGTGTGTGTGCGTCTGTGTCTACTAACTACATCCGGTCCTTCACACGCACCTTGTCTGGCAGTGTACTCGTTGTCCTCGATCAGCCGGGCCAGGCCAAAGTCGGCAATCTTACAAACCAGGTTATCAGCCACCAGAATGTTGGCAGCTCTCAGGTCCCTGTGGATGTAGTTCATCCTCTCTATGAAGGCCATGCCATCTGCAATCTGGGACAGGATTGGATTGGAGAGGACAGACAGGGAGGCGGGGTCAGCAAACAGAGAACGACATAAAGACGCATCCAAAGCTAACAGCCAGAGAGAGCAGGTTTTGTTAATTTTGTAGTTTTTTGCAGCTGACCTGACCCGGGTCAAACATTACATGTGAATAATTCTTAGCATTCGTTTTAACCTACCTGGAGCACCACATGGGTGGGGTTAGCGTCGGATAAACCAGTATCTTCTATTAAATCACCTCTTATAACTTTCTTCTGTCGGAAGGCCTTTCATTCGTTTTAGTTCTTAATTGTGTTTTTTTTCCCTTGTTGTTCTATTTTTCCACTGCATTTTCATTTTACTTTAAATTCATGTCAAGCTTTGTTTCATCATGTGTTTTATTCTGTCTATTGATTTTATTTTTGCCATTTTGCGTTTCAGTTTTATGTGAAGCACTTGAGTGTTTTTGATGAGTGCTATACAAATAAACTTTATTAAACTGTATTATTATAAGTTGTCAAACAAAGAAAAGTAAACTAAATTGACTTTCAAATAGTATCAACCTTCTGCCACTCAATCTGTAGTTCTATGGCAAACTGCAACAATCTGCTCATCCACAGCTATGACAATGAGAACAAACGGACTAATGTTTTAAAACGACTATCCAACACCTCCTCATACTGACTGCCAACTCCTCTAATTCTCCAACTCTTTTCCACTCTATCGAGCGAGGAGAAGGAGGGGGATGAGGAGCGAGGAGGTGAATTAAGCGCAGATCACAGTGTGCGACCAACCCACCGAGCTTAAGTGGCCTCTGAGGAGCGGTGTTTAAGTGCTCCAGGCAGTTAAGTGGTGGAGAACGAGGAGAGGCACACACAGTGAGAGGAGGAGGGGAGGAGGAGGGGGAGGGAGGGAGGTAGAGATGTCAGCTTGGATATTAAATAAATATGACAGCCAGATGGAGAACCAACTGAAGCCCTTGCACACAGGGACCTGGCACGGCTGAATAATCGCCTCATACACACCTATACAAGCGAGCACACACTGCTACACACACAGCTGAAAAATTCGCCCACGCACAGGCTCCCCTGGTGTTGCTGCTTTTGCATGATAATCATTCACACACTCACACACTCTCACACATACACACACACACACACACACAGAGCGGATAGGCAGTTGCTGTGCTCCTACCTGTGCAGCCATATCCACCAGCTGGGGCAGCTTCAGGTATTTTCCATCTCCCTCCTTTAGAAAGTCCAGTAAACTCCCTGTCAGATTTTGAAAGAGTTCATTGTCAAGCATATTGAGTAAATTTGTCTGGGCATTGCATAAACACATAAATAACCGGTAACAACACAAAAATACAGCCAGCATCAGTTGACACAAGAGAGTTCAGCATCTCAACAGAAAATGTAACTTGGAAACAACATGATTGTTGACCTTGGTAATTCACTACAATAAAACAGTGTATTGGTTTGTTGCTTTTTTTGCTTCTACTTGGGACGGTTGCTGTGACTTCAGTCATAATAAGAGTCAGAATCCAGTTCAACAGTCAGGTTAATTTACATGTACTGGGAAAACTCCAAGGCAAATTCTGGGTACATGGCAATTCAAGGGACCCTATAGGAATTCAAATCTGCCTCTATTCATATACATATATGATCAAAGATGTTTCATGAAGACATTGTTGCAATTAGATTTTGTCCACTCATCTGAGTGGTTAAATTTGAAGTTATTGCATTTTCTTTTTTTTTTAAGATTTATTTTTGGCATTTTCATGCTTTATTTGACAGGGAGATAGTTAGAGAGAGACAGGAAGGTATGGGAGAGAGAGAGGGGAAGACAGGCAGCAAAGGACCACAGGCCGGATTCGAACCACAGTTATTGCATTTTCAACAATTCATCCTTTTTAACAGGTAGTTTCAGACTAATTCCAGTCAATGCATCACAACTGGACTTGGTCTTGATTGGTTCCCCTCATGAAACGGTTTCTAAAGTCCTTCAAATCAGGCAAGTTTTCAGCATCTGAACTGACAAACTCCCTGGAAAGCCGCCACTCATCAGGTTTGAATTACATGAACTGGTGTTGTCAGCCAATCAGGGTCCAGTATTGTGACCGTCCTGTCGGTGAGGACTTCAAGCTAAGGCCTCAAACTACTGCAAGTCTTCAAAGTCATTCAATGTCATTCAATAAATACCCTTTACTACATTTATTTGCAAAACATTGTACGCTGTCATAGCTCCCACATGGTACCACAGTGACCATATTTAGTCCCTACTAGTTAACACTTGGTGTAATTTAGTATCTATGAGCTGTCAGGTTTTCTGATCGTGTGCGAGTGTATGCTCACATATATCTAAATATTACTTTCTGCTATGCTTGTGTCTGCGATCATGACCTGTCCTTACCTTTGCCCATGAACTCGGTGACGATGTAGATGGGTTCTTCGGACACCACGGCGTACAGGGGCACCAGTTTGTCGTGTCGGAGTTTCTTCATGATCTGAGCCTCCTGTAGGAAGGCCTCTGGGGACATGGTGCCTGGCTTCAGGGTCTTGATTGCTACCTTAGTGGTGCCATTCCACGTGCCTGAATAGAAATATGTGTAACTGGTCAGTGGTGTCTCAAGTACATCATAAATTAATAGTGTACAGGGATTATCAAAGAATAAGTGAGCTAAGACATTTTTCAAGTTATGAGTCTGCACATGAATGAGTTTTAGAAGTGATAAATATCGAGATATGCTCTGGTACATTTAAGAATTTTTGACACCTTCAAACGTGATTGAGAAGTTAATCCTAAAATCAACCTTTAATCTCAGTGGGAGCAGAAACCTCATTAAGGTAACAATCGTGTAAAGCACAGCTCAGGAGAGAAAGAACATGACAGCTTAAATAATCAGTCACTTCCTGGTTGAGAGCCACTTACTCACGCCCTGCTTACACACAAAGAGCTGAGCCAGGAGATCTAGCCTGACCTTCATGAATGAATCATACTGAACAAACTACACACACAAACACACACACACACACACACACATGCACACACTGGAGCTGAAGGGTGAAGTAGGGCAATGATGATAACATCCAATATTATGGGGTTGCGAGAACATAGGAAAAGCAATGGAGGTCAGTGGAGGTCAATAGTGCATCTAATGAGAAATGATACAACATAAAACAGTACTGATGGACAACACAGATTTGGACACAGCCTAACACAACACGAAGAGATGAATAGAGGTGGAATTTTCAATATGAAGCTGTGGCTAAATACAAAAACAAAAAGAACAAAACAGTGCAGGGAGAGAAAGAGAAGAATTCCTGGCATTGCATAGTAGAGGCTTGCAGGCTGGGGCTTGCTGCAGGCCGGGCTTAATGAAAGAGTGACTGATGAGGAGAGAGAGAGAGAGAGAGAGAGAGAGAGAGAGAGAGAGAGAGAGAGAAAGAAAGAAAGAAAGCGAGAGAGAGACAGAGAGAGAGAGAGAGATGTTTGCCCGTCTCGCCACCCAGGCAGGCCAGCGAATTGAAGTGTAGGAGGTTCCCTGTGATTACTGAGCTGTGTGTGTGTGTGTGTGTGTGTTTATGAGCATGTGTTGAGGAAGTGATCAGGAAAACCAAAAGCAATCAGGAAAACGCTGGAAAACAGCAGCGTCAAGAGCAGCTCCCTAGGGAAGCCGCTTCCACATAACTTCATGTTCATATGAATCATTCCATACATTTACAACTACCTCATATGCATAAAAAGTGGTACCTACTTATGTATTTGTTTACATCATACATTATATTACAAGTATGCTGTTACTAATTAATGCACAGTGAATGCTGTGTTGTTTTTATATTCTGTATGCCTTTATGTTTCTTATGTTTGTTTGTGTAAGTCTTTATGTTGGTGTAAGTATAAGTAAATGCAGAAACTTTACTAATTCATGTTCAGTGCCAGGGTGAAACATCACTATTACAGAATGCAGATATGTCTATGTTGTTGTTGTTGACTTAGGGAGTATACATGCAAAATGAATATTAAAGCTCATGGCCTGATCCCCATCTATCCTGGCAGGGAAAATATAGGTGGAGCAAGTGAATAAAAAGCCTATCTACCCTCAACAGCTGCCATCAAAGTGCCAATGAGCAAGGCACTTATTTCTAACTATTACTGACTGTGGATGTGCTGGGCAGCTCCCGGGTTTGTTTGTTTCTTTGCAAAATAAGGCTTAAATCAGTAATCTGTGACATTTCCACATACTGTGAATAAATGTCTGTTTTGCTACTCTCTATTGCTGATTGATGTAACACAATAATGATTCAACCCAGTTCATGAAAGCTTTTACATTTGCTGTTCTAAACACCCGGTGTCAGGAAGGTCTTTCCCAGTAAAAATCCTCTGCCGCACAGGGAAGTGATGCGTTTTACATTTCCGTAAGAAGCAAAAAGCAGTTTGTTTGGAATAATTAGAGGACTGGGTAGTAATGTGTAGTAATGAGCAGTGATAGCCACCATGACTGAACAAAGAAGGCTGATACCTACAGAAACTCAGGGAAATACAGGGAAATTACACTGTTTTATTGACGGGTGATGTCTGGGAAGTGCAGTGCAAAAACACCACAGCAATGACCAGTCACCAAAAAAAATAAAATAAAATGTATCTTGCGGGTTACTACTTTAAACATGCATTGTAAAGGTTGATGATTTTTGCTACTTTAGTTCAAAGCTGACACTGTCTTTTATATGAGGAGCATGTTCTGTTGATCTCAGTGTTATTCGAAACCCATTGTACCCTACAGTGTTTCAAAAATGTATGTTCATTAATGTGAAGCTCAGACTGTTTATCTCTATTCCTGAAAGGCTGATTACTTGGAAATATAAGCTTTTCATGTGACAGCAACAATACACTTGCAGATGGTGTATATGTGTGTAGATAAGTACGGTTTGAGTATAGCAGTAAGCAGTATCTTACCCATCCAGACTTCTCCGAAGCAGCCCTGGCCCAGTTTGAGCTCCAGTCGGAGGGACTCTCTGGGGATCTCCCAGGCATCTTTAGCCAGGCCCTGGGTCTGAGGCTTCACCGTGGGACACACAGACGTCAGCCTGTAGCACAGCCCATCTGAATGCTCTGGACAGGGAGGGACATATAAGGAACAAAAATAACCGACCTGTGAGTTAGAGCTTGCTTACATCAACGTCCCGCCTGCTAATTCAGCCTGTAGGCCTAAGTTGGTCTATACACACCACCAGCCTGTGACACACTAACACAACCACTGTGTCTGCGTAGTGTTAAGTACATACACAATCCTAGCAGTAAGCACTAGTAGCCGTATGAACTGTGCTGTAAACATGCGGTACATAAAAAATATATATCACCATGCCTCATGACAGCTGTAGCATACTACATTCAAACCACACTGAAGCCCAAACACTGACATGTGACATGTAATTCATCACAGACTAATGGGTAATTTATTCGCTGCTATTTTCCGGTTACAATTTTGCCAATGTCAACTCCATCAATCCCAGGAAACAGTACACTGTCCTGGTGATTTCAGTGTACAAATATGAACCGTTTGGAACGAAACCATTTCAAATTCAAATTCAGTGTATTCAAAAAGCCTAATGATCGTTACGGCAGCCTTTTCGGACACAGCAAGAGTCTAGCTGACTACGACAGCACTAACCATCTTGTGAAATGTTCCATTTGAGTTCTGCACACAGAAAGGGAAAAACAGTGGGGTTAACGAGCCTGTTACATTCAACCGCTGAACCACTAAGTTACATTCTGCACACTCTGAATACCCTTACACAGCCTTTCTACAGCACTGCTCAGTTAGTTAGCAGCGGCTTGTATGAAGCTCATTCTGGAGAGTACAAAAGCTGCACTCGGAGGGAAGTAAAAAGGAGCGCAGAGCTTTGAGAGTTACCAGTAATAAATTATCGAGAGCGCTGCAGTTAGTCACCAGCAGGAGGAGCGGCAATGTGAACTGCGTGGAACCGAGCAGGGCAGGGTCAACACAAGACCTCAGACCATATGTTAAAGAGATGACTCAACGTAAGAGACATCAACTTGCGTATGGAGCCTGCTATTGTCGGTGGGAGTTGAACTGTATTCTCACAAACTTGTCAATAAGCGGTTTGTCCCGGGTGTGTTTACATCATCAAGACTTCCTGCTTTCTTGCGACGGCCCACAGGGGATTTTTCTGAACAGCTGCCTGCTTATCAACATTGTGCAGATTACAGCGGGCTTAAGAATGTTTTTTTTTTTATGAAATGTTTTTTATATTCCAGCCTTTTTTGGCTTAGTCCCACATGGTCCTGCTTTTTCGGGATTTTGTCACGATTACTGAGCCATGACGGTGTCAGTGAAAGCACTCCTTGAAGTCGGTCTAGAATCACCACAAAAAAAAAAGCCTCTGTGAAACATATTCAATAAATGTCCCAGCACCAGATCTGCAGCTGAATAATGCATTTTCTACTGCAAGCACTATGTTCTTTGACTGCATAAAGTGAAGCTAGCATTCAAATATGTGCTGAAATACCAAATGAAACAAGAGTGGGGACTACTTGTTTTACAAAATCCCTTCAAAAAACAGACAAAAACCCAAATGTCTAAGTGACTGTTACAAACCTTCCAAGTGTTTGACTGGATCATACAATCCATGTCTGATATGTTCTACAGTAGTAATAAGAAGCAAAAGATAACAAACTTGCTCAAAGCTGGAATGTCTCTTTAGTTGTAAACAACAATTTGTCTAAACGCTACCTACATAAGCATAAGGTACAGTGGGCCGTGTGGCTGGGCTGCATACCTGTGTAGTGTTTCACCAGCTTCTGCAGCGTCTCAAACTGGGCCCGGGTGGTGATGTAATAACCACCGTTATCCAGCTTGCGGATCTTGTAGTGTTTGACGTTGTCTCCCTTTATCTCATCCCAGTCCCGGATGGACAGAGAGTAGGCACCTTTAAAATCAACAGAAATTAGATTAGACTATGCCTTATGGTCAAATTTTTCAGAAATCTGCTTTGCATTACAGGCCATCATTTAATATAAAGAGAAAAAAATATACACACATTGAATTGGTAAACCACATAATAGTGCAGAAAGTTGGTCCATATAAATACACATATGTTTGCACTGAACCAGGCCCACACTCAACTACAAGCATAAATAAGATAAAAAGCTTTCCTCTTTGTATATTGAAACTCCACTGTACAGTTTACAATCTTGTTTTGCAAATAATAAATCCTATTACCTTTAGTAGTCTCGCTCTCTCGTGCCAGGAAAGTGCCTCGCTGGTTCCCTGGAACCAACAGGAGACGCTCAGCATCTTTGCGGCCCATTTTACCAAAGTACCATCTGCCGAAATAGAGAGAAAGTCAGTCAGGAGCAGTTTGATATACAGTGTGTAAGATTTTATCATTTATGCACAGCTGTGAAAGCAATAAAAATGACCACAGTTTTAAACATATAGCTCCATATAGTGCTTTGAGCCTTTGTGTGATTTGGAAATTCTCTGGGTTGATTTGAATCTTAGAAATCCTTTCTCTAGTACTGATAAATTAAACATCAAGGCAGTTGGAGGGGGAAATAAATTGTACTGGTTGTCAGCAGCTCTTAGGGACTAAAGAACACAATGCTGATAATATTATCACAATCATTTCATTTGCTTGATGATTTCATTTTGTACATTTTTTATTACATTTACAGAAAACCCTATATGGCTGCCTTTCAAGTCAGACACAGGCAACCAAAAAGATTAATATTTCATTCAAGCTGGAATGCAACTGACTGGACCGTACTACAACTACTACCACTACAGCTACAACTGAAAAGAAAATAACAAACTTTGCTCTAGGCAATAGGCCTTTATCTTGTTACATTACATATCAATCATTTTTGTAAATAGTGCATTGCTATTATATAAGGCCTCGTACTGTACAATCAACCTGCACTGCAAAAAAACAGTCACTTACTCTTAATCTTAAAATCTTGTTTTTCTTAAAAAACAATAGTTTGCCTATGTTAAGATATCATCACAAGTGGAGTTGTATTGGAAACAAGCTGATTTTTTCACTTGTTTCAAGAGAAATCAGACTAAGACTGAACACACGGTTAAATAACTTGTTGAGTTTTTTTCAGTGTAGGTTAAAAACGGCTTACAGCCAACGAGAAACCAGGCCAAAACCTTGTATAAAAACAGCATTGGGAGTGCCATCGGTTTGTCAGTTAAAATACTGGACTCTATTGTCTAGAGTCCCGCCCTGCCATGTGTTTGTGATGGGTTAGTCACAACGTGTGACCGCCCGGCCTCACCATGCTGTCTTAATCAACAGGGAACTAACCGAGCAGGATGAGCAAAAGGAATGGGAGGGAGAGAAAAAGAGGAGAGAGAGCGGAACAAGTTCTTACTCTTCAGCCTGTATGGAGTCGGCCGGAGCCACGTAGTTACTGGGGATGTAACCGTTCTGCCCGGTGTTGATGGAGCGAGCCTCCCACCAGTCGCCTTCCCTGGACAGAGGAGAGGAGAAACAGTGGTTGGATTACACAGTACAAACAGAAACACCCTCACGTCTGTTTGGAAAACCTGACACCTTCCTTGAAAAAATGATTGCTAGCATGACAGTAAAGCTCACTATGGAAGGTCACTGAACTCTCATTCAGGAGATTAGGTCATATTTCTAAAGTATACTGCAGGAAGGAAGTATGACTAATAACACAGAAGTGCCTACATGACAAAGAAGAGCATGACTTGTGACTGTATGCTTGTGGGGGATTTTTTTTTGTGACCAAATTTGTGTTACTTTTCATATTGATAAGACAAGGGTGAACAAATCAAAAATGAGAAATTGTTCACATCATTATGTTTCAACTAAAAGCACAATCGAGGAATACTAAATCGGTACTAAATAACTAAATAAATAATATTGTACTAGAATATTTGATTAATTCCACCACACTATATCTCCATTCTGGGGGAAATATGTTATTCACAGCTAATTGTTCTATACTGAAACAAAGAAACAATGTCTACTAAAACATTTGGTAAGCAAATGTCTAAAGATAGCTAATTGCTTCAGTAATGTTGCAATAGGAGTATGACTTTCATGCATGTTATCATTTTGTAACTATTTGTAATGGATTTCCTAAATGGTTATTACTATTGCAATACATTTATTTTACTACATGTTCGGACAGTGGCACGTTTTATACAGAGGACTCGGTGTATGCCAAATGTAATATTCCATTAAGCCGTGCCTCAGATCTGTGTAGAAAAAAGAAAAAGAGAGATAGGTTCTAACCAGATGGCCCATTAGAGGGACCCATTAACCCAGACAGCTTTCAGCCTTAATATCAGACCTGAATACAATGAGGGATTAAAACACACACACACACACACACACACACACACACACCTACACACACCTACACACACACACACACACACACACAGGCTCTTGCTTGCAGGAACACAGGCACATTCAAAGACACATGCACACAGGCACACACACAACAACACACACGTACACACAAATCCCAGGGTAATCATACCCACGCAGCAGGATCTTGTCATTGTGCTTGGTATACATATTCCAGTTTCATGTCTGTCCGTGTAGAAACCACATGTACTCACGTGTTATTGATAATCTGGAAGCGATCCCCTTTTTTGAATGACAGATCGTCTGACGTCCTGGCTTCATAGTCGTACAGCGCCACAAAAAATGTTACACCGCCTGAAAGCAAAACATCAGAACCGAAGGATTAGAGATAGTGTACGACGGGTCTGCATGCTGCTAGTTGGTAAAATTGCTAGTAAATCCCAGAGTGTACCAAGACTTCTAAAAAACCTGACCAATCCCTTTAAGTCAACTCAAGTTTATTTGTGTAGTCCTTAATCAGTGTTACAGTCTCAAAGGGCTTCACAACGCCCCCATTATGAGACAATAAGTGAAAACGACAACCCCCCAACCTCAGACCCTCGATAAGAACAAGGAAAAACTCCCACGAAAGCCTTGTCTAGACTTTGTGCCACTTCAATGTTCATCTTCCTTTGATTGTCTTAAAATATTGAACACTTTAGCTAGTCGCACATTGAGAATTTCCATCGACAGATAAACAACTATCCTAACACATTTCAAGATTGCATCATAGAATACATTTATATTTCTTTTAAAACAGACCTTTTTGAAAATAAATGACTGCACCGTAAAGTCTGGAATTTATAAAAAAAAAAGCTCTCTCGACTCCTTTTCATTTTAAGGACAGGTTAAGGAAACAAAATATACATTACATAATTCTGAAACTGAGTGGTATCACTTCAAGCCACTGAGTAAAATTGATGTGATTTAATCTCACGCTATAATGGAACAGTGGTCTCGTCGGTGGTATGAAGTGACAGAGTGCAGACAGACAGCACAACTCTGATATGTTTATCTTGAGGAGGAAATTGAATGGGCAGGATTAGATCTAAACAGCCCCTCGGGCCCAGATTATCCTCCTTGAGAGACAGCGAGACAGAGAGAGAGAGGGGGACAGAGAGAAGTGTGTGTGTGTGTGTGTGTATATTGAGCTTGTGGTGATTTTAATTTATTTTCATATCATCCAAAGTAATTTTCAAATCTATAATCAAAACAAGTCATGAAAGTATAAAACTACAAACTGCAAAAGCGCATAAATAAAGCCATTGAATTCAATGTACTCCAATGCACAAGGATGTAATTTGTTCTTTGGCAAGGGAGAGGCCATGACTACTGCATTGCCTGCCATTTTGATTATAGACCTATTTTGGGTTTCTATTTGGCCTTGATGTATTGGCTGTCTCGTTTCAAAGGTCTGATTTGCATAACATCTGCTGCTCATAAAGATCTGTGCATATCAAATGTGCAAGTAACACAACTTTGCACAAATCAAACATAACCTAAAACTGTACACTTCTTGCAGATAATAACAACAGGATGATAAAGTATAAAATGGCAGGGGAAACAGTTCCAGACGTATTAGGTTGTGCTTGGTTCTGCATATTAGCTGAGTAATGTTATATCCATCATTCCAATGTCTATTGAAAAAGCAGCAAAGCCTGCAGATCTCAGCTAGTTCCCAGCAGTGGCTATGGACTCAAATAGGCATTAACTCCCATCATTAACCCCACAAGACTTTTCACACCGCCACACTTAGCCACCGTCTCTCAGGCTTCCCACACTTAATTGGACATCAAATTCAAGGACTTTTCAATGACTTTAAAGGTCTTGTTTGATGAAACCTCACAATTGGCATGCTTTAGGGCAAGACATGACATTGGTCAAAATTAGATATCATGGAGGCCTCATTTTTACTCATGATCTTGTAAAGAAATCACAGCGAAGTCATTCATTAAAACTGCTGCTATATCAACACAAATATTCATCACAAGTTTTCCTCAGGGTTTTAAGAGGAGATTGTAGGACAGACAGACAGAGAGCTGAGCCATATTCATGAATTTGGGTGCTATATTTTAGAGCTGCAATGATTAATCAATTAGTTGTCAACTATTAGCCTAAATTAATCGCCAACTATTTCGATAATCAATTAATCGGTTTGAGTAATTTTTTAAGAAAAATAAAAATAACAAAATTCTTCTTAAATGTGAATATTTTCTGGTTTCTTTACTCCTCTATGACAGTAAACTGAATATCTTTGGGTTGTGGACAAAACAAGACATTTGAGGACGTCATCTTGGGCTTTGGGAAACACTGATCGACATTTTTCACCATTTTCTGACATTTTATAGACCAAACAACTAATCGATTAATCGAGAAAAAAATCAACAGATTAATCGACAATGAAAATAATCGTTAGTTGCAGCCCTACTATATTTACAAAAAAACTCAAGGATTTTCAAGGCCTGGTCCCATGTTTCACCCTCTCAAAACCTGAGAAATCCCCTGCCCAAACTGACCTGTGACGACACTAGGGAAGGGGCTGCTCACAGCCACCGAGGTGAAGGAGGTGGACGCCCCGCCGAACGGCGTCATGATCGAAGAAGCCCCACCGAAGGGCGTGAGGGCGGCGCCGTGACTGTTGTAGCTGTTGTTGTGTGTCTTCATGGCCGGGGAATGCCCCATCAGGGTGGGGTCGGGCCCGTAGTGGCCCATGTGGGCGTTGACCGGCGTGGCGTTCGAGTTGTCGGGTCGGTACTTCAGCGCCGGGCCCTTGTCCTCTTTGCTCCTGACGCAACCCATCGTCAAGCCTGGGGGAAGAGGAGGGGAAGGAGCATTAGATTAACTAGCTGATTCTAAAAGTATTGATACCGTTTTTGAATCCACATATTGGAGCAACGCAAATGGAAATAAACTTCGGTGCACAAATCCAATCAGGAAACACAGGCAAATCAAACAGGTGGCAGGCGGCTCAGATAGTAACATCCTTGCCAGAAAAGGATTGTCAGGAATTGGATACTCATGGATTGGGGACAAGTGAGACAAGGTGTTCACTGGAAATTTTAAAGGATGTGAATATTATGAGAGGAAGTGACATGTGAGGGAAAGAGAAATCGGATCTCAGTGTTCTATTGGAGACACATTTTAATTCCAGGTGTAAACATATTCCAAAAAGTTGTCAATGTCTCTGCACCAATGCAATTATCTAAAAAGATTCAGATAATTGAAAGGAAATATGAATAGAAAACCACAAACCGGACAGTGCACTGAATGTATAAATAAGCAACAGAGGCGACGAGGCTTATGGGGTTGAGCTTGTGTCACGAATGCAGACTGCAGAAATAACCGTGATACTGTGCGTTGCCTGAAGCCTTTTTTCGGGGTCTTAACATAACTCTCCCATCCAGAAAACAAAGAATGCGAGCCAACACTGACCTCACATGACTTCAATTCCAAACAAAAGCCTGTAAACCCAGCCAAGCTAGAAACTAGATCCTATTACAGCCTATGGCCATTTCAGCTCCCCCAATGATCAAGCTATCACTGACACAGATTTGACAAGAGCAAAAAGCCCTTCAGTGTTCCAGAGATGGTGCTCTCCCCTACAGAGCCCACTGTTACCTGATACTTGTGTGTGTGTGTGTGTGTGTGTGTGTGTGTGTGTGTGTGTGTGTGTGTGTGTGTGTGTGTGTGTTGATGTACTGGACTAGGACCAAATTATTTCACAAGGATAGAAAGATAAGGGAAATCCTCCTTAATTTTTAGGGTTTGGTATGGAGTGGGAAAGGTTCTGGTTAATGGTTTGAGAAGGAGGAAGTCAATGGAACATCCTCACAAGTAGAGTAATAAATACTTGCATGTCCGTGTGTGTGTGTCCTGCTAAACCTGAGCTGACAGCATCATTTATAGTGCCTTCTGTGTTCACTTATTTTTCTGCCACTCTTAGCCTCTTTGCTGTGTGCCTGTGTGTGTGTGTGTGTGTGTGTGTGTGTGTGTGTGTGTGTGTGTGTGTGTGTGTGTGTGTGTGTGTGTGTGTGCGTGACAGAGATCAGAGGAATGTGGCGCCTGGGAGGAACAGGTGTCACAGCTTCAGAGAACAAAACCCTGCAGGAACCAAGTGAACAAGAGGGCTGGCCATGTCTGTGCGTGTGTGTGTGTGCACCCACGCATGTGTGTGTGTGTGTGTGTGTGTGTGTGTGTGTGTGTGTGTGTGCCCGTCCAACTGTACACAAAAGACAGAACAAGCTGCCAGTGCACGACAGATGAACTCTCAACAACTCCAAGAACAATCCATTTCTGATGACTCAGATCCTGGCACTGTAAAACGTTACAACACAGTTTCACTGCCTCTCAGCCAGACATCACACACTGACATGTGTGGCAGAGGTGTGTGCTGGTGTCACTCATAGATGAAAGGGTCTGACACAGCCAAGACAAAAGGCAAGAGAGGCAGAATACAGGGTGGAAACAGAGGACAATGTATTAAGCCTATGAGCTGTAATGGACCACGACGGCTATGTTTACAAGCGCACAATAATGCGACTATTACCAGAAGTCTGAGTTTGACGATAGTGTGATTAAGCCGTTTACATGATAGAATAAAGTGCGCTTATAATCCGGTTTACATGTGACATGTGGGTACTGAGAGTATTGTGTTTTGATCACACTTAGAGATGTCATCAAGATTAAGACGGTAAAATTGGAGTACGATTACACTTACTCTAAGAGTATAATCACACTGACATAATCAGAATAATCAGAATAATCAGAATCAGTACAATGATTACATGGATCCTGCTTTACTCTTCATTGGATTACAATCACATTTTTTGTGTGCATAAACATGGTCAAAGTCTATGGAATAGGTGGGAAGATTACTCTAGTTCTGCTTTACTATGTACCCAATGATAACATATACAACTTTAACACTCTAAACCTACTGGTATAGAGTGTGTTCTGTCTCTTTGTTATGAAGAGAGTTTAAGATACGGCTCTATACATTTGAATACATTTGAATACTATATTGATTTGACCGCACCATTTTCTGCCTCTATCGTGAAGAACATGAGGGTAGAGTAACCATTTGCTCTCTACTCTCCAAGAATGACTTGGCCTGTGATGAGCAGCACTACAGCTAAACCTCATGAGGGCCAGCTCGATCGATATATAGATCTACTTATTTGAGATGGATGGTGTATTGACTTCCTCTCATGAACAAACAATATTGACTGAAAAGCAAATTCTGAGGCTGCGGATATGGAGAGAGAAGAGAGAGGATGAGGGGCAGGGAGAGGAAGATGGAGGGAGAGAGAAGGAGAAAAGGAAGGACAGAGTATGAGAGAGACAAAGCAGATTCACGCTTCACAGCAAAGTCATTGTCTTGAAGCAAATGAACAGTTCTCTCAGTTCGACTGTTCACACTTTTTTCTTCTTTGTGGAGTGAATTCCTAAGTAGTCTTCAATATGTGACTTATGCAATCAAACATTTGTCCCGTGATATTTAGGCTTATTTTTTGTTCAAGGACTAGAGTGGTGCATGTGGTGTGCATGAAGGACAATGCAAGAGAGGAGACAAAGGCAACTGAGAAATTGCTTTGGAGGCTGGCAAGAGCAACGTAGCTGGAGTAAAATCAGTTAATCAGTTAAAAAAAACAATTAATTTGCAATTTCTCCATTCTCTCCTCATCTTGAAAAGGCATGTTGTTTGACTACTAAAATTAAGTGTATATAAGATGGGCAAATAAAAGAAGGCGGAAGAGACAGACCTCCATGTTTATAAGCCTTGACATACTTTCTATATGGCATGGAATTTGCCATATATATTTAAAATATCCCATGATTTCCACAGTAGCATTTGCTTTAAACTATTTTTTAAATTCTGATAGCATTACAGAATACTGTCACTAATACTCTTCTGTGGCAATCTAAACTTTCTAGTACTCATTATTTTGCTCTATATGGCAAACCCCACCTATCTGGCCTCTAAGTAGGATAAAACAAACCATGAAATGTATTTGCACAATGAAATAATATACACTATTCGATTCAGGTCAGGACACATCATGTCCACATTGCAATATGGAAGCCAAGTGACATCAGAGCAGAAGCCAACATAAACCTGACCACAACCTTTGACCCCGTCCCGACCTGCAAGTCAACCTTCCCACAGTTCCAAATGCCAACACCACTCTAAAATAGGCTTAGGAGCCACTTAGCGCTGACGCCGAAGCTAATGCTAAAGCTAACTAATGGCTGACCTGAGGGGAGGGTAAGTCAACATGGAGAACGGGTGTCAGCGTAGACTGGGGAGGGTATCCATGGTTCAAATCCTCTGTTGTGAGGTATTTGAGCAAATAATCCTTTGGTTTGGGTGACTGGCTAATCCTGATGAGATCAGACCATCAGTGACGGTGATGACGATCAGATGGTAAGTAGACGGATTCTGTCCCAACCAGCAGCTGACCTCGAGCAAAGATAACATTAATGGTACCTGGATGATCAAAGCACTTTCACTTAACGTTGATCAAGGTATCTGGACGACTTCAAGAGACAACTCAAAAGGAGGCAGTGAAGCACATGGATACAGTTATTAATTATCAAGGAGCAAACACTGAAGAAGCTGTGTGTTTCAAAATACATTCAAACAGAAACACAGCAGTATCTGTGTGCTCCGGAGGTCGCTTTAGGTAAAGTCTATACGAAGTTACCCAGAGATCGTGATTTAAATTACTGTCCTAGTTTCAGTCACTCTTCCTGTGCGGATGGGCCGAGGCATGTGAAACCTATCAGCAGTTTCATTTACGGTTCAGGAGATTCCTTTGATCAATGATACCAAAATGTACGTTTATAAACTGGATTCAGCATTACGAATGTATTTGAGCTAATGTGTTAAAACTCCCATTCCTTTAATGGATGGCACCGTTCTCTACACACCACCATGCTCCCAGAGGATTCGTTCCTAAAATGCCCATGAATAGATCACAAGCCTGAGCGAGCCCACAGGGGTGGCACATGATCCGGCGTGTCAAATTGGTTCATCGCCCACAAGTTTCACTTGAGAGGCCTTTCTTTTTGGCAGAACAGAACGCAAGATATAGCCTGGAGTGAAATCTAGAATTAATCTTGGGATATTACATTAAAATGATGATTTATTAATAACACAACAAGGCTGCCATTGTTGAGAGGCAACAACTAAGCCTTTCTTTGAAAAAAAATAACACATACAAATGATGTGTCTTGCTGCTACATAGACACCAAACAACACATTCTTCAAGAAAACCAGGCAGCCAACAAAAAGAGCTTCCTTGGGGACTGGGGCTGACATTAAGACTCTGTCTATAGCCACTATGGTATGCAACCTCTCAAGCTCTTTCTCATGATAACCAGTACGTTGATTTACATTTCTGACCTCACAGTCTTCTCCAGAGTCCAGTGTTTCTCACAATCTCAATTCTCTAGATGGGCCAAACATTTTAATTCTCTCTTTAAAATTATGTCTTTTAGACGTTTTGAGGCAATGAACAAAACAAACCCAGCGTTCTGAGCCATCCAATGAGAACGGCCCTCTCAGAAAAAGAGAAAACCTCATCTCTGCCCATTTAGTGCTGCAGAAAAAAGGCTTTTGGTTTACTCTTTTGTCAGTCCCATCTCTCCTTTGTTATGGACAAAGGGAAAGCAGTGAATACAGTACCTTGTGGTGCTCCCCCATAGAGCACAGCACACTCTCCTATAGAAGCCCATACACATGCTAACACACCGAGCAGCACAAACGCTAATGAGGGCACAGAGTCACCCAGCCCGACGGCGGTGGCCAAATGGTTATCCTGACCTTACAATGGTGGAGCCGAATACCTCAGTGATCAATCAAATGGACGACTCCAATATTCAATTCAAGCAGATGCCTCTACAGACTCTACAGCCTCTACAGCATCTGGTGTGGTCCTGTGCCAGTCCAGACTTACAACCACAGCTGATATGAATGAAAAGTTTGTCGTTGGAGCAAATTGCATTAAATCATTGTACTATAGCCTATGCTGTTTGGTGGAGACTTTTATCCATCTGTTTATCCATCTATTTTATGTATACAGTACGATAAGTACTTAGCATGGAAAGCCTCAGTGGGTATTGACCCCCGTCCCTGGCTGTTTTATTGACATGCTCTATCCATTAAGCTATTAAGGACTTCATTTAGATATTAGGATCCTAAAGCTCTTATGTTCGGAGAGGAAGAGAGCGGAAACAAGCTGACCTTGCTGACATGTTGGGAGTTTCTGTTATCCTGGGAAGGGAACCCTCCCGTCAATGCAAAAAAACTGAGAAACAGGGATGAGAATGCTTGGGGCGAGTATTATCGAGTATTATCACCGCTAATGTTTTATCTTGGGCGACAAATTTACCAGAACTAATGACAGCTCAAATCGACTTCACAGCAAATCAAATTACAGGCAGATTATTGGCTCCTCTCTCAGATGGCTTCTTTAATGAGGCTGTGTTATATAGACAATGAGATTAGCAGTGAGAAATGTGCCATTCTTTTGGTGGCTCCAGAGGAACAGGATGACACGGTCTGCAGAGAAAGACACACACACACACACACACACAGGCTAAAACAGAGATATGGGTCATGCATTTGACTTGGATACACTTTCTTACTTTCTCTTAAAACCTGCGACTTCAAGACCTTTTATGTTGCAGAGTTAGTGGAGCAACATTGAGCGGTTCTTTTACGCCTCTGCAAAAAAACAAATTATCATCCGCAGAATGTCCTATCCTTCTCCAAGCAACTGTTTCACTTTCTTCAAGCAATAAGCAAGCGGTAAATTCATGTGCATACTCCCATACATATTTGTGAGCAACTTTACTCCTTGGAATACTGTACAAGAGCGCTCACAAAGCATCGGTCGTGTTCAAACAAATGCCGGAGCCGGAGCCCATTCAAGGACATGTGACATGCGAGACCGGGTGCCAGGCTGCCAGTGATGCCCTGTCAGATTAAGGGGACGCGGGCTGCTGCTTCCCACTGGGCCTCATGAAACAATACTGAAGAGCTGGAGGAGAGGAGCTTTTGCAGTAGCTGGCATGGAGGCAAAATTCAGGAGAAAAGAAGGCAGGAAACAAGTCCCGCTACTACTTGCTATCAGGCCAAACTGTCAGCCCTGGGTAAACTAAGGTTAAACTAAACTGAAGAGGAGTGTAAGGGCCAAGTCACAGCTGTATGAGAACCTACAGTATAATTGATGAGTTAATCCTCCTATTCCCCGTCAGATTACGCCTATTTATAGCTTTCATACGGGCCTCGCAGTGAGTTATGATAGGAGGTTATTTTTATAGCACAAATCCCCGAGTATTTGCTCTCACGATTGCCTCGGTGTACTTCCGATAGCCAAGTATAAATGGGATGTCTCTGGCAGCCGTGTAGTCGTGTGTGATGCACTCAACAAGAACAAGCATGACGTGACTCTTAACTCTCATTCCTAGTCTGGTTAATCAGATAAGATGCAACTTTGGAGTGTTCTGGGAGAGGCCTTGCAACCTTTGAGCGGCTGCGTTGCACAATCTTTGCACTCGGGACAAAACTCTGACGCACTGCACACTTTCAGGTCCTACTTTCAGCAATCACGTAAATTTGAGGGTTTTGTCAGAGTTAAGGCTTTGCTTTGAATTAATTATATGAAAAAATAAGAAAGATCCACTGTTTAATGTCTAGAGTTTGCATTATATTAGGAGTTTTTGACATGGTTTATGCAAATGCCAACATGACGATATGGAAGGTATATCTGACACAGATGAGCTTGAAAGATAAAAAGCTGCCAGGTTTGTTTAGTAAACACTAGTCACAATCATGAAGAGATGAGATGGCACCAGGGGCTGCAACCCATTACTGAAGCGTAACTCAGTAATTGCCCTGGCGCACTCTCTGGGGCGCAGTACGGTCTTATCTTCGGGGCAGACTGCCATCTCTGCCAATCACAGTAAGCAGAGGGGGCTGGGGGAGAGGAACTTCCTTCCGAATCCATTCATGCCATTGAGGCCACCTGCTGTGCCTGTCAAAGGCTGGAGTGAGTCTGGGAGAGAGAAAGAGCCATCTTCAGCCTACAAAAAGAAGAGCTCTCCTTGTCCTCCGAGTCCAGCAATCCAGCACTAAAGAGGAGTTCCACAGTCTAATCATACAGCAAGCGTCGGATCTGGATATCTGAAACCCGAGCCGTCTTTTTTTGTCCTCGCAAATCCACTTCTTGAGAACGTTCAGTGTGCCAACATGTGCTAATTTAATGTGGGTGTCAAGTACGGCTCCAAACTTGCCACTGTGACACAAAGCGCTTGGAACCTCGTAATGTTTAATCAGTTAACTTCAGGATATTTAATGACACTGCACAGCGCCTCCAGGACACTTAAGGATCCTCCATGCCTCTAGTTGAGCTGAAGTCACTGTACCCCAGCCAACACCACCTGTTAGCGCTCCTCACTCCTCTGCCAACAGCCTTCTCCATTCCAGCTGTGTCTGTGTGTGTGTGTGTATGTCTGGGTGTGTGTGTGTGAGTATGTGTGTGTGTGTGTGTGTGTGTGAAAAGGAGACATGACTGTCCAGCCGACTGGGACTGTACTAACAGAGGGATTACCATGGAGGGGGGGATTACTGTGGCACCGGAGCCCAAACACACAGAGCGTGTGCACAGTAACAGACACATGCACACTCATGGACAGTGAATATAAATGGATTATGCGCACACACACACACACACACATACAAACCACTACAGTAGCACTCCTCTTGTGCTTCATGTCTCTCTTACTCCACCACAATTCTCTCACACACACACACTCACACAGATAACAGATATTGTGGGGTGTGTAAAATCAGGAAAATAGAGTTGCAGCACCACGCTGAGAGCAGGTTCTAGATGGAAACTATTAGACTTAAATGAAAGGGCTGTTGTCATTTGGTTAGATCTGCTTCTTATGTTAGATCTGTTATCTAGAGGCCTATCACAGCTGAGGCCTACAACAGCAGATTGTGTGTGTGTGTGTGTGTGTGTGTATGAATGAAAGAGAGAAAGAAAGAAAGGGATGAGCTGTATTTGTTGTTATGTGAAAGAAATCCAAGCACAAGAGAAGAGAAGATTGATCCATAAAAGCTAGAGAAAGGCTGCAGGCTTTGCTTTGCGTTGATATCACAAACGAGTGCAAATGCAGCGATCCTGACTTGTTACAATGCAACACACCGTGGAAACTCCTCTGATCGCTGTCCCAACTTTCTCCAAGTACTACAAGGCCCGGTGCACACTTCACTTCCCAAACAAAATCTGGACCAGACGATTTCTTTTTTTGCGAGCACTTCTTACCTTAAAAGCGACCTTTGCTGTGTTTTTAGTTAGGCTACATGCGTCCTGTGATCTTGCTTCCCAGTATTTTAGGGTACAATCCAAGTGGAAACACCCGACACAAGCAGTCTCTAACGTGGAATCTCAGTCGTCGGTTTGTCCCATACCGATTAACTACTTCAC
The DNA here is from genome assembly GCF_046629955.1 of Centroberyx affinis. NCBI lineage: Eukaryota > Metazoa > Chordata > Actinopteri > Beryciformes > Berycidae > Centroberyx > Centroberyx affinis. The sequence goes on along the minus strand of NW_027282520.1, from coordinate 382,920 downwards.
CAGCCCAAAGTCCTCTATTGAGATCCTTAATATTCCCCTCAAGTGCGGATACAATGCCAGCTGGCGACGCTTCCCAGGATCTGGTGGGGGTAAAAGCGACGCAAAACAGTTAAAATAGGCAGAGATCACTGCTCCGGGACCGGCGAGGGCTGCTTTGAGAGCCACATAACAATAGGCAGACTAGCACCGAGGAGCCGACGAGGCCAAAGGAGGAATCATGCTGCATTCAAGTGCTCCTATTAAACTCGTACTTCCGAGCTTCCGACTTTCCAGGAGTCCTAAATACGATTCGACACCAGTGCTTACGGTCGCAGACGATAACAAAATGGGCAAAAACTAGTTTTTAGTGGCTGTTGTTTTATTTTAGAAATGTACCGAGCTACTTTGTGGTGCAGTGGTCCAATGAATAGCAAAAATAGCCTACTCACTTAGCAGGGAATTGACGTTTTGATTAATCTGTAACATATCTTCCACACTCTCAGCCCCTTAAACGTCACAGCTTGGTGACTCAAAGATATCAAAGAAAATGTTTGACTTTCCCAGTCATATTTGCTACTTTGCTGGGTAGTTCATGAGGGTTCATATCGTAGTTACGACATTACCGACAGCACATGAAGGCACCATCAGCTCCTATTGAAAGGTTTTCCCGTGTGCCCAATATGGCCGACATCCCAGGCTCAGGTTTGGGCGGATATTCAGTGTGTAACCCGTCATACAGCCAAATATTGGTGTTTATTTTTCATCACTCAATCCAATGATATAGAAATATAGAAGGATACCCTAGACATAAATATCCACATTGTCCCGTCTAACATTTGAACCTTGTCCAATTTCTATCAGTGTGCAGCCATGTGGCGCCCTCTAGGCTTTGGAGAAAGGTAAACCTATTTGAGGCTCTGTGCGGCCAATCTAAAGACAGGAGGACACTCGGTACCCTGCTCTGCAGCCCCAACGAAAAATCACAATAATATTCCAGCCGGGACTCGCAGTGTGGCTGTAATAGGCTATCACCCTTTTGTGTTATTTTATGTTTAAATCTCCTGGTATCACTATATATCCCTATAATAGGCTATTCTTGTGGGGAGTTATAGTTTTGCTGTGACGTTTCAGTGTTTCTCTGAAGTTTGTTATAGGATTAATATAGCCCACTGGTAGCTATTACTGATCCCAACAGACGGAGCACAATGTAATATGTATGAAACTATATTGGAAGAGTTATTGAAACGGTTTGGAAGTGGTTTGCTGACCTCTAGTGACTCTGACTGCACGTACGCAGGCTGCGCCGCAGGTTCCTGTTGGGGAGCTGAGTTATAGGCTTTCTACTGGGCGATCACTGCTGTGTTAGGAGCCTTTAGTGTGCAGAGACTCCATCTGGCTTTGGATTGTGTTTTAACTTTTACACAGACATGCCTCCTAAAAGCGGGGGGGAGCCACTGGGCCTTTTTTTTTTTGTAGAGCTCCATATTACAAACAAAGCGTAGGAAACAACCCTGACGAAAATAAACCACTATAATATTCCTATTGGGACTTACAGAGTGTGTTTGCTACTCAGTTGTGAGTTTATACAATTGTTTTTAATCTCATATTGCAATAGCCTTATATTCCTTTAACTTACATCTTTGCTGTTTATTTGTACAGTATCCTTCTAAAATGAATAGGAATTAAAACGTTAAAAAAAAAAGGTGAAGACAAAGCCTCGTTATCTTTTCCATTTTAATTCAACCCCCTTGCTCAGCTCCTTGTTTAAATCCCACAAGGACAAGATAGTTTACATGACACCCAAATGCCCTAGGCTTGTTACTCTTTCTGGTTGCATGATCTTATATTTATTATTTTTTGAGGAAAAATAGCTGTAAAGGAGGAGGTGGGAGTGATGGGGGGGGGGGGGGGGGGTAATGACAGTGAACACAGATGTAGTGGAAGGCAAACCCACATAAACTCAGCTCACTCACCTTTTTATCTGTGAAATAAACGCCTTATTGGGTTGACACAAATCTTTATGAGGAAAATTATGAGGCCTATAGCCTACATAAACGTGAGTAGGTTAACTGATACAAGTTATATGAAGATGGGGTCTTTTAATGGAAAACATAAATTGATGCTTCTCTAAAAATATAACTTTTGTTTATAATGGTGATTGTTCTCCTCAGGCCGACCGACCAAAGACTGGAGGCTGCCCAGCTTTTTATTTCCCACTACATCACTGGTAATGAATGAGCCTCCGCGCGGAGCTTGTATGTTTTCCTCTCACCCTCATGATGGCGCCGTTTGCTCAGCCTAGTGACTGATACCCGCCGCTGTGGGGATGATAATATTAGTAGTCTGCTCCAGTTAGGGGGTTTAAGTTGTGCTCTTCGTTGGAATCACGCCCCAAAGCAAAATAAGTTGTGGATAGCCCCCTCGCCCCCCCCCCCCCCTCTCTCCCCGCCAGTGACTGGGTCTGTTCGTCATATCGCGTCAGAGTAAACAAAACCGCTGACGTGAATCTCTCCTCTGGCAAACTCTTCAGCTGGCTGTGTGTCAGTGGGCTATAGGTCTGATTCAGTGGTTGGTGCTGAATCAAAAGGTGGGTACACGCTGGTTTGCAGCAGTCGATGATAATTATGAGGCAAACAACCGCCCAATATTAACAAAAATTAATAGGATTTTCAGAAAAGCATTGATTTGGTTTTTCCCCCTGAAGAAATCTTCTCATATAACTTGCACCAATTTGTTATCCAATTACTTATTATCCTTTATACTATCAATTTGATGTTATAAATATTAATGTTAGGATAAAAAGATGCGTAATCTCTGCGTGGGTTTACACTCCACTACATTCCTGGTCTGACTGTATTATCATTTATTTGTTCTAAGAAGCTGCAGGCCTAACGTACAGATAGGATGGCATTTGGACCTATTGCTAGAAGAAAACATATGAAATTAGGCTTCATGAACACAACATGGTTGGGAAGAGTTACACTATAGCCATAACTGCAGTTACAATTCTCGGTTCTAACTTTTTTTTCGTTTTCATACATCAATTATCGCATTAAAATGATATAGAAAGTTTCAGAACATTCTGGGGAAATTGGTGAAACGTTTTAAAAGCCACGTAATATCTCTCTGAACCAGCATCCTGCGTCACCAGCCGTGTTCAAATCGGATTACGTGCCTCGTTCATTTCAACAGTCCACGGATAGGCCTTGGCCTGTGCTGTCACTGATGCCCATTAAGCGAAACCCCAATATCCACTGAACAATTATTGGAAATGATTAGAGAAGTGACTTGATTTCAGAAAGCCGCAAGTCGAGGCTATTCATTTCAGCACCGGACAGCTCCTGATCCCCGGGAGGCCTTGAACTTATTGGTAGCGGATGCCCGATCCTCCATCCCAACTCCCCGCGGTCCATCCCGTCAGAGAAACCACAGCCATCACTCCTCACAAAAAAGATTATCATTTCCCAGCTCAGCCATAATCATAAAAGCCTAATTGGAGTTATTGATGACGCGCAGTCGCGGCGAAAAGGGAGAAAATGATTTGTACTGACCGTCAAGTAGTCTTGTGCAAAGTTCATAAACGTATGTATGCATTCACCTCCCTTTCTGGAAATAAAAAAAAAATTAAGTTTCGAAGTAAACTTCCATCTTAGCAGGGACGTGGGGAAGGGGGGGGGTGTCTGACGGATGCATCGATGAGGAAGGAACTGTACTATTATATTCCGGGAGGAAGGCTTGATGACGTCTATAGCATCCTTAATGTGACTTATTGAAGGGAAAAAAAAGGCAAGGCTCACGATACATGGATAAAAATCCAAGGCAATCAGAGCGCAGGACAAAAAGTTTAGGACAAAGATATGTAGACGAACGACAGTATACTTTCCCAGCGAGTTTTTGTTTGCCCGTGCGACTGGTTTAGTCATATTAATTGTGTATAAAAGTGAGACAGGCTGCACTGAGGGGAACATAAGGAGACGGCGGAGGCGCTTCAGCCAGGAAAGAGGTGCCGTGAGAAAGATACCATCTCTCTCTCACACACACTACCACAGCCGCGCCCGGATCACATCCTACTGCACCGCGCTCTTCCTTCTTTCCTGCTATAGGTATGTGCTTTTCTCCGGATTTTCTTAAAACTTGGAGAAATCCAAGGATGGAGCGCAAGATTAAGTTATGGAATTTATTCCTTTTTTTTGCGCTTCACGAAGACCTGCATTTTTTTCTACTTTGCCGCTGTGTCCAAAGGGAATGGATTTGGTATCGCATTCATGCCACTCTTAAACTTTTATGAAATGGGATGAATAAAACAGAAAAAGAATCACTTTGATTCAGAGATAATGGACGTGATGTTTGCTTATCTAATTAGTTTATACAGGTTTACAGCCTGTCCAGCTATTTAGTTTGTGGTGTTAGAGGAATAACATGTAGCCTGTGGATTTTATAGAACAAAGCATGCGAGCATGTTGTTATGGAGTGACTAATCACCTGTTTAACATTGCTTTCTGTTTTTCGTTTTCTAACAGCATGGCCAGTTCGAGTAAAGCGACTTTAGTCTTGCTCATCTACGGAATCATAATGCACTACAGCGTCTACTGCACACCTATCGGACTAAGTTACCCTAAGATTAGGTAGGTGGATGTGCTTTTTATGCGTCTTTTTAAATAAAATAACCAGATTTTTACGGAATCTTAATTCGATCCAAATTGAATGCAAACTGAACATCCTGTGATTCTACTGATGGTGCTTCATTTTGATTAACGATAAAGTCATATTTGAGGAGTGGAAATTTGGATTTGGGCACATTTAGTTCAAATGAGCGTGCGTAATTACGCACCAAATGTGCGCGCATTCACTCCTGATCAGAGAATTGAATAAACCCCCTTAATGGAAAATATTTTCCACATGCACAAATGCCCGAATGTGCTGTGGAAAATGACAATGGAGATTGCGTAGAGGTATCTGTCCGGTGGGACGGTGCACAGAACTCCCCTTATTAAAAATGAGAGTGCAGTCAATGCAATGGATAGCCCTTGGGATGACGGTGGACTGGCGTCACCAAGGAGAGGCGAGGCAAAACGAATAGGAATGCTCTATCCTTCTGAGATTTATTCTGATGTTTTTTTTTTTGTTTTTTTTTGTGTACAAAGCATATCTATAATTTAGGCGTGGTTTTCTTATTGAGTCTAATTTTCACTGCTGATTGCAGTTCTTTTTTTGTCTAATGTTGGCTGCCGGCCTTCCCTAAATGTGATCATTTTCACAGCCATTGTTTCGATTTTTAAATAATTAATGAGGCTGTAGGCTGTGTAGAGATGGCACCAAACTGGAATTAAAAACACATTGTGCAACATGAAAATATGAATTTTGAGGGGGAAAAAACACATTTTAGGCTACTGAAGTGTAAAGCTGTCGGTCGGATTTAAATAATTCGTTTCTGATTTTATTTTAAAACACCCACAGCTATTAGAATTATTTTCGTTTTCTGCCCTTATCTCTAATGCGCCTTCCACTGATTTAAGACGCAAATCTAGACATTTGGCATTCTTTCAGTTTTGACGCCTATTTTTTTTTTTTTTCTAACCCTACTTGTGAATAGATCAAATTTCTGATGAATGTTTCCCCATTTGCAGACTTGAAAACGACGCCTTCGATGAGGATGGGAATTCATTAAGCGACATGGGTTTTGATAGCGATCAAATTGCTATACGAAGCCCTCCATCCTTGGACGACGACGTGTACACTCTGTACTACCCACCAGAGAAGAGGTAAATCAGCCTTAATATCGCAGCATGTAGCCTTGCGGTGGAGGTGAAATTCCATTTTAATGACTTTTTTGCTGTTTGCGATAATGTTTGCTTGCTTTGTTTTCCCAGAGTTCCTCATGTTATTTGTTCAATGTTATTTTCATATTGAGTAGCCTAAAATGTTGATTCAAATACTGTCTATAATCAAGATAAAACGTCGATAGACACGCAAGGGTACAGCCTGTGTGCAGGCTATGAGGCTCCGATTTAATTGCAGCTGATGTGATATTGGACTTGCGGGTGGGTGGGGACATTTTAGGCTACTTTTGATCATTTTGTCTGCGCTTTGGTCACTGATGATCTATGTGTTTTGGCGTTTTATCATCTCAGACCAGAAAGGCATGCAGAGGAAGAATTAGATAGAGCCTTGAGGGAGATCCTGGGTCAGTTAACAGCGAGACAATATCTGCATTCTCTGATGACAATACGTGTAGGGTAAGGGCATTTCTTATAAGCGTTTACCTGCAGTCATCATTTTTTTATGTTTCTCCGCCGCCCAAGTTCAGGTTGCTGCATCATTGTCTCTATCATTTTCTGTGGGTGTTTTATTTTCTCTCTCTACAACAAACGTCCACCAGACATTTCCACTACCTTCTTTCTTTCTTTGTTGTGGCGTGGCACTGCGTTCATGATTAGTTTCCCCCTTTTATTCCAAGAGAATGAGGGTCAGTTGTCTGAGATAAAAAAACAACAACAAAACACTGCGAATTATGAGTTGTTAATCCATAAATTGATTTTTGTTTCCCCCAGCACTAATGAGAACACATGCGTCAGAATATGCAATGGATTGTGAATGAATAATTTATAATAGTTGTCCAAAAGGCTTAAATCACTGTTTTCTTTTACACTGCCTTTCTTGCCGCCTTTATTCAACGAAAAAATAGGATAAGAGGCACATTTGCAATATTAAAGGTTGTAGGGAACTTTGTGATGACATGTATCATGGCAGGCTGCAATGATCATCAGTCAGTTTAGATGCAAAATCAAAAAGTGCAATAATCTGTTGAGAGGTAGGAGCCTGCAGCCAAAACTAAGGTGTGTTCTGTTTTTATTTTTATTTTTTACAGCGAAGACAGCAGCATGGAGGAAGAGTCGGAGCCCTTATCCAAAAGACATTCAGATGGGATCTTCACCGACAGCTACAGTCGCTATAGAAAGCAGATGGCCGTCAAGAAATACCTGGCAGCGGTCCTTGGAAGAAGGTACAGACAGAGAGTTAGGAACAAAGGACGTCGACTTGCCTATTTGTAGCGTTGTTAAAGCGCCCAAACTGCCCTCCTGTGTATATACATCCAATCGTTAAATCAAAGTCATTCAGATATAACTGACCAAACAGTGGATTGCGCCTGTGTTCTTTAAACATGTATTTATGTATGAAGTAAAGCCATTAAAATGAATATTTTAATAATAATATCGTTTTTTTCTTTTTGTACAAAAGCACTTGATACCGCACAGTTATACTTTGTGGACCAATATTTTATTTTCATGTCAACATGTTGAAAACAAAACAAAATGACAAAAAAAAAAGAAAAAAAAAAAGAACTTAGAAAAAAAAGATAATTGTGCACCTTCAACGTTATGCGCTTGAAATCTTTAAAGGTCATCTACATATGCAGAAAATAAATAGATTTTAAAAAGACAATCAAAGTATTGAATGTTATACTTATTTTTGTAACCAACGTTCTATTTTTTTAGTGTTGTTTGTTTTCCAAACAGGCCCAAAGAAGCAGTGAGCATGCTATGTGAGGCATATCCGGCTTATCCTAAATGATAGATGTTGCCCTTGTCCACTCTCCTCCTCACTCCCTTAATGGGAGCTGTGTGGGTTTGTGCAGCTTGCTGCCCCTCCAGGGGAATTCAGATGGCTTTTGTTGTTCAGCCTCTCATTTGATGGATGACTGATTGACTTGCACAGTCATTCATACAACTGGTGGTAAAAATCCAACCCTCATTATAGGGAGAAATTTCATTGTAGGCTTTGCAAGGGCATGATTGCCTTGACTAACTGTAGCCCCAATGATAAAGGAAGAGCTCAAGATTGCTGTTGACAGTATGCGGCAAACACTGCTTGCTCACTTGCCTCAAAGTCATTCACTGTAGGAGTTCAATACAGCTATGCTAGATAGGCCTATGTAAAGAATGTTTCGTATGTGTGTGTTATGTACAGTATAAAAAATTATACAGTGTGCATATTCATCTCAATGTTCTGTGTGTTTGGTCGACAGAATTATCATTTGGAACAATGTGCTTCAACTGTTGGTTATATTTGGGCAGCACTACCAATATCTATCCACAATCCATAAGACGCAGGAAGAGAAGCATTTCTGACAAAAGGTGCAGAGGAAAGGTAGCATCTGAGTTACTGTGGTCTCAGGTTTTGACAAGTGGGCTTACAGTTAGGAATATTTAACTATTATTTTCTTATTTTCTGCTGCATGTGGAAACTGACACCTTGCTAATTTGCTAAGAAACTGCATGCCGTCGTGCTGTTTGGATTGTGCTGTTTGGGAGGCGGTTTGTGCTCAGCCTATTTCAACACCACTGCCCCTCAGATCTATTGGAAATGTGAACAAGGAGACAAGGAGGGCTAGAGGTGGTGGAAGCGGGTACTGCACTGACTTGTTGAATTTTACCTCCCTGCTCCTGTCATTGTGAATATCCTAAGAGAAGACACTGGACCCCCCTCGCTGATTGCCTTTTGTCCTGGTGGCATTTTATTCAGTTTCTTTTGCTTATAGATTGCCGTGCTGAAGTGTTGATTTGACAGTGCTGTGGTTTATTGTTTAGACAAAGCTGATCCGTGTTAGATGTCTATCGAGTGTGTGCGATGAGGGTGTGATCTAGAGACGAGGAGTGTGTGAAGTAGTCGTGAGACGCTAGGAGAGAGAGTGAGAGAGAGAGAGAGAGAGAGAGTGCAGAGAGAGAGAAAGAGGCATGCAGGGAGAAGAAGCGCGAGCAAGAGAGACAAACACAGACAAAGAGATAGTAAGAGTGAGAGAGAGATTGTGAAGGAGGGAATAAGAATGAGGGAGAGCGAGAGAGAGAGAGAGAGAGAGAGAGAGAATTGAGAGAAGTGAATGAGCCTGTTACATAAGAGACGGGTTGTAGCAGCCATCAGCCGGAGAGAGAGGTCGTCACACCTGGATACAGAAACAAACAGAGACGAGAGAGCCATCGCCTCGCCTCGCCTGACAGAGTGAGATCAGGGTCAATGAGTCTGATATGAGAGAGCCGTATCGGATATTGAATTCCCTTCACTTTGGCACCAACAGAGAGCATCACAATATGTGAGCGGGGCACCGCAGTAGAGCAGCTGGACAAGGCCACTCTGAGTTACCCTTTTGCACTAGGATGGAGGTGCATGAAATTCATTGCCCTCCCGCAGAGGGATCTTCCCACTGACTTTTATTAGGGAGATATCTTATGTATTTATTCAATATTATGCAAATGCAGCTTTATGCACCCCTGCAATCCAATCTGTGGCCTGTGTTCCCCATGGAAAGTATCAATACAATCTTTCTTCAATTTGGTTTTCTCCCGCAGGCTTTGTGCGTGTGTGTGTGCGTGCGTGTGTGTGGATGTTTATGTGTGTGAATGCATCTTGGTGTGCAGCTGTGTTTGTGTGTGCATCTGTGTGTGTGTGTGTGTATGAATATGTCTGTGTTTGTGTGAATGAGTGACTGGATGTGCATGTGGAGGTGGAAACAGCTTTTGGCTTTGGTGCCTTGCTTCGACATGAGAAAAAAAAAATCGCCACAAATGACAGATGGCAATTTTAGTGGCCCTACAATGCTGCAGTCCATTAGCTTACATTGAAACTTCCTTTTACTCTGTTTAATCGCTCGGCTTGGTCTGCCCCGAGAGTAGTAGAATTAGGCTTTTTTTTTAAAGCATGGCCAATGATTTATTAAGTAAAATATGAATAGAATCCATATATTGATGGAGCAGGCAATGTGTATGTGTGTGTGTGCGTGTATGTGTGTGTGTTTGCGTGTGTGCATGAGTTTGGGTGTTCAGTGTCTGTGAGAGTTGTGAACCAATGACCAGTGTTTATTGATGTTGATTATGAGGTGTTGTTGATTGTTTGATATTGGTCAGTAATTTATTAATCAGAAAATAGCCCCACCCATGATTTACAGTTATGTGCATCTCTATCTAGATTAAAAGGGTTTCTGAACATGACACAGTTGTTATACAGATCATAGCAAACGCCTGTTGTTGATATTTCTGAAAGCGCCAAACGCCTTACTTCAATGTTTGATCTCTTACCTATCTGAAAACTATGTGTTTTAAAAGTGAACCTTAGTAAAAGTGACATCGTTATACACACAGGAGTCCTTATATGGGGGTTTTACGTTTCTCAATGTTATGAAAGTGTTGTAAGATTTGTATGAATAAATTTTTGTAAACAACACCATTTTCTAATGAATGTCTAATCTTTGAAATACATCATTCTTGAGGTGATGGATAATATATGAGTTATGTAGGGTGAAAGTGTGCGCAGCAAAAATAGCTAATATATCTAGAATAGGCTGCTCACACATTTTGTTAGAGGACTTCAGTCTTTTGTTTGGCAAATTACCTTAAAAATGATCTTAAATCTACCTTTAAAAGTTCTTTCACACGTTCGCTGAGTAGAGATGTACTCCTGAGAAATACACAAACCTCAAGTCACATTACAGCAAATAAAGTCAAACATCCAACAGCAAACACACCTCCAACTCTACAGCTCTCTACTGGGTTATGTCGACCTAGACCTTTGGCTCTCCTCAAGTTAAATTTATCTTCCTCAAGCAAGATCTCGACAGAAGTGCAATAGCAAATCTGGGAGATTCATAGGATTGTGCATGATGCTAGAAGAGTGTATGGGCATTGGACTTGCTCCAACCCACTCTGTAAGCAAGAGAGATTTACGTTGCATCATAAGCAAGAAACAAGGTCTTTGAAACTGTGTCTTTGATGGTTTTTAATGGTCAATCCTCACCACATATTAACATTTCCAGGGGGTTTTAGAATTTCAAGTCACCGTTTATAAAGTGACAATGGAGCAAAGCTTTGACTACAACACACAATACCTGTCTGCAGTATATGATATTGATATAATTCACACCCAAGAACGTGCAACAATCCTCCAGGAGCCCGTCAAGAAAAGGTTCAACCTTGGCCTGAGCAGCTGATTCCCTCCTGCTGGAACAACGCTGTCTTTCTCCTCGCTCCATCCTCGGCCTTGGAAGTGCAGCTGTGTCCCGTGGGAGAGAGGGATGGGTGTGGCAGAGGAGTGTGAGTGTGTGTGTGTGTGATCTGATCCTCAACAGCCAGCGTGAGTGTGTGTATCTATGTGTGTGGGTGGGTGTGCCAGAGCTCAACTAACCCAATCAGGGAAATGTTGCATGGCAACGGTCCACAAAGGGACACGGTTATGTATACGCGTGTCAAGTGTGTACATGTTTGTATGTGTGGAAAGGGAGTGAGAGGGAGAGACTGTGTGTGTGTGTGTGTGTGTGTGTGTGTGTGTGTGTGTTTTGCTGTTTGTGTACACACCCAGGCTACAGAGACCTTGTGTTGGCTCTGGATAGATTGGGATGCGGTTCTACACATGAGCCACTCATCTTCACACAGCTCACAGTTGTGTACACACCGACACAATGTCTGGGCAGAAGAAAGAGAGAAGAAACACAGATATACACTGTATATCCCTCACTGTATAACAGCAACACCCAATGGCACAGATGAACACAGGAGGTATGTATGATTAATGAAATTCAACAAAATGAATTAGCAGTGAGAAAAACAGCCATGCACTTAAATTCTGAGGCGCGCATCGTTCTTTCTTCCCAGTGGTCGTTGATTCATGGGAGTTGCCCTGTTGCTATGAAAGGCTGACAGATTGCCGATTGTCAGGGTTCGAGCTACCTGTGTGATATATACAGGACTTCTCCATTCTTTATTTATCCCTCCCTTCCCCCCTTTTCTTCCTCCTCAGCTGTCAAGAAAGAGAAGCAGGCTTAGTCCTCCTGACAAGCAGGGTTTCCAGGATTGAGCTTCCCAAGCCACATCTCTCTAGTGACATTTGGGTTTACAAAAGATGCATGGAGCAGCTCAGGTGAAACAAAGAAAAAAGTGCATTCATAAATAAATTGGATTTGAAATTCATCCCCTTGATACACAAATACAAATGGATATTGAGACAAATGCTCCAATTTGTTTGCAGAGCGGTAAGCTGCACAAGAGGGGCCACCCTGAACCAATTTGTACATAATGTACATTAATGCTCAATCAATAAAAGATGGCTCCTCCTTCCTCATAGTCCTGCAGCATCCTTCCTCTGCGGCATGCATCACTTCCACTCCTTATCTCTCCATTAGGGTCTTCAAGCCATTTTAGCATTTATCTTTTTTTGGTCTGTATATTCCTGCTTTGTTTTCTTGGTGGGTTCTTGGAGTGAAAATGGGAAGCTGTCACGACTGTGCCTGCTTCGCCAAATTAGACCTGCAGAAGCAGCCTGGCTGGCACCACAATGAGTTTGGAATCACACCCAGTTATTTTTTTTTAATCATCCCCCCCCTTGCCCCTCTAGGCCTCATGGTCCACCCATCTGAATCATGTAGAAGATGTTAGAGGGGGAGGGGAGGTTGTATTCAGGGCTTTCCCAGTGGGGATACCCATACTGCCACCACACCCCCCAACCACCACCCGACTTACCCACCACCTACCACCTACCACCACAGCCACACCCAGCTTCCTCTGTCACCACTCTGATGTGTGTCTGATGTACACAGGTGTGTGTGTGTATGTGTGTGTAGCCCATCCCAGGGGAGACACAGCAGTGTGTATGTGACTATGTGTCTCTGTGTGGATTGAGGGTGGGGGAGGATTTTTTCCTTTCCTTCAGTTGTGTGTGTGTGTGTGTGTGTTTATTTGCATGCAATACCTACACCGACAGCCAGGCTCATCCCCCCTCCCCCTTTCAAACCTTTCTTACATGTCAGGGACTAAGAAGACAACACTCACAGGAGAGGTCCAGACACCCCCTCCCCACCACCCCCCATTTCGACTCATAAATCATTCAGTGGCGGGGCTGAAGGGTGGGTTTTTGGGGGGGGGGGATAGCGGGGGGACCGGGCAGCTAGGGGGCCGGTCTGGTGACGCCTGCACTGAAAACCGTGATTTGTGGCAGCCTCCCCCCCCAAAGCCCCAGTTCCCTTTCCCTGAAATCCCATCTTGTGGTGGGTTCTGTCACATCCACCAGTAAGCAGGAGGCACTCTGCGGTGAAGAGGAGCCCCTCTGGGAGCCGTGTGGCACAGACACAGAAGACAGGGAGCAAGAAAATGAAAGAGATGTGAGCGAGGACTCGCAGACATGGACCACTGGCCAAGAGCTGCCTCTGGCTTAGAGGGGAACACTTTACCTGTTGCATGAGTAATCATGGGTAACCAACACTATCCATCATTTATTATAGGACTATATGGGCAGAAAGGAAAATGACCATTTCAAATGCCATTTTGTCTGACAGCTACTGTAAGTGTGTCTCCAAGCCAAGCCCAGTTTGAATATGTTGTGCCAAAGGATAAACAACATCCTGAAGATCTAAGGCTTAGATCTTACAAAAGATGCACATGAATGATGTTATGTGTAGGTGGTAGAAGCTTGTGAAGCTATCAGAAAGTGCTGTATTAGTCTTTTCAGCTCACCAGTTGCCACTGTTAAATGATTGTTTGCTTTTCAAATACTGCAGAACAGCAGTGTGATTCTGTGGAAAGTGCTTTATTTCATAGATTATTCAATAAAACAGCAAATAGAGGTTTGGAGCAACACAACCTGTGGCACTTTTCAACATAATGTGATAAAGGTGTTGTTAGTAGCAACATAATAAGAACTGACATGTTATATTGAAAAGTAATATGTGTGGTGGCTAAACTCACAATACATTATCTATTTGGAGTGCATTTAATCCAATCCAGTGATTTAATCAAATTATACAAAACAAAAAACGAAATGACATTTTTTTTATACCAGTCGGTCCCTTCCCAGTATTTGGGTTTAGTCAATAAAGGTGCAGGTTTACTGTATAGGACAATAGAATGATTGTCGGAAGGTTTAAACCCCAACAGAAAATAATTTGAATATCATCTCTTTAGCAGCTGACAGTTTACCAGACATTACCTCAACTGTCCTGTGGTGGTGAATCCTATGCATTTGCTGCTCTGTGCAGTTTAAAACAAACACTAAGAACTATTTGCAAAGACTATCTGACCCCAGGTCTGCCTCCCGCAGGAGACCATATGACTGAAGATGCCAGTAAAGACCTTAAATTGCCAGTAGACACCTTTTATCACGCTTCCCCTCAAAAGTTCCATCCTCCCCTGTCTGCGGGACAAATCCCCTGAGCCGGTGTAGCTCCATGCTTTTCAACATCAAATACATTTCTTTAATGTGCTGCATGCTCTCAACCAGGTCCTCTAACAGACGTGAACAGGGTACTGGTGCGTCCCAGCGCCTTTCAAAATTCCTGTCTATCACAACGGCAGAGGGGCACGCCACAGTAGGAGATCCAGGGTGGCTTTTCATTTCAGCGTATAGAAATGTAGGGGTGTGTTTGCCTGGTGTGTGGTGACTTATAATATATGATATAATGACATATTTCTGTATGGATGGCACAAGTCCAATTTAGAATGAGTGCCACAGCCAGCTTTGGTTGCCTGGGGCATGATTTCTTTTAAATTCTGGGCATCCAATACAGCAACAAAACTTCACACTTGAACTGACCTTCAAAATGCAATGTGAGAGGTATGACTGGACACCTTGCAGCTTTATCAGTGTTTTTCTTTTTCATTTATTCTGTCTTTTAGTTTGCCTGTGGCCCATACGCTCACACAGTTCATTCTGGATTGGGCAGGGTTGTGCAAACACTGAATAATGTACTATTGCTGGAGCAGATAGGTGTCAAAACTCAGTGTGAGATTAGCGAGAAGAAACATGTTCTTGCTCTCTTTATTCTCTTCCCTGTCGCTCTCACCTTCCTCCAAACGAAGGAGAAATACACCCTATTACCCCTTCCCCCTGCAGATATCCAGCATTGCTTCCCTTTCCACATCGTTCACTCTCACTTCTCAAAGGTTGAGGTGATTTCCGGAGTGGGATTTGTGTTAATGAATGGAGAACAGTTGAGAGTAGAGAGAGATGGATGTGAAGTTCAGGCTTCATGGGTTATGTGCTCATAAGAGGCAAATTTACACACTGGCGCATCGCTTGCAGTTATGTCATCTTTTCCCTTTATTTAAACAAGCACACTATAGGGGTGGGGAGATGTGTGAGTGTGTGTGTGGGGGGCATGTAGTGCAAGATGATAAGGGAACAGAAAATACTTAGATTGTTGTGTACAGAAGAATGTTTGTTAATGTAATACTGCTATTTTTCTGAGGGCAAAAGTCAAGAGTGAGAGTATTGAGTTCTATTCTAGTTTGATGATGAAACAAAACTGAGCGTTTGAAGAAAAGGCTGCTGATGAATACAGATTAAGAGAAACTACACCAAGACAGTGAAGTTATCTACACTTATAAACTCCTCCTCAGCAGGAGTGTTCACATCCAGACATCTTAGATGATTGCTTTGAGTTATCTCATACCGCACAAACGCACCAAAAGGGTAAGCCTTCGCTTTGAGAGGCGGAGGCACAAAACAGTCACGGGCTTTTCCCTTGCTTTCACACATATTCAAAACAAAAGGTGTTGCCTGTCACTGAACAACACATAACTCTTAGACAATTGTCTGTGGCAGCTCTGTAAAAAAGTGGAGCTCTGTGATAAAGAGAGAGGTGTGAGTGGGAAACACAGGGAGGCGAGGCAACCAACCAGGCTCTTCATTGACACCTGTGAGCGACATCCTGCACTCCCTGGGGTTCGGCATCCTGATTGCACGGCGGAGAAGCGAAGCTCTGCCTGTGTCTCCTACAATTTCTCTTGTCGGAGGGCTCCACTTCTACACTTCTCCTCCCATCAGGGATCCTTTGTTACATTGATTGACACAACGCAGGAGCTCTTATCCCCCTTAAAGAAATAATTCACGACAATTCCATATAAACAGATTTCCGTTTTGTGGCTCTCTGTCACCGATTGATATAACGCAATAGTGATTCAACCTATACCAAGTTCATGAAAGCTTTTACACACATGAAAGCGGTTCTAAACACAGATGAGTGGGTAGCTCTTTCCCGGGAAAATACTCTGGCGCACAGGAGATTTTATGTTTATGTTGTTTGGAATAAACAGAATAAGAACTTGGTATTGAAAGGGACTGTCAAACATCGGCATTGCGTTTTCAAGATGAAAAGCACTCAAAGATGACAAGGGACCGAGGAGGGAAGCAGATGCGGCTCTTTTTCTTTTGGACTTTTGGGTTTCGATGTCATTTATTATTCTATTTACCACAGTCTACATTGAGTATCTCTATTATCTGGGCCAGTGCCAACATTGGGTTGCAGCTTGTTAGTTCTGTTGCTAAGTAATGCAGGTCTAGTGCCGATGTTTCTATTAGTAGTCACTGTGTTTTGTAGATATATAAAGTTATTATCAGATGAGTGTTTGCTTGTCATCAACTGTAATTGATGTGCAGTAATAATGCAACTAAATAGTGTTATTTTTAGTTGCTTGGCTAGTCTCAGTAGAACAACCCATGCTTCTTTCCGTTTTTGGGGGTTTGGCACATTTGCTGTCAGTTCAGTGACGTCAAAGTACTGGCAACACTGCTGCAAAGTGATCACTGAGAAACGCAGTGCAAAACACCACAGCAAGGACGGTTTAGCACTGAAGATGTAGCCAAAATGAAACAACAAAAACAAAAACAAGAATCTCGCAGATTATCACCTTAAGCATATTTCACTGAGTGGTGTTGAGCTAAGTGAAGACAGAAATCAAACAAATGTAATGCGGTAATGATGAGGATGAGGAACATCAACAATGTAACTTTAATACATTGGACTCTTTTCCAGCAGCTAAATATTTGAAAGGCGAAACGTAGAGGAGACTTGTGGTGAGCCATGACGCAAATACTCACAATCAGCCTTGCACAATCCCCCTTGAGGGTTGAACACATATTTCTAACCAGTGACATTTTGAGACAAGTCTTACATACATAACACAATATTTAACTAACTGAATGTCTGTTCACAGTAGTGTGTATTGCATGCGGATTGACAAGTGCATGTGGATTGATGAGAATCAATACCAATGTTGTGCTTGGTGAAGCCGCTGAGATTACCCAATATTCAAAGAAAAACAAATTTCAGCTCCCAAGGCTTTACTGATGCCTTTGAAATTCCCAGTCAGTGTGAATGGTTTAATTCAGAACATTACCGGGTGCTTCAAAAGTAGATGTATAATCTTTAAGAATAATAATAACAATGAAAAACAAAGCTGTATCATTTTAGTCATTTTCAACAAATAATTCAACACTGAATTTAAGTACACTTCTAGCACATTAATACCAGGAAATAATACCTAAGTAAGATTTCCTGACTTTCATATGTGTTCGAATTATTTCCCGTTATTGTTAACACAGTCTTACATTCTCGTTTTGAGAAGTAATTACTACATGAATTCCAATATTTCACAAATAAGGATAATTTCAGCCTAAAAAATTAACTGTTTTGTAAGTAAAGGCGAAAGAAACAGCACAATTTCATGATGAGTTGTACTTTTACTTGTGGTTTCGCTTTAAAATGGTGAATATCTCTTTTTTGGGATGAAACTCGAGTGCGTTTTCATTTCATATGGTTTAACAGAGTCACATGTGATTTTCATCAAGAGAATGACTCATTATTCAGCCCTCAAAGATAACAGAAATTCTCTACCTATGCTGATGCTGACCAGTTCACGGTGAGCCGATGACACACCTTCATGCCTACATTGATGACATCACAGCTGTGAGTGAGCTCTCCTAGCCAAGCCGCCTGCTCCCCGCCCTTCGGGTCATTTCCCCGCTCCACGGCTGATTGCACATTAACTGGACACGTGCAGAGAAACAGCTGTCACTCACTGGAGTCTCTGAGGTGTCCATCACAATGGCTCGCGGATGCAGCGTCCACCATCTGCTGCTGTTTTGCTGAGCTGTTTATAGAATGATGCAGTCTGGGTCCATATCGCACTCTGACTCAATGAGGCTGTGATTCATACTTTGAGGACTGTTTGGTGTAGGAAGTATCTAGTCACTGACTGACTGACTGACTGACTGACTGACTGTCAGGAACCATATGGGGAAGGATTGACAAGCAGATGTCGGCACAAGGCAAAATTGTCAGTGTTAATTTAAGTCTGAGAGTGTGAAAATCAACACTATGCCAGTGTTTATACAAGCCCACACCCATCAGAGTTAATTTAACACTTTTAGATAGTTTTGAACAGCTGCCCAAGAGCCACATCAGCTCTATGAGTGAACAAACAACTCCTCAATGAAAAATAGACTGTATGCGCCTCCCTGTAGATCTTAAAAACTGGTGGTGAACATACACATAAACACATACGTCTATTGTAATAATATTGTTGTTTGGTGTGGAATAGGATAAGATAAGATAAGATAAGATAAGATAAGATAAGATAGCACTTTATTTCCCCTTGGGGAAATTCAGATGCTACAGCAGCAACTGGCAGAAGAGTACCAAGGAAAACAAGTACAGCAAGATAATAAAAAAGAAGAGGTAATAAGATAAATAAAGGTAATGTACATATAATAACTACAGCACAGGAAATTAATATACTGCGTGCAAGCACTTTTTGTCTTGAACAAACATCTCTCCAATCAGCATTTGTCAACTTTGAATAATTGTCACTGAAATTTGCTGGGTATTCTGTTACTTAGGTATTTATTAATTACTGCTCAGTAATGTAAGGAGTATGGGTACAACTAACCCTAACCCTAACAATTTGACGACTTGTGATAGCGCAAACCAGTTAACTATAAAAATAAATGAAAGTAAAATTGTGAAAAATTAAGTGACTATAGCTTGAATCCTGAGTAAGTGAACACCTACTCTGCGGTATTTCAGCACTAAACTTTGTGAGGGTCAAAAGTACCATCTCTTCAGTCAGAGCACGGCCAGACAGGAACAGCGAAAACAAAATGCAGCACTCAGATAAATGCCTCAGGTTTAATGTAGGGGGGCGAGTGAGAGCGTATCGATCTTTGGTACCAACAACTTCCTCTGTCAGCAAAATTCTATTTCTGGATCCGCCGTATCTCAGGAAGCCAACGAGACCTGATTTGTGGTGAATGACATTACATTACCTTGTCTCTTCTCCTGCCCCGGTGATCTATTTCTATCCAAGCACTCTAAACCAGATTGTCGTTTAAGTTAAATTTAGGTTAGAGCGAGACAGTTAGGGAGAAGAGAAAAAAAAAACGTTCAGGCCTCCATCCCCCCCCCACAACCTCTGTAATTGTCATATTGTTGTGGAGGTTGTTTTGCATGCCGGATAATTGCATGGCCCCTTGGGTAAATTCCCACTCCAAGCAGTCTCACCAACCCGTGTGACAGATTACCTATATAGCGTGAATGAAACCTGAAGGTAATGAGCAACGCTTTGCCTCATGTCAGCAGACAGTCTGATAAAGCAGAAACCGGAACTGTGCAATGAGACAATTTGGACTGCTTTTTTACAAACAAACCTACTGCAAGGAGTGTCAACACTTTTCTCCCAAAGCCGGCATAGTGGTTTCTCCTATGTAATTAAAAAAAGCTATATGGGAGACTCTTGGGGATTTGCATGTGAAGGTTACGATAGGTAGGTCTCATGAGGGGAAGGGTCTCATGTTCACGTGCATGGATCCCACGCGGGCCTGCTGCACTTGGTAACAAGAGATAATTCTGACTGTGAAACAAACAACACAAAAGCTCCTTTACAGATTTAACAGAGATGCTGAAGGGGCTCAACTCAAGTGTAAAATATATCTACTTGCAACACACATCGAGGGGGAACATTTTTACTCAGCCAACAACAACCCTCACCGGAGAAAAGCTCCCGGACAATCAATGGATCCTGATTAAACCTACAACAGCAACGCTGCGGCCGCCGCAAATGAGAGACTCCTGGTCGCTGCATGATTCATGACAATCCTGAGAGTCATTCATCCCCCATCAGGCAGTCATCGTTCCCACACCCAAACCTCCGGGTCAGCCCCATAATAAATATAGATGTTGACACACAGATTCTACCAGTCAGAGGCGCAGACAATTCATGTTGTGGGTGGACTGAATCTGGCCCCGTGTCCGCACCTGACACCCTCCAATTATGTGTGACAGATGCTTGGCGCGTGCACACACACATTAATACTCTGCAGCGCGGAATGAAATCTCCATTTCTGACACTATGGGTCCCCCCCCTCCTCCTTCCCCCCAATGCCTCTCCCTTTTGTTCTCTGGGTGTATGTGACCAGATGTGGCCCCACTACAAATTTAATAAAGATGCGACTGGCCCTAGAGTGTGTGTGTGTGTGTTTGCATGTGTGAGTGGGTGAGCCTGTGCCTGCATGTGTGTGTGTATGTGTGTGTGTGTGAGAGAGAAAAGAGGGAGGCATAGACTTTGGGACAGCGAGTGAGTGTGCATATTAGATGTCTATGAGTGTGTGTGCAGTGCGTGTGTGTGTGTGTGTGGTGGGCGTTCTGTGTGCATGTACTGATCCTATAGACTGGGTTCTCCTAACCGCCTTATTAGCAGGCTCCATGTGTCAGTGGTTAATCCCCCGCTCTCTCGGGGGACCCACCCCTCCTCCTCCCCCTGTCGCCCTGTCACCCCCTCATCACCACCTCCACAGATGGGTCCTTCTTTTCCCCCAGCATACTAATAATAGCCATTGAAGGATTCCAAGGGGGCTGGTTTACCCCCTTAACTCCGCCGCCAGGGCTGAATGGCGTAATGATGCAAGCGGTGGCCGAGGGAGGGAAAAAGGGAGGATCCTACCCGCAAACACACAACGGCTAATGCAAACAAAGATTTTGTCTGTGGATGTTTAAGTGCTGCCTTTTGAATTCATTAAGTGCCTCTATGTTCGTGGTGGAAGTTCATATGTAGCGGATGCGCCGGATGCCACGGGTGGATTTTATTAAAGATACCGGCAATGACTTATTATTATTCGCCTCTCAGTTTTATTGTGGAAATGCCATTCTCACTGAATCAGGAGGGAAATTAATGCACTGTAATAAAACCTTGGTTATTGTGGAAAGTTTACTTATTCTATGTCAGAAAGCCATATGCTGGCAAAATATAGCTCATATCATCAAACCAGACACACAGCCTACAGCAACAGAAAAATGCATAAAAAAGGGGGAAATGAGATGAGTGTGCTACTACAGCGTCTAATTATAGAAGAAGAAAAAAATCATTGAATATCTCAGTGATACTGCAGTGTGTACAGCAAACACTGCCTGGAGTCAAGTTGTTGGCTGCCGCTTTGTCTGTGAGACAGAGGAGAGAGAGAGAGAGAGAGAGAGAGAGAGAGAGAGAGAGAGAGAGAGAGCGAGGGAGAGCGAAAGAGAGGGAGAGAGGGGGAGAGAAAGAGAAAGAGAATGAAAGAGAGAGGGAGAGCTTTTAAACAGCTTAGGTGTCCCACAGTCAGATCAACTGTTACTAACACTCAGTTGGACAAGGCTGTATTGACGATTTCTGTAAAAGCCTGCAACATGAGCCAGAATAAAAATACCTTAAACTACTCGAAACAACATTTAGGTACAAAAATAGCGTCTTATTAAAAAATGAAATTCTTCAGCTTTCAGTGTGGTTATTTGGCTTGCTTAAATCTACAGTATGTGCCAAGTGGCCCAACATCAGATCCATCCAGAATCTCATGCCTCCCTTTCCCTGTGTCTCTCTGTTCCTTCTTACTGCCTCAAAAGAAAACAAAAGAAAGAAAAACACTAAAGCTTCACTTGGCAACTTCGCATGTTGGCGACTCCAAGTGGCAGTGAGAGGTAGTTGTCTGAAAAATCTGAAATTCAATACCCAGAAATCCAAAATAGCCTCATGAAATTTTGTGAAATGAGCACAACCTCTGAAGAGCTGATTACATGTTGTAGGCACGAATCATGTGAAGATTATGTTCCTCCACCACAAATTGGATTATGTGGCAGTAGCATGAATACACCCCATTTTTCACCTGTTTGTCATGTGCAAGGGTTAGCTAACGGTTAAGTTTAGGCAAGTGAAACAACTTTGGTTAAGGTTAGAGTTCAGGTTAAAGTGATGCAAGATTCTTGTATTTCTTGATTTTGGCGAAAGCTTTGATGATAAACTGCCATTGCTTTGGTGTTTTGCACTCAATATAAGCACTGGCCTAACATACAGTAATAATAAAACGCTCAATGTAGACTGTGGATTCTTATATTTCTTCCATCTTCTAATATTTATTCCAAACAAACATCAAATGCAAATTTTCCCTCATAGGTGTTTAGAACAGCAAATGTTTCATGAACTGGCTATAGGTTGAATCACTGTTGTATGGTATCAGTCGGTGATATAGCAAAACAGACATTTAGCTATATGACAACGTTGGGGATTATTAGCCTACTTTAAAGTTAGGCAACTAAAACAATTTAGTTAAGGTTGAGGTTTTGCTCATTAAATAAGAAAAATGTTTGTGAAAAATTGTAGAAAACGTCTTGGTATCAGTTGGGAATTGAAAGTTGCAGGCAAATGTATACACCCATCCACCACCCACACCACCACCACAATGCCTTACTTTCCACTGCGCCATTTCAGTGTCAAACCTGCCTGTTTCTAGTCATGTCTCCTTCACATAATCCTTTCACGGGGTGGGTTCTTGCTTTTCGAGACATTGTGTACATTTCATGAAATTTCAGGACACCAGGCTGCAGAAATCAAATATCGTGTTGTCAGTAAACCGACAACAGCATGCTTATATTTACCAACCCAGCCAGTCTGTGAACGCTTTAAAGGGTTGAGAGAAGCAAAAGATCTAATGTTGGTGTGTCCAGTTTTGTCTGGATGGAGCGCTCACTGTTTAGGAGACAGTTCAGAAGTTTCAATTCTGGCAAATAGGCCAATTATGGGGATCTCAATAAGGGGGGATGGGACGCTCTTCTCAAACAGGTGTATCTTGCCTAGTATAACTTTAGCTATCCTTGCTATCTGCAGGGCAGGGTGGTCAACAGTCTGCCCTGTAACACTTAGGTCACAGGTTTGATCCCTGCAACACCCACTATATCCATCAACATCCATGTATCCTTTACCAAAACACTGAACCCCTGCCTGCTCACTCAGTGCAAGTGGCTCCAGATAGGAGTGTGCCTAAAGTATAAATGCCTAAAATATAAAGTATGACACTTTGCCAAGAGGGGGAACATGTAGGATTGTTGTTAGCCGAGTGTTAAACGCCCCAGTGGGCCAGAACTGAGGTTGCAGAACACGTCATCCAAAGGAACCATCCTGACCTATATAGTGATCATGAAAAAATCATAGAACAACATCATAATGACGAAAAACCTCAGGGTAACCGTGAAGATGGATAAAATATTTAAATGGTCGTGGTGGGAGATTTTATGCAATGTCATCCGCAGGACACTGAAAGCCTTTTCTTACACCTGTTTTGTTTGAGGCATTTCCCCATATCAACCTATGTCCTGTAGTGCTTACATGAAGGAGAAATGAAAAATGATGTTCATATGAAAATGTTCATTGATAGGGAAAGGAAACAAAGGTATCAAAAGGCATCAAATCTAATATTCAAACATTCAAACATTGAGATATGGCCACATGCATCTGGAAACACCGAAAGTGCATCATGTATATATTTCCCAAGTGTTAGCTAACATCTTTGCATTGACATTTGCCATAAGGTCAAGGTATTGGTATTAAAAATGCCAGTGTAACCTATGCAACAGAGAAAATGGCTACAATAATCCTAAGAGTTTACCAATCAATCGAAGAATTTATATGACTTAATATGCTCTAGGTAGGACAGTCAATCAATCATAGGGAAAATTAATAACTCTCATAGCCAGAAACCAGAGAATTAACACTCAAGTCTGTGTGGTCAAAGACATGCTCCAAAGGCAGTGAAGGGGAGACACATCAAAACAAATCTGATTCCAGTTTGTGTAACTTTAGGATGATGGACTTGTCTGCGCTCTTTGCCGTGATTTACCTGCTCTGTTGTTCACACCAGTTAAGAACATGTTAAGAAATAGCTGAATATGAGCATTAGACGAGACTATGGCTTGTTTGTAAGTAGCAAAGAAATTCACCACAACCTGACTCCAAGTTTTCCCTCGGTTCATTTTGTTATGCAAGGCTTTTCACGCATGAGTACCTGCAGGCTATCAGATGTCAACATCCGTCTCGCCGTTTTGGGGTCGTTTCACCGTAGTTTGGATTACAACTGCAGCACATTTTCTGGCGACCTCGGTGTGCACACCTGAGTTTGAATGGCATTGTTCTCACCTGCCCAAACAAATCAAATAAAGGAGTAAATGCTCCAGAGCTCAAATTAACCGCTCCAATCACGCTCGGTGTGAATGCACCCTGAGTCAGAGTCCAAGCTGGCCTCCTGCCAGGTATTTTGACTAGCTGACCTCCATGGTTCCCCCTGTGCCCTCATCTGGCCTGATAGCCCGGCTTTGTGCATCCACACTTGAGCCTCTTTAGTCCACTGTGTCATAGGAAGTATGTGGCATCCTCTCAGTTCTCCCAGGGCCTGGTTGGAATATAACGGGACATTTGTCTGCATGAATATTAAATTTTTTCCCCCAGTCCAACAGTAAATTATTGAACAGGATGCACTCAAGAAAACAGTCTCTGTGAGGTGCTTCACAGACACTGCAAACTCTATCCTGCCGGGTCTTTTTTTTTCTCTCTGAAAAAAATATACCCAGCATGAGCTTCATGAGATTCAAACCACATAAACAATTGGACATAGCTCCCTGTCTGAGCTTGAAGAAGAGACACCTCACTAGTCGTGGTGCTTTTGCTCTATACCCCAGAGTGCTCATATAAGAAGGCTGCATGGGTGGTTAAGGTATCATCACAATATTTCACTTGTTTTAAAACGAGCGAGTTGTGGTTAGCATGGTGGAATTCCTCCCTGCTGGCTACAGCACAGACCAACTCGTCTGTCTGCAGAAGCAACAGATGGCCATGATCTTGGGTTGCTAGGAAACTGGTAATCAAATACTTTAATTCAGATTGATTTGGGAATCTGAGGTTTATTAAAAGCAGGATGAAGTCTTTTGTTATTCCGATGGCAAGATGTCTGCTTTCTCCGTCTTATTTTGGCTGTTAAATATTTGATTGGAGTTGGAAATAGACTTGGAGATGCACTCTAAGCAGGCTGTGATTGTGTGTGCACAAAGTTGTGAATGCAGGTGATTGACAATGCCAGTGGAACATCTTAACTGTCATGAGATGAATGGCAAAAAAAGCAAGAAAAACACCCATGTCTGGTGGTGGTGACTTGTACCGGTGCCATTTCCCATCTGTATTATTTAGTCTGCATGACATGCCTGTGAATGTATACATGTGTGTGTTGTGGTGTGTCTTGTGCATGTGTATGGGGAGACTGTATGCATCACTATATGGTCTATCCATTGTATTGTATATGTCTGTTTCGATCCTTGTTTTTTCACTTTGACACTTGTACAGTACTGCGGTAAACCTTGGTAGTTTTTAAATGTTTTACGAATAAACTTGATTTGATGACATTTTACTTGCTAGACATCTTAATATAAAGGTTATTGCAAAACATAATGAATTAAATGGGGAAAATCTATATTTAAGATTCCATTAAAGAAATTCTTGACAGAATTCAAGGCAAACTCAAACCTGGACCAGTGCCAGTTTTTTTAATGATACCATATTTTTGCAGTCAGTTTGCAAGACATTAAAGAGAATACATAACTTTTTTCTCTACTTTATTTTGATGTGCCCTTTTTCACCGCAAACATGGACTGTACGTGCCATGCCTTGAAAGGTTCTGACTCAATATCTGTGTTAACTTTTTAAGGATCTGGTTGCATGGACCTTATCAGTAATTCTAGCTCGGCACTCCGGCATGGGGGGACGGGATGAGCCTTGGGCTATATCAAGCAAACAACGAGAGAGATCCAAACTCTCGAGTGGCAGACTGTTGGCAAGCACAGCTGTCTCCAGATGTTGATTGTTCTGCACTCAACTTTGTACCAGAGGGTAGGTTTGCTGTTTTGGCCAACACCGGTGCAGGAACAGTTAAGCCTCCTGTGATGCTGCAGTGCCGCCCCTGTTCCCTCAGTCAGTGGGACAGATCTGAGGTGGCTGACATAACGTTTCCCTGGTGAGTTCATAAATAGATCCGAACAGAAGACAGAGAAACTCGGAGGAAAAATATAGCTGCTGATTGTTGATTCAGAAAGGCAGACTTGTGGTGTGATATTTTCTCTTTCATCTAAAAATAAACCTAAAATGGTATTCCTCATCCCTCTGTTCTCTTTTCATTTCCTGCAAGTAAAGCAGACAGATGAATCACTTCAGGGGAGGGAGGAGAGCGGGTACACATGAACACACAAGCAGAGGCATATGCAAACACATGCATGTTTATGTACGTGCGAGCACACACACACGCACACACACACACACACACACACACACACATATGTACATGTATACATCATTATGCCACATCCAGAGCTGGCACAGTAGTAAGTTATATTGTGAACACAACAAAGCATTAACCAGGCTTGCTTACTATGGCAAATATGTGACCAGTGATACATTTGCATTAATAATAATCTCTGCATGTGTTCTGTATTACCCAATATAATTATGTTCAGACTCATCTTACTGTTCTTTCTGTTCAGTGTTGGTCATGATCAGCCTAGAAGTGGATTTGATGGATAGCATATAGCACATAGTCAGTTATGGAGCTACTTTTAGATTCTGTTGAAGTCTAAGTCAAGACCAAAAAGTTTAATGATTTAGACAGTGGGAGGTGGAAAATATCATTGCTGTCAGATGAAAACCATGAAACTCCAATTTTGATGATTTTTATGTTTTAACTTCAATCTGTAGGACCATGCAAACCCAACTCTTGGGTTCATTAAACATTTTCAAAACCATTTAAAATCCAATTGGATAAACTAAAAAATGCATGGTCGTCAAGTTAAAAGCAAGGCTGTTTTTCTTCCTGAAAAGTTGGCATTTTAAAGATATAAGGTTTTCACCCGACAACAGCAATATTCCTTATCCTGCAGCTAAAATGTAATGATTATTATAAAAGAGTTTGATAAAAAAAAAGTGTGTGGATGTGTGCTAGTGCTTAAGTAGTTTCATGGGTCAATCATCATAATTTGTTGTGCATATTAGGTGAGATGATTTAATGAGGTTTACAAGTTTGTGATTGCTTTAAATAGCCAAGCCTCATAATAAAGGTTATATGGAGACTTAGCCTGTATATAAAATTCTTTGTTATTTTCTGAATATCTGAATATTTAAAAGATACGTTTTTTTTTTTTAAAGTTTGTGCCAATCATCTAGGTTGCCCCACTCCTTTACATTATTCCTGTTACATTTCTGTTATATAGTTTTTTGATTGTGCCGGATTTGAGTGTTTTCATATCAGTGCACGCATTACACTACACTCTGCTTACTGTCAATCACCTGACACGTTTAGGGTGTTTTTGACAGATGTTAATTTCAAGCTAGGATTGACACAGATGTAAAATTTGTAAATGTGAAAAAATCTAATTACATACGGCATGATGATTGTGGGAAATGTAAATGAGACGTAGACAGTAGTAGATGAGCTCTAACTCTAAATGACACCGGAATACTTGAGACACACTTTTCTCTGACAAAATTAACAATACTTAATACTTGAGATTTAATCATTTTTCACCTCCAGCTTTCAGCATTTCTTCATTTGGTGATTAGATTTTTTTTGTATCTTCTCTAGTTATAAAAACGTTTTGTCTCTCAGGATGACTTAGCTCTCCTCAGAAACCATTAGACAGTATCGGAAACACATGTCAGACGTTTGGGTCTTCAGAGACGTTTCACGAGGCAACACGTCATCAACCTGGTGACACATCCAGTCCCCATCCACCCCATTCATGGACCAGTAATCCATGAGGCAGAGCTTCAAACTGCACCGCAACTTTGGAATAAAATATGTCCTACAGATAAAACAGAAGAAAGGGCCTTTGTAACTAGAGGACAAAATCTCTTTCTCCAAAAATGTCCTTTCAAGCCCAGGGTACTGAAATAAATCCCAGATTCACACAATAAGCCACGGAATAAACTTCAAAAAAGAGTGCTTCAAATATGATAGACTTTTGGTGAAGCTCACATGGTGTCTTGCAGTCTTTCTAGCCCTATAATAAAGAGCAATCGAATAAAAAAAAAGATCCAGCAAATGCAGAGGCAGGAAGGTTATACTGCTGCAGGCATTTCTGGGTGCAACAAAGGAGTCGAAGATGATACTGACCAGTTAGACATAGAGATACAGTGTATAAATACAGTCTCTCTGTCTATATCATACAAGGCTGAGGACTCATAGGGACTTGAACACTGAAAAACTGGTGTGATTACTTTAAAGTGTAATCTGTGGTGGATTAGGATTTCCATTACTTTTGGACGTGACATTCAAAAGGGATAGAATGGAATAGGCAGTTAAATTAACATTTTATTATTTGAATAGTGTTATCATCATCTACAACAATTATCAACCATGATTTGTTTGTTCCAAGTATGTTTGAGTATTCCAACTAGTTTTTGCAATTGTGTATGAAATCGGATTACAGTCACTGTTTTTTTTAAATTAGATTATTGTATTCCCATTACATCTAATCCATTACCCTCCAACATATTGTTGCGCTCCTTATAAATTTAACACCAGATGTTGCATTTTAAACTATTCTGTCCTCATCTAAGGCACAATATTTTGTTTCAATTTATGAACCAATTTAAATTTCTTTCTTTTTTTATTTCATTTTTGTACAAGGACAGGCTGGTTTGGATCTTTTGACTCTACTGTTGTTCTTATGTATTGCTCATTGTAGCGCTTTCCTTTGGTCTTGTACAGATGGGACTTGATTGACAGGCTAAGAATTGTCTACTAAACAGATTTTATTTGCAGTTCTGCGAAGCAACATAATGTTAACATAATGATAACAAACAACAACAAAGTTGCACCCAGCAGGTGTCTTTTTAACCCTCGCCATCCTTCTGTGGTTCCCTCTGTCTTTTCAAAGTAGCGTCACGTATGCTTCCTAGTCTTAGCCAACTTATTGCCAAATAAAAGGCTCATACACAGATGGCAGCGGGTTTACAAGGTCCAAGTTCTTTTGTTGTCTCATCAGACCAAGAACGCCAAGTCGATACTTGCGTCCTTGTGGAGAACGATCGTCCCAAGTTATCTTGGACAGAACGAACTTCTCAATTACGTGAGCACAGAGAAGCGTCCTTACAGTTTGAGACAGATGTGGACTTGACGCTGTTCATACAATCACTATTAGTAGGTTTTTGTGCTGTTTGGACGTGATGCGTTGGTCTTGCAATGAATCCTGACACTTCCCATTTGTTCTCACTGGCCAAGTCACCCAATTGGCAAGTAAACTTCTGGGATCTTCATCCACCCTCTGTCCTCGGGTTGTTTTGCTTTGGAATTGTACATTAAACGCATAGTGGAGGAATGAAAGTTTAGAAAGACCCATTGTCTCCCTCTGTCTCCTGACCCACGCTCGACCGCGCCCCCGCTTGCCACACTAACTGCTAGTGCTCCTGCTGCTGTGATGCAGCCTACTGGGAATACTCCTGGTACTCTCTGAGTTCACAACAACATCATTGTAGTTAAATTGTCCTCCACATAAGCATTTTAAGTATATTTTCCAAAACCTTCAATATAGAGAAAGTTGACAGAGCATTCATGCTGTTTTTCATTGCTGGCTTTACATTCACACCTGCACAAAGAAAGATAAAGGTGCGAACTGGAACCGAAAAATGGTTCTTCAGAGTGATGCCATAGGTTCTTTGTAGAACCATTTCTGGTTCCACAAAGAACCTTTCAGACAATAGGATATATTGAGCAATTGCACAATATACATATGTATGGGTTTGGTTATTTTCCACATTTATGCTATCACCCACCATGCAATAACTAAGAATGAAATGAAAAGGTTCTTGAAAGGTTCTTTGTGGAACCAGAAATGGTATGGCATTACTCCGAGGAACCAATTTCGGTTCCAGTTTGCACCTTTATTTTTCTGTGTGTGGTCATCTCCTGTTCACTGGGCAGCCCCACTGAAACAGTTGGTGGTTAAGGGCCTTGCTGAAGGGCTCCTCCAGAGTACTTGTTGAGGGAGGGGAGACTGTTTCTCATTCATTTTCCCCACTGTGATTTTCACCAGTCTGGGGATTCGAACTAATGATCTCCTCAAATCCTTCTTCTCTAACCTCTAGATTTTGGGGGTGGGGAGCGGGTCAGTTATCTTTAATGACTGAAGAGAAGATTGACATCCTGCCAGTGGAAATAAATCACCGTGGCATAGTGTAGTGCCAGCAGGTGTCCAAATAACAACAGATGGCAGACTGAATACCTCTTGAAAGGCAGATGATCAGTGGGAACAGCACGGGGCTGACTGCGATCTGCCGAACACTGATTCACAATTACATTAGTCAGATCAGTGGACTGGTGAAATAGCAATAGAGAAGCAGCATGTCCCCTGGGGTTTTCATTTTCTAACCAAACCCCAAAGTTAAAAATTGCCGTATTTTCAAAAATTACAACAAAAATTGTTTTATGATCTGTATTTAAAGGACAGTTCCAGTGTGAATTTTTGCTTTTTTTTTTTACATGTTCCATCCTTTTAATGTTAATTGTGACCAATAGTGAACATCCTCTGCAATTATATTAGGACCCGTCTTCTGTCACATCACAACCCATTCAAACCAACAGACATACTCTGACATTGTTGCTCCGACAGAGGTAAAAGGGTGTTGTTGGGGAACCGCTGAGGTGGATAGTAGTGTCGGACATAGCAACAGTAACTAAGGGGGGCGGGAGTTAACAGAAATGTTGCAAACGGTGAATTCTGGTGAGTTAGGCATAATGTTTCCAGTGGGGTTAAGGTTAGGGTTAAGGTTGGAGTTAGGCTCATTATCAACTTTTTGGGAGGAAGTCTTTCAGCTTTGCCGGAAAGTAACAAGTATCCCCTGAGCTTCTGATTAATTGCTTTGTTACCAGTGGATCAGACCATGAAGAAAAGAGTGGATGGGATAACAAGGTCTGTGCTACTGAGGACCACACTGATGAGGATGGTAGGGGATGAAGAGCGGTGAGAAAAGTCATTATCGGCAACAACATGAAGATTTTGCCTCATTTAAAATTGTTTGTCCTCGCATGCAGGGAATAGGGATTTATGGCTTTATTGTGTGCTTGTGCATGTGTGATTCTGATGTTTTTGCATGTGTATGTGATTTATACAGTATATTTATAGTATATGTTTCCATTCATGTTAGTGCGGTGTGCCTCAGTGGCTTGTTTGTGCTTTTCTGTGCATGTGTTCAGATCTCGGTGTGTGCTTTTTAGTGTGTTTCTGTCCATATGTGTGGGTGTGTTAAAAGTCCCTGTATATTATTAACAGGAGTCCAAGGGGCCAGGTCGATAAAGCCCCTGCCCACTAGTGTCCCCCTGAAGTCCCACACACCATCTCCCAGCCTTCCCTTCCTGTAGCCAGCTATGCTAATCACTGGGATCACATCACAGCACATCCTTAATCACGCCGGGGGCGGTTCTGGGAAGCTGAGCACACAGCCGAGGATGCTGTGAACCGCTGACCTCCCTGCACTACCGACCACTTTCATCTCAACAATTTGCACTTTTTCTCTCTCCCCCCAATAGTCCAATTTAGACCAGACAGTCCACTTCACACTGCCACCGTAATGAATCAAATGCAAAGAATTGGGTGCTGGATGTGTGAACTTAAAAGAGTTAGATCATCTTAACCGGCCCCTTTTGAGAGGTTGCTTTCAAGCTAACATAAGGACATCATAAGATTTATTTTTTTCTCTGTCTTTTTACGGTCGGTACAGTGTGCTGAGGTTTTTAGTTTTGGAATGTGCCCGTGTGTGTATGTTTGCGCATGGGCGAGCATATTGACAAGTGAAAGTGTGTCCAGTCTGTGAGACGAGCGTTCACGCAGATGTTGAGATCCCGTTAAGCTTCAGTGCACCTGGTGACGTGTGGGCACACCAAGCCCTCTCCCGCTCGCTTTGAGTCCTTTTGCCAGAAATCCAGAGACCTTGCTTCCTCTGACTCTTTCTTTACAAAGACACAAAACTTGATTGCAAATACAGGCATCCTGCAGGAGAGATTGCAATAAGAGAAGGGAGACAGAAAATTGAAGAGACCGCAAAAGAGGAAAGGCAAATATTGAGTCGAATCATTATCTACCGCATGTAGGAAGTATAAACAGCATCAAGCTGTAGTGTTCTTCACGCAGGGAAATGCAAAATGAAGGTGAGTGTAACCAATAACAACTCCTGATGTATGCAGAATAGAGAGGTAGAAGATAATGAAAGATTAATGAGTAAATCTCTGCCCATGAATATTTGAGGAGGGGAAGTCTGTTTAATACATGATCACCCTGTGAAAGGCTTCCTGTACATGCTACTGCCGCATTTGCCAATCGAGGATGCTTATTAGATTTTGAGGCGGATGGCATTTTTATTGCCATACCCTCCAATGGTCCTCTTTCATAAGTAATCTTATAGGATTTTATGCCTTTATGTGATATATACAGAGATTTTATGCCTTTATGTGATATACACAGAGGGGAAATACACTAATTGTCTTTAGAGTTTAGAGCAATAGATGAATAATAGATGGTATATTCTGTGGTATTTCTTGGCTTGGCTACTCCAGGCCGCCATCACAAACAAATATGTTCACAAAACAGCGACTTAAAAAATGGCACAAAGTGATGACATGAAAATAGTTCAATCACAATTTCAAAATCATCTGTTTCAACCACACATCCTCTTACTCTCTCCGCCCCATCATTCGACCATTTGCATCCCAAATTACTTTGACGCTATTGATTCCTCAGCTTTGAGGGCTGCACTTGACATAGCATGGCTCCGATAGCTCATAGCTCTAACTGGTTTTGTGACTGACGCACGGAGAAGGATCAATGGATTAGTTTCCCTGAGATGGGTGTTCTTGGGGGCCGAGGACGTGCCTGCACATGCTAAGAGTGGGATTACCAAAAGGGAGACAGGAGCTCTCTGGTCCGACGGGCGCCTGCCGGCCCGTCTGACGGCTCAAGATGGTGACAAATGGAGAACGCCGCTGGCAGAGTGCACTCCCCTCACCAACTCAATCACATTGAGTCAACATAGACA
Source organism: Centroberyx affinis (assembly GCF_046629955.1). Lineage (NCBI taxonomy): Eukaryota > Metazoa > Chordata > Actinopteri > Beryciformes > Berycidae > Centroberyx > Centroberyx affinis. The sequence continues at coordinate 349,765 of NW_027282520.1, read as the reverse complement.
CACACACTCTCAATCAGACTCGCACATTCATGCAAACACGCACGCAAACATCTGCATACACTCACACACTTACTTGCATACTTCATATGGGTTCTACATATGCCCTCATTCCAGGGGCATTAGCTGTGTTTGCATGTGTGTGTATGCCAGTGTGTGTGCGTGTGTGTGTCTTTCTATAATTGTGTGATTCCGTTGGGCTTTGCTATTTTTCTATTATGTCATTACACTGACAAAAAAAGCCGTATGATGGAGGGCTCGCCTTATTCCTCACAGCCACAATCTCTGTCAAACATAAGCGGTGCCTACACTTTGAGAAATATGATGTATGATAGGCACACATTTTTCATTTTTCCATCATAGCCTTTACCTTGTCAGAGTATTCAGATTATGTAATTACCCCATAATGTACGTGGACATTTATTTTATCCAAGCTGGTGGTTAGATTTGTCTTTGACAAGGCCATGAAGGGGTTTTACACCATGAAACATATTTATATCTAGAAGGGTGCTGTGTTTTTTTGCTGCCAGCGCGAGGGAAACCCAAAGCTATAAATATGATGAATGGCTGTAATGAACATATTGCATAAATGCAATACCTGAGGGAAAACTGGGTGAAAATAACATTAAGCAATATTCTGTCTTCCGTGCACATGTGAACGGAAGAATTAGCATACACACGCGCACACACACACGCACAGCTTTAGGCACTGCATACACACACTTTCTGGCACACACATAAATGTACGCACACACAAATATCCGTGCACACTCACACAGAAGTATTCACACACCTACACAAACCTCACCGCCCCCGCATCGCAGCCCCTCCACACACTTGTACAACCTCATTTGTGATTCCTATGTACAATTTCATGATCAAAGCAGCTGTGAAAGGACCAGTGACAGAAAATGTAAGCGGTGCAGAGAGTCTTTCTCCCATCTTTGCATGTCATCAAAGCGGTGGTCGGGACTTCCGATTCCCCCATCTCCATAGCAGAGTGTGAATAATGCAGCAGTGCGGGGTTGCCTGCCTGACAGAATGACTGGATAAAAACAGCTGGGAGACCACGGGAGACGTCACTGCGCCGAAAAAAGGACTGCAGCAGCTAAATATAAGCACTGCCAAAGTCCCAGTAACTTCTTCCATTCAGAGAGAGAGACAGAGGGAGAAACAGAGAGTGTGCATGTGTGTTTAGGTGTGTATGTATGTGTGTGGATGAGTGCGTGTTTGCATCTGAGTGTTAAGGTGATGATGTGTGAGTGTGTATGTGCGTGAATGCAGGTGCGTGTGTGTGTGTGTGCTTGTGTGTTCACGCAATGTTCACTACCTCCGTGCCAATGCACACACCCGGAGTGTTCAGCAGGGTGTGTACAGAACTACCAGTGCCAGCGGCGGGCACGCTGCACCCTTGGCACCTTACTCAGAAATAGAGACAGTGAGGATGGTTCTGTTAATAATGAGGATAAAGAGCCTGCTATGCAAACCCTAAGGGTGGGAGAAAAAAACAAAAACAGTACAGTTAGCTGGTAGAGCCGTGGGATACTAAACAGACGTATAAAGAATTTTGTTGCGAAAATAAAAATGTGTGAAAAAAGTGACGCCCACTCCTACGATCATCCCTAACATGAAAGTAAAACTCATCTTGGAATCCTTTGCCTACCATATGCTAACATTTTGTGGATGCAGTCAACTTAAGTTTGTAGCCGTTTTTTTTTTGTCTAAAACTTAATACATAGCATTTGGCATTAAGCATGCATGCACGTTTCTCCTATAAAAGTGAGTCATATTCTACAATTTCCTTTAATTAATCGCATGCTGTACGTATCACATCTACTGTACTCCACAAACACATGCCACATGAAAGCCTGAAGTGTTTCCTAAGGACTCCAGCTGTAAATGGAAATCAATCTAAGCTTTAATTAAGGTGTTTCACCATCCTAGCCTTCAGGTGTAACGGCATCATTCACGGCAAACACGACTGACATTTCCCCTCACGGACTCCCTTGTCAGGTTCTGCGCTTCGGGGCGTGATGGCTCGACGTGCTGCTAATCACACTACTTCAAAAGCAAGGCACTGAAATAGGTGAGCGGTACTATTTGAACGCCAGGAGCGAATGTAACTCACTTAACTCTAATTCCATTACAATGACATCAGTCTGTTGGTCTATTAGGCAGTCAGTTATCAAGATAGGGGACTGTGTGGAGCTTGGGACCAGTTACACTGACACCACAGCCGATAAAACACGACCAACAGCCTTAATTGCCAGAAGAGACATGGGGTAAAGAACTGACGATAAAGTTACCATGCATGTGTGTAGTTGGTACATGAATTATGCACACATGTGAAGGGTAGATGAGCGCTGTATTTTAGGTGCAGGAGTTAATGAGGCAATTTACACATAGTGCAATTTAGTGAAACCAACTCATCTTTAATCATTAATTAATGTATACAGGTGCAGTTTCAGCTTACAATAGCTAGTTATCAGCTTCATAACTTATAATCATGAGTTCAAGACTTACGTATGTCTTAAAATGTTCAGGTGAAAGAACATATTATCAAGCATTCACTAAACTGATCATATTAAGGTTTAATAAGAAAAGTGTTGGCTTATTAGCAGACTGTTGTTTGGCTAAAGTTACAGGATGGAGACTCATTAAGTATGTATGTTAGGTGAATCATTTCCAGGAAAAAATGGATATAATGATCACCATGGTGAAAATGAATTTCCAGTTCAATCCCTACCCACAATACTTTACTGATTTTAGAAATACTGTAACGGGAAGTAGTCGTTCTCTGTTTGACATGGAAAGTAGTGTCTTCTTCTTGTGCTTGAATGAATGCTGTTTACTTTTTGCTACATGGTATAATAATTTTATGATACATGGAAAACAGACACTAAAACCCTTAGCAAAGGATCAATTCATGGATTTGACTGATAAACACTTGTTAACATGACTAGACATTGGCTGATTAAACTTATTGATCTAAGTTTGCGCAGTGATTTTTTTTTTACGATTTTTACGATCACTATTTCAGTCAACATGCAATTTCAAGGCAGCAAGGAAACTTCTGTTTCAAGTTGAAGTGCTTTACCATTTAATTTATTTTTTTTGCAGTGCACAATTATTTCTGTCTGATTTGACTAAAGGAATTTGACTTGGCGCAAACCTGCAGGAGAAAAGCTAGGCCTTACAGTCCCATAAGAGCATACCTTTCTAGCATGGGTGACCCCAGTGAGAACCAGGCCCTTCACCCTGGAAGTGTTTCAGTGCTACATATGCATTAGTGCCGCGCTCTCCCCATTGATCTACCACAGTCTGCCATTTTCTCACATTTTCTAACGATGACAAGTCCATGTCGACACTGAAGCAAAGCACATGAAAATCAGGGCACTCTTTTGAATCCAATATGGCATCTGTAATGCATGAGATGGATGTATGATGAAAGGCATTTACTCAAAGGTCAATCCATGTGTCACAAATCCACATCAGTGAGCCACCTTGCCTAAAATATCTTCACAGGACTTTAATTGAAATCTTGAAGAACTTGATGAAACGAGTAGGAAGGTGACCTAAGGCAGTTCTATTACTTATTCAGAGATACGGCTGCTCATAAATAGTAACACATCATAACTTGGAACCCTATTCCATTGTCATGGCAGCAACACAGAGAGCTAAAGTAAAAAGAGGTGGCTTGCTTTGCCAATGTGTGCAGGAGAGACAAACTGTTTGATTCTAGCTTGACATCTGTGTAATGATCTGTCATAACTGGGAAATATGATGTCCAATATCAGAGGCAGTTGAACAAGCGTAAGGAGGAGGATATTTTGTCTGATATGTCAGAGACAGACAAATATAAAGTTTATTTTCAGTTACTGTACATTTATTTCTATGACATGGAGCAACAATAAGCCATGAGTAAGCTTCTGATATAACTGTAATTTCAGAGACCAGTTTCTACCTATGACATTCCAGAGTTTTTACATGGTAAACAAATGATTTTTTTATGTATATTTTTGTGCTTTTTCTGAATTAAGACGACCATTTGTTTATTAGAATCAATAAGATCCAGTGGGGTTAATCTTGGAGCGAGCAATTTGCATTTCCCCCCTCAGGAGAAAAGCCTCTGTGGGGAAATAATTAGTGTGAAAATCAACCGATGGATTACTTTGGGCCATTTTTAGCCGCACAGTGCCATTAGAATTGATTTTTTTTGTGTAATGTATGCAGAACATGCAGGGTGTACAGTACCAGTCAAAAGTTTGGACACCTGCAGTTTTCTTTATTTTGACTATTTTTCACATTTTAGAATAATAGCAAAGACATCAAAACTATGAAATAACATACATGGAATTATGCAGTGACCAAAAAAAGTGTTAAACAAATCAAAACTATCTTATATTTTAGATTCTTTAAAGTAGTCGCCCTTTGCCTTGATGGAAAGGCAAAGGCTTTGTAAAGAAATTCATACATAAGCATCAACTTCACTATTTATATTTGTCTAAAAACAAATTTTCAAGCGATTAAGCATAAGCCTTCAGATCAAAATGGCTTTAAGATAATGAAAAACATAGTACATTCAATCAGGTGTGTATGAACTTTATACAACCTTGGGTATAGGTACAGGTACATTTGTAAACACAGGAAAGCCAACAAGAGGCAGGTGATATAGTGTGATTCAGTGCACAGGTGAAATATATCGATCTGTTTTCTGTCTCTGTTTTATGCAGGGCCGGGGAAATGCTGCAGCCAAGACAGGTACGTGATAAACAATGTTTGGGACTTCAAATGTCCTCAGTAGTATACTCCCTCCACTACTAAACGACACTCCTTTGAGTCGATTTGTTTGTTACATATTAAATGCATCAATATTTGTATGCTCACATTTTATGACATATTCATTGACGCTGTAATCTTGGATGCAAGAAAGTGGCCCTCAAGAAATATCTATTCCAATTCATTTGACTCGTTCGCTGCGCACTGAACTTTGTAAGTGCATGTGTGTGTGCGTGTGTGTGGCAGAGAGACAGATAGAGAGACAAGAGGGAGAGAAATAGAGAGAAAGAGAGAGGGAGTGAGAGGAAAAAAAGCCTATCGTAAAACCAGCTGGAGCACATGAGACTGAGAGTATCACCTAATGTGTGGTGTTCTCCTTATAGCATCCATACACAATGATTCACATGTTAACCCTCACCTGCAGGCAATCCCTCTGCTCTCTCTCTTTCTCTCTGCTCTCTCTACTCTCTCTCTCTCTCTCTCTCTCTGTTTCAGCCACCATCACTCTCACTCTAATGTGCACCATTCGTTTTATTGCAACCTCTCAATTATTCAACACAGTCAGCTCTTTTAATCCATATGTGCGTGTGCGTTTGTGTGTGTGTGTGTGCGCGGGCATGTATACTGTATGGGTGTGGGGAGGCAGATATAATATATATATGTGTGGTGGACAACGAATCAAAGAAAGAGAGAAATTGAATGGTCAGGCTATGCTGGGGTTTCATCTCAATTCTTGGGCAGGGAATTCGCAGCGGAATTCATCCAACTTTTGGCCTTTTTCTCTTCTTCATCCAGCCCTTTCTAGTACACAGCACATAGCACATAGCGCATAGCACTCTCCATTCCACTGTGAGCATGTACCTCCCTTGGGATTTCACAAAGAGAAAGGAATATACAGCTACACACAGCACACTGAGCTGGCAGCAGCCTAAAGGTTAGAGAAGCGAGTATCAGGCCAGACGGTTGCCAGTTGGAATCCCTGAAAATCTGGGTGGGGGAAGTGAATGAGTGACGCTCTTCCCCTCCCTTCACTCCCTTCACTCCCTTCAAAGTGCCCTTGAGAAAGTTGCTCAGCACCCAACTCCTCCAGTAGAGTCACCCAGTGGTCAGAAGTGAAGGACTGCGGTTGTACTGGTCAGCTCACAGGTGTAGAAGTGTGAAACTGAGCGAATGTGGCGGAGGGTGTCGCTAATAAGAAATCACAAGACTAAGTAAAGAGATTTCCTAGACAACTCCATCCAATGTGTGTTCTTCCCATTTCTACTCCGTGAGATTATTGAATTAAATCTTAATATTCCAGCTGGTGGAGGAGGTTTATTTTCATTTGAGGTTTAGATTAAATTATTCAATTTCCAAAGTTCAATTTCATTACTGTCTCATGCCTATTGCGCTGTAATTTACTCACAAGAGGCGGACATGTGCGTATCGCCAACTACAGAGTGAGGTGAGGGAAGACTAAATTAAACTGTGCAGAAGCCGAGACTGATTCCCCCAATAACTGTTATAAATTATTAAAAATACAATAATTACTTTGAATGATTAATTGAATGGGAGCACGCAAGCACCACGATGGAATTAGAAATCGGTGAGCAAATTATCCACGCCCTCAAATTACTATTTGCCCCAGTATAATCCCAGGCTTGTACTGTGTTCGAAAAACAAGTAATAGATCATTTGAGGCTCCGAAACAGGAAGATGTGAAACACAATACGCAATATTTTCTGCGTACGTTTTTGTTATTCACCTTGAAATACAGTACAGAGTTCCCACACAGGAGACATCCGGCCGCTATGCTGAATGCACAGCCTTTTTCATATATTTTCAGCAAATGCTTCTTCAATTATTTAGCCACAGCACTATTTATGGGACCAAATGCTCCGTCTTCAAATATGCATGATGTGTCTATAAAGGATTTGACGTCTCCTCGCCTCTGTTTGAGTGGCAGCGTCATGCGGCAGCAGGCCACAATGGTCATGAAAACACAAATGGAACACGACAAGAGTGAGGTCTGTGTGTCAGGTTCTTGGTGTATTTCTGGAGGAAGATTCTCGGTTCGCGTGACTCGGCTCCTGACCGGGCGCTAATGGAGCGAACGTTACAGTGGAGACACGGTCCGTGATGTTCTCAAAACTGGAAGCGCACAGAGAACCTGCTCACGGCCACATAGACACATTATATTTGGGAGCACAGCAGAGAGTGTGAGGGCTATCTGTGAAAATTATATGCAGAAGTGTGGTTGGTTTAATGCAAGGTCGTGCTGGAGTTCTGTTAAGGGATAGCGGGCCCCCAATGACTGTCTTTGCACCTTGTCAAAGCTTGTTACCGTCTCTTTCTCCAAACAGCAATCTGTGTCCTCACAATGGCCCTTATTCATCAAGCCGTCCTGGAAAAGAGAGCAGAAGACACTTGCCACATCTGATTCATGAAACTTTCTCACACCACCAAAATTATTTTACATTTGGTACATTTGCTGTTCTAAACACCTGGTAGTGGATAGCTGTTTCCTGGTGTTGTGCCAAAATTTGTTTCCCCTAAAAAATGTGTTTTCCCTAGCAGTGTGTCTTTGCTTTGCTTTTACGCCATGAAAGAAAATAACGTTATTTTAGTTTTTGTGGATTACTTTCTTATCGCTGGCTTTTTCAAATGGTAAAGCAATGTTTTAAAATTAATTGAACACAGCTACCTAGCTGCCTCATAATGAATGGAGAACACGCTTGTTTGTGATCTTATTATCTCACACCATAAGCGTCCAATGCTTCTACAAGGAAGTTGTCAGGCTATACATAAGTCTACTTGTCATTTAATAAGAACATGTTCCCCCATGATGATTTCCTTGGGGGATAAAAACTTTGGCACAACACAGAGAAAAAAGTGTTGCATTTCTTCCAGCAGCAGCAGCAGCAGCAGCAACATTTTGTTTGGAATAAAAAGTAGAACTGGGTGGTTAGGATGAGCAGCGATAGCCACCATGGGTGAACAGATGAAGAAAAGAGTGACACCTACAGAAACTCAAAAATGATATCACAGTACTGGACACACTGTTTGATTGGCAGGTGTCTGGGAAGCGCAGAGCAGAAACACCACAGTAATGAGCGCTTATCCACGGAACCCGGGAGTGGCCATCGGGAGAAAAATTATTTATGTCGTGGCCACGATTTACTGTAACGTGCGCACGATATGCAATTTGTTCCCTCGGTCTGGTTAAAACGTGCCTCGAAATAGTGATATCGTGCTCTCGATATATAATACATGCGCTCTTCACAAGCTTATAAAGAGTCAGTGCACATATTGGTGATTATGTTTAAATGTGGCGCTGTCCTGGGTGTGTTGCAGCCACCTGATTGTGTTTACATGGCCTGAAGGTTAAGCGGCTAAATATGTTGCAATATTTGGGGGATATGCCTATTCAGTGTAAACAGACAATGGATATTAAAATACCAAATCCTTACTAGGCCTATCTGCAATACCTAAAAGGTACCTTGCATTTTTTCCTAAACTGCACAGGTTAACAAAATAGAGGGAACAAATTGTCTCTCGTGCGCACAAATGGACTAAAACGTGCACACATTACAGTAAATTGTGGACTCGTGGGCTTTGTACTTATCAACACTTATGTTGCCAAAGTCAATAAAAAAAGAATCTTGCAGATTACCACTTCAACCTTTTCTAACTCTCTTAGACAAAACTCCTTGCTATGGCAACTCACATGTATTATTGTTTCCAGTGATTTTGTTACATATCAGTAGCCAGAGAGATTTGTAGTTACTTAACCTGCTTTCTCATATATCTACTTCTTGTTTGACATTATTTTTTTCATATTACTAAAAGTTGAGAATGTAAGGAATGCATTTCTTAGTATCAAAATATATATTTTTACAATGTGAAATAGTTTGGCTGCTAAGTTGATTTGGACAGAATAGTATTACATCACATCAACGGTGGGATACTGTCATCGTACTACTGACTAATGATACAGTCATGTGTCAGTGTGCTAATTCAACATATCCCGTGGGACACACTGAGAGGAAGTAATCACTTCCATTTCCTGTTTTTCTCCGGGACAGAAGAACACCGCTAATCTGCATCAGTCAACATAACCTGCAAGCTGCACCACGAGGACAAGACAGGCTCGCCTCATGTATCTGAGTGGGTGTATAGGATGCTGGGGCCTGTGACTCATCCACAAGTCCATCTGAAATGCCTGACCATGTTTCTCCTCTCCCCATCCAGAGGCTCCATCTGTGGGCCCTGTGGGCCGGCTGCTGGCCTCTCTCACGCTCCTCCGGCCCCGGCTGCTCAGGCACGATCCTCTAGTCATAATCCTTCCCCCAGCCGGCTCAGCCAAGCAGCCGTCTCCTCCTCTCTCCGCTAAGCTTCTTCCCCTCTCCCTGCTTGCCTGACTTCCTGCGTGCCTGGATCCCAAGCCCAGAGACCAAGCTATAGATAGACACCAGTTAACTCCATACCCAGCCCACGCGAACCTGGCCCCTGCAGCGCAAACATTTGGAGGACAACACGCACCTGCCTAACTCTGCACACCTCTAACTCAGAGCATGTGAATGACAGTGTGAAATGGGAAACATAGGAAATGGCACAGAATGCTGAAAATATATGGGCTTCTGCTACAAGCTGGTAACTGGGGGAGAGGGAGGTCTGTTTTTGAGCTCTCTATGTACATCACGCCACATTGTATAATGTGAACACACTGTAGCATTGCATAAGGTTGTGTACAAACCATTAAACCTCATGAACTATAGCTATACTTATGAATCACTATAGAAAAAAAAGACTTTAGATACCATCCTGCAATTCTATTTTGCCACAAAAAAACTGTGAAACATTTTGTACTGAGATGCTTTTCCAAAATGAATTTCACATTTCACATCCTACTGAATAGGAATTTGAAATAATAAATTGCCCTTGCATAAACCTGTTAAACCATCAGAGCAAGCCCTCCTCTTTAAAATACCACTGACCATCTATTTAGAATGTGCCTGAAATGAGAGTACTCAGAATAGGTGGGTGTTGCTGTCCAGCTCCTCTCTTTGTGTGTCACTGCATCTCCTCACATGGTGATTGAATAAACTTACCTTCAGCTTCTGAGAATAAGTGATGTTTTTCATTACCAAGGATGCTTAACTTGGCTAAGTGCTGGAATGTTGAGTTATGCAGGAGCAAACAATTCAATAGGCTTTAATGGGACTATAGTGCAAGAGAATGCAGATTGTGTAGCCATGAACCATTAACCCATCATTGCATTTCATCTGCATATACTATCTGCTTTGCTTGGGACCTCACGCCTGTTAGCTTGACACTCATTCTCGAATTTACATTTAATTTCACTTTGTAATTCAGTCTCAAGTTGCCATCCCATGCATTAGTTTTCAAAGGGGCAAAAATTGATTTCTTGTTTGCTTTGATTTGAGCAGCGTTTGGATCCTTCCTAACCAGACTATCGTTGCAGTTGCACAATTAAGGGTCCCTCTTTACCCTCGTGTGTTTGCTTGACCCATTGATTTAGAAAGCAATGCTGATTGGCCAGAGAAGAATTTCACTGTGGCAAAGTCAGCAAGGCCAGACGCTGAATCGATGGGGAAATGTTATTAGTGGACATGCCTAGTGATTCAAGGGCTGGTTCCAGGCTACGCCCCAATCTAACAAGTGGGAATTTCCATTTTGTTTCATGTGCTCACTGTTTAATGGGTTAACTCGTCATCAATGGTGTTTTTTGGGGGGGGAAGAGGGAGGGAAATGGTTTGCCCCGTTTTAGATGTTTTAATAATTCATCAGTGACATGTCCCCAGGAAATGAGTCTTTTTTAATATATTCCTAATGGCCCACTTAAAGGTTATGTCTATCAGATGGCTCTTGCTGGAGACACTCTGGCATTTTAATCAGCAGAAGGGATGGTAATCTTTAGCTTTTTAGATGAATTCAACTGTTCTATTGATTACATGGAAAATTTCCTTCTTTGGCAGGCGGGGCATGTGTGACTCGACTGCTGCAGAGTTGTTTCAAGTGAAGAAGAATAGCACAGACATTCAGATAGACAGGCATGTGAATGGTCATGACCACCCACACACACGCTCATACACACATTTGCACACACAGCATCTACACACACACACATACTCCTACACATACAGTATATCCACGCATGCATATCTGCAAACTCACCCACTTGTATTTCTTGGTATGTGAGGGCCTTTGCTTTTAAATGAGGAACAAATCCCCCATTTTTTTTGCAGATAATGGAGGTCCTCATTATCTCCCATGACCTCCCCCACCACACCACCACCAACATCCTAATTGTCGTCATCATCATCATCACCAGTATCATCATCAATATCATCATCAACCGTGCTCATTAATTGCACAGAGAATGAATTCATTCTGAACTTGGTGCTCTGTGTCTGCAGGTGGTTGTTCTGATGTAGCAACCAAAGTCAAAAGGGCACATGAATTGATAATGTCCCCAGCACCCCCAGGACTGTGATAATGTCAGTCGTTTGATGCCGGGGTTATGGCGAGATGAATCAAGGAATGGGTGGTGGTGATGAAAAATACATAAGGGTCTTGTAACAGATGACCTCTCCGAGAAAGGATATAAAAAAGTCTTCGGTTTTGCCTATCTCGGTCTCTTGGGGGGTTTGGAACTGCTTTGAGATGCAGGAAGCACCAACAGCAAGCAGAAGCAACAGTTCATTTGCATCTCCTGTATTTGTAAAGATAGCACAGGTGTAAATTATGCTGAAATGTCACAGATAGGGTTTTATAATCTGGTTATCCTGGGGTCACTTGCCATGTACTGTAAGAAGGGAAAATAATTAAGTGAAAAACATATTAATGGGAGCGCCCTTTGTAGGGAGAAGTATAGAGTCAACAGGATTCCTAGCTACAAAAGCACTGATTAATACCAGGGAACAGATGAGGACTCTGTGCTGTATAGCTCTTTTGCCATCTGGTTCTTCCAGACGGGTTAAGGCAGTGGCATATGGAGTAAGATGTGAGGATGACGCTGTATCTGAATTGTTGATGCTAGCCTGCTCTGCCAAGTTGTGTGTGTGAATGACACCACTTCAGTGTTTGAGTGCGCTCCTTTACGGCAGATCGGCAGGAGCTCAAAATTACCGGTTTCCAGGAGCAGCTTCATAATAAAAAAAAACGAATGGCGCGAGAAAAAATAGCAATAGCGAAAAACGATTTGCTGAATTGTCGTTGCGTGAGAGCGGGGTGAGGCATCCGCGGTGCGCCCATGTAAAAATAGTTGAGGCGAGATTTAATCTAAAGGAGTGACAATAATAGCACATGGAAAGGTCATGTGTACTACTTCTTCCTTCCCCATGAGCCACTCTGACACGGACAAAGCACCTCATCTGGGCAGTCCCTCCCTTGACACGATGACTAATCAATGGAGAGGGTCAGCCATTTTATGCCAGTGAGATGTGTTTCCACTCTCTGCCTGTCACACATTCAAATATTAATACACACATCCCACCTCCACCTTGTGAGACTGAAGGGACTTAGGCGCTGAGAGCATGTACTGTACAGAGAGGATGGTAGAAATATGTCATAGGTGTCATATGAGAAAATGTATTTTCTTTTTTTATGTTATTTCCCCCAGGTGATTTTTCAAAGGCTACTACAAGGGTAAATCCCAAAAGGCTGAAAAGAAAAAAAAGACACCCAATTAGTTTCCATGTTGGTTATTCTCTGTTGATTACCCTAATATTTACAGAGTAGCTTCTGTTGTTAGATTTTATGACTAACTCCTTATTGGTAATTACTGGCCACTAGCACTGGCCTCTTCTTCAGTATGAAATTTGTCACAAGAATTCTGTCTTATTGGCTTCCTTATCGGGTGATAGGAAACTAACAAGAAAAAAATATGTGAAAATACCAATACAGACGGTGCAATAAATGTTCATTTCGCATAACAACAACACCTCTTAATTCTGTGATTGAAGGCAAAGATATTGATTATAATCAAATAGTCCTGTCATGTTTGGGAAGCCACTAATTGGAAGTGAGTTTTGATCGGCATCTGCTGAAGTAATCGGTGAGTCATTGGTATTGATCAACAAGCCCATCAAGCCCTTGCAGATACATTACGGTCATTTTGTGCTATGGAGGAGTAAAAGTCTTACTCATTGCAGCTTTAAAAGTGGAACTGATATGCAGTTTGCATGCCAATAAACAGACTCTCTTTATTCCATCCTCACTGAAATAGTAATAGAACAAAATGTAGAGCCATCACAAGGGAATTCCCTATATTAGAAGTGAAGCCTTAATGGCATCAGTAGTTTGTGCCAGTCATTTCACTGCATCGGTTGAGAAGACTTTGTCACAGAAATGGCCTCAATAAAATAATTCTGTAAAACACTTTTAAATGCAATAGCCCACTGAAGCCTGAAATTGCTAATGCAAAGCTGCATGGTTAGCACAGACCGCCCAGTCTTAACATCAACGTGGGACACAGCAACTTCCAGCCATTGTTATTGAGATCTGAACAAGGGTCAAATTGAGATAGGGAAGATGACATTTGATGAAGGGCAACCTAAAATGAACAATACTGAACACCACACTATCTCACCACAATACCTCTTGGTAAATTTCAACAAATTGCCCACAGGCAATCCCAGTTTATACTCTTTGACATCAAGCTAACCTATTTTGAGGGGATGGCAATATTGAAACATGCGGAGAGACCGACAGACGAACACAATAGCCGATTTTCTGATTGTACAGTGAGACAGCGAGGCAGATCCGTCTTCATTTAAAGGTTGTCTCAAGCAGTGATTGTGTCTGGGCGGGCCGGCTTCAACTCCTGCTGGATAAAGGTTACGGTGGCTGGTTGTCCCTTGGGGCGAGCTGATAAAAGTCTTGTTGGAGGTCTCGAGGCCGGTGGAATCATGACTGTGAGCTGTGGGTTCCCTCTAACTGGTTTGGTGACATGATGGAGGGCTTTCCCCGTTTCCAGTCGCCCCTTGAGTTTTGCCTACAGCCTTTGTTTCAGTGCCAGAGAACGCTGGGTTATTATGTCATTCTCCGGTGTGCCTCACAGCATGAATGCAACAATGGGATTCATGGTTTTATTGAGATATACTTCTTGTGTATGCACTCTATATTAAATATGCTAATAATGTTCATAAAACTATAAAGGTTTTTGCAGGCCTGCGTCTTGCAGAATGGATCGAAAAGTGTTCTGTCTCCTTTTACATTATCTCTAGTCTTGTGGCGGAAAGGAGAAGAAAAAAATGAGACCTATTGATGAAGTTGGCTCATTTTGCCCTTGGAGAATCCTTTGTTTTGTGGGAGCAATAACGGGTTTCCAAGGAAACGCGAGAACACATTAGCGAGGTGTCAGTTTTGAGCTTTATGTTGAAATTATTATATTTACTGTATCATTCCTGAGTTCACAGTTGTGTTGGAAAAGGGTTATATATGTGATCACATCCAACATAGTGCCTTGGGTTGTATATGTCAGAGCGCCCATGAGAGGGAAGAAAAGTAAAGTACTGGCTGGAATGTTAGTGGTATAAAATGTGAGGAATGGAGGAGACCAAAAATGTATTAACTCTTGTATTGCAAAGGGCCACACACTGTATGAGCAAATAAGTATGAGTATAAATAAATAATTGCAGTTAGAAAACTGCAGAAAACTGAAAGACTTGTTGCTTGGTGAGTTTCTGTACATTCCTCTTCAGAGATCACCCAGAGCAGTTCTGCCTGTTGTTGTTGACAATTAGCCCATTTCTACCATGAATATCTGACTCATCTCCATGCAAGCTGCCTAATACAGTAGATTCCTCTTCCTAATGAGAACAGATGGAAGATGAAACATGGAGGAATACGAACTAAAAATGCTCAATCTCCCTGAAGTCGCTCACCTTATCCTCCTTCTTGTCATTTTTACAACATTGGCAACATTGCTGGGAGTTCTGTGTCCTGCCAAGGTGTGTGTGTGATTGTGAGCTGCAGCAGTAGGAGTGTGACTCATAGCTGTAGCAGGAGCCAACAGTCAGCCATGTTGGCACAGTTGTCAGAGCAAGTCCTTAGTATGGGAGGGGATGTGCATCTGTCCGACTTGGAACCTATTCTTTGTCTAGAGCTTTTGCACGTGCAGAGTGTCATCTCCAATCTAATCCACCAAGCTCATCAGCTCCTAATCAAATGAACATGCTAATTCAGCACTAATGCCAGAGTAAATATGAAAAAGGGCATGTTTCGATTAGTTAATTAATGGGCTTACTCATTACTTTATTCATTTGCTTAACGAGAAAGATGATGGTAATGTATTTTTGGTCGCATCTTAACACCAGGTTTTAATTTACATCACAGTAAGCAAGAACAAAAGTAATGTATGTGGCGGTGGCTCCAAAGATTATGTATTTAAATTCAAATTATGCATTTAGAGATATTTCTGTTGTTACTTTTGGGATTCAGCCTAAGTTGGCACAACATGACACATTCAGTATGCATGTCTGCATCAATATGAGCTCCTCTTGCTGTGTGACTTGGCCACACAGCAATTTTGTTTTTCAATTATCATCCTTACCTACTTTTATCTTTCTTCCTAATGTAGAGCAGTGGTTTTCAACCCTGGTCCTTGGGACCTAGAGTACTGCTGGTTTTCTATCCTACCAGCTAGTTAATTGCAGCTAATTGCATTCACCTGGCATCCCAGGTCTAAATCAGACCCTCATTAGATGGCTATGAAAACCCGCAGTACTCTGATTTGAAAGCCACTGATGTAGACTATGGCACACACTAGCTGCTGCAGTCTGCCGTATCTGTAGTGGCTGTAGTGGCTGAACCGAACTGAAGGTCATCAGTTCAAAGCTCAGCAAATTTGTTGGAAACCTACACATCAATCAGGTCAGTAAACTATGCATGACTGACAAAAATCATTGAGAAGATTACTTGAGGGGAGAAATCTTTGACAGTGCAAGGCATAGCTACTCACATGGCATATGAAATTCATGGTGGATTCTGTCTGTGTATATATAGATATGTGATGCGGCTGAACAATGAATGGGTTTATTTTCAACAACAGTTTCAGTGTGTCGCAAAGGGACAAAGAGCCTGGGAGACAGCAGTTCCACCACATCGATATGTATCCAGGCTCTGTTCCTGGGATGAGACATGAAAAGGTCAAAGGAGTGTGCTCCATACTGATTTAGTCGGTGACGGATCAAAGCGACCACACATCACAATGATTGCTTTTTAATATCCTCTAGCAGATTCATTCTACTCATTGGAAACCATGCAGCAGAAGTTGGGGAAGAAGGAGCAAAAGTAAGACAGTGTAACCTGAGGCAACACACAGACATGGAAATTGCATAATGATCAGGTGGCCAGATGAACAGATCAATGGATAGGAAGACAGGCAGGCATGCAGATAGATAGATAGATAGATAGATAGATGCATACACAGTACATGCATACAGAGATAGTACTGATACACGGAGACATAGAAGACGCTCTTCTTCATGAAACCATTCTGTTACATTTTATTCAACAGGAATTTGTGTGTTATTTTGATAATTATTAAGAATTAAAAAGTTATTCAAAAGTCCTTTTTTTCCTCCCTTGCACAGCTGTCGAATTGTTTACTTGCATATCTGTGTGTTTTTAAAAAATCCTATGCCCAATTTCAGGTATAACCTTGTTGAAAATTGAGTTTGGGCCTTGGGAGATTTCACCAAAGCCAAGGTTGAACTCTTATTTTTCCTGTGTTATGCCTCTTTATTTTATAAAGGATCCAGGAGCTGAAAAGCAGCTGGTCAGACTGTCCCTCTGTTTCTCACTGGTGGTCTTGAGGTGCGTTTTTCATCTGTTTGAAGGATGTTGCTTTTTGAAATTTTGTCCGTTTCAGGGTCTCCTGAGAAGGTGCTGATGCTGGCCTCCCAGTTATATGCCTGTGTGTGTGTGTGTGTGTGTGTGTTTTGTGTAATATGTAATGTGAATGTGTAAATGTTAGTGAGAGTGGGGGTGGTAGTGCTGTTGCTTGGACAAGAATGAATGTGTGTGTGTGTGTGTGTGTTGGTCGGCCTGTCTGCTTAAGAAAGAAGAGAGAGAAATGTCAGGAGTGCAGGAGAGAGAGAGAGAGGGAATGAGGGAGAGAGGAAGATGTTATTATGCAGCGTTGGTGTCTGCTGTCCTACTGTCTGAATTTTTCAAGTGTTTCAAAGCGAACGAAGAATCTTCTCTAGAATCATACCTAACAGCACACCATTACTCGGCTAAATTATTCATTCAATTCAAATACTCATATTAACTAGGCATTTGTCACTTTCAGATTCTTATTAGATATGTTCTGCTGAGTATTCGGTTCCAAGTTTCCAAATCTAATTATGATTTCCAATTAATCACGATGGGGCGATGTGCTCAGGGCTTATAATGACTTCCATGTAACCCCCAAGCTCATATGGCTACAATGGATATGGTATTTTCTATCCACATGGCAGTTAATTACGCTTGTGGACTGAGTTTTGGCCTAAATTTGGCAATGGTTATGGAGGGTTCTGGCTGACCTTGTCGCTGTCGCTGGGGCTAAGGCCCAAAGCCGCAGTCTGAGCCGGTCCCAGTTGGCAGTAGATGGCCAATCGTGGTCCAGAAACCAGCAGTGGCCGCATGCCACTGCAGACAAACCATGCAGACGCCAAAAGGAGTAAGGCAGGAACCCTCTAATCGTGATTAGCTATCTGTTTATTTAAAGATAGTGTAGGGTTTTCTCATTGTAAAGTTTATTCATATAGAGACCTTTCACAGAGCAAAGTCACAAGTCTTCACAAGTGCTTCACAAGAGTAAAATAGTTAAAATAAGACCGGAAAACAGTACAAAACTGTAACAATAAGACATAAAAACACAGAATTACAGACACAGAGGCTAAACAAAGGCCAGTCTGAACAGATGAGTCTTTAGCTGCTTTTTTTTTTTTTTTTAAAGTGTCATGTAACTGCTATTATTCATTTGGGCAAGTTTGGGAATCCTTGGCCTCAATTCAATTCCCTACAAAAATTGCCCCATGGTAGACTGGTAAGTGACACATCGAAAAGGTGGGGAAGGAAATTAATCATGGTGACGGAGTGTAGCTCAGAGCGGATATAGAATGACAGCACCGGTGGCCGTTATATCACAATATAACAGTGACACATTTAGAGTCTGTAAAAAGGTAAGAGGGTGGAGGTTCAAATAAAAGACAGGTATAAGACTTAACAGACAGTTAGGACAACAAGACAAACAATGAATCTGACAACAGAAAAAAAGCCCATGGGGGTTAAACCTGATCCCGCAGTATGGTGTTATATGGTATTATGACAATTCACTCAATAAGAACCTTCAATGCAGCAGTTCAAGGATACTTTGTTTGGCGGTGGAGTTCAGGACAGATTGGAGTGTATGCAGTAATGTTCCATTTCAAAAATACTAAATATTTATTAGGCTATTACAAAATCATACCACTTGCAAATTTGGTTCATTTAATGAACCAAAATCATCCCACTTAACAACCTTCATTAAGCCTTGTGACCCTCATGACAACCTTCATCACAACACCAAAATATCATGTTTTTTATCCTGGTCTGGTAAATATTTTTACTTTTTTGACTTGACTTTTTGTGTTCATTAATAAAACAAGATATAAATTTGAGATGAGAGATTGTTGACTCTGTTGTGTTATATTTTAGAAATTATAAGAAATTCTCTGTTTTTTTTCCTGCTCTGTCCCTCTGCTCACCTCACAGTGTAACATATTTAGATTCTAAATTTTGATGCTGTCCTAATAGCAACGGCTCCTTCCTCACGTCAAGTCATATAACGCTCTGAAAATGAACATGCCTAAAATATTCATTACACCACCAAGACCCTCAGAATAGCTGAACAGGTTGGGATCACACGGGTTGCTTTGATGCCAATCTGAGACTATTAAGGCACCTGTGTCCTCAGTATCAAGAGACTTCAAGGGAAACTATGAGATGTGAGAGTAAGATGGTAACGGTATCTTACAGCACTCCACTTCATCTCTGGTTTTACCAAAGTTTAAAGTTGATCAAAGACTCTGGAGCACCCGGGTGTGTGTGTATGTCTCTGTTTGTAACCCTTCCTCTCTTGCAAAGGAGGAGGAATGTGTGTGTGTGTGTATGTGTGTGTGTTGCCTAAGGAAGCGCCACTGACAGACGCTTGTTTTGCATCCTCACGTACCTGAGGACATTGTTACAGCGCGACACCAGATATCCATGGGATTTCACAGGACAGAGTGACTTGGAAAGGCACGCCGCACGCTATCCACGCTGTGGATGCAGACCCGAGCCAGCCTTGCCCTCACTAAGCCCCCGCTAACAGGCTTGAGGCTCCTGCTGGTTGCGCTGCGGTGTGGATGTCAAAGAGCATCCCCTCCTCCCTTTCATGTGTTGTGTAATTAGCCATCAGTACGCAGGCACGGCTGGTGACTTAGGGCTGACAAATCTGAATAAAAGATCTGTGGGGCTTTGAATGCTACTCACTGTTAGTAAACATCTGATCAAATTAATGGGACATTTAATCTGCAAGGACGTGTATGTGTGTGTGTGTGTGTGTGTGTGTGTTCATGTGCACGCTCATATGTGTGCGTGTATGTGTACCTGTTCATGTGTATGATTGTTCATGCATGCCTGTATATTCTTCATGAGATATGGATGCATTTAAACATAAGCAGATGATGTTTTTTTTGCTTGTTTACATTCCCGAACGTCACTCCAAATCGAAAGAAACAGTAACGTTATTAGAAATTCATGGGAATCCATCTCTCTCTGTGTGTATCTTTGTCCAGGGGTTTGGCTGCATGCAGACATTCATTCTGCTGTTGCTGCTTCATGACCTGGGACCTGTGCAGTCCTTAATTTACACAGCCTAATGAGGCACAGACCAGTTATTTAATTGGAGGGAGCAGCAATGACACACTCAACAAGACAGCTAGCATATTTCAATCTCGCACACACACAGACACACAGACACACACACGCACACCCCAATAAAACTCCACTGCTCAATTATGCTCACAAATACCCACATACCTCACAGCCCAGCGTGGGCCTATAAATCATGGTTTCTCCTAACATCTGGTCTTGAGGATGAGCTGAACAAGCCTATAGGGCAAAAGAGAATGAGGTGGAGGGGGGGTAGAGAGAGGAAGATGGAGAGATGGAGGCAAGACGTTTAGCCGGGCTGCGTTCGTGCGTGCTTTCTTCCCTAACACACATTTTTCTCAATCTGGCCTGTCACACAGTGGAATGTTCTAAGCAAGATTAATCTGCGGCTTAGGATGCAGGTGACTACTGTAGCATTTGTCATGTAATAGAAGAAGGAGGAGCTGCGCAAAACAAACACACACACGCACACTCATACACACACATACATGCGTGGGTGCACACACAGATGCAAACACACACACACCACCTAGGGCTGTGGATGCAGTGATAGAAAAAAATGAGGCAATCTCATATCTTGAAGAGCTTAAATGTTCAACAGGTAGGGTTTACTCTTCTATATTGAATTGAAATGCTCAGCTGTCCAGGTCTGATCCTTTAGAATTGAAATTTTTGCTGGCAACATGACAAAAAGCATTTGACACAGAAACCCTCCAAAAGCATAGTAAATGTATATCAACTTGGATAAAGCTATATGTAATAAAAGTGGAATAATTCCTAATGGGACTAATCTGTTGCGTCTAATATTGCTGAAAAGCCTGACAGGCAAATGCTCTATAAAGGGGCATGTTAGCTGGGCTTGGCATGTGGACGAGTCCCCAGCTAGCTGCCAACAATTAGTTGCATCTCGACATGAGACAAGTTAACGGCTAAGAATAATGAGCAGGTCAGCTAACAAGTAGCCAGCAGCCCACATCCTGATTAAGAGCGGAGCTGGTGAAAAGACCACTCACACACTAAGAGAGCCATTTAGCATAATTAGATGTCCAGGGGAGAAAGTGCTTGGACAAACGGTTCATCGTTTTAGATCGCATCAACTTGTGAGTGTGTCATCATATTGTGGAGAAGGAAAGGAAGGCTATGAGCGTAACCGAGATAAAACCACGTACCGGGGCAAAACATCAAATAATTGCAAGGCGTATTTATATTTTTTAATGTAATTTCACACATCATTACTAATGTTGAATGTATGTTGCCTAACCTGCCTTGCCATCTTTACATGAGGGCCATAATGGAATAATTCTCTGACTTTATTGCACATCCTTAGTGATTTTGTTTAAGCTTAATAAAACACTCAATCATGGGTTTTATAGTCCATTGCTTAATGTATATCTCCTTCTAGAGAAATAACAAACAACCACTAAATTCATAGTAAACAAAAATGTTGAATATTTACAAGATTGCAATGTTCAGAGATATCACACACTGGATGTATACTGAACAGTGATGGGTCGATTCACAAATCGTCATTTGAACGATACTTCAAAGTGGAGGAGTCAAATTGATTCACTAAATAAACTGAATTGAAATTTCAAACTGGTTCAGTGTCCGTGGTTGGACTGCGCTCCTCATGGTTCTAAGTGATCCATCAAGCTTGTGAGCACAAAACAAGTGTTATGGACAGTTTTTATCAAACATGGCAATGACTTCAGTGTTGGTTGACTACTCTCTAAGAATGAGCGGTATCAACCACAGTCACACAAGCTTCTCAAAAATTCTCAAACTTCCTTGTTCATTCATGCACTATCGTCAATACGTGACACCCATGCTACTCCATGGCTCAAGCACAATACTGTACATGTTGTTCAGGTCGTTCAGCAGTTCAGATAGTATATAGGTTAGTAGCTAGTTGCATCTTTCATTGGGACTGAATGAACCATTCAGTTGCTGTATCGGACTGAACAAACCGTTCTGCCACATAGGCGGTACCATCTTTTGGTCAAAAGGCACTGTGCAATTATGAGTGATTTGTTCATTCAGTGGGTTAGTGGTTCACTTATTCTGCCAACATGTTGAGTTTGTTCAGCTGTACATTAGACCAAATTCAGAACAGTAGACATAGTTTACTAAATTTAGCATTATTTAAGACTGGACTTGACCAAGCCTAATGTTATTTACATGGAACAGCAAAGAAAGATAAGTTAGCCTCGGTTTTTGTGATTATATGATCAACTGTTCCAGAATCACACAGCAAATTAAAATTTTCCAGTGTTGTTTTCTCAACACTCATTAGAGTTGTTTGCTCACTCATAGAGCTGATATGGTTCTGGGGTAAGTGTTCAAAATTATCTAAAAATGTTAAATTAACTCTGATGGTGTGGACGTACATAAACACTGGCATAGTGCTGATTTTTACACTCTTAGAATTAAATTAATGATTGACGATTTTGCTGTGCAGCTTTTCAGAAAGTTAACAAGATTTTGAAGTTCACCGGATTTAGCTGAGCAAGAAACCCATGAAATCTGCTGTTACCAAACAGACATGGTAGTAAGGAAAGGAGAAAGCAGGAAGGAAGGAATATCAGTTCGAAGAGACAGCTATGTAGGGGGGATTCTAATTTGCTTTGAGTTTCTTGCTTGTTATTTTGTACTCATTCAAATTTTTGGTGACATCTGCACTTTTTTTTTTTTTTCTCTCCGAGTTATGAGTCATCCTGAGCAAAATCCCTGCATTACAAAACAATTAGATCAGAAGGCCCCGGTAATGCAGCAGGGATCCAACACTCCCTACCTAGTGCCGCGGTGAGAAATGGAGGGGGAGAGAGAGAGTGGAAGGGAGGGGCGAGGATCTGAGGAGGGAGGGAGGGAGGGAGGGGTGCAGGAACAGGAGTATGACTCACTGATTAACATATCCACTTTCCAGATAAAAACTTCTTTTTTTTTTTGCTGCCGAAAATTATTTGCAGTTGCTCTTTTGTCTTTGTTTACGTGTCATTTCGTGCCCGTCGGATCGGCTTTGATGTAGCTGCACGTGTCTGTGAGAGGCTGATGATGAGGGGTTCATTAATGGTCAAAAAAAAAAAAAATCACCCACATTGTCACACAAGGTAGCATGCTGCCTGGCTGTGAGTTCCTCTCTCTTTCTCACTTTCAACCCCCCTCCTTCTCCCTCTCTCTCTCTCGCTCTGTATTTTATCCCAAAAAGTTTCCCTTACTGTTCCATTTTTATGTTGCTTCTGATACGTGATAATCTGATGCATCAAAGGGTATTTGATTTGAATCACTGGTGTGTTCTAATCTAAATTTTGCTAATTCATTTCCCTTGTGGATCAGTTCACAAAGCCTCTTAAAATCATTGACTGATAATGAAGCTCATTAGCAGAGCTTCGTATTCTGTCCGTTTTCCCCTCTGCAGCTTTAGTCTTGATAAGCAACACTAACAAGCAGATGAGGATCTCATCGAAGAATTTTCTGCTTTGCATGGACAACATCAAACTATGGCTAGTTTTCTCTAAGGCATTGTCGCACAAGGATTAACACTGGTTGTTGATCATACAATGACCTTTATTAGTAGTCAATATTCATTGGAATACAGTTGATTTCAGATGGTGGTGAATTTTTTTATGAACTTATATCTGCTATCAACACTCCCCAGTTGGTAAGAAATTCATCCTTACTTAGGTGTAATATGATAGCACTCAACCACACAGTACAGGCTGATGCATTTCTACAGTAGCTGAACAATAATATCCATGCGGTGTTGGATGGATTTACTTTGGTTTGCATCAGAGAAAAAAAAAACGTCTGTATTTATCTGACTCACCATGAATAAATTCATTCAGGAAGTCGTGATGGGTGGCTCAAGATTCAAATGACTGCTTCCAATCTGTTATTTCTCTGGTGATTATTAAAAAGTGATGAAAGCTGACAGCACGGATCAAAATCACCATAAAGCATAAATCTTATGACTTACAGTAGACAGGGGCTACAGTATATCATGTAATATGTGTTGAGACTCTGAAAATAGAAATTTTGATTAAATTTAACATGTGCTGTACATGTCGGCTATAGCTTATGTCTTGTCAATTGCCAAGTAATGAATTCAGGCAGCAGTCTGCATTGCTAACGCATTTCAATGTGTAGCAGGTTCAAGTTGTGAGCAGGTTAAAGTTAATGAAATCTCAAAGCTACCATGTGCAAAATATTAGAGATCCAGATCACGCAGTAGAATTCATAGTTTCTCTTTGAGCTGTATTATGTCCTTGTTCCAGCAGCAATGTCTCCAGTGATTTTGTTAAACAGAACTGCCAATTACATGTGCTTTATGTCTCCAATATCACATTTTCATTACGCAGATGCAAGATGTAATATAGATCTGCTGTCATATCCACGCATTTAGCCTCCCAGGTTTGCCATACCTAGAGTAGCATTATTTTGAATGGTCAATCACTCTACCATAATTAGATTTCCCCTCAGTTTTGGCCGGCATTCTCCCTCAGCTTGATATTGGGCATTTGTCTGAGGTAATAATATAAAAACAATTCCATGACAGCTGAAATTGAGTTTATGCCTTTTTCATTTTTAGTAAAAGAGAAGGGCTGTAACTTAATCAATCCCATCATCTAATGCCATTTCTTCTCAGAGTTGAGATTATGTAATTATTATTGGACATGACCAATATCTTCAGACAAGGGAGCGGTGAGGTGCTCCACAAGCTAATAGCGGCTCATTACTCTGGCTTTTTGTCTCCATGTTTTCCTTCCTGGTGTGAAACTTGCTTTCATAAATGTTTTCTTTGAGCTAACTTTCCCTTTGTGCCTGCCTTTCTTCAACTAGTTACACACACCAACTCACACCCATATATTTTCTTGCAACTGCAACTGTCATTTAATTGCCTTTTTCGAACAATAATCCTGCGGCATAAAAGGTATATGAGAGGAAGAAGACAGCAGAGAGACTATTTATAGCATTTCTGTTTCGCTTTACTGTAGGAAGTGGGGGTAGAGCTACTGGTATTCCCAGTGCATCTTGCTTTTAATGGTATATGAGCCATGTGAGAGAACAGAAGTCAATTATTGATCTTAGGGCTGGGTATATTAGATTGAAGGAACATGCTAATTATTTGCTTTACACCATGGTGGCGGGTCAAGTAATGGGCGGTATAAATATAGTTACAGTCATGCCCCAAAAGCAGTCTAAATATTCTTGTGACTAAACAAATGCCTAGGGCTAAACTGTGACTCAAAATACTGCCAATGTTAAGATAAAAATCTATTATTCATTAAATATATCTTTGCACATGTTTATCTTTTGGCTGTGCTGGATAGATATAGGGAGCCATCTGGATCTCAGCAGCCTTCTTGTCCTTCAAGCTCTCACATATCAACCTGGAATCTAAATGAATTGCAGTAAAGCAAGAAAAAAAAAAAAAGCATCAGAGCCTTCTATTAAAATTTGCACAGCTGTTATTCAGACAGTGTGAAGCACTTGGAGGGAGGCTGTCTGATGTGATGGTTGGACGATAAAAGGCAACGCCCGTAACTTCAAAGATGGCAAAGAAGTACAAGCCCAACATCAAGGAAGTCTCTTTGCAAGAAAATTGTTAACATGAGCCACGGTGGTTCTTACAAGCAGACATCTAACGTAAACCTAAAAGATCTTAAAACCTAACCTTAACTAAAAAATTTTAAAAAGTTATTTTATATGCTGAACCGCAAGTCACTGGTTCACGTTAAAATACATGTTTCCTTACCAAAGTGAACCATTCCCTAAGCATTCTCTTGCCCTCAGTTTTACTTATTGCCTCAACCTCAGTGAATGAAATAACATTCATAAATGAAGTCATCATGAGATGGATTTGAAATCGTGTTGCAGCGATTTCATTCTCACTGTGACATTGCTGGCAGAAACACAGTTTTATGTGTTGCTACAACCAGCCTCGCTGCAGGGAGTTACCGGGGGGGTTCTTGTGCATACATACCTTTCATAAGCGCTCTGCTAAACCATGTCAATATCACTGGAAAGCCATCTACTCAGGCAATCAAGAGCGCATATATGACAGCAATATGACAGCTGGTCAGAGGTATACATGTTGTTTATGAGTCATTTAACCAAGTCATTTGTAACACCGATTTGGAACAAAATAAATGCAAGTGTTTATGAAAGAAGGGATGAAACACATATCAAACCAGCACAGGAGGATGGATCGATTTGTGCCAGAAAAGACTGATATATATATGCAAATCCATACAGCTCAGGCGAGGCATTGCAATTTTCTCCCATGGGGGTGAAAAGGCATGGCGAACAGTGCGAGATGCAAAAGATTCCCTGAAAAGATTTGGCAGAATCTCCATCTTTATCTGCATGTCATCCCTCGCAGAAATCAAAGAATTTCGCTTGGATTTGTGTCAAGCAATGGAAGCGTGTTCATGTGAAATGCAGATTTTTTTTTTTGGATCGGAGCTTTGCCAGCTACAAACGACTTCTGGAGTAACCGAGAAACTCCGGATCCCCCGAGCTGCAGATGTGTATGTATTGGATAATGAGGATTCGGGGGGTGAAGAAGAGAGCAGTACATCACTGCTAGTAGATCTATTCTTGGCTGCAATAACTCCTGTTTTTAGACAGACATGCAGTCATTGAGGAACTCTGATAAAAACATCCCACTTTCTTACCGCTTCCTTACTATCCATAAATCTTTCAAAAGACACGAGTAAGCTTCTTCTCAGACGGTTTAGATGTCATTCTCTATCTCGCTAATCTTGATGGAAATGGGAGTGTGCCACAGAATGAATGAATGAATGAGAATGAGATACTACCTTTAATTTATTCTGTAATGAACATATGATCATCCCCTTGAACAGAAGGCTACCTTATTTCTGGGATGTGGCTGTATTTCCCGTCTGTTTCGGGGGAAGTCTCACGTCAAGACGGTTAATTCTTGAGCGTGGGTCAAGGCCGTGGCCTGTGCTGGACGTTCTCCCTGTTGGCGACCTGCTGGGATGGCTTGTGGCGGCATCATCTGCTGCAGCTCAATTACTATCCAGCATCAAAGAGAAAACACCGGGACAGCTGCAAGTCCATCCATGACAAACACCCACACATGCTCGCACACACACACACACACACACACACACACGCTCTTGCACACATTCACGCACGCACACACCCTCACAGGCATGTCTATTAAACTAATCTTTGACCGGAGAACGGGTTTCATTAGCAAGACCAATGGTGTGCTCCCCACTAATGCAGATTTTCATGTCACTTTGATACAGCTCCCCTGTTATTCCTTCTGACACTTCGACCCTCTAATTGTGACTCCTCAAGGTAGCGAGAATGATATTACAATGACAAACACTATATTTCCCTCTGTCTATCAACCAGATGAGAGAATAGAGAATAATGTGCAACTGCCTTTGGAAGTTATTGATTTCTGCATTAATGCTAATGAATGAGATTAAAAATTGAAACGAGTTGCACATCAACTCCGAGGGAATATAACAGCGCTGATCCTTGGGGGTGTCAGACCATCTCCAAGCCACACAGGAGACCGCTGTAATCAGGATCAGCATGCTCAATTGAGAACAATATAGAGATGCCTATAGAAGTGATTTGTACACGGTTGAGCTGAATGAAAAATCAATAGCAATTAGGGGCAGTGTCGCCTCTCTCACCTGGTCAGTATTGACAGAAATATTAGAGACCTTAAAAAGAGCAAGCATGGCTGTGATCTCAGCAGACCATGTATCTAGGAAGTACAGCTCCCTCCCTGTCTACTTAATCTGGAGGGGTTCTTGGGAGTCTACAAGTTTTTCACATTATTAGTCACATCAAGGCAACAGATGAAGCTGGGAACGGGCAGGTAGAGAAAGTCTTTCTTACCAGAATAGTCTGGAAGTGTTTTGTCAATGAGCCCCGAGCCCCATGTGGTCCCCGCTCCTCTACTGTCGCTGAGCTGTAGCCGAAGTTTTCCGGAAGTGGATTTTCTCCCCCCTCTCGGTCCTGCTGGGTTTCCCTGACAGAGAGCTGGTGAATCTTTTTATACCTGCCCCGAAGTAACACCAGCAGCACTGCAGGAACTGAGTGACAGTGTAAACACGCTCCATTATGGATGTCAAGGGAAATACACTTCCCTCACTAGATCAGGGGTTGCCAAACTTTTTCAATTTGGGACCCACCACAGGGGTTGTTATTTTGTTGTTTGGTTCAGGGCAAAACAATAAGCATTAAAACACTCATATAAACACTCAATACCCAACTATATTTAGTCATGAAAATGAGCAATTGATCTGTCTGCTACTTGTGCATGTTGGCTTAAAGTAATAAACTTTTTCCATATAAATAAATGTCCATTTTGCTATTCTCTATCGCTGACAGTTCATGAAAGCTTTTACACTTGAAGTTCTAAAAACCTGGTGTTGTGTAGGACTGAAAAAAATCCTCTGCGGCACAAGATGTGATGTGTTTTATGTTTCCAGCAGCAGCGACTTGTTTGGAATAAATAGAACAACTGTGTATTTAGCGCAGTAATAACCACCATGGATGAGTGGTACCAGCAGAAACTTAAACTTCATCAACAGAGTATCCAAGGAAAAATAAACTGAGGTAATCACTCAGAGGCAGCCAAGCATGCTAAAAAGGAGAGCAACCTTCTCTAAAACCAAAACCAGTGTGAACATCGGCATTGACTTCCAAAGATGAAAAGCACCGTATCGTTCCTTCCAAAGAGGAGGAACGATAAGGAGCGATACAGATGTGGCTCTTCTTCTTTTGGACTGGTAGGTTTCGCTGTTGTTTAGCTGCAGTCTACATCAAGTGTCTTTATTGTTATGTTGACACAATTACTGCTTATAACCAATGGTGTTGCCAAAATCAAGAATCCTGTGGATTATCACATTGACTTTACCTGTTAGTGGAGCATAGAGACATCTGCTCTTCTGCTTGGAGACAGATTAGCCATGTAATTGCTAGCTAAATCTTACTCTGTTC
Organism: Centroberyx affinis; assembly: GCF_046629955.1. Lineage (NCBI taxonomy): Eukaryota > Metazoa > Chordata > Actinopteri > Beryciformes > Berycidae > Centroberyx > Centroberyx affinis. The sequence continues at coordinate 321,088 of NW_027282520.1, read as the reverse complement.
TTTCTTTGCTGAAACCACTGAATAGATTTACCTGTTTCTCCTAGAGTTAGATGCTTCCAATCTGTCTCTGTGTGTAGTGGTGATATTCTAAACTCTGTCTCTTGTGTTACATGCTTACTTAACTAAAATATAGGCAATTTTGCTAGCTAGCCAATAAGGTACACACTCCAGGAGACACATTGAGAGGCCAGGCATAGCAAGTAAATTGAAACGTAACCTTGCTGAAAGGTAACTGCAAGAGGCATTGTTAAGCAAATACATTGTAAGAAAGAGTCAGTTAATTGTTAGCCCAGAGCCCATCATTGAGATTTCCATGTGATGGGTAGCTTCAGCCAGGGAAAGGGTCACAACCTGGGATGATGCTTGTAAGTTTGATGTATGCATGTGTACTCTGCAATAATAATTTACTGGAAGTCTAAAGTGACAAACAAGACCCACCTATATACCCCTCTTTTGCATTTCGGTTTTCTATCATTCTCATGAAGAAAACATCAGTTACTTTCCATTATCTCTGCGTTATTCATTATTTTTTTAATGCGAGAGTCTCAAGTTTCATGTGAGACTCATCTGTGGATGTACCAAACTTTTTTTTTTTTTTTCATACGCCAGTAACTGTTCTCTGCTGCTTAAAAGGCATCTTGGTGACAATGAGAAGGTCTTGTCAACCACCACCCGCCTACCAGCCCTTCCACTTCCTATTTAGTGATGTCACATCTTGCCGAAATGAGTCACAAAAGTTCTCCGAAACTGACTACGTATAAAAGGCTCCGTGACACCTCATTCTTCTCCCTCTCCTACTTTGAATTGAACTAATTATAATGCGATGCTCAAAATCAAGGTGGCCTCAAGGAGACAAACTGCACAGTGGTGGTTATGGCGTCTTCCTCTCTTTCAGCATGGGTGGCTCCTTTGAGTCCCATGGCTCGAGAGGAATGAGCTTCTCTGTTTCTTACGTTGATGTCCAACTGATGCCAACACCAAAGGTACATCGATTGTCCAAATTCATTAGCCCTTTTTTAATCTTTTTTATATCCTTTTTGAGAGACTCATTTACACTTTGAGAGTATCATTCATGTTGGTGCATGTCTGCGTGAGTGGGAGTAAGCGAATTGGGTTGTCTGCTGTGTGTACGGGTGCTTCTCTCTCTCTGTCTCTCTCTCTCTCTCTCTCTCTCTCTCTGCTATCTCTTCCTTATGATGTCCTTGACAGAGTTGCCGTTGATCTCCGGTGTCAGATCCAGACGTTTCACCCAAGGGTTCTTATTGTGTTTATTCTGTGTATTTTATTGATGTTCCACTTTGTTATCAACATTTAATCTTTGTTTTCCCACTGTTTGCCACCCATTGCACACTGACTGTCCTGGAAGGGGGATCCCTCTTTCTCTCTCTCTCTCTCTCTCTCTCTCTATTTGTTTTTTTCCTAATGAGGTTTTTGTGGGAGTTTTTCCTTGTTCTCATTGAGGGTCTGACGTTGTGGGGGTGTCATTTTCATTTATTGTCTCATAATGTGGGTGTTATGAAGCCCTTTGAGACTGCAACTGTGATTAAAGGCTATATAAATAAACTTGATTTGACTTGACTTGAATATGGATACAGAACATTCTCTAACCAAGCTACTTTTATTACTCGAGTCCAGGCCATCGTCCATGTTCACGGTTTTGTTTTTTGTGTGCCTAAGTATGACTTGAAATGAAAGTTCATACATTAAGACATGAAGATGAACTGGCCTAGCCTTGGTATTGGGCTTGGACCAGCAATCATCTTAATAAAATAATAAAATAAATAAAAAAATAAATTAAAAAAAACTTTAGACTTTCTCTTTTAAATAATAGTCCTATTGCTCATGTGCAGACTTGTAAACTGTCATCGTTTGAAATTGAGCAGGTTTTTTCTTTTTGGAAGCACAGAAAATTAAACCTCCCAACACTCTTTGTGCACTTCCCACATACAGTATAATTAAACATCTAGAGATTTTATTAGTGGTTTCCGATGGGAATGAGAACTGTAACACTGGTAATATTTCATCACAGCATCAACAAATTTGCCCACACAGAAACACAAATAGACACTCTGAGCATCATCATCGAATGTGGGAAACTTCCTTTCCTCCTCTCCTCTCAGTTTCAAATTGGCAGGACAACAATGTATTTAGAAAAAAAACAAAAAAGCTATTTCATGGCATGCTGAATGAGGACTTTTGTTTACACTCTCCCATGTAAATGTTTGTGCTTTACTCTGCTGGTTTTCCCAATAGAGAATGTACTTTATTAATCATATTTAGGGCAGGTATAACACACAGCTGCAACCATGCTGTATGCCATGCATTAATGTTGAGTGCATATTTATATGTGTAGTCTACTGTGTATCATATGTTTTGCACTGTCCCTTAAACTGTATGTATGTAGGATCCTTCTACCATGTGTCAGTGTGTACTGTGTTACTATATAAGTTGGCAATATGTCCACCACTGCTGCCAAGACAAATTCCTGAGCTTTTATTGTTCTTAACGAATCAAGTGATTCTGATACAGCACACCAGTGGCTTTTTTCCCTGTGCTTGAGCTAAAAGTGAGAAACAATGACTGCAGCTAGTAGCACAGAGTGTATTAATACTAAATGCCCTGCAACTTTGCATAAAACTCTTGAGAGAGGATGGCTTCAATCTCATGCCTCTGGGCTGCAGCATTGTGGATGGATGGTTCTTGTTTCTGGGCTACGCAGAGGGAGTGAAGCTATTAGAGTTCAGATGGGCTCAGATGGTTATTAATGGAAACAACCAGGAACAGATCAGCCTTGGTGGATGAGTCACACAGACAGCGGCCCATCCCCAGAGGCCTCTGCTGGGCAGCGCTTTATTACCCAAGCCTTCCAGTGGTTGGGTGGGATCTAAAGAGCCACCACAAACTGTGCTTTTTGTAGGCTTTGCTGCGTCTCGTATCTCTGAACCTGCTTCTCAACTACTTGTTGGTGTTCAACTTGCCAACAGCTTGTTTGCACAAGAGGCGTTGTTATAAATAAACATGTTATGTCTAGTGGAGGTGGCTAGTAGAGATAGAAAGAAGAAGGAGATGGAGTGGGAAAGGGAACAAGAGTAAAATGGAGGGTCATCCATTTATGTGGTTGTCCAGGCAAATGCAAAAGAGGAGGAAGTATAAAACTTTGGCTAAATGTCTTATGATTCATTTTAGGGAAACTCTTTTCTCAGATCTTGTAGAAAGTTATTCATATTTATTAATTTTCTTTTAATGAATCAATTAATTCAGATGAGTGTTTCACTCTGGGAAAAACAGTGCTGTGTTCAAGGACAAAAAGATCTGTCAAATTTAAGTCTCTGGAGGAAACCACTACCAATACTTCAGAGAGATTGTTACCAGGCTCAGGCAATTTCAAGGGTAAAGCAGGGTGAAACTGGAACAAATGTAGTCGGAACAGAATCAGATGAAAGTAAAAGCAAGGACCCACTGATTTGTTTTGAAGGGGAACCACAACTCCAAAAATAGGTATATGTATAATCTGTGAAGTGACTCAGACAGGTATTTATAGTTTTTTGTGGTGGTATATAGATGAGTTATTCTGCGTGTAGAATATTAACCTCAATATATCAGTCACAAATTAGTTTTTATAGCATAGTGTAATTGCTGCAGAAAACAAGACCCCCATGTGTTGCTTAATGTAGTTATTCTGTGTGCCTGGGTATGATTTACCACAAAATGTGCAGGATTGACTTACAGCACAAAGGAGGAGGAGGGCTGCTCATAGGCGAGGTGAACAAATACATACAGTAGACAAGTCCAGATGCTGTACAGTCCCACAGCACCTAGCTAGGTGTGCAGCATCAACTGTTGCTGTAGTTGAAGTTAGTACAGTCCTGGAATAATCAGGATAACCACATTATTCACCCAATGTACACAAGGGTGTCAGCTATTCTTCCTGGGGTCCCACTAAAACACGCTATACATCCAAAATAAATGCACAAATTTTGTGCATTTGTCTTATGTGTAGTAGAGATATTTATTAATCTCTGAGAAAAATAGTCTGGTGTTTTGTTAATGAAAATATTTCTACTAAATAAAAGCAGCCATAAATCAATTTTGTTTTCAACAGTCAACCATGAAAGTTGAATATGCATTGTTTCAACTCTTGTCCTAACTGAACAGTTAAGTAGAAGCCTGGCAGCCTTATTTTGAACACATTCAATTTTTTGCAGGTCTTTTTTTTGCGGCTGATGACCAGATAATAGTTCAAATGTAACGCCAAAGCATTAACAACTTATGTCATAATGTTTGATGAAATATAAGTGTTGCATTTCCTGCTCATGGCTATACCTTTACCTATCTTTGCCACTAAATTGTCTATATGTTCAGACCAAGACAATGAATGTGAGATATGATGAATATGATGTGAGAGAACTGACTAATCAACTGTTGACTGTTGTCTCCTGATGAACACATCTTGTGCTGTTGGAAAAATACATTATGACAGTTTCACACTCTTCTGTATGTAGATTTGTCTTCTCGCTGCAGCAGGGGGGAAAGAGGCGTGTCATCTTTGCGACAGAGAACAGGACCATTAAAGGACTCAAGGGGTCACCAAATTCATCAAACTTCATTTCCACTGGTAGCAGCTTTAACGTAAAAATGAAAAAAGACAACACCTGTCTTAGAGCAAAACTTTAAGAGTGCTGTCACAGATTTATATATTTTTCATAGTCCACAGAACGACGGTTACATACGAAGGTTAGTGAAGCAGGCATGTTACCTGTAACCCTGTCTGTTCAAATCCTCAGACTGGCTGAGAAATTCAGAGGTGTCCTTGAGTGAGGCTTCGCTCCAACCGCCAACAGGAGAAGACAAGGATGCACTTCAGAATACACACACCAGTCACTCACTTGCACACACACACACACACACACCGTCACACAGGCATGCAGTTCGCAGGTGTGTAGCTGAATGAATGTGAAGCAGGAAATTGCCGAAAAAGAGCATATAATTCCATAATTCAATTTTTCCAAAAACAGTTCAAGAATACTGAGGTGCATTTTACACTTCTGCGTACCATCAGCAGCTAACAACACTATTTCCTAAACCTTGTCACTGGCCTGCTGTTTCTTCTAGGGATCCTGAGAGGAAAAGCTTCTGCAGGACAACTCTACCGGTTTATTCAGCCTCACTGAACTGCATTTGACTCCTGGTTTGGCGGGTCTGGTCTGGCGAGGTGTGAGGAGGTGCTACCCGTTCCTTGCCTCTCGGCTGAGCCTGGCACCGCGCTGACACATCAGTTGGACCAATTAGCTTTTCCTGTCACTTTGCTGTCACTCCCTGGCTCTGCTTACTGTAACACAGGAGTTGGATGGTGGCTTGTAGTGTGCACATCACAGTCAGACACCAGAATAGACGGTGTGGGACGGTCTGTTGGCCGCTGAGGCAGGATCCAAACACACAACACGTTGTATCACCAGGTATCAGTGGTGTCGGTGGAATTAGTGTTGCATTCTATGGAGTAGCAGATTATATCTAGTGGAATTACAGTAAACTGACTACAAAAACTGACTAACTGTAATCTACAGTTACTGACAAAAACACTGTAATGATTACAGATACTAAATAGACTACTATAGAAGCAGGTGTTTATGTTGATATACAGACTAACTAATTTTGGACATCTGAAAAATAGTGGTTGATAATGGCTTGATAATAATTAACACTTAACATTCCAATTACATTAGAATTGATCATTTAACTGCATTTCCTATGGATTTTGGAGGCAAAGTAGTCCAAACATAACTGAAAGATATAAGATTGCAGTACTGTGTTTACCTTACTTACAGTTTTAATCAGATAGTCAGTAATCTGTGATGGATTGAATTTTGAAAGACACTTGAGCGCACACCAAGACACTTGAGCGCACAGTCTTTAATCAAGTCTCTGAATTCCTTTCTGAGAACAACTTGCATAATCCTAACCAGTCTGGCTTCAAACGCGGACGCTCTACCGAGACTGCGCTCTTGTCTGTAGTGGAAACACTGCGATCAGCTAGAGCTGCGAGTCAGTCCTCTGTTCTAATGTTGCTTGACCTATCGGCTGCCTTTGACACGGTTAACCACCAAATCCTCCTCTCCACACTTGCTGAGCTTGGCTTCTCAGGATCTGCTCTCTGCTGGTTTGAGTCCTACCTCTCAGGGAGATCCTTTAGAGTCTTTTGGAGAGGGGAAGTGTCTAAATCCCACTGCTTGTCCACAGGGGTACCTCAAGGGTCAGTGCTTGGACCCCTTCTCTTTTCAATATACACCACCTCACTTGGTGCAGTCATCCACTCACATGGCTTCTCATACCATTCATATGCTGACGATACCCAGCTCCTCTTATCGTTCCCGCCAGACGACCCCACAGTCTCGGCACGGATATCGGCATGCCTCGCCGATATCTCGGCTTGGATGAAGGAACGCCACCTTCAGCTTAACTTGTCAAAGACTGAGCTCCTTGTCATCCCAGCCAGTCCCTCTGTACAACAACAGATCAGTATCCAGCTCGAATCAGCTCAGCTCATGCCCACAAAATCTGCCAGAAACTTGGGCGTCATGATTGATGACTAACCTTTAAGGAACATGTGGCCTCTGTTGCTTGGTCATGCCGATTTGACCTGTACAACATCAGGAAGATTAGACCCTACCTGTCTGAGCATGCAGCACAACTCCTAGTACAGGCGCTTGTAATATCACACCTTGACTACTGCAACTCCTTACTGGCAGGGCTCCCGGCATGTACGCTCAAACCTCTGCAGATGATCCAGAATGTGGCGGCGCGTCTGGTCTTCAACCAGCCCAAAAGAGCACATGTCACTCCGCTGTTCATTTCCCTCCACTGGCTCCCAGTTGCTGTTCGCATCAAGTTTAAGTCCTTGATGCTCGCCTACAAAGCAGCAACCAAAACGGCTCCGACCTACCTGAACTCCCTCATTCAGGTCTATGCTGCCTCCCGCCCACTTCGCTCTGCCAAGGAGCGGCGCCTGGTGCTGCCACCACAGCAAGGCCCTAAGTCACTAGCCAGACTCTTCTTCTGTGGTTCCTCAGTAGTGGAACGAGTTACCAAACTCCATTCGATCCGCAGAGTCCCTCTCAATCTTTAAGAAAAGGCTAAAGACCCAGCTCTTTAGTGAACACCTTCTCACCTGATGGATTGTGTAATCCAAAAAAAAAAAAAAAAAAAAAAAAAAACTTTATCTGTCTCTATGCACTCTATGCACTCTATGCATTGTCTTGTAGCACCTATGTCCTGTTGGACCAGAACTTAGCTTTATGGCACTTACTCTCGTTGTTCTCTCCTGAAGTCCTAAGTCTCCTGAACTCTTACGTCGCTTTGGATAAAAGCGTCTGCCAAATGGGAAATAAAAAAAATTGTAAATTGAAAGAAAAGTCACACATGGACACTCAATCCATGTCCTCAATTCATGCATGAGGGTGCTGTTCAGTGTGGCATTATGTATCCCGTATACATAATGCCACACTGAACAACACCTTCATGTACCAAACCTCTACTATCTCAAAACAGTGGCATATATGGACAAACAAGGCAATAGTAATAGGTTTAGTTAAAAAAAAAAATACGGTTCCCCTGTCATCAGGTAAATCTCTGTTTCTATAAACATGTCTAGGCAGAATTGCATCCTGCATCGCCACATTTCAAACTACTTTTCACCATAACACCATTAACATTCTGATGTGCCCTCAGTTCTCCTATGTATGTGAATGGTTATGAATGTTGTTTTGTTGGAGGTTTGTTGCATGGGGACTGCGGCGTGTTTGCCACAGACGCGAGGGGAACAGACAAGAGAAAACGAATAACAACAATGCATTAATAAAACATGAGGCTGAACTAACGTGGGACCAGAGGTTTGAAGCGTGATGATACTCAGTAGCAACAAGGGCTTCGGTCTAATTGGGGTTGGGGTGATTTGGCAACATTTGGGGTGGGGGCAAGGTGAAAGCTACTGCACCATGTGTATTATTAAAGTAAAAAAACACAACCTGGGGGCACAGAGGGCCTCTTTCCTACAAGTTATCGCACCAAACTTCAGTACGCACACACATATATACTCACATATGCATGTATGCGTGTGCACACCAGGTGGTACGCACACACATACAGACAGAACACAACTTTGACTGTCTTGATGTCACAAAGTTAATATTAAAATTTCAGTTGTTTGCCTTGTAGCCTCACTGCAGGATACTGGGGATATAGCACATCCTCAAGGTCCAATTTGAATTACAAATCTGCCTGGAAGCCTTTTTGTATTATCCAACGATCTTAAAATATTTAACAGCAATGGATGCTTCTTCAGCATATTACTATGGTCTGACATTAATTTTATAATAGCAGTGTTGCTTGTGGTCAAAGCAGAAATGATAACCTAGATCTACATACCGATAGTGAACACCCCCATCCCCATCTGGCAAGAGTAGGTGCTATGGTAAAATCACTAAACATTACACTTATATTCAACAGGTCACAACTTGTTGCAGCAACACTTGTGCCCCATCTTTACTGTTAAAAATATGATTACATCATATTTCTCTGCAAATGTTTTATACGAAAAGTAAATGATGCTTTTATAATGCGATATGGCTGCACATCATCATCATCTTTGATATCAGATGGCACATATCAACTCAAAACCTTCTGGAAAAAGAAACCTAATTCCTTTTTTTTTTTTTAAATAGACAGCTGATACAAGGATATTGCAACTGGTCGGTGTGCAGTGGCCCACCTAGCGTCAGCCATCCTCCACCATGGCAACAAATCCATGGTTTGAGATCTTACAAATCCATGTGAAACCAATGAACACAGTGGAAGACGAGTTAAAATCCGGTAGTGGAGATCCACGGGGACAATCTCACATGGGGAAATCAAAAACCATGGAAACACATCCACATGGGGCAATCGAACGGCATGGAAACAAATCCATATGACGCCACAGAGATTCCAGCCGGGCTTAGAAGTTTGTAAGCAGGCAAGGTGAGATTCCTCCTGGGAACCGCCTGCTTAGTGGCAAACTGGAGAAAAATACAATACATTTTATCACCGGTCACACACCATTCTCTGGCTCGTTCTAAGGTATTTAAAAGATGCTAAATGCCCTGACACCACACTTAGCCAAGCCTACCAGTGGGAAACAAAACCAGATAGTTTCAATATCAATCCAAGGATAAACTGAGAGACTACGTGATCCTTTTCTAATGTGTGGTCACTGTTGATCATTGTGCTTGCCCAAATACCAGATTTCCCTACAGAGAGTGAGGTAGCAAGGATAAAGGAGCAATTGGAAGTCACAAGCACAGAGATAAACAAACAACTGCTGCAGGACAACCAGGAAATGTGTGTGTGTGTGTGTGTTTGTGTGCTCTTATATGTCTATGTGTGTTTGTATATTTTGTTAATTATAACAAATAATAATCCATAGATGCTACCTCTATGTGTACATCAAGAAAATATTGCAATATTACACACCAGAGTAAAGAATATGAGTGAAGGCTTCTTTATCCACATCCCATGCCATTGTTTTTGTCTCTTTTTTGTGTAGGCTTTGTTAATTTGCAGTAAAAATATTTCCAAACGCCTTAAGACTTGTGTGGTTGGGATGTCTTAACGCTGTATGTTAATCCAATTCTGCTTGTTAATTTATGGACGTGTGGACTCCCACTCCCGCTCTGAGAATATTCTAGGCCGGCCATGCTGATCGGTGACTGATGCAGCAGTGTGTTGGTGTCGCAGCAGACTGGAATGATGTGATATGTGATATGTCATGGCCTCTGTTTCAGCTCGCTGCCAACACTGTGAGTGGGCTAAAACTGAAAATAGACAGGCGTTTATATGGGGAGATCAGATTGCTGATAATAGCATCACTCTGCAGTATATGAAGCCATTTCATGATGAGATCCAACACTTAGGATATCTCTCATATTTCTCCTAATCCAAACTAACAACACTGACATGTATAAAGCAGATTTCCTGGTGTGTGACGAAGCTGCGGAGGAAAACTCTGACCACATTGTGTTGCGTTTGTCTTGAGATGCAGAACAGAGAGTTCATGTGTCATGGAAAGTGACTCTGATTTTCACAGTGGGGGCCAAGCTGTAACAATAAAAGAGCATCCCTGACACATTTATTCTGCAGCCCACCTAGCATGTACTCATACATTGTTCCTGTTACATTTAAAAAATGCTAATATAAAATGTGTCACTGATCATAGACATTTGCAAGGATACATCTAGGCATTAGAGTTAGCCAAGTATGAGCAAGATTTTTAGAAACAAAAAATAAAAGTTAGTTATAGCATAATTAACAAATATTTTAAATCCCAGTTATAGTCCTATTTTGTACATATAGATATATGTGGAAATTCAGTATATTTATATAGTTCTCTGGACAAACTTTATCATTTGTTAACAGTTTATCATTATGACGCACGCTGGAGCAGTTGATATTCATCAATGCACATCCAAACCAAACTATTAGATGTAGGATGTTTTTTATTCAGTCCTACGTGTGGCGCCTTTGGCTGAGCGAGTCCCATTGAACCACTGAAAAGAATAGCAATTCAATTAGCACAAAACAGCTCCGGTTGTTAGGCAACACCAAGGACATGCCATTCTTTTGCACTGCAGCATTCAACCGTTCCATAAAATAAAATGCTTTTTAAAGTGAAAATCACAGCCAAGGATGATTACAAACCTTTCAAAATGCTTGGATGAGTTGCGATCCTCACCCACGTCCCGCATTGTTTGGTTCAGTCAATTGATGTTGTAAGATGTGACTTTTGGTTTAATAGCATCACCTTCATGCCAATGAATACTGAGGTTTAGTTCGTATAAGCATAAAAGATGTGAAGGCAGAAGATGATTCATATTCTATCACAGTGTCTGCATAAGTAAGTAGTAAGTAGAACAGAGAAAATTCAGGGGTTTGCCTAAGGTGGACAGGCTCTTGGTAAGGTCAAAAGGCAAGGTTTTTCTATTAATCACTAGAGGCATTTCGCTGAAGCTGCCAGCTTACTCCATTTTTTAATGTGGATGTTGCAAATCGTAAACACTATCAAGATTTATGCTAATCTGTAACAGTGGGCCTGGTACAGAGTCAGTTTTTGTGCTTTTTCTGGTAACACAAATCCTCCTTAACTTACTTTTTTCTTTTGCATGAAAAATCTATCATGATTATTGGATGCTAAGCACGCTTGCAACTCTTTTTTTTCTGTTGTTGTTGAAAGGGCATAGAGCTTTAGCTTTAATTTCCTGCCACTGCTAAACCAGTGATCTGCATGTTGATGCATGTGCGTTTCTCCTGCCGGGGCAGCGCCAAGGAATCATAATTGCCTAACAGTGTTAAGGAATGTTAAGGGCAGAAAGACATCTGTCTGATTAATTATGTTAGCATTAGCCACTCACCAGTTTTAACTACTTATGGTTGGTCTTAATTCTGTAGAATAGGAATCATTACAGGAACACATTTGAGGTTTTCTGTTCCTCACACTTCACACCCATCTATCTTTGACATACTGCAAAAGTGCAACGTTCACTCCTTGCTTTATATGTGAGCTCCTTGAGAAGTGACTGTTGCCCTTGTCTTTTCTCAAAACAACCTTCAAAGATCTAATGTTTAAATTTGCATGCCAATAAGGGCTCACAAATCAAAAACTAAAAGTCTACATACCAGCGATCGGTAGTGTGAATATCAAAGTAGAGTCACCAGACTGGCAAATACACAAGGAGATGGGACTGTAACTTTATAATACTTATCCTGAAACCACCTGCATGGCCTATCTGAATCTATAAACTCAATTGTATTATCTTAAAGTGTGAATGAGTTATGAGTATTTAGATGGACTTGAAGCACAGGTGCCTCTGGCTATTATTGTCTACCTGACATTTTGTTAAAAGAGAAAGAGCAAGCAGGTGGGGAAGGCCTGGTATAAGTTCCCTCTGGTCTGAAAACGTCCCATGATGGGATCATCATACAGATATAGAATTGAAACTGCTGTTGGCCAACACTGGGCTAAGATATCATTCAGGGATACCAAAGTTTTCCTGAACACTTTGTACCCTTGTAACCAGGCTTACTGGGGGCTTTTTATACCTTGAATTACCGACTACGCCACCTAGGGAATTGCACCCCAGGAAATAATGTTCTATGCAATACTCCTTTTCTATGAAATGCACACAGGTAAATTTGTAATGAAACAGAGACGTGGTTTCAAGCTCACAAAAAAAGTTTATTTATTAAATGTTAGCCTGTGAATGAGGGACGCCGGAAGCTGCTATGGAAAAATAGTTTAACAACTTTATTTGTAACTACAATATAAAATTATCATGTCTTTTATTAAAATTGTTATATTAAAATGGGTAAAGTACAAAAATAGAGAATTTCTTATATAAATCAGGATTTGCGCACCCAAGGGGAGTGGAGAATTGAGGGAGGAGGCCGATGACAGGGGAAGACTTGTTAACAGGACAAGGCCAACGACGCACCACACCACACCACACGTGTTTGTCCAGGTCACACACTGCAAAAGGTGTTTAGTGCAAATTTAACTCTATAGTATGCAAGTGATTCAGGGAAGGGCCCCGCCTATGCTGCCAGTCCCCGTCAACACAGCCACACTCTCCTCAGGGTCCACAAAGGGCAGTTACCTACAGCTGGTTTGTCATCTAAACAAAATGAAAAACAAATATACAAAATAATTCAAAAGGTATTCCCAGACCAGACAGGAGGTAGCTCCACACTACCACCAGACAAGTGGTAATGCCGGACCACGTCAGGCGCTTAAGGCAAAAGGAAAAACTAAACCATAAATATAACTAAGGCAAAACAGCAGGGGCGGTAACCTCTGGGCACATCAAACACCACCTTGTACCAAAAGTCACAGGAATTCCTATACTCCTCTGGGGTGCAATGCCAGGACTTGGCTTTGCTGGATCATCCCTATTTGAGGATAAGTACTAGTCAGCCAGCATTAAACCATTAAAACAAAGAAGAAAAATAAGAACACAGGTTACCTTGGTTCCCATTCAGTCCCAATCTAATAATGCACTGCTGCACTTCTTTTAAAATGTTGTATTTTCATTCTATGTACTCTATTTTTTAACTTTATTTTTATTATTATTATTCACTGGGTTTTATTTTCCATTTTATGTTATGCATTCCTCATTTTTATCTTATTTTTACTCTTATTATTATCAAGTGGGTTTTATTCTCCATCTTATTTTACATTAATTATGGCATTCTATCCCTGTTTGCTCATTCTAACCCCTGTTTGCTCATTCTATGTCTATTTTCATGTGAAGATGCATTCTATGTATTCTATTCTCATCTTTATCTTATTTTCACTATTATTATCAAGTTTTATGTGAAGCACTTGGTGCATGTAATTTCTTTGTTGTAAAGCACTTTGAGCTGCATTTCTTGTATGAAAGGTGCTATACAAATAAAGTTTATTATTATCGTTATTATTATTATTATTATTATTAATGGGAAGCCATAAGGATCCAGGCTGCCCAAGCCTAGAATAAAGGGAACTACTTGATGAAATAGTTATAAACTATCAACACCACTCTTCTAGCATGTAGGCTTACCTTAGGCAACAAGCACAGGGGAATACAGCATGAGAGCACAACCACAAACCCGCTCGCTCCACACTGATTGTGTATGTGACAAATAAAATTTGAACTTGAACTTGAACTTGAACTTGAACTTGCTACCCATTGGCTGATAATTAGCCCATTGACTTCCCTGATTATCCTATGTGAGGGGGCATGTCACACAAACAAGGCAGGGATCTCCCTGTGCTCTCTACCTGTCACACCCTATATGCCTTGAATCATGGATAGAGAATGAAGTGTACAGTATAGACGATGATCAATTCCATCTCAAAATACCAGAAAAGGCAGCAATATGGAAAGCAGGCATGTAGAATCATGAAAGTTCAAAAAAAGACAGCAGCACAAGTTGTTGTTTTGGAAAGAACTGTCAGAGATCAAACCCATCAATACATAATAAACCAAGTAAAGCACAAGCAAGAGTTTAGACAAGATTTTTATGATAAAGTTTGAGCATTTGAAGCCAGGCAGGCTGCATTGATTGACCACAATGGGAGTAAAATATTTTTCTTTTCACTTTTCACCCTGGATGAGTCACAGCAAGGAGCTCATGTGATTCAGGAGAAGAAAGGCTTGTGTTAAAAACAAAAAAACAAAAAAAACAAACACTTGGCTTGCTCAACTTAATCTTGTATTGATGTTCTTTACTTTGGAGGTGGACTTCTACTGTTTGGAGAGCTGATGGGGACCTACGATCCTGTCTGAATTATTGATAGCAGCACAGTGGGTTTCTTGTGTTTGTTAGGAACCTAAAAGGCCACTGAGGCGTGGTTCTTGTGCATGATGAGAATAGGAAAAGTGTGGCCTTGAACCTGGAGAGAGCGAGCTATTTTGATAAAGTCTATGGAATACGTCACAGCAGTTGTCCATCAAAGTTTGTATAAAAAAACAAAGAGGGTCCGAGGCGCTCTGGTGTGATAGCAAAAGGTAAAAGCCTTTACTTTATATGGGAAGTCTGAGGAGTTAAAACTGACTGACAAATGCTGGCAAAGGCTAAATCGAGCTATATAATAGAGTTATATATCAATATGTGATATTCAATGCATTCCAGTAGTTATTTTGTAATGAGATGTTGTAATTTACCTTTTTGTTGTACCCACTTTCCCTCAATCTGCCTTGTCTACTTCTACTTCAGTTAGCAACTTCCTACATTTCCCAGAATGACTTTCAGCAGTCCTCAGAGAACTTGCCAGGACTTTTAATGATACCGATAGTGATACTAATGGCAAGAGAGTGAGAGTTTCCCGTAGAGAAACAGTGCGTCCTGTAGCTGTGTTGCATTCTGGTCTATTGAAGCTGCTGTCGGTGGAGAAATTGGTATCTCTGCCTCTTCTACGATGGATTTCTACCTGTGTGACTGTTGAACGTTAGTGCAAAATGGAAGGTCTAGAAATAAGGTCTTTCTCTTCAATTCTGAGTGACTGCCACCAAAACCTGACGTTTACTGTTGATGTTTACGATTGTTTTTCTGCCATTAAACTCCATCGTAGCTGTGTTGGAAATATCTCAACGTGACATCACACTGTCTATGTTTGTCCACTTATCCATGAGAACAAGAAAAATACACCACCAAAGAACAAAATGGACCCAGGAATGCAATGTACATCACCAATAGTTGTTTTTAACACACTGGTAAAGTGTTTTAGGGCAGATTTGTCCTTTAATGCATTCCCGTTGCACCCATTTTGAAGAGTATCTGTTCATTGCTTTCTGCCACAGACATTTCTGATCCCAAATCTTTGGTCTAGTCTATTAAAGTTTGTTTCTCTTGTCTCTCAACATAATTTATTTCCTGCCGTGCTGCCAATCTGAAGTTCATGAAGCTGCTAGTGACAGCCGAGCCTGATTTCTTGTCTCGTCAGTCTGACATTGACTTGAATTAAAGCTTTCAGTAAGTCCTCCTTCACATTTTATTCCCTTTCAAGTAACGTGTCACCGCGTCTCCACCTTTCCCATTCCGTGTGCTTTGATCTTTCCTCACCAAAGACCGGCAGGGGATGTGCTCCATTCCTGGGAATGGACTTACTGTAAGATATCCACTGACTACACACCCAAATTAAACACGATATTCAATCACATGTTATATTAAATCTCCAAACCAACTTTTAGTTTGTTTCATATCAATAAAGAAAGGCAAGCATTTAGGTTTTGTCTCTAAAAATGGTGTCCGTAGAAAAAAGATGATGTCAAGATTTTTCTAATATCTTTTGGACTGCTTTCAGATTATTGCTCTTATGCACTCATGTAATGAACTTTGCACTTTTCTATGTTATTTTAGTGGTATTTTACATTATGTACGTTGCTGAATGCTGTTTGTTTGCAGCTTCAATAGTTATGATTCATGCAGTTCTCCTCGCTAGGTGAGAAAAGACATTTTAATCTCAACTGGACGACATGTTTTAATAAAGGCTCAACAAAAAATAAAATAAAAAAGATGTGATTTGGTTAGCCCAGCCAGTTTGCTGTTTCATTAAAGCAGCAGGGTTTCCACACTTCCTCCGTCAGCCCACGCCATCCCCGCAGTGGAGCCACCAGTGATGTGCCAGTCCTCCTCTCTCTCATTAGCTCAGGCATTGCATGGATAAACATTCAGTAAGACATAGGTGACCATGCGATCACAAAGGCAGATAACACTACCAGGCATCAACGGCACAGGGAGGAAAAGGTGAGTAATGAGTAAAGATACGTTTCAAATTCTTGTCTCTCGTTCTCTCTCTCTCTCTCTCTCTCCCTCTGACTGAATGTTTTTCTTTCTCCTCTACCCTATCACTGTTTTTTTAATCTAATTTAACAGCAAAAAAGTATGGCTTACATGAAGTGTACATTGGCACAAGGTAATCATGTACAATATGAAGGTACATGTACTCACTCATACACACAGACACACACACACACACTCTCACACACAATGAGCACACATGTCGAGATGATCACAAAACTCACACGCAGGTATGACACCTGACTTTTTGACACTTGAATGTACTTGTAACGTTTAGACAAAGCTCAACAGACACTTAATGCAAAGTCTCTCTATACATACACTTAACTACACACAGACACACACAGACATACTGTACAAGGCTTTTGGGTGATTTACTTTGATGAAAAACATCTAATAAAATCAGTTCTTTACCACAACCAGTGTGCTGAATGCATGAGAGGCCAAATTGTAGTTTAGGAGGGTATGAATATATCATCCATGAATCTTACTGACATTGAATGTGTAATTTCTAACATACTATGGAACATCATTTTGATCATGTGTCACTTGTAGTCTTGTACTCTACTAAATTGTATGTGTTACAACATTGAACATTGTATTTGTTCTCTCATTTTTGTCTGACTATTTTTTTGTCCTTTGTTGCTCTGTAAGATAAACTGTGACACACATTCTGTCAAAACTGCTTTATCACAGAATTTGATTTGACTTGAATCCTCATCCTTTAGTGTGCTCCTGGTCACAGAATGACACACTTTGGATGCCTGAGGTTTATTAGTTTAGTTACAGTGCCAGCCAGTTCAACAGGTTGCTTTCCTGGTCTGAGAGCTGATTTCAACTGCAATGGTATCTTTTATGCTGTCCAAGGGTATTCTACTGGTGCATTTATCATATAAAACCATATTACAGTGGAGCCAATATTATCCTTTCCTTAGGCTTTCAAACTAGTTGGCCTACCAAGCCACCATAATGACCAAAAAACAGCAGCAATCCACAAAATTCCACTGATTGAGCTTAATGATTTGGATTCCCTTGGTGCTGTATGTAACCAAAAGCATGTATTTACCAACAGAGTTGGAATTTCAGAATACATGTGAATGCAGTTTTCGTCCAGAGCTTTAGTCCAGAATTTCAATGCATTTCAGTGTTTACAAACTACCCAGTGTTTCCCAAACTACCTCCATTTGAGTTGGATCAGGTTTCACTGTATATATTATGTATTTTTAAGTCAGTGGAGACAAATCCAGTGTGTCCAATGGGTCTGACACTAACACTGCCAGATGTAGGGGTTTGATTCTCACCTAAGACAAAAATAAAATGTATGCATGCACTGATAATGTATGGCACTTTGGAGAAAAACTGTCCACCAAATGCCATATGTCTACTCTGGTCACTGAAAGCAGAAAGCTCCAGTCTGATATGTTACTTCAATAGAAGCTCAAAGGTTGCAAGAAATCAGAGTTTTTCTCATATTTCTCTCTCTTTTAATCTTACTTTTACTTTTCATGCTGTTGAAACAGTGGTTCTTGTGAGGAACAAATCAGAAACCACATTTTTTTTAAATATATTTTTTTAAACACATGGATTTTTCCTGCCAGCAAGGCTCATCACGATCCGGCCCATTGAACAGATTCCAAGGTGAGACAGTGTGTTGGTGGAAGTGAAATCAAGGCTTCTCATCATTAATTAAAGGCGAGTCGATAAAGTAGACATGGAGGTGGTGTGTGGGGGTGTGGGGGGTTTTGCCATGACGTGTCCCTCTCTGCATGTTTGAGTCTGACCCCACAGCGGGAAACGCTGGCAGAGAAACTATGGCGTCAGGCAAGGTTGTTTCTTCCTAGAGTACAACTCCATTACCCAGAAATCATCACACCAACAGCAGGTGGGCTTTCTCTGGAGTGGGTCGCTGCAGGATGCCAGTTTAACCATGGGCATCACCCATGAGCAAGGATGTTGATTTACCTCAGATAATTATGTGGTTTTATGAACAAGAGCAACAGGTAGATTGTCAGCCTTTGTACTGCAAATGGAAAATCAAGAAATCTATACTTAGTGTCTCTCTTGATTCTATTTCAATTTCCAATCGTTGCTTTTAAAAATAGTTTGGAACATACAGATCTCTGCTATTGGTAACTAAAGAGCATTTATATCTGTGATGTGGTTTGACAGAACCATTAACTTTTCCCAAACCCTTACCTCCAACAAGTGTTATTGTGACAAGTGACCACGATCTGCCGGCACACGCAAGCAGATTATAGTGGAAAAATGTTGTTCCGTCAATCGGCCACCTCAAACAGCGTGAGACACAAAGCTCTCCCCACCTGGGAGCAATAGAGAAATGTGACTGCTGTGAGAATCAACATGAGTGATGAGATGAAAAACACTTGGGCGTAGTGATCGGAAGGAGAAAGGAAGAAAAAAAATAATCCATGCGCAGCCTCATATGGCTGTTGTCGGGTGAAAACCTCCTATCTTCAAAATGTCAACTTTTCAGGAACTAAGAAAAGCAGCCTTGTTTTTAGCTTGACAACCATGCATTTTTCAGTTTATCCAATTGGGTTTTGGAAGGATTTCATAAACCCAAAGACTACAGAAGACTATGTAATCCTTCAGTTAAGGTTAAAACATGACAATCACCAAATCTGGAGTTAAGAGGTTTTCACCCAACAACGACAAATGTCCCCCTCATTTTGTAACTGCAGCGGGAATCATTAACCTGGTCTAATACAAACTAATAAAGTGGGTGAGCCATTGTCCTGTATTGATTTTTTTTTTTCTCATTTGATGATTGCAACGCCGGCCCCACAGAGGTAGACAGATCCATATGTTGGTTCATATGTCTGTCACAGCCTTAACAGCTTTCTCTGGTTTCTCACGGTGAGTTATTGAATGTGATGTGCGAAGGCTTTTATTAAGGCACCTGTGTGTTTGGGGAGATCCCGTCTCAATTGACCTGCGGTAAGTTGAAGTTATTAAAACGGTCGGTCCTCTCTTTTCTCACCGAGCTCGTTCCTTTTCGTTCCCCTCCCACCCTCTGAGCAGCACACCCACTTGATCACTTTCTTTCTGGCTTGACAGCTCCCTCCCACTCGCTCTCGTTCTTCATTATTACTCTTCCCTTCTCTAAGTCTCTCTCTCACCCTCTCTCTCTCTCTCTCTCTGCCCCCCTCGTCCCCTCACACACACACACACCCTCCCTTGGGTTTTCTCCAACTCTCTATAACCCGCCATCAACTCTTTCTCTATCCACTGTCCTGTCAATTTACCTGTTCTTTGTTGCTTGAACTTGTCACTTCCTTGTAACTAGGGATAGTTTCTCTGGGTCTTTTGATGGCAGAAGTGAACACTTGTCATATTACTTCTCTGACAGAGTGGCTCTCTCCGGCTCAGAAGTGTCTATATGTTTGCTTGTCTTTGTGCCGCTCCCCATGGTGTCCGCAGCCTACACCTGCAGCGCATGCACAAACAGCAACAGCTTGCTTCTGGAGGGCTTCTGCACAATATCTGAGTGTAGTAATTCCTTTAGGATAATCATTATCTTTGAGCTGCATCATCAGCACATCATGACTGGATCGAGGGAGCAAAGATTTTCTATGCTTCGGATTCACCACAAAGAATTAAATCTGTGAGGCTTAGCAAGTCGTTTGCAAAGACGTGACTCGAGCATGTTGGACTAGCTTTGTCAAAAACAAAGATGACAACAACTTTGATGAGGTTTCAGCCTTTCAGCGAAAGTTTATGAAAAAACTGCAAGGGGGTCCATTGAAAGAGAATAATAATGCAGTCAATCAAGTGCCATACAGGTTGCAAAGCTCCAAACCTAATTGGCACATTAAGTGGCTGGAGAGCTGAACAATGGATCCAATTATTGCGGGAAGGAATCACATTGCCAAAACCAAACCATGTGTAAGCGGATATGTAATGAGAAACAGGGTGTAGTACCTTTTTAGAGATTGGGAAGAATAAG
This sequence comes from Centroberyx affinis, assembly GCF_046629955.1. Classification (NCBI taxonomy): domain Eukaryota; kingdom Metazoa; phylum Chordata; class Actinopteri; order Beryciformes; family Berycidae; genus Centroberyx; species Centroberyx affinis. The sequence continues at coordinate 300,756 of NW_027282520.1, read as the reverse complement.
ATTACCCTCACTGAGTTTATTGTTCTGCTTAAGAGTGAGCTCTAGTGGCAACATGCTGAACAACAAAATGGCAACACTGATGTACCATGTTGTACATTCCCATCTATGGACAGTAAAGTGGTCTTCTTGCATTAGACTTAGAAGCAAGGATTGTTTGATTTGCTTTTACATATTAAGTCATCACAAGATATTCCTCCAAATTTCTTTTTTTGAAAAGAATACAGCAAGTTTTGGCCCATTAAGTGATGAGAGCATAGCCACCAAAATTATTAATGTGTCCCCATAGTTAGCCTTTTCATTATCATACACTGTGTTGAATTATCATATGTGACTAGCATCGTCCAAAGTAAGATTAAACTTTTACTAATATGAAGATTTTAGTGGTTTTTATATTCAACTTGGGCCAAAGTTGGTATATTGCTTTGACAAAAAGTTTAAAGTTCATACACAACATAGCATAAATTCAGAGTGTTGGGATTGTTTTTGGTGTCAAAAACTAGTGTAATTACTCACATAAAAGCCAGCTCACCGGCTCTTTCTCAACACCAAAACAAACATTTCATTCTTTAACTGGGGAAAACGTAAAAAACATCCAGCAACCACAAGACACTGATTTGAAATGACTTGAGGAGGGATTCTGGTAAAGGAAATGGTGCTTTAATGTGCTCTCACAAAGTACTCAGGAGATCGCAATCTTCCAAAACAAAACAATAATCTACAGTGTGGTAGCCTGGAGATTGCACTAATGAGGAGAGATAGGGAGATAAATTGTTGTCTTGTATTACAGTCAGAGCTGAAAGCCCTTTAACTGCTTTCAATTAGAAAAGATTGTGCATTCAATAACTAAGAGTGACATAAGTTATGATTCAGTGTGAATTTAGTGTTATTGCTTCTTAGTTTTAATAGAGACATAGCTTCAGGTGTATCTCTGAGTGTGTGTGGCATGGGTTTTGATGGGTATCAACAAAACCAAAATTGAATTCATAATGAGTGTGTTTGCTTAGCCTTGACTGCGGCCTGTTTACGTATTTCAAAATGTAGCTCAGCCTTGCTAGAGCAGATTACCATAGATGCTACATCCAGGGGCTTGGAAAAAACACTAATGATTTAGCTTCAAAACTATGAGGTTCTAGGTCTGATTAATTTTGGAAATGTTTGCAGTCGATAGCTATGGGTTATAGGGTGCTTATTTGAAGTCCACCACACAAGACATTGACTTTGGCTCTCTTTGAGAATAGAGCCTTCCCTTCCCCTCTGGTAATCCTGATAGAAAGCAATTCAGCAATAGATCTCTAACCTATTTGATGCTGTGAGCACCTTGATTAGAAAGCTAAGTTATTCTATCACACCACCACTTGTTCAGCTTCAATTGACGGTCCTTCTCTCGTCCTCATACAAATCAGTCTTGATACACAGCTCTCTCTCTCTTTGCTGCCACCGCCACGCACCTCCCTGTTTATTATTCATGTTTATCATCACACCATGTCTGCTGTTTGCTACCAGTTTCATGGATGGACTGGCAGCAATTTAGAGTTGCCACATGAAACCCAGCTTTACCGTCAACACTGAAATGGATCCCACTTAGTTTAACACGGCCAACCACATTGATGCATGCAAACAGGCGCACACAAACACACACCATTCCAACCGCCGTTGCAGCACACCCACACACCAAACATTCACACACACACACACACACACAGATACAAACACGAACACACACACACGAAAACCTTGTCAGGGGGATCAATTCTGGGAATGGTTCTTCCTGCCTGTCTTCAGATCACCGTTTAAGTTCGTAACACCGGGGGCTTTGGCTTCTCAGACCCAGCTATCACTCCCCACACTGAGGGGAAAGAGACATGATGAGAATAATACTCAAATCTCCTGGGATGGTGGATAATTACCTCGGAACGACCATCTTGTTTATTAAAAACGGACTGTGGATCTCATCCTCTTCACTGAGCTCTGGTATTAAACGTGGAGAAATGTTAAAAACATTCTCACAGGTGTGCACAGTTATCCCCCAGCCTGTAGATTCAATATCCCAGACTCCATATGTGAGCCAAATGTAAACACCTATTTTGTATTTTTATAGCCTGTCATGATGTTTTCTTTGTCAGCTTTTTTAGATTTTCTTCATTGTCAACAGACTGTAAGGATTAAGAAGATTGTAATAGCTTAGCTGTCATTTCACAAGTACTCAATAGCTGGTGTGAATCTGTCGTCCTTTTTATTATCTTGTCTGTGGGGTGCAACAGTTTTGAGACAGTCAAGGTCTAAGCCAGAATCCAAACATGAGAAAAAACCACCAAGAAATGAAATGGATGTCTGGAGACACATTTCATTCTCAGTTTGATTAGGAGAGGTCTTGATACAGTGACTAACAGGATATGACAGCTGTTATGAGATTGAAGCATTGGTATTTCTAAACACGGACAGAAAAACAGCCTATATTTTGACTAATGAAGACATTTGATTGCTTTTTATCCATCTTCAAGTCAAACTTTTTTCATGGAGCAATGTGCTAAGTTTATGTGGCCAAAAAAAAAGTGCCGGGCTGGAGCTTTGGCAGGATGTGTTTGCTCACACTTGTTGAAATTGTGACATTTCAAGATGTGATGGCTTAATCAGAATTGGCAGCAAGCAACACTTTCATTTCCATTGAAGTGAACTGAGATAGCATCATGATTTCAAACTACCCTTCCAAAGTAAAAGCTTGTAGCCTCAGTGAGGACCGACCTCTGTCGGGATTCATCAAAATAAAATGTATTCTAGCTTGACTGGCGCCACCACTATCATCATCATCATCATCATCATCATCATCATCATCATCATCTTCAGAGAAGATATGAGAGTGATAACAGCATTATGGTTTTCAAAGAATAGGGCTGTCAAAGATATGGCTATGGCTATGGCTGTAGCCCACGCTTGACCAATTGTGCCACAGCCTGTGAGCTGAAAATAACCTGACTAAATGGGTTGACCCTGTATACACTATTGTTTTATGACAATGCACTATCCGACTCACAATAGGAAGGAAAATATCCCATACACTCCACAGTCCAGCCCAGGGTCATTTCCTATAGGGAGATAAAAGCCAAACCTACTCAGGAGAAATACTTCACATAGATAGGCCTAACATAAATCCCAGAGAAAAAATGTTCAAATAGGCCATGGTCAGTCACTAAAAGGATGTTTTTACAGTGAGTTGAAAAGCTAAAGCACTTCCATAAAGCACACAATACTTTTCCTGTAATGGGGCGGCATCATTAGACAACCGTAAACACGGTCTGTGTCGAATGACTTTCATCCATCTCCTATATGTGTTTTCATGATGCTTGCCTAGGTGTTTGTGTGTTCCACTAAGCTGATACACGTCTGATGACGTCATCGGGCCCAGAGCCTGAGGATTTACTTGTATTTGCCGTTTACAGCCCAGCAGCCCACCCAGAACAAGGTGAGAGCAACCGTAATTCCCATCAAGCACCGTCTCCAACCAGCCGTTCTCTCCAAGTCCTATCCATCATTCATGCTTTCTTGTTTGTCTGTTTATCAGATATTTGGGAGAGGTATATCTCCCAAAACAAATCATATGGTACAATCCTCAGTTTACAATCATTATAAATCACCATTTACGTCTATGCAGACAGAAACGGATTGTGTTTTACAACTATGGAAACCTTGTCTGAGTTTTGGCAGGTATTTCAGCCAAAAGAAAAACGTAATTCATAAGGCACTTTTAGCTTACAACTCTGAGGAAAAACTACAACATGAAGTAGTCATTACCGGAAAGGAAACTGCTCAGATTTTTCAATGTAAAAGTCTCATTTTTGTCACAGTTTTTCCAGTGAAAGTGATTGAATGGTCTCTCATTAAGAATAAGCTTATTTGCCTATATAAAAAAATAGCAGACAACAAGTTTTACTCTCCAGATATACAAAGAATATTGGCATATAAGAATAAGCTACACAGTGTAATTAGAACTACAGCCCATATGTTTATTTTCATCAAAACTTATTCATCTAAATGTTTGTGATTTTAATTCATGTATGTGTGCCGCTATAGAATCGACCTAGCTTAAACCCAATCCTTAATAATAATAATCCAACTAGTAATACTGCCATCTACTGGTGTAGTAAAGCAAATGCCTCGGTTAAACCAGAACTTTTATTTTGAAAGTCTCAAGGCGGAAACCACATTAAAAACTCATTACTTCCAGGTCAGAATCAAGAAAACGTTGTCTACGTATGAATCGTGTTTTACAAGCGGAGATAGAAAAAGAATATGTAAATGCATGAGCAGAACCGAAGGCATAAATAGATATTCGTAGTCGTAACTTAAGGATTTCATTTGTAAACCAAGGATTGCAAGCCTGTTTATAGATTTTACAGAACTGACTTTCGGTTTTCAAATTAGGTTTTTACAATTGAACCATTTCACAATCTTTGCTCTATAATCTGTTTTGGGGGAACTGTAGCTCCATAATCAGACAGACTTAATCTATAGCTGCATCTCTACCACTGCCAACGGACGCTCTCACTCCCTATGGAAGACAGTTTGTATCCAACCACTTCCACCACTCAACTGAGAGGAAATGAGGTGGTGTCGTGATGAGTGTGGTCAATGCCTATTTCACACTGATGAGCTCAAGGATGACTATGGCTTCACATCACTGAGTGTTTCCCGGATGTTGAGTATACAATGATGTTTGTGAAAATCGAGTTAGCCGCAAATGAAGTGAAAGAGAGATAGAGAGAGGTATGTAACAGAACCTTGGAGATGATAGAACCTTTATGTTGTAGATAAAGTGCTGCTTTTTTTTTCTTCTTTTGTCACACTGGTACTTACTCACTGAAAAATAAGTGGGAAGACGAGTGCGCTGAAATACTGTCTCCCTATCATCTTACAGAATCACAACCAAACACAAACACGCACATACACACACACGCGCACACACGCACACACACACACACACACACACACACATACACACACACATAGGAGTAGATGTGAACAGGTGTGGATTAAGGTCTCTATCCACCACCCCCTTCATTCTCACACTGAGAGGGTTTCAGCCATAATCCTACAGGTCTTTGAGAAGATTTCAATCAAAAAGAGGTCGGTCTGTTCAAGAGGTGGATATATTCTCGCCTTAGGGATGTGGCAGCAAGGCTCATACACACACACACACACACACACACACACACACACACACACAGCGTGAGTGTGTGTCTGTGTGTTCATCTACACATGAACACACACATGCACACCAGCATACTGTCATTTTTTATTTTGCAGTCACTAAATCACAGCCACACCTACACATTCACAGACACGCACAAGCCGTTTGAGAACAGTCTTCAGTAAATCATTTTGTGATTAGAATTCTATTTAGTGAGTCAATATCTTCGAACTCGCTCCCTATAATGAATTCATAATGGACATACATGTGCAAACATATTAGTCCGAGCATCCTCTCCTGTTTCCCTCGCCGACAACTTGGTTCCTCGTCGGAGGGACTTGGCATCAAAAATGCATTGGCAAGATAAAAGTTTAAACAGCTGCAAGCTGTTGCATACCCTGCAGATCCGTCCACCGTGACACGTCAGCTCGACATTATCGTGAGCAAATCATCTGCAATCGCATCAGGAGGTAGGGCAGCATTAACTGAATGTACCCATTATCCTTTAATCTTTGTTTGCGATGATACACACATCCTCACAGAGCCAGGTGACAGACTGGACAGGTTTTCAATGACCTGACACCACGAAGCAGAAACTTTTTAAGCGCGGATCTACTTAATGCCATTGCTCATTGTGGAGGAACATCTCTGCCACATTCGTCGACTCTAACCACTGACTCAATTAACGAGCAGAGGAAGCCACCCTTTTCCTAATGTCAGCCTAAAAACCCTTCCCCAGAAACCAATTACTGCCGACTGAGTCTGCCTAATTCGTCGTGACATGTCTGGCTGCGCAAAAACACAAGGAGACCGAGACAGAGTTGTGATGAGGGATCGGGGGTTCAGGCCACGCTGAGATGAATTGTCTTTTTTTTTTTTTTCTCTCCCATTCCCATTTCTGTCACTGTGTGGTGACCTTAAGGTATAAGCCAACAGGGGCCGGCAGCTTTAGTATTCTGCAGTCAACACACTCATCCATCAGATTTTTAAGGTCAGCTTCTATTCCCAGTCATTCTATTAAAACACGTCCGGGCACAAACATACATACATACATACATACACAAACACACAAGCACTCACACATAGATTTGCCTAGAACAAACAGGCATGCTCATGTCGTACAGGCATAGAGGGTCATTCCTCTGCTGGGATGCAGTAAATCACAGGTGCAGAGGTTCTTTCTTTTTAATGTCATGTTACTAGAAAAATTCTGTCTTGCTTTTGCTTGTATTTTTGTCCATTGATTTTATGTAAAGCATTTTGAATTGCATTCTATGTATGAATGGTGTTATAAAAATAAAGTTATTATTATTATGTATGTATACATACACACACGCACACAAACTGAAAAGTGCAGGCAAATGAGGGAATCAACCTATCACGTATTGAATCTAGCATTTCCTCCTTTTATGCTTATAGGCATCATCTCTGTACCAGAGGAGAATACTGAAATATTTTTTCAAGAAGGAATATTTTCATTTTGATAAAGATAAAGTAGAATTACGTAAGTTAAATTGCATTCAAGTCAGCAAAACTGTGCCAGTCTAAACAAATACTCAAGTAAAATTAAGAGTAGTTTATGATAATTCACGTAGTTTAAGAACTACTTAAATACTTAGAAACGCATATACAATTTGTAGTGGTTCTTGCAAATAATTGGATGGTCATTATCAGCTCAAGGTTTGGGGATGGTTCCTTTTTAATTATATCAACAAACAGCATCAGTTGAAGAAAGTAAAGCCGAGAATAACGGTGCTTAATTCTTAAGAACAGATCTCATTGTAATCACTTCTTTAATGTTTTCCTATCAGTGAATTTTGTGCATTTCAAAGGTTGTGGAGAGCAGTTATTTTAATCTTTATTTATTCATAGGTAAATTTTTTTCGCTGACCGATAGATGTCCTATATTGCATGTGCAGATGTCCATCATATGAATTGCTCACATCAAAGTCAAAGTATAACCACTGTAGGCTTAAATTTACCAAGATACAAAATGAGTGTAGGGTGCAGGTTGTAATGTACACACAGAAAAATAAAGGTAATAGTTCTTTGGAGTGATGTCTGGTTCACTGCTAACCCAGCTGCAGTGAACCCCAGTAAAAAACTGTATAGTAGTCCCTTGTTTCTCACTGACATTCACATGCAGGTGGCAGGGGAAGCCTCATCTTACTTTGTCGCAATCTGAGCAGAAGGAGACTCACAGTATATGCAAATAAAATCAGGTGCCTGGGTTTTTTAGTCCCATCACTCATGGCTCTGCGGCTTGGCTCCATCCGTCACTGATGGCCATGAGTAGACGCAGCAGGGCGGAGGACTCGGTATGCTACTGCTTGAAGGGACTGACATAGAATTAATGAATGGCCGTCTGTAGAGAGGGTTCCTCATTGCATGTAATAAAGAAGAAGATGTGTCTGTGATGTTATTCACGTTTAAAAACATTTGGATTCATATCATCTTAAAAAAAATCCTATTCTGCAACATAAATGTGTTCGTAATAGAGATGAGAGGAACTGTACTGGTAATATACACTCTTGAGCTATTTCCTTTTATGAAGCAAAAGCAAGATAGGCTTGTCTCATTAGGAACAAATCAACACGTGCTCCATTAGAGAGCCATGTCATCCTGGTTATGTCCCGGTAATAAAGCTGGCTATTGAACAGTGAGCAAAATGTGTGTGTATGTGTGTGTGTGTGTGTGTGTGTGCGTATGTGTGTGTGTGTGTGTGACAGGAGTTGTGTGCATAACAGGCGGTGTACACGCCTGCCATCCATCACCCACACACTGTCAGCAGGGGAGCAAAAGGCAAAAGAATACATGCATACACACACACACGCACGCATACACATAAACACCCTGCCCCTATGTGTGCACTTGTCACACATTAGAGACACACACACACACACACGCACACACACACCAGTTAGGAGAAAAACAGTTCTCTCACTATCTCTTTAAGAAGTTCTCGCTCAGTCTCTGTCTATATTTGTAGAGAAATACTCTCTACTAACTTCCAACTGTAAAGTGCTGAAATTGAAATAATCATTTTGAAACTAATACAAGTCTTGTCCCATTAGGTGTGTTGAGTTAGAAACAGACACAAATTCATTGAGGACTGTCTGTGGTGAATGTTAGCCAGTGCCAGAGAGGGAAGTGGCCTCTATACAATCCTGATCTTTAACATCAGGATATAAAGCAAAAATATACTGAGCATTATCTGGCTCTTACTGAGCTGGCAAACCTGAAGATGTGCTGTAGTTATTATAATCAATTCTGTGTACAGTCTGCTCCCCATCCAACCACATCATGATCATTGCCTTACTTTTAATTGGATACACCTTGTCACCCTTTGCTCACACTGGTTGGAAGACTACTGGAAGGGATATCTGAAAAAGATAAGTAGATAGAAAGATAGATAAATAAATTAATATAAATATTGTGCCAGGGCTGCCAAAAACATCTCTGAGTGTCTCGCACAGCAGCCATTGTTAGCACTTTGTGGCTCTAATTAGACTCATGAGGAGCTGATTCTTTGTGGTTGTTGTTGTTTTTTCCGGGAAGCAGACAGGCATGAAAGTGTTGGGAAGGTAAAAAAGTTTCCTTTCACACATTCCCGCGATGACAGGACATGCCGTGTTTGGACTGATCAAACGGCTTGTTTCCGGTGCAAAGCAAATGGATAAAAAAAACCACATCTCTGCATAACTATAATGACAATGCGTGTCACTGCGGCGTGATGTGGGATTCAGCATATTGATAGGACAAGTGGTCTCGCTGCAAGGGAATCGTATTCATTTGAATGTGTTAGTCATTCACGGACGATATGTTTCTTTCCCATGAGATTGTCGTTCATATGTCAGGCTCATATGAAATTTAACCTAAAACGTGGTATCTCAAAGTCAAAAGGGTGACATATTGTCATCTTGTAGATGAGGGAGCTGCCATATGGAACAACCCTTGACCTCAGACCCAATGAGGAAGGATCCCTCTCATGGTGTACCTAGAAGCTATAAGGGCATCATGCATGGTCAAGAGGCTGAGGTTAGGATGATGCGGTTCTCCAAAGCAAAACATACTTAAACAGCCAGAGAGCACTCAGGGGAAAATAGAAGCACATGTTTTCCATTTGGGCTTGGCTCTCATAATTTTTCATCCTCTATGGAAGTTGACGATGCTATGGACTGTCATAGGAAGCTTTCTTTGAAACATAAAAGCACTTAAGATACAGGACAAGAGATTACATTATGTCATGGAATATTTCCCTTGCAAATGTTATTGAAGAGGGATCCATGTATTACGGCTTTTCATGATGGAATTACTCATTTCATTTTGCGCAACATACCATCATTTCTTGTGTCAAATTTCAAGACTAATGCTGGTATTTCACTAATAAAAGAATTCTTAAATGTTAATTTTTTTGTTCAGTAAAAACAGAACCCACCATGGAAATGTGCCTTATTGTATTTGAAGGTAGAAAGAATGCAGTGTGGTGCACTTGCTGAGGATGCAATTGGAGCACTCTGACACCTGTCTGGGTTGGCTGTCTGACTTTTGGCCTTGTCACAGCAATTCTCTGGTTTTAAATGAGCTCATTTGTGGCTCCCTACCTCCACACGGGGGTGGACAGTCAAGGGGCCATGGCAGGGCGTCAGAACACATTGGTTGTCCTCAGCCTCAGCCTCACCCTTACCAAGAAACAAAACCACAATCTTCCCCTGTTTGTCCAGGCGCTTCTCAGATTCGTCTTTAAAAGTTTAGTTCAATTTAAAGTGAAATGAAAAACGACTCTTTCACCTTTTTAGCTCATTCTAACCGTTATACCATACAGTTACTTGACAATTTATGCCACAAAAAAACGCATTTATTTTCTTGGATTTCTATATCAAAATCTCATTAATTTTACTTCCTGGGAAACTTTAGTGGTGACATCATCGTGTACGTACATAAAAATTCCAGCCAATAAAACCATCACAGATCCACCCCTCCACCCCTCCCATCAAATAAAACTGCCTTTCTCTCCCTAACTATTCTCCCATTGGTTTACACTTTTGAATGATCTGACGTCATGCCCCGCCCCAATATCCTGTCTCAACAGGAAATACATCACATTAAGGAAATACATCACACTAAACGTCATTTAAATGCTGGACTTATTAGTGTTCCTGTTTGAATATGCATTTGCATTTAACATGCGCATAAATCCTATTGAGGAAATCTGTTGGGCAAAGAAAATCAATCAAATTCTAAAAAGTTGATCTGAAGAATTTGAAAATTAATAGGCTTAGATTAAATATCTGGAGAACATTACAGCTGAGTTATTTATATGTATTTAACTGCTGCTAACCACTGGTCATGGATTGTTCAAAGTGATCAGTAGCCATGACAACAATCTCTGATTCCCTGGATTTGATATGGCAGTGTGTCCTGGTGGAGTTATGACTGAGGAGAGGCTCGGTCTCTGTGTTTCTCTGGTGTTTGATGTCTCAGCCGTGCCCCAGGCTCTGCCCCGAGCTCCGGCTTCATGCAAATCACCCCATCGCCTTTGCGGGCTAAAGTTAGGCCAAGGGGAGCCTGGAAGAGGAATCTCAGATATAATGAAAGCCATTGCTCAGAGAGATGAATGTCTTTTGGTGTTTCTTCAGAAATATCTCTAATGTCATTAAACGCAGAGTGGTACATGGTGGGACTATTCCATTGCCATCCAAAGGCTATTGTGTGATCTTTGATCCTTCTTGCCTTGAGGATAGAGTGAGTGCTCATCTGCTGCCCTCTTGCTGCACAGTGCAGTGCTAGATCCACAGTGGTAGCTAAAGAAGTATAACATCCCATATCTATTTTGTACTGTTTTATAAGTTTCTTTCCAAACCTTTCCTCTCTGGGAAGGAGCAATAATGCAGTAGCAGTGAATTAAGCATGTAAAATGTGTAGTTCAGGTGGCCACATCTGTAGAAATGTTCAAATGAAACAGAGAACCACAATGTAAAATCTCACCTAGAATGACTTCAAATGTTCACGCACATTAGCCAAATACTTTTGAATACTTAATCTACAGTCAAGACCTTGGTTATATCTAAAATATATTTTCCTCTGGTTTCAGAGGGACGCGTGGAAGAGTAGACAGAGAGACAGAGCTCCTTACAGCATACTGAAAGAGTCGTGATTTGTTGAAGGTCAGGCTTTCTTGCCTTACAGGGAAGTCATTGTCCAAGATTTCAATAGCAAAGTATTGACTCGACAACATGCGGTCGTCTATTCAGATGGAGGCCTGCATCATTTCTTTCCCAGCAGCCGTAAGTGGCCCTGGCCAAATGACAGGCAACAGCTTGGCTTATGAATAAACCCCAGTATGGTGCATGTGAGAATCTTCGATCACTTTATTTCTAACACCCAACACAAGCATACTAACTCTCTTGCTTCTTTTGGTCTCTCTCTATTTCTCGCTCTATCTCTGCCCCCCTCTTATTTTGCCAGTATTGTTTTTGTGTCAGTGTCAATATTTCCGTTGTATACCTATATATCTACTGACTACCTGAAAATGATGACATGCTTGACACTTAAAATATTACTTGCTGCTCTCGCCATTTGGCTAATGTAGGTGTGTACTCCAGAGAGCTCTCCGAAATGGCAACAGACTTCAAAATGGCGTGGAAGGCAAGTTGTCATCATGGCGAGAGATGTGCTTATATGGCAATTGATCTGATTACTGTGATTTGTCATAATGCCAAGACTGACATTTCATCGTCCAACGGGGACCATAAAATTGTTGGGAAGCGCCCTCGTGGAATTTAATTAAAAAACAACAAATACCACAATCCTTTATGTTCAGCTGTGCTCCATCGGAAGCTCATATAATATTTAGAGGGTAGATACAGTCAATACACAGCAAGTTGTTTTGTTGTTAATAACACATAAAAGCAGGGAATGAAAATATTTCATATTTTGGCCGGGCAAATGAAAGATGCTCTTATACACAACACACACAACTAAAACATTTTTTTATTGCGTTTGGAACAATGCTGAAAACTGAATGTCTATATGAGTAATGTGTAAAGTTTATTCTAGTCGATAGTACAGCATGTGTTTCCTTTGAGATGCTGTTGTCCTTGTACAATGTGTATCAGTATGCACTGTGAGACTCTTCAAGTCGTCAATATGTCTCTGCACCAATGTCACCAAGACAAATCCCTGTCATTTATTCCTCTTGGTGATTAAAATATATCAATAAAGTCTAAGAAATAAGAAGACACAATGCAGTCACTGTGCCCAACACCTCCACAGCAGATTTCTCCTTTTGGATGAGCACCCAATTTTCTTAGTTTTTCTATCACTTCTTGCTTGGTGTGGGAACTTTAGTCTTGTGAGTGAAAGTGTAGCCAAGATGGCTTTAGTGTAGAATCGATTTAAAGAGACATGTCAAGACATTATGACCACAAAGAAACGTAATAATCGTTGTTTGTGGAAGCAAATATACATTTCTAAAAGTTCACAATTTAACATTTACTCTATTCAGAGTCTTTGTACATGCCAGGTTACGCCACAATACCACAAATATGATTGTTGACCTTTCATTCACTTGCCCCCACTGCAACAAGCACTTAAATCAGAAAGCAAAAGCAAGTTTCACAGGAAGATTAAATGAAAATGAAAAAAAAAAAAAATCTTTCCCTCCCTTGTTTGCTTTCTGTTTGGCTCCAGTCGAGAGAGTGAACTCACCTTTGTGTGCGTGTGCTATTTAACTAGCAGAGATATTGGCGTTTTGAGCCTGGTGTTCAATGAATCTCAGCATCAGCCGATGAGTGTTACGAACAAACAAGGCTGAGCCGCTGCCTTCATGCCCTCTCGTCCCTTTGGCTCTCATTGACCTCTCCTCAGACCTGAGTGCTGAGAGGCAGCACACTAATCCGGCTAACCATAGTGCTTTCAATCAGCGCTCTCACTCAGGCTCTCTCTCTCACTCAGGCTCTCTCTCTCTCTCTCTCTCTCTCTCTTTCTCTCTCCCTCTCTCTCTCTCTCCTTCACTTTTCCCTTCTCTCTCCCTCTCAGGGCCTCTCTCTCTCTCTCTCTCTCCCTCTCTCTCTCTCTCTACCTTTCTGTACTTCTCTCCTTCTCTCTTGCCATCACTCCCACTTAAACCCAGTACGCAGGGGGCCTGACCGAGCGGATTGATTTCCAGTAAGGCGGCGTCTGGAGCGCATTCTGGAGGTTTCCGGACACGTTCATCCTCCTTTATTGCACTCTAATCTCAAGGGGCGGCCGTGTCTGCTCCTTAGGCTCTGCTGTAGACACACACACGCACACACACACACACATACACACACACACACACACAGACACTGAAGCACACACACACACAAACTCACAGAGCCCACAATAATTTCGGTATTTGGCTCTTCCCTCCAAAGGCCCATGCTTGATAGCTAAGTGCTTTATGAAGTTTTTAAGCGTCGTTATTGCCTTCTTTGTCTTAATGAATTCTATTGACCTTTCACAGTGGGGCCAGCCTTATTGAAGAATAAATAGCCATTTCATTCATGGCAATAAATGATACCTATGTCAGTATTAATGTTCCCATACAGGAGGCCCATAATGCTGTCCCAGAGATAGGGCGATCCAAGTGTGGGAGAGAAGAGGTCAGCTCCTTCGACACATATTCTGTATCTACGAACCCTCGGCCTTCGCTCCCTGGACACCCTGCCCACGCCACCCACCAGCTGCCGCTCTCAGCAGCCGAGCTAAGTGAATCCCCTCCACAGAAGATCCCTCGCCCTCTGCCAGTGTGAGCCCAATTAATGCCAGGGTTAAAGTTTTAATACACTAGCCAACCATAGTTGCTATTCAGCCCTGCGCGCAGAGATCAGGACCCGGGATAATGAGATTTCCTTGCACCTGGTGATTACACTGAGCAGCCAACCAGAAACAAAACAGATCAGGCCAGCAGGATGTGCCCGGTGATGGGCCTATTGCTTAGATCGACTCTCTCATGCCCATTCTATTCTTAGCCGCTTTCTGCTCGCCATTTCCTCCAGGGTCAGATCAGGTATTTTGGGGAGTATCTCTGAAGTCCTGAGGCTTTTTAAATAGATACACGCTGAAAAACACTTACCGAGAAGGTGGAAAAAAGGTGACTGCTTTCAAAACTCTCGGAAATTGAACAGGAGGGCTCACATCAGTCTATCTCTCAAAGAGTACTACGAGTGTCATTGGTGTCTTTTCTCTGAAAACATTTTATTTATCAGTATTTGGTTTAATATGGTAACTGGCAAAAAAGCAATGTAATGAAATTAGCTTTGAATTGTCTAACACAAAAATTGCTCAGTAACTACACAAGGCTTCTTCTCCCAGACACTGCCCCGAGACAATTTTCATTAACAAAAACTATCACTGTAGAAAGAAACTACAGTATTTAGTTCTGGACTAGACTAAATTCATAACCGATGAAAACAACCTTTAACTTCTTCTTATGATTCCACACACGCTGTGAAGAGGCTCTCATCTATTGCCATTGTGTCTGATCCTGCGCTCCATGGTTGAGTGAAAATGCTGGCGATGTGACACGGGCTGATGGGGTGCCAGCCCCCAGCAGCTCAGTAATGATGAGATAGATGTATGACAGCCGCTCACAGGAGAGTGTCAGCCTATTTGTCTTTCTGTCTCCACAGAAAGATGGATGACCCTTCACCTCCGCTCCTTCTGTGGAAATATTCACAGCGCTGACATGTCATGAGAAGCCTATCATCATCCCTCACTCTCACACCGCTCACCTTTCAAGACTTCAAGACTTGTTTAGACTGAATTAGTGAATTGGTTTTGATGCATGCTGCGTTTTTGAGTAATCTGCGAGGCTTTATGGCACTCAAAAATGGATACTGATTTATGTTAGAATAGGTGGTGTTTCAACCTTTAATGTGAGCATGCATGTTCACACATGTACACATGTATGTGCACGTGCACACACACACACACATCTGTCTCTGGGGAGTATAGGTCAGTCACAGATGGGACACAGAGGACCCGGGCAGGGGGGGGCAGGCCGGAAGATTGGAGGAAATAATTATCTCCATACATTTCAATCCCTCCTTTCCCTTGGGAAATGTATCACTGGTGTCTCCAGCCTGCAGTAATATGATATTTTCCCAGACCAGACGAAGCGTCATAAAGCCCTTCTGCAGCAGGCAAACTTGTTCAGATGAAATTCACCCCCATTTGGTGAAAATGGTTCATTCCTCATCGACTTTGGCTAGTCTCACTTCACAACTGCAGCCTTCATAACTGCAAACCTAATACTCTCAGTCAGTCTTCTGATCGACTTCAAGGTCTTGGAGCACACTGTTTGGTTTAGGCTCCTTTGATGGTGCATGTTACTCTGACGACTACCATGGTTACCTTGGTAACGGCACATGGTTGAGATATGGAGAGTTCAGAAAAAGGTGCGAAGTGAGCTTGTCGATGCAACAGTTGTTAATGAGAAAATAAGTAAGGGTGAGTGGGTTTCTTTGTCAAATCTCTGGAGCCTTGAATTGGCGTCATGAGATACAGTATGTCAGTATCCCATACAGATATCTTCTGATGAAATTCATTCTTTTCATGTAGTTAGTTTTCAATACAATTCACCATATACAGTATGTGTAGCAGTTTCAGTAGCACTTTTTAACTAAGATTTGCCACAGAAATACTCTTTTCCATTGAACGTCCCATATGGTTATAATGAATCCATCCAATTTGAATTTCAAAAGAAGGGACAATGGCACTGTTAACCAAGACTCTCAGCACCAAGGCCATTTAAAAATCCTTAAAATTCATAGGGGAAACAATGTGCTTCATACCTCTGTGAATTTCCCTCTTAGCACCTTAAGGAAGCTCTCATCTTTGAAATATGTCTAAGTGATTTAATCAAGGACCTAATTAAGGATCAATCACAAACAATCAAGTCAATTGCCGCTGGCAGTAACAAGCATCAAATCACATTACAAAGTGAAGTGCCATTAAATTTGACTTGTAAGTGCTCATCTTTAAAAACAGATTGAAATAAGGTCAGGCAATTGGCATGCTACTGAAGGAGTGACACTTTGTCTTGTAATTATTGTCTATTAAATTTCAAACATCATGTCGCTCTGTCATGTATGAGAAATGATCCCTCAAGTGGATCAGTGTGCTGCGTGCTCACAACTCCATGTGTTTGATTCCAGGTTCAGACTGTGCTGTTGACTGTACTGTTAAATCTCTCTCTCTCTCTCTCTTTCTCTGTGTGTCTGTCTCACTGCTTTCAATCATCTGTCTCCTTTTCACTGCCCATTTAAAGACATAAAAAGCAAACAGTAACTCAAAATTCAAAGTTCAAAAGTATCCGTCCATTCTGCCTCCACTATTTCCATATGGAAGCCCGCTATTACAAGCCTTTGAAAGTGTGAATCATGACAGCACGTTTTAGTAATTTGAATCATTTCCATTGCCCAGTGAAAATAAAAGATACCTTTGGCATCAAAGACAATTGCTTTGACATATCGCTTCACAATATTGGAGGGCAGTTCGATGCTATAATGCCTTTTTGAACTCCAGAGACACTGAATTACCATATGCCTGCTGGCTGGTTCACAGTGGGGATCCTAAGGGAAGGAGGAGTAATACAAGCTGAGGCCGAGGGAGTGATACATCCCCTCCATGTTTATGCACCCGTGTACCTGACAAGAAATAACTATCATTTCCGAATGATCTTAGTGATAATGAATTTTGCATTTGTAATTCACCCAAATTACCAAGTAAGCGGCAGTGAAAATTAAATTCTGAATGCCAACCCATAATGAATGCACACACAAACACCAACCAACAAACATCATTTCTTTCGTAGCAGGGCCAAACAAGAATTTCTTGTCGTATATGAAAGCATGACAGTGAAGGTATTTGTTGGGAAACACCTACAAGTGATGTGTCACACTTAAATCAGGAGCTAGTGCTTTTCTAATGGGTGATTAGATTTCCACAGCTTTCCCACCACCCACATCTCCACTGCTTTCAAAGTGTTGCACAGCAGCTAATCAACTTGTGGAGGAACCTTAGGCCTTCGCCGTCTCTCGGGGCTGAATGTTGAAGTTCTTGGTAACAGCGAGTGACAAGGCATCTATCATTTCTGCAGCCAACGTCTTCTCATTTCTAAAGCCTGATTGATTTCTTTTCTTCTGTTTTTTTCTTCTCCTCTGAAAGATAAATAGATAAATGTCAGCTGAGGACCGCAATCTCCCACCCAAGTGTTTGATCATTGGCTAACTGGGCAATTCAATAAAAGATTTTTACCCCTGCTGGAGTCTTGCCAGAGTTTTTGTATTAAAATGCTATCCCTCTGAGTCAGGCCTGTTCCCATTGTCTTTGTTCCAATACCTATCCCCCCTTTCACATCTCCATAGCCCATTCAGCTCAGCCAGACCTGCTAGACACCAAAACCTGATACCAAAACATTGTTGGTTGCACTGAGCAACCCAAGAGAGAATCAAAAGGATGACTGATGGCTGATGACTAACTCTACAGAATATTCATTTTAGTTGAACATTAACCAGACCTATTGAATGGATCTTCACCTGTCAGAAGGAAAGCAAAGAGAGAAAATCTGTTTTGTTGGTTTAATAAAGTTTCTAAAAGTACAGCGTGGATCTTCTTTCACACTCTGGGGAAATATTCTCTCATTACGCAGGGTGTGGGGGAGGAGGAGAGAAACAGCAATAAGGTGGATTTCATCCGAGGCTCTGGAGAAAATGAAACCTTCCCGGTGACAGTAGGCCATGTAATACATTTCATCCGGTTCCACCCATTGAGGAAAATTAAAAGAAAATTACTGGCACATAAAAAATATATATATATATTTTTTATTACTCACTAACTGTTTGCTTTCTTCACAAGAGATTATCATTTTCCGTGTCTTGATCTTGTTTTGTAATATACTTGAACAACCACGTGTTGTGCTTTTAACAAGCCTTACTGCTGCCTTGGTACAGTAAATGTGTGGACAGTCACCATCATCAGCAGTAATACCTGTTGATGGTTCCTAGTACGAGCGTCACAAGACACATCAGCAGCAAGTACTTGGTGATGAGCATAACGTCAGGAATCAGTAACAGTACCTGATAGTCATCACTAGTCCCAGCTGATGATTTAAAACATATGACATGTTCAGGATTACTTAAATCTACTGGAAACTTGTTTGAGTACCAGTGATAATTAAATAGTTTTTGAGGTATTGTAGAACATGGAAGTAACATTTAGGGAGGCAAAAATGTGAGCA
This sequence comes from Centroberyx affinis, assembly GCF_046629955.1. Lineage (NCBI taxonomy): Eukaryota > Metazoa > Chordata > Actinopteri > Beryciformes > Berycidae > Centroberyx > Centroberyx affinis. Next base: position 282,304 of record NW_027282520.1, on the reverse strand, counting down.
GATTATTAATGATCCAGTGATATACAGTACGATTTGTCACAGTGAAATGGAAAATTAGGATCAATAACCTTGATGAACTTCAAGGCAATTGCAGCTCCCTTGCCTGGTGTCTATACACCTTATTTAAAGTGGTAGGATCCAGGACACATACCACAGTTTGGGATTTGTTTGACTGACAGTCCTGTAGAGGTCACAGTAAGACATTAAATTTTTCTTAATGAACCTCAGTTTTCAGGTTCTGATGGAAAACAAGGTGATACTGAGGAAGGTTATTACACCATTGGGGAGCCAGGAAGTAGAAGATCAGGTAAAATGATGACATGGCTGCCGCAGGGAAGGGAGAGTTAAGCGGGGGCATTTTCCACCAAAGTCCAAATTCAAATTCCAGAAACAACATCACCGCCACAGTGATTGCAAATGTATCAGATGCACTTTGGAGACATTGGGAGCTGCAAAGTAAGTCACTTTCAATTCAAAGTAAGTGACGAGTTATTAGATGTAAGTTTGTCGTATGTAAAGTGAAATCTGGCAATTAGAGATGAGGAAAATGCCTAAATATTGCTGGAATGATCCTTTAAGTTGTGCAGACCTGGGGCTGGACACACTCCAGTGGTTGCAGCCGAGTATCACTAAGCAAGAGTAACACCTCCTTCTAACTGTTGTTCACAGCAATACAAGGTTTATATAGTTGATATGGAGTTGATGCTGCACTGGGGGTTCTTGTGCAGCAATTATAAGGAAAGCCAATCGATTTCGATTTGAATCACCCATGGAGTAGAAAAACAATTTCATACACGTCCTCAATGAAATGGGATGTCAATGAATATTTTTCCTCTCTTCTCAAAATAACCCTCTCTTAGTCCATGCCTATTAATATCAGTTTATTGTGCTATACATGGCACCGACCCACACCAGTCCAAGGCAATATCACATTCAATGGATAGCCAATGTGTCTGGCTGAAGGCTTTTTTTTTCTTTTTTTACATATTTTGCATATCAATATGGGCATCCTCAAATTGAAATCCCTTTCTATTTTAGGAGATGGCTTTTTGATGGCTTCTCATTACAGGAATGTTGGCTATGGGTCAAATGAAAATGTCATCACAATCTCAGGAGGGGCTGCTGGGGAGGAGTCCTAGCTCTGACACCCAGAAACGTCCACTTATAGTTTAACCTCATTCGCCTGGGAGATGACAAACCGGAGCCCGGTGGAGAAGGGCGCATGGCAACGGGAGGGTGAATGAGTGTTTGAAGAGGTGCCAGTCAGCCGCAGCCCAGCGCTATCAGGCCCGTTTGTGACAACCTTACACACTTCCCGCGGTGTTAGTCACACACCATTATCACTTTAAACCCGACAGTTAAGCCCAGGCTTGTTATACGTGCTGTTGTAAGATTTGCATCCCGTAGAAAATTGAAGACTGAAATGACACATCACTAAAAAAGCACATTTCCAGTTATATTATCTGTAATACAATAAACTTACTAAACAGGTGTGTGTGTGTGTGTGTGTGTGTGTGTGCGTGTGTGTGTTTGAGCTTGCCTTTGCATGCCATTGTTGGTCTGCGATGGTTGAGGATGCGTCTGTGCACATCTTGCCTCTCATCTGCTTTGCTGTCTGTTCTGTGGCTTTTGAAATGATGGCCTTATAAAATAAATTGCCACCACTCTCAATGGCTTAACATTGAGTGTGTGGAATGGGCTGAACTCATTGAATAGCGATTCAAAAAGCTGTGAGCTTGACTCATTCTCTCTCTATAGGCTCTGTATCTCTTGAGCTTCACATAGCTCGGCGTAGCACAGCTTAGCGGCGTCTGAGTCAAGGTTTTGAGTCGAAAGATTTCAATGGTTTCACCTGTGTCTCCGTGGTAACGCTTTTTTCTTATTACATCAACACACATAATAACCGACTCCGCTTGAACACCGACCCCATGGTTGCTTTTGTTGCGGATGTTAATGAATCCTGTCACCCATCTTGCTCAATGTCACGTCTTTTGCCTACAATGGAGACATTCCAGGGCCAAACGCCTCGTTCAGACTATATTCCACAAAAATATGAAATATGAACACTACCAGTCAAAAGTTTGGACACACCTGATTGAATGTACTACCTTTTTCATAATCTTTAAGCCATTTTGATCTAAAAGCTTATGCTTAAATGCTTAAAATTTGTTTATTAGACAAATATAAATAGTGAAGTTGATGCCCATGTATGAATTTCTTTCCAAAGCCTTTGCCTTTCCATCAAGGCAGAGGGCGGCTACTTTAAATAATCTAAAATATAAGATAGTTTTGATTTGTTTAACACTTTTTTGGTCACTGCATAAATCCATTTGTGTTATTTCATAGTTCTGATGTCTTTACTATTATTCTAAAATGTGAAAAATAGTAAAAATAAAGAGAAGCATGATGCATGTGGCCAAACGTTTGACTGGTAGTGTATGCATGTATCTGTACAATGAATCATAGCTTATCCAGATTTTTGGGCTATCACTCATGGTAAGTAGGAGGTCAGAGGCAGCAATATTGTATGGGAGACCTAGCTGAGTTCTAGTTGACAGAGAAGGTTAGAGCCCAGTCTGCAGCCGCCGCAGTTCAAGCTGAGAGGAGAAAGTCAAACAGTAACGAGCGACCTGTGGGCTTCTGGAGCAGGAGTCGGCTTCTGGACTGTCAATTCAATAATGAGGCTTAGATACAGAGAGACTCCATCAGAAACATCAACCCTTGCACTGTGTGTGTGTGTGTGTGTGTGTGTGCGGGTGTGTGCGGGTGTGTGTGTCTTCGGATGTGTAGCCTAATGATGACCAATCCTGGAAATGAGACAGGAGGAGGGGTGTAATGGGGGAGAGAGAGAGGGAGAGAGTGTGTGTGTGTGTGTGTGTGTGTGTGTGTGTGTGTGTGTGTGTGTGGAGGGGGGAGGGGGGAGGGGGGTGGGTTTAGAAGTGGAAGCAGATAGTCGTTCCAATCACTGATTAATTAGATCATCATTCTCCCGTCATTCCCTTGTTCATCTTCTCTTTTTTGTGCTTGCATGTGTGTGTGTGTGTGTGTGTTGGCGGAGAAGCTTCATCTAGTATTTCTGAAGCTGAGGTCAGTTGGCTAGCACGATGCTAGTGTGCTAATGCAGCGGAGGCATTAACCCCAATCTCTGTGGATGAGAGACCGCTTGGCTAGCATCCGTCCCCCAGGAGCAGTGGCATGCTTCTGTCTGCCCGCCAATCTTATTTCCCGGATAGCTTGCACACTTATTTCATTTTGGCCTGTTTCACAGCACCGTATTGATTTTTGAAACAAACATCACGTCGGTGTGAGGATGAAGGAGCCTCCTTTTCGAGCTCGGGCTTCTGTAATAAGCTTGTTGTGTTTGTCTCAAGCTGTTGTCTTTTCTTTCCCCGCGTAGTCGATAACAGAAATTCCTTGATGATTGGCTCACATTATTGTCTGATCATGTGATTTCTTGTTTGGGAAATAAAGAAATCATGAATTAACCGAATAAGAGATATGATTGTAAATTTGCGTTGTATATAATTTGTGTCAAATTTTGTGTCCGTTTACTGCAAACATGTACCTGTCAGCCTTCTGGCCACTTGTTAGAGTGGTGAGACAAACTGCTTCTTTCTTTCCTTGTTTGTTTGTTTGTTTGTTTGCTCATTTGCTTATTTGTATCTTTCTTTGTTGCTTTCTTTGTTTGTTTGCTCATTTGTTTGTTTGTTTCTTTGTTGCTTTCTTTGTTTCTTTGTTTGTTGCTTTCTTTCTTTCTTTCTTTCTTTTTCTTTCTTCCTCTCTCTCTCTCTCTCTCTCATTGTTGATGCTTGCATTACTCCTCTCCTCGGTTTTCCATGCTTTCAAACTCTTTTATCTCTATTCGTCTAACCTTTCTCTTCCCCAAAACTTTATTTCCCCTGTTGCTTTTCATACCCCCGGTGCTTGTCCTGTCTGGCTTTGTGTGTAGAAACCAGCAGTTATGAGACGGCAGGCTGGGCACAGGAGACGCCGCTGTCTGTCTGTCAGTCCCTGTGGTACATTAGCTGTCCCTTACCATGTATTATTGATTCCCTCTCTCTAATCACTGTCTCCAGTGTTACAAACGAGCCTTTACTGCCGGCAGAGCCAGCACTCTGAGGAGCATCCAGCGTCCAGCATTACAGCATCCAGTGCTGTGGCTGCGACGGAAACCAACACTAAAAGATTCTGCGGTTTCAATTGGGCTCAACCAGAATCAGGTGAGATATACATCTATATAAAGTTTCACTAACGAGAATCATGGGAAGTAGCTGCAGATAAGCATGCTGTATGCTTTGCCAGTGCATTTGATGGGGATAAACTCCTCTTTGCTTTCAGGGGATAAAACAGGCATACCAAGAGGTTTTGAGTTAAACCCCAGATTTCCTCTGCCCTTTTAACTATTCAGTCAGCGTTTGTTCTGCGATTCTGAGAGACAGATGTCCACACAGCGGGAAATCAATTATATTCACACCAATATGGATCAGAGACCACTGGTGATCTGCATTTTTTCTCTCTTTCTCCTCTCTCTTTCTGTTCTTCTTGCTGGAGAACAGAGAAGTCACAGTTGTTTGAAAGAGATGACTACTTTCGTGTGAATCTCTGCTGGGTGCTTTGGCACAGCAAGACAAAATGCACATGGGTGTGTGAGTGGGTGGAAGTGAGGGAATATGGAAAGAGGGGCGGGAGGGGGTAAACTCAAAGTGGGTGAATTATCTCATCGCATCACAGGTCCCTTCTGACGTCACTCTCTGACATCATCGCCCCCGTCCACCCCTCACCCCCCACCTTACAGACTCACACACACATCAGCGGTGCACTGAACAAAGCATTTACATCACACTGAGTCATTGTTGCATAAAGTTCAAGATCAATACTCTGATACATACACTGATGTTAATGTTTTTAATGAAAGTTGAAATAGAGTGATGTGGCTCAACTGCCCAATTTGTTGCTGGAGAAATGCCGGAAATAAACAAACAAACCAGCAAGCCAATGTAAGATAAGCATGCTGTAAGAAAATTGTCCCTGTAAATCACATAAATACTCATTAGTTAACATCATTAGTTAACTATTCATGAACTTAAATAATTGAAATAGCTCATATCAATGTGAATTCTAGCTTTCTTATCAAGCTTCATAGCTTTACTGACTAGCAATGTGTGCAGCAACGGAATTCATGTTCCATCAGAGTAAGAAGTGAAATGAAACTTGAGAAAGTGTGTCAGAGTTTTTGGAAACCTATTCCCTTCTCCAACAAAAGCCGTGGCGCTCGAGCCAAATCTCAGGGTTACTTCTTTCTTCACACGTACACAGAGCGTAGAGGCAGAAGTGTTTGTTCCCTCTGAACAACAAAAGAACAAAATCTGAAAGAGTGTTACATCACTTACATGCTGCATGTTATTCAGAGTAGTCCTTGACTAAATTACATTGGAGGCATGCGGACAAAAGAGTGGATGGAAAGATAAAGAAAATAAATAATAAAGTGAAATGAATGGAGAAAGTCAACATGATGAAAGATGGAAGGTTGGAGTTTACTAATGAATTTTATTTTTGAGTGATGAAAAGAAGAAAGAAGGAGAAACATCCAGTTGGCAATGGAAATTTCATATGAGAGAAGGAAAATGTCACCTCCACTGTGTGTTTGGTGAAAGCTGTGGAAGATACTGTGTATGTCATAACACCCAGCCAATGCAATTATTATTACTTATTCTTGGGTGGAGTAATAGTATCTTTTAAAATCTAAAATACAGTAAGGTTGTTATCTGTCAAAAAGTGGTTAGCTGTATAATTAAGGGATATTTTGGATAGTCTTGCAACAATATCACTGAGGCTTAATGACAGCTTCCTTCTCATATAAACGACAAACAATAAACAAGACTATATGCAATGAAGAGATCTCCAAAACAATTATTCTGATTATTCTTTGGACAAGGCAGAGGTGATGCAGGATGGGTGAGGTGGGAAAAAAATGGATTATATTCATCATCCCCTCTCAGTATGACAATGCTTAATTCACACACTGCCATTCATTTATTTAATTACTCCATGGCCGAATGGGCGCGTCCCGTCTCAGGTGCCCTTAGCGTTTCTTATTATATCGTCTGGAGTCTTATGGATTCAGCTCATCTGTTGTATTTGCTCAGTAGCTCACAGAGACCTCTCTGCCCCGACGCAATCTCACCTCATTAACATTTTAGGTGACGAGTCTGTCACGGCCTTAATTAACAATTCATGAGCACGGCTTATAGCTATATTAACATTTTACAACCAATAAATCACCTTTCCTAATCTGCTGTGTGCGTGCGCGTGTGTGTGTGTGTGTGTGTGTGTGTGTGTGTGGGTGGGTGGGTGGGTGTGTGTGTGTGTGTTCATGTACATGAATGTGCATCCACATGGCCAACTACTTGATCTGTCTCCAAGTCTTTGTCTCCAAGTCTGTCTTCCTCTCTGTCTCTGTCTCTGACCATGACATTTGTCTGAACTTTCCCTTAATCTTATATTCTATTCGTGGCATTGTGCTGAATCACATCCATTATACTTTTTCGTCAGGAAAACAGGAAAAACCCAACCTACGCCCAGTTCTCAAGGAGGTTATTCAAAGTGTTATGCCCGTTAATAACCTGCTAAGATACATCTGACTAAGCACCAACAAATGCAAGTGTCAGACATAATAGAAAAGTCTGCTAATTAGCTCTGCAACGTTTGATTAGTTTACTGTTACAAAGCAGAAAAAAGTGACAACAATACAAGTCAGTCTCCGTCTAGCCTTTTCTTTTTTTGTTCTTGGGGGAAGCAAAATGAATCAGAAAGGAGAGGGGAGCAGAGGAGACAAGAGGAATAAAAATGAAATAATGGTACAATCTGGTACAATCTTTGAGACTCCGTTCTCTGAGGTATCATAATTTCTGCTTCCCATGCACCTAACAAACATTCAAAAAGCCTCTGAGAGTGGGAGTAACAGCATGCTACAAGAAGTGCTGCTGTAGTCTTACGCTACTTTATCATGCCACAGAATATGTGTGTGTGTGTGTGTGTGTGTGTGTGTGTGTCCATACAGTATGTGAGTATGAATCTAAAAGGAGCCTATGATCAGGCAGGATGAGAGTAGGAAGAACACACTTTTCATGCTCTTATCATGCCCATGGCCCCTAAATCTATAAACTACATTTTAGTCCAGGGACCGTGATCATCTGAGAAAATATTTACATCCAGTTCAGCACAGAATTGTATTAACGTCAGCGGAGAAAGAGAAATATGTGATCAAAACACTACATCTCATGGCCTACTTTTTCTCTCAGTGTGGAACTAAAAGAAGAAATTAAACAGCCCTCCCACCACCACCACCACCACCCTCCCCACACCCCAAGGGGCCCTCAGCAGTCCCTTGACCCCACTTTGAAAAGCACTTGTGTAGGCAGTACGCACGGGGCCAGCTTCTCCTGGTGAGTCACCCAGTGTAAGTGCAGCAGCATCATGGTGCATAGCTGACGCTTGCCAAATGAAAACGATCTCTGCAGCACCGTTCGCTCTCCCTAGGTGACACACTCGGGTGGTGGCACAAAATGCTAATGGCAATGTTGGGCTTATAAGTTTATAGGGCGTCTTAACCAGTAAATAGCCTCTCCCAATCCCCCAGAATCCATGCCCATAGCGCAGCTGCATGGAAAGTAAGCTGTGGCTAAACTGAATTTGACCCTCGTGGTGTGAAGCTACGCATTCCAGGACGTTTTGCTATATGGAAGTGCTCCATAATACAGTCACAAACAGGTCCTGATCCTCTTAAAGAAAAGCCTTTGTCAGAGTGTTGCTCAGTAACAGCCTTGAACTCCCCCCCCAGGTGCACCGGCACATTTATTAAAAGGTAAAGTAAACATCAAGGTCACTGCCTCGATTGGAGCACATACATTACAAAGGCTCCGGAGGCAGCTGTGGCGAGGAGCGACTTTGCAAAATGCGTGGCTCGATGACAAATGCAATCTACATGGTAAAAGATCCACTCTAATCCAATTCAATTCACTCCAGTTCCAATCAGTCACCACTCACCAACTCCTCCAAATTAAAAAAAAGAAAAGAAAGAAAGAAAGATCAGAAAGAAGTGGGAAAAAAAGAAATGGCCCTTGAATGTGCAGCAAAAATCACATTGTGTTTTGAAACTGAAAGATATGTCTGGTATTTTCCTTTAGTCATGACTCACCTTACTTCCCATTATGCATGGATGCCAGTGGTACATTATGCATATATGAAGTTAATTTCTATTTTTAACTTGCCGAGGAGGACACATAGCCGAACTTCCAATGAGGTGTGTGGCCTGATAATGTCAGCATGGCAAATGACCAGTATAGGAGACGAGGAAAGAGGAAAGGCCATAGTCCACCTGCAATTAGACCAGTGAATACAGACTGAGCGACTTTATTTGTCTTACAGTGCACAACACTAATGCTGATTTTCTGTATTGGTCAAACAGAATAAACACCCGGTGATAATAAACCTAAACTCATATTGGTTATGGTAAATATCAAATGCAATATCACTGAATGTTCCCTGTTTATGATTCAGTAAGGGAGAAAATAAAACTCCAATAAAATGTAATAAGGGGGGGAGGGCAGTGAAATCAGAATGCATCTCAGAGATTATTGCCATGAGAATAGCATGCCAAGGTGATGGAACTGGAGGCTCATTCTGCCTCAGTAATAAAATGTATTTATTTTTTTTATTTTTTTTTCTCCAACACCTATGGAATGGAATTGCCATGACTACAACCAGGAGTTTTTCCCCTTTCTTTTCTGCTGCTGTGCTGCCCTCTTCTGGACACAAAACAAACTGACACACATTTGAATCACATGAAGCCTCTCACTTCATTTTTTCCTGGCTGCATACCCTGCATTCCAGTATCAGTGACTTTGTGGAAATCTTAGGTATCAACTGCCACGTTCATTTACAGGAGTCATGCAGGTGTGTGTGTGTGTGTGTGTGTGTGTGTGCGTGTGTGTGTCGGGAAGGGGTGGGAGGAGGGGAGGGGCGGGGGCCACTTTGCTCATATGAATAAGACACAAAGAAATGCTTGGAAATCCAATCCAAGCAGACATCATCCACTTACATAAGCTATTCCATCATCTCTCACTTGGCTGCCTACCCAGGACACTGTGCCTGATGAAATAGTGCAGTCTTATTTTGGGAAAGGCTATCTCTGGTCTGACAGCATTTCAGACCAAAAAAACAGCTTGTTCAATGGAAAAAAATGTTCTTTTGGGGTGCGGAGGGACGGTTATGCATATTTGTTTGTATGTGTGTGTGTTTCTCTGTGTGTATATGTGTTTACATCTGTTCCCCTCCCCTGATTTACAGCATCCCTCTGAATCATTCTCCCTCACCCAATACTTGCAACCTAACTCTGTCTCTCTCTCTCTCTCTCTCACTCTCTCTCTCTCCTTCTGTCTTCTTCCCATAATGGTTCTTGTGTTAACAGACAGCAGATATCTGATCAGGAAAGAGCCATATCCCCCTCTGCAGCAGCCAGGGAAACAGGGGAAATTGCTTAAGCTCTTCTCAAAGAAACGATTTCATTCACAGCAGCAGCACTGTTTGCATGGAAACTCACACTTTCTCACAGCGCCGTGCCGCCGACAATGAACGTCTGCCTCAAGAGATTGAATTGAAACTCTTGTATAACTAATGTGCTGCTTTCTGTGCGCATCCACATTTAGATATTGTTCAGCAAATTGTTCAATTTGGCCAGAAAATTGAGCTGCCTGGCTCAACGGTGAGGAATTCTAGATGCTGCAAAGGGACAGACAGCACAATGTTTATTCCCATATCTCCATTCAGGCAGAATGCAAATTAAAGAAAATACTGTTCTCCATAGCCATAAATATCATCAACACTACCACCACACACACACACACACACACACACACACACACACACACACATACACACACACACACACACACACACACCCCTTTCAACACTAGGAGTTGCACTCAAAAAACATTATCCTATTATGTTAATCAGTGAGATGTAAATTATTGGCTGTTTGCGGACAAAGAAGTAATCAAGTTGCATTTCAATCAAATCCTATTTGGTGCGCAGGCATCTTGATGGCATGCCTCTCCAGTAAGTAATGACCCTGTGTTTTGTAAGACTAATAAAACAATATTATTGAAACAAAGCGTTGTTGGGTTTTCACTACCACAGCAAACAAAAGCACCTACTGAGCTATAAACATCTCAAAAGCCTGCGGGAGTTTTTTTCCCCCTCATCCAAAATACTGGGAGGAGGGTGTAGGCCCTGAACGTCACTCCAAGGGAGTTGCAGTGATTCTGGACTTCCCTAAACTTGAGTTGGAGTTGGATCAGTCACTCTAGGGCAATGACTTGGTGTCTGGGAACACCGCACATGATACCAGCGTAGCCTTCTCTCTGTTAGGAATGTTTATTTGAGGCTTGTTTTGTTAAGGATGCGTTACAGACAAGGAGAGATGGAGTGGCAGTGGACAATTTTCACATTATTTTTGAACTTTCAATTCACTTACGGGTCTCCGTCCTCCTATGACTTGTTCCAAGGGTCCGCATACACTGGAGTGGTACAGAGACATAGAAATAGGTAAGAAACATGTTTTTCATATGTCTCTGGCGGAACATGTTATTTTCCATTTTCCATGGGCCCCATGCTGCGCAAAACAGGTACTGCTTTATAGGCTGTATTAGGCCTATACCACTGCTGTTTTCAACCTTTCTGTTTTTGTGCAAGTCCTAATAGCCAGCTGAATAGAAGCGTGATTTCCTCAGTCCCTCTAGTGTTTTTTTCCTGGTCTATCCTGTCCTTGTGATTGGGGTAAAATCAGGCTGTGCTGGTGTTGTTTGCTATAAATTGCGCAGCACAGTGAAGTACTCTATACAATGCAATGAGCTGTAAACTTTCCATTGATCAGAAGCATAATGACTTCAGACCGGGACAGCTGTAGCCTATTATCAGTCATATAGATGGGTTTGCGACATTCGCTGTGCCTTTATCGGGCTATGACTAAATTTGGCTCGAGTCTGCCAATCTTGCCCAATGTGATAAGATCCAGAGAAACACTGGAATGTGAGTGATTAGAGCCATCGCTCATCTATAGGAGACCAATTGCGCATTTCCAGCTGTGTCTAAATTAATTAAAATAGTCGAGCGAAAAAAAAAAAAAAAAGCCTGAGACGCGCCCTTTAACGAAAAATATACTAGAAAATTTACATGAGGACAATCTGTGGTGCTCAATCCTGTGGTATCCCATTACTAAACTATCTCTTATAGTTTTTCTATGATATTTGTATAGTATAGCTACAAATCAAAACATTTGCCAGTTTCATCGGCATGGCATTTTCCTCATCCTGTGGGACTCTGTTTATCCCAGTCTGAACGGCTTTACTCTCTCCCCAGGAACTGGTGTGCTTATGTGGTGCACAAGAACGTGAGTTGCACCGTGCAGGGGAGCGTCGAGAGCTTCCAGGAGCCCGTGGTGGCCCCCTGCCCCGCCTACCAGCCAGACTGCGAGCAGGAAGTGAGGTGAGCACCCCGGGGAGCAAGGGAAGGGTTATCCCAATGAAATTATCAGCAAAAAATGTATTTGTGGCAGATTGGAGTTTTAGCTACAGGAATATTTCTCAGAGAACAATCAAATAACCACAGCTTTTCTAGTTACGTAAGGAAGCCCAGTGAAAAAGGCAAGGGGTAAAAATAGGAGGTAGCTAATAGTATGACAACAAGCACTCTTGCTACTAGCTGAAAAAAATGCAATCTAACAACACTAAGTTATCTAGGTTAGCTAGCTGACCCTCCAAGTTCAAGCCAGTCAACTCTGGACAACTTTGGTCAATTCCAGATACCCTTTGCCAAATCCAACAAACTCATTCGTTGAACAAAATTTTAAGATGAAATATGTATGATGCCACTTGCCTTTTGGCAGGAAGAAAAAAAAATACTCATTGCCATTTATATTTTTGTGGCCAGAGATCCTTTTTTGCCAGGCGCATTGCTTTCCAGAGTCCAGAGATTCCAAATTTAGTGTTGTAGTTTTCATCATGATAATGATGAAAATAACCATGTAATAGACCTAGCCTCCAGGCAAGACTTGCTATAAATTCATTTGGATGCCAAATCTAAAGGAATCTCATTAGGTTAGTATTCAGGACAAGCATTCCTTCTGTAATGCCCCTGCAGATGTACAGTATGTTGTCAACAATGCATACAAAGAAGATGTATTTTCCAGTGTCCAAAACATATTTTGAATGAAATATGTTTTATATTACATATCCTGAAGTATATGTGAAATGCATTTCTGGCAGTATGGGCATGTTAGTGTAAAATAGTTTCACCACCAATATTAAATATTCCCGTTTAGTCAGATATCTGATATGTTAATGAATCTTCATAATTTACATACATAATTTGATTTAGGTTACTCAATGCATTTTTATACTCAAAACATTTAAGAGAAACAAGCTGGCCTTTTCCTCCTGTGGGGCAGTTGAATTTGAGGGTGTTAATGGGAGATACGCCAAAGTGATCATTAACTGAAGATACTGTTTTGCAATTTAATATATTTTGTCTTAGTGGATCTTGGATTGTTTAAAAATGAGACATAAATAAAGCAAGAGATTAAATGCTTCCAGTGACATAGACTTATAACTTTAACCCAATGCTATCTGTGGTTTGGTTTAGCTTTGTGTTCTCCTGAGAAAGAAAAACAATTTTCAAGAGCCACTGTGCTGTGGAAAAGAGTCCTTGAAATTGATAACTCTGTGAGACTTAAGTCACAGGAACATATTTCCAAGTTTCCATGTGAAAGCGAAAAGGCCTGGCAGTGAGAATAGAATAGGATAGAAAAGACACCTCAAGTTTTTCCATCTCTACATTATGATATACAGTATTTGCTTTTTGTACTAACCCATATTGGGATGAGATTTCAGTACACATTGTTGAATATAACCATAGTGTTAAATGTTACTTGCCTACAGTTTATTTTGTGCATTCTTTCAAGTTTCCTTTTTTCTATTAGTCAAGCTAGAACAATGTTATCTTTGAGGATGTCAGTTGGGAACTGTGCAAAGATGATGCGTGTTTCAAGCGTCAACTTTCCAGATGTTACACATGACATGACCCCTGTCTTTAGGGAAGTGATGTCATCTATTGTTTCTTTGGGAACAGTTTGCTTTGGCAAGAAAGCTGCCTGTAAGGGGCAACAATAGAAATACATACTCCTAAAGTGCTGGTGGTAGCAGGAGTAAACAGTTCCAAAAAAGAATACAATGTCAACATTGTATTCTTTTTAGAAATGCAGAGTAGTTGCAGCATGGGTAAGCAGTGTTTTTCTTTTTAGAATAGACCAATGTTAAGAAATGGATATCACTGATAAAACACTTTACTTTGCAAGTGACTGATGTTAGAAATCAAACTCAGTGCTCTCTGTATCTTATTCATATTAAAACGTAATATTAAATGATTGAGATTTTCAAAACCAAATTCACTGAATGCTGTTCCCTATCTTACAGGTACCAAACTCGGTTCCGACCCACGTACAAGATTGCCTTCAGGACAGTCACAGAGCTAGAGTGGAGATGCTGTCCTGGTCACCAAGGCCCAGACTGTAAAGATTTAAAACCACCCCCCAACCGGCAGTCAGTGCAGAGAACACAACCTTACCTCCCACCAAATCCTGGACATACAACTAGACACACACAGAGTAAGACACAAGCAACTAGACTGGCTTATTATTATATTTTAACTTATACATGAAATCACATTTTATGTTGAGGTAGAAGTATCTCAGAACCACTCATAGATGTGAGATTTATTTATTCTCATTTCTAAATAAAAGACTAAATGAATTATTCTCTGATTACAGGGCCAGAGCGGAGAGAGACGGGGCACCATGAGGCGAGGCATGGTGGGGCAGATAAGGTGCATCTTCTGGAGGGTGAAGTCCAGCGGCTCTCTCAGACAGTTCTGGACCTCCAGACAGCCTTGACAGGGTTAACAGCCAACCTCCGCACAGACCTGCAGGAAGACACCAATAAGATTCTGGTCACTCTCCTTAACAACATGCGCCCACCAGACAGTGCCACAACCGCAGGCACTGAGGACAGCCCGGCAGTGCTGGATGGTCATCAGGCTACCAGAGGTGGGATAGCAGGAGACAGGGGCATAGAAAAGATGATGGCCAGGTTGGATGACATGAACAACGCACTGAAGAGCAAGGACGAAGCTTTGGAAGAACTCAGAGGAATGGTGACAAGTCAAGAGGGGCAGATCCGTCTCCTGATGGATGCCTCACAATCTCAGGCTCCAGCCATGGTGGAAGTTGGCCCCTCAACTGACCTTGATGTGATCCAGACCTACGTTGATGGAAAATTCGAGAAGCTAAAGAAGGAGCTAGACCAGAATATGGAGGAACAGATAGCCAAGCTACAGAGCTCCTGCAATGACAGGATCCAGACCTTGCAGAAGACCTGTGAAGAGGGTCATGACCAAGGCCTGGTCAGCCTAACCAAGCTGGTGGACACCAAGGAGGCAGACCTGAGAAAGGAGATCCGGGAACTGCGTCTGGACATGGCTGCTGCAGACGGACCCATACGAACTCAACGGCAGACTGACCCATCCAAGCAGGAAGTGGACCGCAGTGACCACAAAGACCTGTGGCGTGAGATTGACCGTATTGCAGAGGCTCACCGCATCCTGAATGTCCGTATCGACAATGAGCTGGCCCACCTGTCTGCGCCTCAACTAGATGTTGAGTATGGCCCACTCATTGAGGAGCTGGAGGCACGCATAAATGTCACGGAACAAAATGCAGAGGTTCACTGTTTCTATATTGAAGATAAGCTGACCCGTGCAATTGCGGATGAAGCGGCAGCACTTCGGCAGCTTCTGGATGAGCGTCTGAACAATATGGAGGACCAGTTTACTAACATGCTAGTGGAAATGAGCAACAGCTCCTTCCCTGGGATGCTTGGTGACTCCATGGATGCCATCCAGGCAGAGGTCAACAACAACAAGTTCCTCCTCCAAGGCTTGGATGATAAGGTCAACGCTGTTGGGGAGCTGTGCTCTGCAGGGTGTTCAGGCTCAGGAGTTACTGCAGGTACAGCAAGTTCATCTACCATATCAGGTGGTCTCGACAACATTGTGAAGGACCTACAACTATGTAGGAATGACTTGGACGTTGTTCACACGGATGTCAGTGCCAACTCAGACAAGCTCAGAAAACTGGAGGATATTATTGAAAGGGAGTCAGTTGGACACCAGAAACGTGCCAAGTCCATGGAGGACTTCCAAAAAGGACTGATTAATCTTCAAGATAATGTAATTGGTCTGGCTGGAGCTGTTAATGGGTTAAGTGATTCCCTGAGCAAATACACTCAGGATATGCAGAGAATGAACTCGACATGCTGCCAGGCAGGGCAGAGTGGCACTGGGAGCCAAGTATGGGAGAATGGGGCATCAGTCAGCACAGTAACCAACAGTCAGGTGGAGGAGCTGAGGAACAGATTCAATATGCTCAGTAACCAGGTGTCATCTGAACTGAGTCAGTGTAAAGAGAACACCCAGGGTGTTACTGATGGCATTTCTGCCGTAGATGGGCGTGTGACCAGACTTGAAAAGGTGTGTGGAAGGTTGGATGGGGTTTCTGCTAATGTCAAAGAACTGAAGGACGGGCTGGAGAGGCATGTTGCTGGTCTGCGGGACTGCGTCCACAGGATGAATGCCACCTACGGGACTCACACCGCAGACATCATGTCACTGCAGAATTCCTTGCAGAGCGTCCAGACACAGCTCTCCGCAATGGCCAAGCATGTTCTCAAAGACATCACTGCGAAAGAGCCAGGTGAGTTACACCCTAATGATGATGTGGATGCTTTGGTGACATCATTGACAATCTGTGGTAACGTCATAGACGGGAAATGACAGAAATTATCAAAGCGCCTCTGAGGCTTTGACTCAGAGATGGAAAATCACTCTGAGGTCATATTCGTCAATATTTATTCGACCAGCGTAAGCTTGGGTTTGGTGCCAATGTTCAAAAGATTTACCAGTATATGGTGCTAGTGGGTTTTAGTCTGTATTACAGCACAATCACACCACGAGAGATCCCATGTAAGGCAATGTGTGGTTCTTGGTTATATAGTTGTTCAAAGATTCCCACATCAGTGTTGTCGGGCAAACATAGGAAATGAAGCAAAAGAGGAAGGATAAAAAAACACTGACTAAATTGACACAGTCTTTTTCACCTTCCCCTCCAACTTTTTATATGAATTTATCCTGTGAGACAAACAGCTGTATAAACACAAACTATGAATGAGTGATAGCCATAAAACTCGTAACATATGGGATTGAGTGTGACCCAGTGTCCAGGCTACCATATATATCCGCTCGTGGCTGGGGTTTGTAGGTGCTCTTTCCTGAAGTTAATCCTCCATATAAAGCATGGTGCTTGGCTTACATGGAGGCTGGGAGAGGGGATCAAATCCCACGTATGGCCACGGGGTATCTCCAGGAGAGGGAGGGCACGAGTTCACTGGGCCTCTCATGCCTGCTTTGAGTATGTCATTCAATATGTCCGAGCAAAAGGAGGCCCACATTGGAAACTTCCTGTGTGCTGATAATTCCCTATATTTTTCATATATCTCTTAAAAGAATGGGACAGGCTGATCGACAGTGTACCTGAGATTTCACGCACTGAACTCTCAGTCCTTCCTCAGTAGTGATTTACTCGCACTGTTTTGTGCCTCATTGCTCCCATCTGTTAATGTTAGAACACCATAGCAGAGTGTTCCATCTTTTTGTGAGGCCTTCTTTTACGCGCCATCACATAGTTTTCTCACTCATAGCAGAGAATTGGATGAGACCTTAACCGCAACTCCCCATCCCTCATCACACGTGCACACACACACACACACACACACAAAAACACATCATCCCCCATCCCTCACCATACACATGTACATGCACCAACCTCCAGCGATTCCCGTAGGGTGACCTCAGCATGATGTGTGGAGTCTGGTCCTCATTAAGGGCCTTGACTCACTGCTGGAGCCAGTCTTGATGGAGAGGGGAGAAGCAGGGCTCCACACCCAGGACCAGATGCTTCTACTGCCCTCAGCTGTGATGTCATGAGTGGGGCCCCGTCCCCGGTGCCTCCCTTTCTTTAACAGCACACAGGCAATCGTCAAAACAATGGGACTGATAGGGTGAGATGAGGGAGGGATGGAGGACTGTAGATGGAGAGGTTTAATGACTGTGGTGTGGAGAGAAGGTGTATTCCATTTCCCTGTAAGCCAAATATGGCCAGTTATTTCCAAACTGTGATATTTGATTTCATTACCTTACATGGAACTTAATACTTTACTTCTGCACAGCAATAAATCAGAAGGAACTGTGTGTCCTGTAGCAGGATTCTGAACAATGTTTGTCAGTGTTCTCACTTTATGCTTTTATTACCTGTTAATATACAACAAAAACAATTCCCCAAACAATTTCTAGATAGTATTTCTATCAGTATGTTTAAGTGGAGAGACTATCAAAATATTCTCTGTCTTAGTACTCACAAAAGAGTCTGTATACTAAGCCCCATGAGAGAGGGAGTTGGGCTGTGTGGCTGAGGTAGCCTGAGGTTTTTATGTTTTGTTCGAGTTTGGAAACGAAAGAAATAGTCTAAATAGATCTAAAATTTCCATGAAAAATCCCAGTTCTGTGGGTGTGGTGGTGAGAAGCTACTCAAATGTTTCCTTTCTGTGTTCGTCCTAATAGTCTCCACACAGTCATATGAAAACCCTGAGGAGGCTGCAAACAGATGAAGTGTTGTAATAACATAACCGAAAGATTTATCTGGAATAGCTTTGCCCTTACACACTGTGTGACTGGTGAATGGAATTGTGTGAGTTCAGTTGCAAAATGTTGGCACTTAGTCCCCAACAGCAGCTGCTGTAGACCATGAGAAGAGGTCTGTCACTGCAGCTTGTGTGTTTGTTTCTCACTACTTCCAACAGGGAATTGCGGTTAAGCAATAATGACTCTATTCCCTCATTTACAGTCAAATGTTGATGGGTCCGAGCCCTTTTGAAATTGGGGGAGAGACTTTAAGGTCTTTGGGGGTACAAACTATTTTAATGGAGATTGTCAGGAAATGTAGAAATATAGAAAATTCTGCTTGAGCAGGTTGCAGTCCCTCATTCAGGCGGTGACTAATCTGCCTTATGTGAAATATCATATGTGATCCCATTGCTGTGGAGTTGAGCTTTCTCATTAGAGTCCCAGGCTATTTTCCAGCTCTCCCTCTTTTTGGAGGTGATCCCATCCCAGCTCAAATCACTCCCTCCCTTCTCTCCCTTCTTTCTCTCTTATCTCGATCGTGCTCTCTCTCTCTCTCTCCTTTCATCCTACTTTTCCTGCTGATTGAGATTTGTCCTTCCAAGAATGCCAGAGGACTTTTCCTTCTCTCCCCCCTCCTGTCCCCTAAGTGTCTATTCACAGGCGAGGCCTTCAGAAAAAAAATACAGTTGTATTAAAGCTGGGATAAAATGGCTGCTTTGATTTCATGGATCAATGCTTTGCAATTGATCATTCTGACTTTATACTGGAGAGACGGGCAGCAAGATGAACTGTCTCCTGTGATCAGGGAATACAAGGAAAACAGGACTTCAAAGACTATTTGAAGTCAAGGGGTGTCTGATGGGAAATAATGGAAAATAGTATTTGACACCACCACACTAGTCACTGCGTATATTTGGTCAACACCAGAATTATGAGGGGGGCACTTTGACGCCAACAATTGCCCCGAAGAGACTGTGCAGAATTCCTGGAGCTGAGGCGTTTCCATCTGGACCGCCGGCCCTCCAGTTCTGACCCGGGAGCCCATCTGGAAGTCTTCAGAGGAGAATAGACCCAAACACACACACTGGGAATCCCTGAGGTCTGCCATTCACTGCACAATTTGAACCTCCCATCATTAATATCACTGGAGGAAAGTGGGGTGGAGTGGGGTAGAGTGTGAGATTGTGTGTGTGAGTGAATGGCAAGAAAGTGAGAGAGAGAAATGTATGCGAGAATGTGTGTGATGCATTATTGTATGTGCGTGTAACCACCACACCCTGCGCTGTGCAGCGTGCCCCTTGACACCATTTTCCATAGCGTGATCAGCTTGTCTGCTGCAATATTCTTTGGTGCTCTCAGAGACTTTTGTCTCCAGTACTGTACACTCATACAGTGTCACCCGAATCTGGAGAAGCGACAGTGACTAATGGCTCCCTCCCCCTGCAGTGTCTCAATCCTGGTTAGAAGCAATAACATCTGGTTTTGGTGATGCTCTCGGTTACACCATCACTCTGTGTGCATTTGTGTGTGTTTTGAGACTCTGTGGTTGCCCCCTTAGTAAGACACAGGCTGAGTGCTCATGGGAAATATGCACTCAGGCAACCAGCATCCTGAAGGAGGCATAGGGAGGAAATGAACAAGAGATTTCTGATTATCTCAGAGCAACATGATTGCTGGGTTTAATTTGTTTTTGATTATACATGTGGTTTCTGAGCAGTTTGTGGCATCACTTGCATTAAGAAGGAAGAATTTTGTTGATGGTTGATAATGTTTTATTTGATAAGGACAGAAATGTTTCCCCAGCAGACACAAAGGGATGCAACTTGTGTTTTTTGCATTAGTTACTTTCCAAATGTAATTCTTCAGACATTACTGATTACCTGGTTAATCCAAATACTCAGAATTGCTTTCTTTCACTTTTGGATTTATCACTTTGCCTCCAACAGACTGGATGTGCAGTTGTAGGAACAGTTCATTATGATTTACAGACTGTAATTTGAATAGCATTGGCATTGTTACCTACAGCCATTATGAACCATTATTTTCATTTTAAGATACAAATATTCACTTAATGTCTAAACCTAAATGCTTTATCCCTTCAAAACAGCTTCTTTTATCAAAAGTATGTACTTTAATCACTTTCTCCTGACTGTAACTGCAACTATAACCAAATCACATTTATGGTATTTTGTAATTACATTAGTATAATCCTGTTATATGTACTCCATTCATGCCTAACCCAGCCCACATGATGATTAATGGTACCGCAGATGCTTGAATCCAAGCTCCAAACAAACAAGCCATTTAATGTGCCAACCCCTCTTTACTATACCTTAACTACAGCATGACACAATCTGTCTGACACCTGGTTGTGAGGTGGGGGCTGACACAAAGCAGGTACTGTAATGTTATTTGTTATCTGTCCCCAGGACACACTCACAGTGTCTCTACATTCACCTCAGAGGCCCAGGTATTGTCTGTGCCCTCAGGCAGCCTGGCAAGCAGCCAAGCGCTTTACTTTTAGATGGTTCTCATTGCTGAAAACTCACACCGCCCGCCCGCTTTGCTTTCATGAAGGGTAATAATGGCACCAGTTGAAAAAAGCTCAGAGGTGCAGTGTGAGCCAAGTCTAATTTGGACTGCCAGCAAAACAAAAGTCATTAAGAGAGAATTCACAAGAGGGAAGATGAAGGCTGAATGTGAGAAAAGAAGCATTGTTTATGAGCAAGTCGTAAATTGCAGGCTGGTGCTGTTGCAGTTACAGGATTTTCCATGTCTTTAATATGTTGGATTGGATGATGTGAGCTGCTGTGACAAGAATAATCTGATGCATGCTGATAACACCTACTGTATGATTAACTGTAAATTGCTTTCTTTTTCTCCTCTCACTCTGCAAGGAATGACCCTAAGACTAGAGAGGCCTGGTTCCTTGCCGGACTCCAGTCCGACCAGACCCAGAATAACGCAAATCCCCCAGATCCACATCCCTCTCATCATCCCCCACCAGCCATCCAGCCCCAGGCAGCCCAACACATACCGCCAGCCCAGCCAGCCCAGACAGCCGTCCAGCCCCCAGCAACCAGGCCTTCCCACTCTGACTCAGGTTCCCAGAAAGCCGGTGGTGGAGACCGGCGAGGCTGGGCCTCCTGGCTACTTGCGCAGGGTGACTGTGCGGAGGGGGTCCGAGGACTCGTCTTCCATGCCTGTCAAAGGGTTCGCTGGAGCTCCAGGTGAGTGATGCTCATGGTGAGGACACATGGATTAAATCCTAGTGCTAGACTACATTCACACTGCAGCTGAAAGTGTCTCAGTTCTGTTCTGACATCAAAAGTGTTTTCTAATCAGTGTGAACAGTAAAATTCTGCATGGAGTCACATTTTTCAGTTCTGATCTGGTCCAAATGGATAATGTGGTACAAACCAGATTCTGAGGCATGTGACCTACATGCCACTTGTATTTGAACACTCAAATGGGAAATCTTACAGCATTCACCTGAGCCAGTTGTCATCATTTTGGCTCTCACTGCAGCATGGCTGAACCAGCGTTAGCATGGAGAACAATGAGGCACAACGATAGAAAGAAAGCAAAATATCTGATTTGACTGGTATTTGGGGAGACGCCCCAATTAAGTCTAAACTTGAAGGCACATACTGTAGCTAAAAATTGTTCAAAGCAAGGAGGAAAAGTGTAGGTACAAAATTCGATGTGACCTCTTTTGTTATTGTTACTCTGTGCATGCTTGTCTTTCTGTCAGTTCATATTAATATCAGATTTGGGTTGTAGAATAGATATGAAGGGTTGCCCAAAATAATAAGATATGAGCAGGCTTGTGGTGTGAATGTAACCCTACACTAAAATGTCTCTTTAAGAGTGGCCAGCTCAAATTCGATTTCACAGACAGTGCTAGATTTAGCCTGTTCTGTATTACATTAACTTGATAAAGGAAGATTGGAGCGACTCCAGGACTAAATGAAGGCTAAAATTTAGCCTCCAAGGGGGCAAGTTTAACTTATAGACCCAAATTTCCCAAAAATCGTCTTTGGTACAGAATTGTGTGTTTTATTTCTAGTTGTCGCTTTTTTTCTCTTTCCAATGGTTTTCACATAATTTTACAAGGCTGTTGGGTAATGCCTGTGACTGGTTTTATTTCACTGCACCCACAAATACATGTAAGTCCATTTGAAGGTTTTGAGGAAACTTTCCACACCTGAATCTGATTATGGAAGTAGCTTAACCAAATTCAAATGATTCAGAAAGCTACTTTTGAAGCCATGATTATGTAGTCTAGATTAAAACCTATTCCTGGTTTAATTTATACCCTTTCTGGGAAACTAGCCCACAGTGTTTAGACAGACAGTCTGTGTTCAGAGGGGAAAACCAAACCACATTACCTCAGGCAAGGGTAACCACTAAACAACCTTTTGTTCGGATGTTGTGTTTATTTTGATGTGCATCACTATACATATTGTAATCTATTGAA
Organism: Centroberyx affinis; assembly: GCF_046629955.1. NCBI lineage: Eukaryota > Metazoa > Chordata > Actinopteri > Beryciformes > Berycidae > Centroberyx > Centroberyx affinis. The sequence continues at coordinate 259,977 of NW_027282520.1, read as the reverse complement.
CTCGTTCTGCATTGTGGCTGATACAAATTTGTAATGATATCATTACATCATTAGGCTATTATTAACAAAAAGATGATATAGTTGTCATCCCTTTTTTTGCAGGCTATCCCCCTGTGCAGCCCGTGTCTTTCAAACCTCAGAGGAACCAAGGTATTATGGCAGTTCATTATCAAGTTAAACTGAGAGCCTGGCAGAGTGAGAGAGTGGGGACTGGGTGTGTTTAGTTTAGGGTGGTATTGGTAGACCATGTGGAGTGGGAGGCTTAGCTTGGCTGCAGTCGGCCACCAGCAGGTTAGCCCTTGGGTTGCATAGCAAATGTTAAAGCTGGAGATGTTGAAGAAAATGCCATTACTGGTACAGATGATGACCATAACGTATCCACTCTACAGAAGTTCTATTTTTAACCTTTCAGCTATAGAACCCAAGAAAACACACACACACACAACATGCCCACAGTACACACCAGACAATTTTTTAATGAATACATTATGAATGTGTACTGTAAATATAACACCAGTGATGATTATAGATGAAACACCTTTTAAAAATAAAAGTGTTACCCTTCCTGTGTCACCTTGGCAACAGTGCTGACTGCTAGGAATACATTTTGAATTAACACTTGATCTTTATTTGTACCTTGTAGCTCCTTTAGCAGCAAAGTTGCCCTGGAACCCGATGTATGATGCTCCAGTCGTGTCACCAGGTAAAATCCTCCTGGAAATCATCTCTCTCCCTCTCTTTATAATTTAGTATTTAGAAAGTAGACAAATCATTATTCATGCAATCCACACTTTACCATCAATAGCTGTAGTATGATGAGTTATAAAGAGATTGAGAAATGGCTGATGAAGGATTTTCAGTTAAAGTGAGAATTGTGTAGTACTTTTTCTGTGGGATTCCTCTGATCTACTTGGGTGCATGTTTTTGGGTGAGAAAACTCCTTCGCATTTGACGAAAATGGTCAGTTATCGTACCACATGACATACACTCCACAATGTTTCCATAGCTTATCTTCTCTCTAACTCCCCCCATGTCCTCTGGTCCAGTTTCAGTCGACAGCAGCGCCTTGGCAGATCCCTTCTCCTTCTCCGCTGGCCTCACCCAGCAGCCCTTCTCTGGAGACTTTGGCGTCATCCGCTTCAACAGGGTGCTAGTCAATGACGGTGGACACTACAATCCACAGACAGGTACACAACACAAAGCTTTTGATTCATCACCACTGACTAATCTCTTTACCGTTTGTTTATTGCTATGTCACGGCAATACATGCACAGTTGGCTTTGGGAGTGATGCATTTCATATGATACATGCGTCAGTGACTCTGGGAAACATTAAACATTCAGCATGTCACAACCAGTGTTGCGACATGCTGAACAGTGATGGCCTGTGGATTTAAAATCATTATTTGTGAGACATAGTATGTGCAAGGCTGAGTTTCCACAGCAGCTTAAACAGCAATTATATTGCAATGTGTCTAGAACTCTTTTTTTTAAAAATTATTTTACATATTTTAACACCAGACGTAATACAAAGAAGTAAACTATATGACTCTTCAACCAGAATACATCACTCAAAGCACTGGATATGATGTCAATTAAGTACTTTTCAAACTCAAAATCCTAACCTTATAACATATTCCACATTAGAGCAATCAATCATACCCAGCACATTTTCACCAAAGCCTCCCCCTTCTCCTCTCCCCGCTCTATAGGGATCTTCACTGTACCAATGGACGGCCGCTACCTGATCTCAGGACTGCTGACCGCCAAGCAGGGCGACCGCATAGACGCTGTGCTGTCCGTGTCTAACCGCAGCGTCCAGAGGCTGCAGAGCTCCGCGGGGCAGGCGGCCGGTCAACACGGGGGTTCGGCTGCAGGTAGCTGTAGCTGCGGAGGCTCGGTCTCCTTCAGCCTGATCCTGTCCCTGAGGAAGGGAGACCGCGTGAGCCTGGTGAGGACCGGAGGCCAGCTGGCCACCACCGAGGCCAGGGAGATCCTCTCCACATACAGCGCCATCTTCCTCTACGCACCGCAGGCCAAAAGATAGCTGGCACTCAGCTGGCCACATAACAGCAAAGACTAGTTTGTTTCCAGCCAGTCGGACTGGAGAAGATGTTGAAGGAGCCATGGTTTTGACTGAATCGCTATAGGCATATGTGTAGGAGAACAGTACAATGCAGTTTCACTGTCTGAGGATAGGGTGCTTCCAGTTACAAGTCTTGAAAAATGTACTCAGTGTTCATCAAGGATTCATCACATTGCCATTTTCAGGCATTTTGCCAAAGAAAACTGAACACAAAGAGCAATATTTGTTGCTAATATATTTGGTTATCAATTTACCTTTTTGTACCTAGTGTACTATTTTTGAATGTCTTGTGTAAAAAAGTGTTTTAAATTAACATTCATAAAATTTTATATATTTTTATTTTAACAAATCCATCTCAGAGAATCAATATATGGTCAAATATTAATGGAATATAATAATGTTGGTTAAGCAATAAACCATGACAAATCACTTTCAGTATCATCTCACTATCTTACTTTGTAATCTACTCTCAACAGAATGATTGATGATTAATAAACATTCACAAAGAGAATGATGTGGAAAAAACGTGGTTTAGCAATATAAGGTTTTATTAATGTTATATAATGAACTGGGCCAGCTTCAGAAACTGTATTGAGAAAGACTAGAAGATTAGAAGTCAAACCTCATTTTTGAGTCATTGTGTAAAGTGGGTGTGGGTGAAAAATAAAATCCCCCTCTCCTCCTCACTCCTGAGACTTAGAAAATATTCCAAAAGCAAACTGTAATGGTTGAATTGACGAAGAGAACCAGAACCTTTACTTTGACCTCTCCGTTAACCTCAAAAAAGAAAAAAACAACATATTTAAACTTATAAACCATTTGTCAACTGGATAACTGTGCCATAAATCTTAAAAGTTTCTTGTTATATAAAATGAACTCAACAAATTGGGATTTGAACTGCAATAACCTCAATCATGTAACAAAACATTGCTAAAAAAAGAAGCAACAGGGTAAAAGTCACTCATCTAGCCTGTGGTTATTGCTGAACCTTTTTGACGCAGATCCAGACTGGAGACCAGCTTGAAAAAAAAAAAAAGGGTGGAACAGACAAATGCATTCAGTTAGAAACTTTATTAAACACAAACATGACCACAAGCCACACTTTGTTAGCTTCATTAGGCCTGTATTATTTTTTTCTTACAATGGATTTTGTTCTTTAAACATATTTTAAACCACATTTCTATACAAATTAATACAGCATATACACTTAAGGTATTTATGTTGGTCAGACACAATCAAATGGCAAGCTTTACCTCCAAACAGAATGAAACAAATATATTCCCACAAAAGATTATACACTGTATAAGAAATATAAGTAATAAAACAAAATGACAAAGGCATCAAAGACAGAAAAAATGTGAAGATCAGCATATGGCATTTTCCACAGCAGTTGAGTAAGAACAAACTATCTATTATACCACATACCCCCGGATCATAAGATGAAGTGTGATCTTTCCACACAAGATGTATTACTTTCATAGAAAGAATGGAATTGCTTTGTTAATTATAAGATATATTTGACTTCACCAAACTTCATGGAGCACAAACAAAAGTATCAAAGCAGAAAACGAGCACATCTTAATCATCACAAACCAAAACAAGTCAGCTTAACTACAGAATGAATGCCCAAAATGTCAAAAACACCTTTCAGTGAAACGACGACTACTGATAGTGACAATTTGGATGAATAGCTGTCATCATAAATTGTTGTGCTTTTCATTAAACAGTTCCGTCCGTCAAGTCTCACCTCTGCTCATTTCTAGTCATTAGTAAAAACACTCCTAACTGGTACGTACTAACAGGTTACGACTAAACTTGTGCTAGCGGTATGGCCCAAATAATATGGAGTGGCACATTTGCTCACAAGTCTTTCCTAAAACAAAACATAAACATATGCCAGTGAAGTGCTTCAAAGAGCTTCCTGTACACACTCAAGCATTTCCTGTTTATTTATTTCCTAACAACACCCACTGTCTTCCTCTGTTGACCAGTCTCTCTCTCTCTCTCTCTCACACACACACACACAAAAGGGTAACTTAGGCATTGTTCTGATGTTTTTTTGAACCTCCATGTTCCCTCTATCCTATCTTCTGCCTTCCTAGCTAAGAATACTAACCCCACCTTCCGTCAATACTCTATATCAATATATTTCAGAATAAGAGATTTGTCTGTGGTGTTATAAGGTCACACCCAACAAAGGAGGTAAAACAAGAACTCTTCATCTTGCGGTAATTGCATACTTCTCTGGTCTGCCGTCTCCGAAGAGACCTTTAGTGAAGTGCGTGTGGGTGAGAGGTGCAGAGCAGAGCGATTCTGCGTCTCGGGGGTGCAGCTGAGACAAAGTGCGTTGGATAAGGCTTAGCAAAGCAGCTGGGGGGGGAACTTAGACATAAGTTAAAGTGTGCATGACCCTGACACCCCAAGAGCAGCACTCAGTGTTAGCGCGCGCACACACACACACACACCGTCTCGCTTATTTCCGTTGTTCCAACGCATGCGTTATCTCTTACATTTCCACACATATTTTAATGCTAAAAGCGGCGGGTTTGGTTTGCTAAGGAATGTCTATGTACCTCACATGGTGATGACACTTGCATTGCAAGTTTCATTACAGATCGTTCTCAAATGGGATAAGGGAGACAAGACTCACAAAAAGATCGTACAAGGCTTGGTACTGTGCCCGGACAGACAAGTGTTGAATGGATTTAGCCAGATTTCTCGGAGGCCTAGCAGTTACTGTAAGTGCATGTAAACCTGCAACCAACCATACAAAACACCAATTTGAAGCATTACGACATTGCATTGGTGATAAATTACATTCCAGACAAGCAAAGGCAGCACAATAGAAATCAATAACTTAAACCAATAATATCAATTATCATAAATAATGACTGCATTGTTAACAAAAAACACACTTGATTCGCCAGAGCTTGTTTAACAGAATAAGCGTATATAAAAATAACAGCGAGCACAAAATACCATGAAGCTGCTTCATTTCTTTCTTTTTTTTTTTAAAACCACATACTTATCATCCTTACATATGTACTGAGCAAAACATGTCTCAATAACCTTGAATATTAGCCATACCAACTATGACTCATTCAAATCAAACTTAACCTCTCCAAGGAATAAGTGGCCATTTGAAATGTGTTCGTGCTCTCTCGCCACAGCAGCTAAACCAAACCTGAACCTAGGACATTGCCGGAGGAGAGTTTGGGAGACAAAATTGAACACACCTCTCCAACAGCACACTACGTAGGTCTCAGTCAGAGCAACTCAGGGCAGGAAACTAACTTTCTTCTCTCTACGGTTCATAGAACAGAATAAAGCCTAAATGATGGCTGGTTACCTGCCAAAGCAGCTGGAAGTCTAGACAAACTTAGCAGCCACAGCAAAAAATTACCAGCACTTGGCTAGTGCCCAGTGTCAATTTCCTACCCTGGTTTTAATCAAACACAGTGTTCTTCACTTTGACAGTTTCAGTCCATTTATCCGGGGCGTTTGGAAAGTGTGAAACATTAAGTGCGACTCCAGATAAGACGCCTTTTCCTTCTGCCTAGGGTTAGCGTGTTATGGCATACACCCCAGACTTTAGTGCTTCAGGCTAACGCCTAGTGTGTGGGGCTTCAGTGTCTCTTCTGACGGTTGATAAAGAGCATCAGTCCTGGCTAGAAGTTCGACAAGTTGCCAGATCACTGAGAAAAACTCTGTCTTGGATCTGTATCCCTGTGTTGGTAATGATGGACTGGACTCAGCAGTGCTGGCTGGGGGCTCGGCAGGATGCCTTCTGTAAACAGCTTGAGGAGGAGAGACGGTGATTTAGTTGGTGATTAGTCTCTCCTCTCTCAGGGATGTGATTTTTCATGTTTTTTTTCCCCAGGACTTATTGTTTTGGACATAACGTCCAACTAATTTCTAACAGGAGATTACAGTTTCCCTGATTTTTTGTGTTTACGATCACATCCCTATCACTGCTACGACAGCAAGGTCAAAGAACAGAGTTACCAGTGTCCCACTCTCCTATAGTGATGTGTGTGTGTGTGTGTGTGTGTGTGTGTGTGTGTGTGTGTGTGTGTGTAAATACTAGGGTATACGGACGGAGGACGGGGTTCCAGTTCAAGTGTTTGCTGGAGGTGCATTCAAGTGCATGGTCCAGTTGCATTTATATGTGCGTCTGGGTATCTGTGTGTGCTGGATCAGAGCAGCTCATCTGGGTTGATGTCAGGTATCGGCTGTCTCCAGTAACAGAAGGAGCTGAACTCTGGCATGGCAAAGGCCTCGTTCTGCTCTTTACTCAACAGAGGGAAAACATGCTCCACCAGCTCACTCAGCCTGCTGTAACTATGGAGAAAGAGACAAAGAGAGTCAGAAAAACAAGAGTCAGAGAGAGTGAGAATAGAAAGAAAGAGCGAGAGAAAATCAGAGTGCACAAACACAAACAAATTCAGTTACATAGATATTCCACCTGGCACTCAAGCATTCGTAGCTAGTTTGAGATAGAGTATGAACAAAATGAAATGGCTGTATTCAAACAACTAAAAAACTAAAAAACAAAAACAACTAAAAATTAAAAACTGCCTAAATAAATCAATGGAAGCTAATGTTTTATTCCCTCTTAACGTAACATGTGCCACTTGGTGGACACTTTCATCCAAAGCTACTTACTAGTACCATGAGGGCATACATTTTTAGCACTGGTGGCACTAGTGGGAATGAACGCCTAATCCTGGTGGTGTTAATGCCTTGGTCTTACCAGTGAGCTCTACAGGACCACTGACCTGACATGGAGTCGGTAAATGTACTTACGAGGACTTATTGCCCTTGGTCTGCTCCTGGATCAGCTCTCCCTTGGGGTTGACTGTGAAGATCCGACACACTGGGACCCCCACCTCCTTATAGGCAAACACATCCTAGACAGAAAGACACAAGGGTTAAAAGCCATCGGAAAACAGATTACACTCGATTATGTAATTTTAGGAAAGCTGTTGCTCATACCCAAGTACACACTGGTACAAAGTGACATAAGGCGTTAATAACATTAACCGCAGATTTCCTGTTTGTGTTCCACCTAATGCGCGTAATGGCAATATTTCGAGACTTAACGTCTTGGCGGGCAAGTGGGAGACTGTGCGTGAGTGTGTGTTTGTTTTTGTGAGAGACGGACAGAGACAGAGGTTTGCTGGCTCTCTCTGTGCTTCGACTGGGTGTTGGTGTTTATGCAGCTGAAGATGAGAGGCTGTGCCCGGCTTGAGCTCCCTTCCACAGACCAGGCCACATGGGACCGCACTCCGCCAATGACCTCAGCTTGGGTTCAGCCCAATACTGATTTAATGTGTTTGTGTTTGTTAATTGATAGCCGAAGCGTCATGTTTGTTGATCTTACGGTACACCAAGACGGCATCGAGTTCTGAATCACTGAGCATGGCGACATGTTAAAAACGACCATTTTAATGTCCAGAAGAGCATTTACAGTCTGGCCTCCACTGACTCACATTAGTTCTATTCCCAAAGGCTGCGTAGAATGGCTGCTTGTTATGCTGGAACAGGTTCTTGATGTCTGTAAGGCATTCAATCTTGAAGATCTCTGGTTTCTTCTCAATGACCTCCCTGAAGCAAACAGACAGTTTGATTAGAGCAATACAGCATGTGCTTACCATGTGACAATTTTAAGTGAGAGATTTATACTGACTTAGCAAAACACATGCTCAATTTCTCTCAATCTTCTCTCCATCAATCAAAATTCCACCCTTGTTAGGAAAAAAACCTCAGCATAAAAATGTCTTATAATGAATAAGGAGTTTGAGAGTGAAGAGGATTTTGCTTGAGACACTGAAACTGGGGGATGGTAAATGTGAAGGCAAGTTTGTAGACGAAAAGGATTTAAGTTTGAGCAGACACAAATTGGGGGACGTTTGAAAGTGAGAATAAAGATTTCAGGGATAAAGAGGATTTAATTTTGAGACAATGAAACCGGGGGATGTTCTAAGTGTGTGTAATGACTTTGGGAATAGGAGGGATTTGGCTTTAAGACACAGAAAATGGTAGACATGAAAAGTGCAGTCCCTGTACCTGTGGAAGGCAGAGAAGAGGCTGCTGGGAGACAGCATGAGAGGTCCCCTGGGCAGGATGGTGCCTCCATCGTTGACCCACTGCAGGTATCCCCTCGTCATGTCCGCCATGCCGATCGCCCGCGCCGAGCAGTACAAGAACTTGTAGCCATTCCTGCAAATAGGGAGAGGAGTGCTTATTACCGGCTCTTATACAATGTGACATTATGATCATTAGTGCTGCTAAGAATAGCACTCTCATTAGATCAACTATATTTGCAGCTTTCCTAATGAATGGGATTCATACCAATCAAATACAATCATGAGTTCAATGAGGGCAGATTTACCATTATTGCTCATGGTTACTACAACCCATTTACTACTGTAGCTATGTGTACTGTAACTATGTGTACACCATGAGTGGCTAAAGCAGGAAAGTTGGTAAAATATTTCTACAGCTGATTGAGCACAAAGTTGTCAAACTTTGAATAGGATACAATGAAAAAAGGGGAAAAGTGTTGATACAGGATTTCCATTATTTCATCACTTTCTACAATTATTCTGTCTTGATCCCACTAGGCAGTCCAGCTCAAATGTTCTTCATTCATGCATTCATTCATTCATTATCGTTACTTGTTTATTTCTATTCAGGGTTACATGGGGCTGCAGCCTATCCCAGCATGCATTGGGCAGAAGGTAGGGCAACACCCTAGATAGGTTGCCAATCCATCACAGGGCTAACACAGATAGACAAACGCAATCACATTCACAATTTAGAGTCTCCAGTCCACCTGATTTGCATATCTTCGGACTGTGGGAGGAAACCGGAGCACCCGGAGGAAACCCACGCAAACACGAGGAGGAAATGCAAACTCCACACAGAAAGGACCGGGAGGCTACAGTGCTAACCACTGAGCCACCGTGACGCCCTTGTCTATGATGAATCAGTTAAAAATAAACAAATAAATAAAAAAAACTCTAACAGTGTTTTTCACCACTTACTCAGCTACTGAGTGGTAGAGCTTGGCAATGCCCTGGTGGGTCCAGTCCTTCCCCAACTGTGGCAGGATCTGTCCAAACACATCTGACCTGAAACATTAAAACACATCAATATAAACATTAGTGACAGAAAGACAGGGATACCCCCCATCTGCCAGGTGCACCACTGAGCAACAGGCTCCAAAAGCACAGCAGATGTATAAGAGAGCAAGAGAGAGCAAGAGGTAGAGAAAATGAAACAGGCTGGTTGTACAGGCTGTTCAAAGGAGGTCAGATAAAGGGCCAAAACCGCTTTCCATTTCATCAGAAATAGAGAACGTTATGAACTCCTGTTCTCCACTAATGAGGATCCTTCTCCCATAGGGGAGGGACTCTGTCTCAACCTCAGCTTATGGCTGTGTGCGCTTACAGACTGAAATGTAAATGGGCTCATTATAGCCCCTGTGCTCCTCGCCCTGCTTCTCAAAGACAGCCACACGACACACATACACAAACACAGGTTGGCCTAAGGGGTCAGAGATAATAAGCTCCAGTCAATCTGGCCCTGTTTGATGTTGGCCACCTATGAGCGTCACAGAGTGGGCGTCGGGAAGGCAACGGACATCAGTTTTGCATAGAGAAAAGCTGGAGCTGGCTTTACACTAATTAAAAAGCTTAACTTATAAATAGAACTGGATTGTGGACTTAATTAATGTCTGCTATTTTGAGAAGTACTTGTAGGTGTCTATGGCCATGAAGATGCTCAAAAAATTGCACAAGATGCCTAAAGGAAGAGCATGGCGAGGAAAGATCTCTATTTTCGATATCATCTTCACTGCTCTCTCTCATTTAACTCTTACTTGATCTATCCTGTACAATTTTCTAGAACACCAATGGAATATGCAACACAAGCAGTTTTTGGACATTCACCTGTTGACCCCCATTTGTAGTGATCACACTAGCGTCAAATAAAGGAGCCTTATTTCACAGTGTGTTAGCAATTTATAGGCCTGAGGGAATCAAATAACATTGCAGTGCTATGCATGCTGTCCTTGCCAATGCTGGCATTACTCTCTTTCCTGCAATCTGGATGCTTAATGAGAAAGGATCCTAGAGTGGACATGCTGATCTGAGACCAGTTTGCCTCATACATTATGGGGACATTTGAAGAGTTTCATTCCAAAAATGAGATATCCACTACATGTTTAAAAAAAAACATAAAAATTTGCTCCTACTCAATGGCTGCCAAGATTAAAGTAAAACTCATTATGGTATAAACATTTAATTACTGGCTATCTTAAAGGATGCTTTTTGGTTTGTGCCAGTTTGTGCTCGAGGAAACCATTTGCTGCCATTCATTCTTGTACAGTATGTTCCTTTTATTTACATTCTCTATCTATCTGTGGGGCAATTCTCCAGCTGTGGCAGCCTCCACAGGAGGAGGAATCACTCCAGGTAGTTCTGGATCATTACTCTGCTTCTTAGAAGGGTTATAAAAACTGGCCCTGAGTGACTTGGAGGCACGTACTTGGTGATGGTGCCGTCAATGTCGGAGATGATGACTTTGTCGTCCCAGTTCCACAGGTAGATGGTGCCCTCACAGCGGCATGTGCCCTGGTATTGGGTAGTGATGCTGAACGTAACATCATTAGGTCCCTCCTTCAGTTTCAGACTGGCCTGGTAACAAAGGGCAACACTGAAGTCTGGCATAGTCCATTTCATTCTCTCACTCACACACACACATACACACACACTTCCCCTCTGTGACTATGGCTAAAGCCACGGGAACTCCAACAGTGTAGGCAATATTTGTTTTGCTACTGTTCAATGAACATGCAAAGGGCTTTAGAGCCACCTACAGACCTCTATGGGAATAAACACTATGCAATGCTTAGCTAGCCAGCAGAGGGAGCTCCGATCTGCCAAATAGACCTAGTGCCAGTCAAAATCCCATGGAGTACTCTGCATTCCTGTGTAATCTGATCAAATATCCATTATGAAAACCAGCCAATGGTCATTTTCTCTGAAGCTTTCAGTATTATGGAGGATTTGTCAATCCATTACAGTTTGGCCTTCTGGCTCTTTCAGGACAAGATCCTGACTTACTATCATCAAAAGACTGTTGTAATGTTAGCAATAGATTGGTATAATGAGGGGTCAAAGGGACTTACAAACATATTTGAACAGTTTTATTCTAAAAAGAGATATTCACCATTTGAAAACACTGACATTTTTATTTGAAAATATTTGGTACTGGCATAAAGTCACAATACAACTCCTTATGGATTACTATTGAAGTTATTAGCCAGCAGAGTGCTTTGTTTCCAAAATATCAGATGCTTTTGAGCATCTTTGCTTTTAAATATTAACAGATGAATTTCAGGCAGCAACATTTTTCCAAAATGGACATATACCGTTTTGAAATATTATTCTATCTGTAATCCTTTAATTTCAGATTAATGAGGGATCAGTGGTACAGAACGGTGACTAGGATCACAGATGCGGCACAGTGTACTTACTATCTGATCAGAAGAGAGGCGTAGTGACTTCCTGTAGGCGTGTGGGCTGGGGTGGGGCTGACCCTCCACCGGCTGCATTCTCTCCTGGCAGGACACGGCGCTCACCTCCTTGGACTCTTCATCACTGGATGAGTCGCCTGCTTTGGGCCTACAGAGAAACACAGGACAGCTCTCAGATTATCATGTATATAATTCAGGGTTCCTACATATTTTATGTTTCCAAACTCTATACTTGTCAATGTCAATTTACTAATTGGATTTGAAGATTTTGGTCCATGCTAAATGTGATGTTTGCTGTTAGCAGCTGAGCAATAAGAGTCAACTAAGTTTTATTGTGCATGTCAAAGACTCTGTATCTTTATCTTCAATATGTTCTGTTTTTTGTAATATGTTTTATTTTGTTGTAATTATGTGATTATTAGAATTGTTTTAAATACTCTTTTTGTTCTATTATCTATATCCTATTCTTTGCTGCTACAATTTCCCCACAAGGAGCATTGGTTTCACGTAATCTAAATAGCTAAATTATTCTAAATTAAACAAATCGGCTATGTGAAATGAAGTTTTTTGTACAATTTATCAAACTGATCAATTAAATCAAACTGATTTAATTAAATTTTCCATAGTTTGAGATGTACAAGACCTGCATAGGAACAATGGAAAAATACCAGGCATCTGCTCACTCCATGTTCTATATAACAATATGACATAGTATGCATGGGTATCACAACGCAAGGGATTTATGAGGCTGTGGATTATTTTTACAACACATTGAGAGAGTTCAACATGTCATTGAACTCATCTGACTGTTCCAAGTATCAATAAACCAAGTCAACCCTGTAAAAAGCACAAGACACAGATGTAGGCAGTGGTACCACTTACGGTAAAGCCAGCTTCTCCTGAGACATGGAGGGTTCTCCCTCCTCCAGCTGAGACTCCTCCTTGGTTTCCAGCTTGGCTTCTGACTGGAAGAAGGGACAAAACAAATGTCTGTAAGATTACAAGACACTTGCCAAGTTCCAGAAAGTAGATGTACATTTTTTTTTTTTTTTTCTAGTGGGGGCTTTGTTTTCATGTTTTTCGTGTTCCTGATAACATCACTGTTACTCGCATACCTGCTTGATTGTACTATCCGCCCTCTTTCGCCAGAACCACCAGCGGCCTGACTTCTTTGGCATTTTCTCCTTCACCCAGGCCTCTTCTGTAGCCTAGACAGACAAGGACACAGTTAATGTTGAGCTAGCTCCTGATTTATAATGACCCACACATGTATTGACAGTATACAATGCAGAATGCAATAGAGATGGCAATTACCTTTGGTAAATTCTTCTGAAATGCTTGCAGACTTAGAATCAAGGGTGCAGCTAGTGTCCAGTTATAATATCTGAGGACAGACATGTGCGTTAAGAGCTAACAGCATACTTCTAAATACATCTTTCCAGTACATTTCAATTAACTGACATAAAAACGCTAACTTACCTATTTGCTATCTTCACTACCAGGTTGGGGTTATCTATAATTGCTGGGTTCTCAGCAAATTCATGATAGGTGATGATATGCTCCATGAACCTTTCTGCAAACAACACAGAAAGGAGAAAAACATTAATTACGGACATTAGAGGACAAAAAGGCCAGTGGTGGCAAACCATAACATGATGTTTAAAACCACAGAGGTAGGGCAGAAAACTAACATTTTCGTCCACCAGCCACAGTAGCTGGAGGTTTCCAAAATTGAACAGACACTTTCACAGTTTCACCCTGACTTTGAGTGACCCTGACAAAGTGGCTAATACAGTAGGCAAACTTGGTAGTCACAGCCAAAATTTACTCACAGCCAAATGTACTTTTCTAGCGGCTGAGGTTAATTATCCCTCCTGCACATAAGTACTTTTTTATGAGTGCCATTCTAGTGTACCTTTGGATATTTCAGCATTCTCTGTGAGGCCTCCACACAGAGAAAGAGTGACATCAGGCAGGTCGCTGGCTGAGTCAGACAGACACTCTGTGCCGCTGTCAGCTGCTGCGCTGCCCACCGACTGGGGAGACTGTGATCCAGAGTGCATCTCTGAGTCCATCCAGTGCTTAGCGGCCGCCTCAGACTCACTGGAGCAACAGACACAGTTCAACAGTCAATGTCATAAATGCATGCAGAATACATTACTGGTTCTTGTTCAAGGCTTAGAATTTGTTATTTAAGATGAAGAAAGAAGAAAATAATGAAATGTATTTTATGTATGCATGACAGCAAAATCATTTGTATGTCTTTTTAGATATCCAATATTGAAGCATATTTTGCTCTGTTCAGTTTTAAATTGTATGATTGTCATTTTTTTCAATTAAGACAAGTCAATCAACAGTATTCAATAAGTGCTTCTTTCATATGCTAACCTCTTAGGAAAGTAACGTGCAGCAACATCAGGTTCAAGTACATTCAGGTCATCCAAGTAGATATCCTCAGGACCCTGGTGCTGGCTCCTCTTTGGGACACCTGCATGCAACAAGAGAATCGTTCAACATTTAATGTACTATAATAACAAATGCTAACCAAAGAAATGGCAAAGCGTTGAAACAGTGGCAGCTGGTGGCCACCCAAGATACCTTTCTTTTTAGAGGGCGACTCACTCTTGGAGCAGACGTCCCCCATGTCCCCAGCCATCTGAATAGCAGCAGTGGCAGCAGCGAGGCTGTTGGAAGGGGTGGAGGTTGCCATGTTGGATGGCAGGACATCCAGGGGCTCTGAAGGAGTTACAGGACTCACGGAGCTTACGGTGCTGACAGATGTTAGAGGATTCACAGGTGTTACAGTGGTGACAGGGGTGCGTGGCTCAGGCTTGACGATGGTACACACTGAGGTGGCACCACCTTCCTTGGCACTCCGTGTCTCAGTCTCATTCTCCATGGCCTCAGAACTGAGGATGACACGGAAGTGGGTGCTCTCTGATGGAGTGATGGTCACCGTTTTTATCAGTTCTGGTCTATCCTTCTTGGTGACCTGGATATAGTGTATGGAAAGAAAAAAAATGTTCATTGGAAGATGAGGACTTTATGATAACTATGTATCAAGCATTTATGAATGTCAGTGGAGAGAGGTGCTCACCCTGGTTGATTCTGGAAACTCTCCCCAGGTCCACTGCATGTGGGACTCGGCTCTGAGCATGCTCTCTGAAGGCCTCACCACCAGTTCAGAGTCACTCTTAGGGGAAAAGGCCTGAGACAAGCCATGACTAGAGGGGTAGATGAAGATACACAAAAAAATCAATAAGAGAGTCAGAGTGTATTCACTGTACACCCTTGCAAATTTAACTTGTGTAGATATCAATACATACCTGTCAGCTGCAGACCAGTCGCCATCAGAAAATGGATAACTATCTAGGTTGTGTCTGGCTGCAGGTAATTTGGGGTCGATGTCTCGCATCGTGCTCATTGATGGTGACCTAAAGCCGAGGCAAAAGATATATTAATTAGGCTGGGCAGTAATTCAATATTGTTGTTTATCATCTTTCAGTGGAATGATATTGTGATGATATGATATTGTGATTTCATGATACGCACTTCTGTTGGTAACAAGCAAATTGTATTTAAAAACTGACAAATTAGGTATAAACATTTTTAGGAATATTATCGTGTCATTTTGCATATATAAGCCATATGATTTTGATATCATGATATTGATTTAAACTATATCGCCCAGCCCTAATATTAATCCATCTGAACTGAAATAAAGCTTAGGTCAAGCATTGAACCTGAACCAACCTTGAGGCATGTGCTGCAGCCTCCTCGTCAGAGCTCAGCTCCATCTCAAAGATCTCTTCAGTCTGCCCAGCGCCGGACGTAGCAGCAGTTGTAGCAGCGGGTGCGTTAGCAGCATTAGCATTACCAGTAGTGACGGCCATGGGTGGGGTCAGCTCCTCTCTGCGGGGGTCTCCTTTGTGCTTCTTCCTCCGTCTCTTCTTCTTCTTAGTGGCTACAGTGCTGGGGGCAGGAGGCTCAGGTGGGTCTTCTGGGTCAGCAGGGTCATCCTCCAGGGCCGGCGGTGCCCTGCGCTCCACCTCTGTGATCCAGAACAGGTGACCCTCAGTGGGGATGGGCGAGGTGGCCAGGTGAGCTGGGACAATCTGCTGAAAGACCAAGGAACAATGGAGAGGCTTGAGACATAGATATGTTGATGTAAAGTACAAACCAAAGTAGCATTAATGATCCCTAGAGTCAACATAGGGAAGCCTATGACTGAAGTGCAGTAGAACTGCATTGTTGTCATTGTTGAGCAATGACAGTTTGAGAAATTTGCATAGATCCTGTTTTGAGTGATACATCACTTGACAGTTGCACAGCAACTGCATAACAGTGGAGTAATTGTTTTCTCAGACAAAACTGACAGTAAAAAAATGTGCCTTACATTTCCACTTAAAGATTGCTGCAGGCTATCAGATTAGCAAAGGCATCCCGTGACATCATGTCATTCTGAGGGTTTGTGTACAACAACAGTGCTGAAGCTGGTATGTTTGTTGTGTGGAAAAAACAGAAAATCTGTTCTTTTCCAAAAATAAGTAGGGCATGTTCTACGAAAAAAAAATCTTAAGGGATCTTCACATTTCTACAACAAGCCTGAAGTTATTTAAAAAAGACAACAGATAGACAACCTAGAGAGTTCTGTTTCAAAAAACTATATCCATTTTGTAGAAAAAAAATTATTTACCACAAATTCAAACTCAAATCTCAAACTTAAGTTACCCACTTTGCTTTACAAAGTACAATAATTTGCTTTAATTTCATCCTATCAATCAATGCTATCAAGTTTTGTAAGCATAGGTGTCACGAATAGTGGATCTCTCATTTTGGAACAAAAGTCTAATTGGATGCTTACATTCAGCTGCTCGGTCTCCTGGACAAAAAAGGCCTCTCCGTTGTCCCCAAGCTTCATGTGCAGGTCAACGGGCTCTCCATTCACCTCAATGTCAATCTGAAAGAATTAGACAGAAGGTACAGGTTGACAGCTTTGGGCTGACAGGAAAACTGACCATATACATGATGATTGGGAAGTATTCGACAAAAATCATAAAGGAGGAAGGTGAATATGGTGTTTGCTTGACATCTAACCAGCCTGTGCATATCTTGTAACGGATGTGCTACAGTGATTTTGCCTTTTTGCGATTTAACAGCAAGTTAAGAGAAACTCTATAACTCTATTCTTCTTTCATTATACTCCCTACCTTTTGTCAGGTGACACAGAATGCCTGTGGCTACTTACAGCCCATCTCTCTCCTGGGGCTTTACTAAACCTAATTAGTGTATGGGCCCGTTGGGCTTGTGTTTCCTGGAGCCTGCCAACAGAACAGGGCCGCTCATGTCTGCTAGGCAAACCCCAGTGGACCTGGGGCCCTTCAGAAACTTGACACCACAAAAGCAAAAACCAGGTCACGTCTGGCAGGGACTAGACTGAGGAGTAACGAGGCAGAGTCTGGTTTCAGGTTGTCAGACTGGACAGGGCACTTGTGAGACAAACCATTAATATTAATCCTCAACCAATGGCCTCCAATGACATCTGATTTTTGTTTGCTCTTGTGTTCTGCCAGGTTGCTTCTTTTCCTTTTCTTTATTGCCTGAGTGGTTTCTCAGCAGCCACAAGGCTTAATTTCACCCCCTCAGGGTTGCTAAGGGGGATTTATGTGTGGTGAGTGATGGCTGCGAATTTCAATGCCCCATTAATAATGGCCAGAATAAATAAGAGAGCTCTTCACCCATTTACACTCGATGACAGCTCATATTCACTGGAGTGGCTGGGTCGTGGCTCTGCCAACACACTGCTGGATTACTGGAATTATTGATGGCAGTTGTTGCCAGTAGATGCTCAAAATCATGGCTTGGTGAATGGCTTAGCCTATTTCTCTCTGACAGAACTGGCCAGTCTGACTTTTGCAGCTCATATTTAGGTCTGTTCTCCTGACCAGGCACGGAAATATTCATCCACAGACGACTGCATTTTTTTTTTTTTTTTTTTTTTTAAAGAGTCTAATGGTACTTCTGAAACCTGTCTGGTTACCTGCCAAAGTAACTGGTGTAGGGGGACGGACACTCCCAGCCACAGCAAAAATTCCCACCCTGTTCTTGACATACAGATCCAGCATAACTTCAAATAACTTACTAGGATCCACTAAATTAGCTCTACAATAAACCAAGAAGAAGTTGGGCTGCACCCTTTTTATGGAATCACCCCAATCAATTTTGGGGGATCACTTAAGCCCATGAATGACTGGGTTGACAGTTACTACTCTACCCCATGGCAAACTGGGAGCAGTATGAAGGATTGTTCCCAACACAGACACAGGAAATATGATTATTCGTAGCCCCCACCAGTTAAAGCCCATCTCTTTCACCTGAGGATCAGGATTACACAACAGCCCTTGTTGAGGCTCTCTTCTTCACGTTTCCTCCCCCTCCCACACACACAAGTGTAACCCGTTGCCATAGGAACCACTCATTCATTCCTCCCTCCAAGCCCATCAACATTCTGGGTAGGTGGCAAGGCAGCATCCATCCCCCACAAATCAACACCCACTCTGGTATATAAGTGACTAAATAAGCCTTCTTCAAGTCAGAGCAGACCGCTGTACTGACATAAAGGTACAGAAGTCATGGACAGGTAGCAAGTTCACCTTCTGATAGTAATGTAGTGGTAAATACAAGGTGGGTTAAACTATGATCTAGGTGATAGAAGTTGAAGATATGGCAATACAAACAAAAACCATTTTCAGAATAGTATTGATTTGTTTTTCAAAAAAGAGCTTTTTGTCAACTTACATGAGGCTAATACTAATTGCTAATTGTATACCAACAATAAACATTCTAGTTCTATTCTATTGTAAAGTTTTATATTATGTTATAAAGTCAGGCAAACTCAATTTCACAAATAAAAGGTAAATTAACAGAATTTATGCGAGTCATCCCTACATCCCTACCAGTAGTGGATCAAGGTTTTCTAAATCTGATATTTAGATCTATAAGGAAAGGATAAGGAGGATAAGGATGCACTTTGTTTATTCCCTAGGGGAAATTTGGGTGTCACAGCACCAATGTACAGTACAGTAGCAGAACAAAGAGATGGTAATTAAAAAATGTATGTAATCTTACATCCATTTACTACTGTTGAACAGAGGAAATCAGAAACAAGCTTAACTTGCTCTCCATACCCATCAATTACAGGCACAGAGGACGAGGCAAAGGCACTAGAAAAATGCTATTCTCTCAAGTGAGCGCTAAAAATAGCTACACTATTTCTCGACCATGATTAATGGGATCTTATCTGCAGGCGAGACTATATAGTAGCTAACTAGTATAAGTGGGGGAGAAAAGCCCAACATTTTCCATCTGTTTTTTGCAAACAAAGCCAGGGTGTCTAGCGATTGATTTAAAGGTGCTGTATAGTATATCCATTCTTGCTGGAGCCCCAGACATTAGCATGGGTAATCTGGCTGGTAAATGGGACAGTTTATGTTTGCTGAGGCACGTTTTTTCCTAATATGGAACTTTACCCGCACACAGACAACTCAAGTTATGCTGGGTCAAATGAACTTGTTTCATTTAAACAGAATATTGTATCTCTGACTTCTGAAGTTGAAAGGAACAGAAACTGAACTTGAACCTAGTTTCTTCAGGGAGAAACAAATCTTAGTAAACATACTGAATTTAAGTTTGGTATTACACTTCAGTAACTTAGTAATTTAACAACACAGTTGGCTGGTCACTTTCTTAACCCTTAATTAACCATGCAAGTTGACTAGAGGCACATTCGTACTCAGCAGCCACAATTGCAGACTTCAACAGGTATTTAAGGCAGCTTGAAACTGATCATACAGGTATTCAAAATATTCATTAAAGCACAGATTGTCAAGAGCAGGGCCTACTTGCCTGAAAAAAAAAAAGATTTAAAAAGCATATAACTTTTTTAAGATGGAGCTCAATTGTCGATGGATTATCATTATATGACTGAGTTAACATTTCAGGGAAAGGAAACAAACTAGGCCTAAATAAATTAAAATTTTCTTTCTCAACTCACCACTTTCTCTTTGGAGCGCAGCACACCCAGTTTGCCGAAGCGCACGTGGAAAGGCGAGCACTGGTAGGTGCCATCTCTCTGGCGGACCACCACCACATCAATGCAGCCCGACAGCGTGGCCTGGTTAATTCCCTTGTACAGCTCTTTGACAGTTACCAGCACCTGACCTGCCAGCTGGCCCACGTAGTTCATGGTGTCCGCCTAGAGGGAAAATGAGAGGAAGAAGAAGGCATTAGCAGAGGCATTAACAGTTTTAGCTCATACAAGTCATGCAACCTTAACAAAGTTTTCCTTTTCATTTCCCTTCAGTTCCCTTACCCCAGTAGCTATCTA
This sequence comes from Centroberyx affinis, assembly GCF_046629955.1. Lineage (NCBI taxonomy): Eukaryota > Metazoa > Chordata > Actinopteri > Beryciformes > Berycidae > Centroberyx > Centroberyx affinis. The sequence continues at coordinate 239,962 of NW_027282520.1, read as the reverse complement.
GCTCTCTCCCAGACTACCCACTACTATCGCTCTCTTCTAAGTATCCTCTTCTGTACAGTGGGGCTGTCTGGTTTGTCTTTTGCTTTCGTCTCACTGGCTGCCTGCCCCGTGGTGTCTGTTATCTCCTGACCTGCATGCAGACTGGCAGAGTGCCACTGTCACACTGTCACTGGTCGCCGTCCCTCCAGAGCGACATCAGAGAGGGGGCTGACGGCTGAGCGGAGACAATGAGAAGGGACACCCACACAGCCAGTTCCCACTGCCCTGCTAACATGGAAGCAGCCGACTTCCTGTTTACATTCTCATCCTCTGCTAGGCTAGGATCAACTCTGCACGTTTTCTCAGAGCATTTTTTTGTGACTGGGGACATGCAGTTTGTGAGCCTGCAAATGCTTTTACAAGCAATATGTTCAAGCCACTAAATCAGAGATAACTAGCCTCATAAAGTGGAGATAGGCCTAAGCTAATCATTCCTTTGACAATCTCCATTGGCACTCCACATTTCCATCCTACTTGTGGCCTCTGAATTTATTGAACTAGTTTCTTTGCGATGGGTCTAGCATTGGGACCTAAAACAAATGCTGCTAACTTAGAGAAGGTGGATTTGTTTGGCTCGGGTCAGGGTCTAGTTTAGTGGGACTTGTAAACAAATTCCCCTGCTGACTTCACTGGGTTTATGTAACCTGAAAGGCTCCTATCTCACACTGACCTTTTGTTCAGAGTGTAGCAGAGAGCAGTAGAGGGGAGTGGGAGGGGTGGAAATAGGGGCAACATTGTTTAAGAGTGGCATCAGAGAATAGGGCAAATTGTGACACAATAGGGGTTTTCCAAGGAGTAAACGACAAGACAACAGTCAAAACATTCATCTAAAATATCCAGGTGGCTCAGAATCATTCCTGCCTCTAGACCACACACAAACATACGCAGACAGGGAAACCAAACAGAGCCATCACAGTAAGTTGACTGTTCCAGGGATTGTAATGGGGTCTAGCTGATTGGATGTGGGACCATCTGTAAACATCAGGAAGCTCTCAACTCTTTCTAGGAACTAGGCTACCTTCTAAGAACTTCGCCCCACATTTGCACACAGGGAGGGTGGAAAAATACAAGCTGCGCCTAAGTAAAGGGCCCCTGTTGACATTCAGTAAATTTACACTGTGCTGGAGTAATTAAACATGTACAATGTTAGTATCTTCAGCTTCCTACACCAGCCACCATCCAGCTGAAGACAAAATTAAACTGCAACCTACAGGCAAATAATCAGTGCAGTCAAAATGAAATAGGAGAAAATCAGAGTTGCCAAAACACTGGGAAAGTGCATTAGACTGTTTTCCTATTGCTTGTGTGGCAGAAGTAGGGCAAAGGGTGTCCAGGTTCCAAGCTTGGGGAAATCCCATTGAAAAGCTAGGCTATTTGGCCCCAAGAAAATTTCCAACAGTTGACGCTGAAAGAAACTGCAAACTCAAGACTCAAATTAAAGCTTTCAACAATACGGTAATAGTCATGTCATTGGGGTAAAAACTCTTTGAATATATCCGCACAATGTTTTTATCTACAGTCATAAACAGCTAAAACAAATTAGCAATCCAGAGAGTTGCTAAACCATGCTTGCATATCCACTATCAGTGGTTTCATATAGTAAAAGTATGAGTCAATCTGGAAGCCACAACAACCCATTTCAGTTCAATGACTACAAGGTTTAACAAAAAAAATGTTTTTTTTTTAAACTTAGTGAAAGGTGAGGGATAGTACTTTTAGTACACAATGTAGGCTTACTAGCCTATCTAGATCTAGGTTTATGAAGGTTTATGAAGAACTCCACCAAAACATTATCTTAACTAATAACCCACAACATTATCATTTGAGTTTTTTAATTCAGCTCAGTGCATACAAGTAATGTGGGCTACTAAGCAAAGGTGATGCAGGAATCATTGTGCCAAACATCAGCTACCACACAGGGGTAAAAGCAAAAAAAAAAACCTTGTGACTGAAACTTGGGTTGTTGGGTAAGTTAACCTCCACTTTTATGCAAATCATCTGTGAACTGTAGTGTTTTACAGGAAAGGGGTGCTCCCTAGGGGGTTGTTTTGATGAGTAAGCTTTATTTGGCATTTATTCATGCATTCTGACACCTTGATTCCATTCAAAATACACATCTTAACTAATGAAAGTTGTGTTTACCTCAAACACTGTATGGTTGCTTCTCCAATTTTTGAGTTGTGGTGTTGAGTATGTAGTCACTCAACAGGTATTAGGTAGATGAAGAGGCAGTAAACTATAACAGGTAGGCTAGATGAGACCTTCAATCTCCTTCAATCTCCGAGGACTGCAGTTACAAATAATTAACCACTGAACCCGAACATGGTATGGAACAACTAAACAAAAAGCTGCAGACAGCACACCTTAACTGTGACTTCATGTCAATATAGGTCTACCACTGTCAGGGGTTATTGATTAAGTTATCGTCCTTATCAACTGTCAGTGCCATGTGACAAGTCAAATCAAACTGGCAGGTAGAAGCAATGTCCATAAGTGGCACTGCACTCATGTTCACCTAATATGTGAGTGTTGGGCAACTTCACATGTCTCTGGCAACTAAAAATTGTCAAACTACTGTCTAGCAAAGATTACAAACACATGGGAGAGTTTGGAGCTTTCACTTTTGTTTTTACACCAGGAGACTGTTAGTTTGGAGATTAACCAAGTGCAAGTCTCCTGTGCTTGCAGAGCCACTAACACCAAGTGTAGAGTTAGATAACTATGTCTGATGTGCAACTGTAAGGCTCCTAACATCAACACGGTGATCAGGCTGAGGAGAGTATCCTGCATTCAAAACAAAAATTACTGTCACTTGTGGAAAAAACACAGCATTTCCTGCAGTTATTCATTGTTTATTTCCCATTTCAGTGTCTTGCAGATTTTTGGTGTCTTAATCTTTGACAGGCTGTCCTAATACCAGCTTCCCTCCATCATTCAGAGTGCAAAATGCAAACATTCAACTCTGAGTCAGATGATTTTTACAAACCCACAATAAAAACTATTAGCTTGCACAACAGCCTACATAACTTATAGGCCGAAAAAAAAAAAATACTTGAGAATAACTTTATCTAAAAATAAATGTTGCATAAAGTTAAATATGTAGACTGTCATTAGGTTTGGTGGAGATGACTTCTGGCAGGTAGATGCCTGCCTGCCTGGATAACCTGTAAATTAAACATGATAGGTTTGTTATTTTAGGTGGGAAGTGATTGGTAGACCAGTCAGGTGACGCAGGCTCCTTCACTAGCCTGTATGTTTTTGACAATCTCAAATACATACACACTGACCCCTTTTATTTCTTGTGGGTCTACACTGCTCTCAGTCTACTGGCTCTCTGAAATCCAAATGACGGAAATCCGTCGTAGTGACGTAAAACTTTAATCCCCGAAAACAGCCTTGAACATAGTCCTAATACTCACATTATCCATCTATGATTCATTGTGGCCAGGTACCAAGCCACTAGACTTGGCTCCCAAAATAAGGCAAACCACTTGCCAAACCAAAGAATAATAGATGACTAACACTGTAGTAGGCCCTCCAGCATCAGGCCCAAGCTGTGACCAACTAAGACATCTGTCAATGCTGACTCACCAAGGACCAGGAGGACCTCGGAGACGAGGAGTCATCTTGCTCGCTGTTGTCTGTGTTGTCCTCTGTATTGCTTCCCAGGGGATCCATGTCCCCCCAGGATCGCAGTCTTTTCATCACTGTTGGTGGAGCAGCAGCTCTTATCTCACCCACCTCAGGATATTCCACTGGGAGTAAAGTCTTCCTCCCTCAAACAATGATGATAATGCCTTCCTGACATCCTGAATCCAATCTCAAATACGGCCCTCCTAATCGCCTTGGAATAACCTTCCCAGGGGTAAACACCAACACGCTGCTACCTGACGCCAGTGGCGATTATGCAACAATGTCATAAATTTTGTTATTTCTCTTCTGGGACATTCTCTGCAGGGGGTGATGTGTACAACTACATCCAGTCAACTGACAGGACACCCAGGCGTCAGCCAATGGAATTGGCCCTTAAAGGTGGTGGGTGTACAGCTGATAAGGGACAGCTAATTCCTGTGAAGGGCTACATAATGTTTTCCCGCTGATAAGGGTACAAGCTCTACAAGCTGAGAGAAAGGACCAAGCGGCATGCAGCAGCGTGACATTCTTGCTCAGTCAGTCACATGTACAGTACTCTAGTCGCTGAGTGCGTATGCTTCTGTGGATGATTAATCAAGGAGGGTCTCATTTGCTGCCGGAGCCAACCAATGAGATATTCTGTACATTGAACTTCAACATGTTCATGAAATGTTGTTCATTACCCTTGTACTCTTTTTTTTATTTATTTTTTTTAAAGTAAACAAGAACTGTAGTAAGCGCTATTCACACTATCTGTACTTAACACTTTGGTACACCTCCTGGACATGTGATCATAGTAGTAAACAGGTGAAAGTACTGTATGCCAAAGGTGTAATCTCTGTGAGGATTAGTCACTAAATACCACAGCTTGCTAAAATTAGCCCATATGCAAATTTTAGGCCTCCATGCCATATCTAGATTCCATGCAGATGGAGCGGGTACACAGTCATCAGACTGTAGTCAAAGCAGTGGTGAATTCAGACTCGTTTCTGTTTTCCTGATCAGGAGGTTCTCTCTGGTTTGGCTTCCTGCATCACCTCCTGCTTGGCTTAGATCCTAAGTGAATGCCTCAGATAAACAGAGCGCACGTGGCTCTCCCAAAAAGGCCTCATCCTTCCTGTCCCATCTGCTAAGCAGCAGTTTGCAAACACTATCAAAGGAAACACAGGCAGAGTTGAAGGTTGATGAGTTCAACCTTCAAGAGATGAATTGTTGTGAGTCCAAAAAACCCTAAAAATGCCAATATAAGTCAGGGAAAAAAATGAAAAATCATATAATACCATAAGTACTGAGAGAGAAATATGTCTGTTAGGTTACAACCAGCCAACGTAGCACATCAGCACTAACTAAATATACTGGGCAAGAATCAACACTGAAAGGCCTTGCCATTAATAATTGCAGGCTTGTATCATTCAAAATTACCAGACCAGGCATGTGAACATTATGGTCCTAGTAACCTTTACTCCATGACTAGGGTATAGCCTACATGTACAATGACTCCAACGCACATTATTTGCTTTGACTTGATGACAATAGAATCAGTCCATGTGACTGGGTTGGCCAACCAGACCACATACGGTTCACGTTACACTCTTAAAGTACTGGTATAGTACTCTATAAGTAGTGTATTAGGTTATACCAAATTGGACCAACACAATCCTACTTAAAATGTGTTTAAAATTACCCATGAATAACTGGTGCATGTGTCAACATCTGAAACATTAATAACCAGACAGAATGTGTTGACTTTTCACCTTTGCACATCTCAAATTCTTGTAGTGCAACAGAAACACAGAATATTGCTTTTCACATTCAAAAGGAAATTCAATCTATAATCTGTAATATAATAAATAATAATATATCTCACATCCTAGAATATGGAACAAATGGAGTGACTACATTGTCTCAAATTATTAGCCTGAAACCTTTCAGCCTAGTGCCAAATTGCCCAGCCACTCTGGATTTGGGGCTACACACAGTGGTAATGGTCAAGGCCTACGCCCTGTGAGATCGGAGAAGCTAAACATACTAGTATTTGTTTTTCCAAGAGGATTTACAACAAATGCATGATTCAACAAACCCAATGGCTGCTGAGACAACCTCCCTCAGATTAAATCACTTTCAGAGTAGAGAAGGGAAGTCTAAACTAATGTTTCATGATAGAGACCTATAGTCTTCCTGCTTGAAATTTGGGTCAAACTCACAGTGTAAACAACAAAACACAGGTCTGGCTCAAAGTCATGTAGCTTGCAACTTGGACAAGTGTAAAATGTACTATATATCCATAATATAGATATATTTTTCAGTTCTATAAAAAAAAGGCACAATGGCACATTTTGCTTAAGCTACAGCACTTTTCATTCACCTTCTTCATGACATAATGTCACTTGTCTGTACAGTTGAGCAAAGCATACTTGAGGGTCACGCTGATTAAGAGAACAGAGACGACTGGGACTGTCTACCTAAAAAGCAAAACAATTTCCACACATGCCTAGATAAAGCTATGTTACACTCTGCTAACAGTTATGTGTGTCTATCATTTTCCAACATCACAGTGCAAAGGCAGGTGGTTGGTGAGTTGGCAAGACTGCTCACTTGCCAGGAATTTTGAAATTAACGTATGCTAAGCTAGCCAGCTACAAGCATATCGTCACCTGGAAAACACATATCTTTATTTCACAGAGATCAAACAAACAAATTGCGTCGTGTTCGTAAACAAATGTCACCGTGACACACACAGTCTAGATGGCTGGATTACCGAAATAAACGAACAGAAAACAAAAACGATAATTATTAGAATTGTGGATGTAACGTTATGATCTTTGCCACCAGTAAAAATCCAGGCCATAAACGCTCTAGCAGACAAGCCAAGTGGAGGAGTAAATGAATGGAGTCGGAGCTCAGCTATTAGCCGTTTGCCAGACCGGTTAACCATCAGTTAACCCTTAGCTAACGTTAGGTTTACGTTAACGTCGATAGCAACGTTAACTGTTTAATGGCGAGAGTCAGTGGTGAGTCGCTAGGATACAATTGAATTGTGAGTGATTTGGGGGATAAATGCTGAATATAGAATGAATTCCTAATCGAGTCTGCCTCGGAGTTGAATTAATTCATCGTAAGAAATGTTAGCCAGCTGGCTGGCTAGCTAACGTTAGCTAACGGGAGTAACAGTTACGTTACCAGAAAAATAGACTATCAATGGCAGCGGCAGACGGCTGTTAAGCGCACTGAATGAATCCTAACGCCAATCATTTACCTTTCGGTTACTTCACCAGGATGCTGCCGAAGAAGGACGATGAGTGTCTTCAATGAGTCCCCATATTTTTCGCTCTGAAACTCCTTAAACCTCCTGACGTGTCCGAGCCTGGACCACCGTGGCTGACTGGTGTTGCTGGAAATAGCAAGCTGAAGTTGATGGGACAGGGAGCCGCACAGCGGCAGCACAGTCACACAGCTGCTGTTGTGACAGTTAATGTCCGGGGTTCCTTAAGGTTTTCAACAAGGACCCCAAAGTACACAGACCACCCTCACCCCGTTAGGTAAGATTTTGCCCTAAGCAACCACATCTGAGAGTATATTTGTTGTTAGATATGGCTTGGTACAGAATTATACGTCTTTGTGGAAGGGGAAGTAACCACGGTGAGGAGTGAAACCTCTAATCAAAACAGTCGTACATTCTCTCATGGTGCTAAGTTAGAATAGGTGAAATAATGTTAAAACTGAATTACTCCTCTCTTAACTGGGGACCCCTCAAGGACCATGTATGGTACCCGGACCCCACTTTGGGAACTTATGTGATGAATGCAGGCAGAATCCGATGCTACAATGTGAACAGTTGTGTTTTCTAATAGGCTCCCATTATGACCCATGAGCTTTCTACAAACCAAATCATTGGACTTACTGAAGGTTTTTCTCTCAATATGTCTATCAGGTGATATAAAAACAAATAAAGGGGAACTTCTCTAAAGCAAGTGTACCTTTATTAATACATCGCGTGTCATAAGGAGAACAGACTTGTATTTAACTTGTTCAATAGATAAACAGCCTCAAACCAAATGCTGGAGGGCAGTACTGGTTACAAGAGTGGTGGTGGCACGCACATCTATTGAAGGCAGTACTAGTTAACCTGTGTGGCTCCCCTTTATTGTACCTGAAACACAACTTTCAACAACATTTTTCTGACAGTGTTATGCGTATAGAACTAGTTCCTTTGACAAAGCCTGCAGACCTCCAAAAGTATGCAACGTATGCAGTGACTAGATTGCATACAGCTTTGAGGCTGTGTGAGACACCTAGAATGAACCAGTTTTGAATGTCATGCTTGTGTTAACACACTCGCAATTAACACACTCACTTTGCATGCCTTTACACTTTACCCCCTCCACTTCTCCTATGACCTCTTATAATGATTGACACTTCTAGGTTGCAAACGAGACATCAAGGGAACATTACATAAATACACACAGTACAATAAAAACATACTAGCTTTTTAGTGATAGAGACCGAGAGCTCTATTCAGTGGAACATGTCACTTGTTTCCACAGGCACATATTTTCAAAGCCGCACAACACAGAGCAAGCAGCTAGTAAAAAGTTCATGACATCAACATTTTCCTTTCTGTTTTCACAGTACATAACCCTCAGGGGTGACTTGTTTTGCGAGGTCAAAGGTTACCCAAATGTAATATTGTAACACTGTAGTAAGACAGCAGCCAAAACAACAGCCTTATGTTTGCTTTTTCCTTTTTTTTTTCTTTTTTTTTAACATGAAGATTTATGTCCTAAACAGGTCGACCGTCTCCCATGGTTATACATAAACTGCTGACAGCGGCCGAAAGTGACAGAAGACATGTCAAGCAACTACAAGCACACAAATATCCTCTCCGTACAACATTCCTTGTTCGCATCCATGACCAGCAATGCCCAAAGCTCTTTAGCCCAGCACATGTAAGAGACAGAAGGAAGCACTGTCATTCTCCTCCCAGATTCATCATTTATTTAGACTGCTTTGGTGCACAGGCATGCACCGGGGTAAAACGCTTTGGAGATAGCCCAGTCATTCATCTCTTCTGTTTTCTCTCGTTACACTGCATCGTCCTTTACTCTTTCTGCTCCTCCTTGCTCTCCTCGTCCTCTGGGATGTAGACGCTGACGGTGAACTCGCCGGCCTCCGTTCCGTACTTGTTCTTGACCAGCAGGGCGTATTTGCCAGAGTCAGCCGTGGTGACGGCAGCGATGGTGATGCTGGCAAACTTCCCGTGCTCAAACTTGAGTGTGTAGTGGTCGTCAGCCACCAGCTGCCTGTCGTTCTTTATCCAGGACACCTCAGGTACAGGCTCACCCCAGACGTTGCCAGTCAGGTTCAGGGACTAAAGCGGGGAGGGTTTGATTGTTAGTCTGTTTTTTGTGCGTGTCTGTCATACAAAATTCAAAGCATTTCTCGTCAATCCTCAGAGGCACAACATGCTCAAAGGGACGAGAGAGAAGGAGGAGTGAGAGAGATAAACGAACACAGTAAATCAACAGAGTGAATATCTAATCTATTTACCTTGCCCTCTTGGATTGCAACCACATCTGGCAAGCCTCCAATAACGCGAGCGCGGTCTAGAGAAGAAATGTGAGAGTGAGCCAAGAAGCAAATACCAATCCATCCGTCAGTCACATACTCTCCAACTTGTGTATTATTTGTATTTGTAAGTAAAACCAATTTCCTACTGTGTGTCCCATAGACTTAATGGAATCATATAGTAGCACATTATTTACCCGACTCTCAGACATTCAAACAGACAGGTGCACGCAAAGGACTTAATGAACGACGGATGTTAGATTATATTATAGTGAAAGTACATGCTTGTATGGGTTTTGTTGTTGATGCATAAAAAAAAAAAAAAGCATTTAAACTGTGAGGTACCCTCCTTAAAACATTTAAAAATATATATACAACTGTAGTATAGACATGCATCATATTTTAAATAAGCTTTGGTTAGGAATTTCTTCTTTTTTTTTTCAGAGTTTAGGACATCTCATTCTCTAGAGCAGTGAAGCTTTTTCATATCAAGGACCCCTAATTTAGTACACATTTGGGCCACGGACCCCCATCTGATAAGATTTTGTCTCTAGAACCCAAATCTGAGAATAGTTTTATTGTCAGATACGATTTTGTACAGAATTCCATGACAACCTGTATTTTAGGTAGAGAGATAACAGTGAAACTATGATCAAAATAGTCATTCCTGGAATGACTCATAGTGCTCTCTTTATGTAGTAATGCAAGAACGTGTGGATCACTGTGTGTAGCTGTATGTATGATTCCATTCTCTTTCTTTTTTTTTTTCTCTCTCTCTAGTTATACATCTTTGTGTAATTTCCTCTATTATTGCCATTGTTATTATTATTATTATTATTTTATTTTATTTTTTTTGTCAGTAGTGGACAGTTGTAGCCCACTGGGATGGGACTGGGGGTAGGACTGGGTGGTGGGGTGGATTGGGAGGATGAGTAGGAGAGATCAGGGGGTTGGGAAAGGGGAGGGCAGTTTTATATTTTGTATTTTATATGATGATCTTGTATTATGTATACCAGAACCTTTTGAAAATTCAATAAAGAGATGTTTAAAAAAAAAAAATTGTCATTCCTCTACAGTCTGTGTATGCGTCAACTTCTTGTAAATGAAACAATGGTGAAGTTTAAATTCTAACTTCTAACTTCACTTCATCAATTTGCTGGGGACCCCCTGAAACTCACTTAAGGACCCCTGGTGGTCCCCGGACCCCACGTTGAGAACCACTGCTCTAGAGCAACCATTCCTGATGGATTCACGTAAATGAGGTCTTAATATAATGGTTACTATAAGAGCCATACATCTTCGACTCCATTGAACTTTTCTTAAAAATTCCATTAAAACCCTAGTAGCCTCTATGTCCAGAACACTGTTACATAATTTCAGAAAGTGTCCATGTCTGTTGGGACAAACCAAAGCATAAATATCCACTTACTTCTCTCTGCGATTGCTGCCGCCCTAAGGAAGGAAGGAGACACACATTGTCAGAAGCATGTCAAAATGGTATCATAGGCAGAAAGATAACTTTTTGTTTTGTTACCATGCTTTACAATGCCAGGAAATGCATTTTGAGTGGAGTGCCGCTAAAAGGGCACACAAAGTGCATGGAGTCTATTTTAAGTTTGTTATGACCGGTTTCTATTTATTTGTATAAATATCCTCTTCAGTCATATAGATAGAAGTACAGAATTACATAACAGTATGTTCAGGTCAAATTCAGGTTTGTTTACTTACTTCAGCCTCTGGAATTCTTCAAATGCCTCTTCCCATGCTGCATCAAAATAAATCAAGCATTATTATTCAGTTCAATGGGCACAGAAGTACCCAAAGTTAAGTGTGGAACATAATTAATCCATTTGGAATCCATTTTGTGTTACACATTACGAAAAAAGTTTATGTGTTGAAAAAAGTTTATGTGTTGAAAAAAGTTTATGTGTTGACAAAAGTTTATGTGACATGGAGCTTGAGTCTTTTTCTTTCTAATCTAAAGCAGAAGCACTTTCATCATTCGGACGTTATGGATTTCAAACTCTTACTCACCCTGGCCAGAGAGATCAAAGACCCTCTTAACACCGTCCTTGCCATCAAAGATGTCCATGGTGTATTTGCCCTTGTCCTTCTCGGTGGGTTCATTGATCTTAAGCCAGAGCTGCTCTCCTGTGACTCCGCCCTTAACTCTCTCTGAGGCGGCAATCTTAGCATCTCTAACAGAGAGAACGGGTGACACACAGATGAGCTTCTAAGATGAATATGAGGCTGTTTATTTACTGATGGTATAGAGGGTTGTGATCAGGTACACAGAAAAGTAGGTTCAAAACAGGAAAACATTAATGCCACCTTAAAAATGAATTGCCAATGTGTGTCCAATAACTCATAAATTCTGCATAATCACATCCCTGTATTATGAGGGTTCTGACCTATGTACGCAACCGAAACCATTAAACCGACGGATCGAGAACTTTTTCAGTCCAAGGACCCACATATACAATGGACCACCACTTTTATTTGTCCCTGGGACCCCTATATGTGACGTTTTATGGGGTTTAGATATAATTTAGTAGAAGACTGTACACTTGTCCACACTGCAGGTGAGGAGATAACAGATGAGAGTGACAATTCTGATAAAAAAAATAGCCAAATTCATATATTCTCTCAGTGTGCAATATTTAAAAATATTGGTGAAATTAAACTATTTTCTCATAGTGCTGGGGACCCCTTATGATCACACTCAAAGACCGCTAGCAGTCCCAGGACCCAAGTTTGTGAGCGACTGCATTACACTTCAGAGTTTACAAGAGATATTCAATTCCACGAGGAGAAAGTGGATGTGTGTACGTCAGAAGATGACGCAAAATACAGCAAGGGAATAAGGTTGATAGGCGTACTTGTGCAGCCAGCCGACGCGCTGCTCTTCAGTGTAATATGTGACAAAGGAGTAGAGCATGATGCCGTGCTCGGTGCTGAGGACTTTAATGTCAGTGGAGGAGTTTGCTGGAGGGAGAAGAACAAAAGCGTCAGATAGCTACATTTATCTATGCCCCACGGAGGGCACATGGCTTGTATAGGCAGAATAATGGCATAAAATACTGTATGAAATGCTTTATACTTTAGCTGTTAATATTTCACACCATGGGAAATGAATGAAAAGCATATTCTGCTTTTTTTCTATGGTTTTCTTCAGCCTGCAGTCTATGCATAGTTAGTCAGAAATGAAGATACTGACCTAACATTGCCACTTGGCAAGTGTTTAGTTTGAAAGTATTACTCACCAATAACTCTGAACAGCTCATTCATGACAGCCTGGTAGCCTGGATAAAGATGAGAATAGTAGTTAATGTAGTATCCACTTAAATCATCACATATTTTGCAAGATTAATAGCACAGATCTACACTTTCCATACAGTGAAACTATGAAATTAATGAGAAAGACGTTACCTGCATCAGTCAGGTTGAACGTGCTCTTATCTTTGCCTCTCTCGTCCCTCAGCCGGACCTCGTAAGTACCTGCGTCCTTCTTGGAGATCTAGGGTTTGAAGTAAAAGCAACGTTAATATCCTCAAGGCTGCATTGAATTCCCTTCTACCTTCCAAACAGAGAGGGGAATCCAGGTAATTCTTGGGACAGATAAAAAAACAGTAGGACAGCCAGACAGAGACCGACTAAACCGAAAAGGCAAGCTTTTCTCCTGCCCAGGATGCTGCAGGCTTTAAAAAGGAACAACATGGAAAAGTAAGACGAAGAGGACACATGGAGAGATTATCGGCGACAACTTATGGCAGCAAAGTATATGTCCAGACTTTGGGTTGTGGTGGTGGGGGAACGTCCTCTGCAGGTTTCTTTTTCCCCGCTTTTTCTGTTTCTTTCTCTTTCTCTTGCTTAATAACACACTGTAAATTAGACAAGTAGATAAGCCAGTTAATGAAAGCGCTACTGACAGGAGTGGCGATGACAAGGCCGCCTCTCCTGAGCACATGCAATGACTCCAACCCTCTCTTTTATGTTTATACAGTTTCAATGTACAGGGACCTTGAAACATCAATAAAACTTCTCTGGCACCAGCAGTGACTGACAGATCAGCTTTATATCCTCAAAAGCAAAGGACAGTTTTGCCTTAATTAAATGTTTATGGTGAATAAGGTAGCCAGAGCAGTCTTATTGAGTACAAACAGTGTTATAACTGTTGGGTACAATAATTAAACACACGGATAAACCATATATTTACACTAGGGATGGGACAATATCGAAATTCAATATATCGCAATACAAAAATGTGACAATACGTATCGTGTGGCAGAAAAATGAATCGTGATATTGGCTTCATTTTATTCTGCTGTAGTAATCACAACTGAGATGGCTTGCCCATCACAATTTCAATCTATTTGCGCTTTGTAATGATATTTTTAAATTGTTTTAAATTGTTTACATTTTAGCAAGCCAATGCCATTGCTAGAAAGATTTGTGGCTCAGAAATAAACATAATTCTGCACAGTCAGACTTTGTTGTCATTGACCTTTTATTTACTACATCATAATGTGGTTGTATCGAATCGTGAAACCTATATTGTCTATTGAATCGTATCGTGAGATAAGCATATTGTCCCATCCCTAATTTATACTATATGGGCATAAATGTTGAAGAGCGTGACCTATGAGTCAAAAATTCATAAATAACCAAATATAGCATATGAGTGTATCAAAATATGTTAGCTTTAGCAAAAATTACTCATCACCTTAAACAACTGCACCCAATATATACTGATTCTAAAGTATGGCATGCTGACATGCTGATTCCAGTGGCTCTACAGCAATACACTGAAACATGAATATTTTTAACAATGTTTCATCATTTATGACTCCGTGTGTCAGAGAGGGAGAGCAGGCAGTGAAGCATCTAGTCTAGATCTACAGTTGAAGCATAGCTGCGTTGGTAGCGTTGCTTTTAGCTTTCTACTCATGAGCTGACAATTCCCCACAAGGTGCGTCTTCCCTCTAATGGCCTGACCTTTCCGATGTTAAAGGTCAGCACACCATCCTGTCTCTCGATTTTCTTAGCATCCTCATCATCCTCTTCGCAGTCAAGGCTGTCCTTGTACCAGTTAATCTCAGTCTCTGGTTTGACGTTTCCTATCTGTGGAGTGCAAGGATAAGAGAGACAAGGGAAAAAGCTGCATGAACCATATTTCTACTATTTCTATCATATTGTAAATCAACAGAAATCTATGAATACAACATTCACAACGTACAATTAAAGTACTTTTCTTACCTTGCATTTCAACAGCACATTGCATTCTTGAGTAACAGTGAAATCAAGGTACTCAACGAAGTGAGGACCTGTGGGTGGCCAGTGAAAAGTAATTATTGAAACTTATTTGTGCTATTAGTGTAAAAAAAATGTAATGTAAAACTACAAGGCATATTTGGAAGTAGTCTTCTATATCTATAATCTCTTACCTTGTTTCCTGACCCATTCTGCCCTCTCGAATTCAGATTTCTTTTGCAGCTCCCTGAACTCTGGATAACCACAACAACAAAGAACACGTAACTGTTAATCACTAATTTCTCAGACCTTGCAATAAAAATTCAATTTTTTTATGTTGGGAATTCAGGTACACAGTGCATCAAAAAGTCAATCCCATCAACCATAAAGAAGACGCCATAAAACAGTGAGGAAAGGTTGTCTTCTGCTGCCCCTCCATGGACAGACACTTTAACTGCAGCAACTGCAATTCACTCAGCAGAGCAATTGTGAGATGGAGATGGACACTCAAGTCATCCAGTGTTTATCATTCTGAACAATCGGCAGGTTAAAGTTTCTACTCCACTTCCACACTTAACATGAATACACTCACAAATCTGTGTGCTGTTTTGAATAAAAGTACAGTATGGAATAGGCAATATGGAAGTAGAAATTGCATGAGGAGACTTACCTTCTCCAATGAGCACCAGGCTGGTTGTACCCTTGGCCTTGCCGTCCACCAGGTTAAAGGTGAAGGTTCCCTCATCGGTGACTTCCAGAGAGTCCATGAACATCTCAATGATGCCGGTGTTCTTGTCAAAGTTCATTGTATATTTCTGCAATAAGGCATACAGAAACCCAAACCCAACAGGGTCAGGTGTAAGCGTAGGATCAGCTTTGGAAGATGATCCACACTCGATGTGGACGTACAACACAACACGACCACGAGAGGCAAATTTGATTCTGAAAAAAAGTATTGCTGTAGAAATTGCATTGGTCAAGCACAGGTCCTTTACCTTTCCCTGAGTAACGATGATGTCGTTGAACACATATTCCACTTGGCAGGCGGAGGTGCACTTCTCCACCTGGGTCCAGAATCGCACGCAACCCTTCTCAAGCAAGTCCATGGCCATTTCATTCTTGAAGGGAATAACTGGAGAGCATCACAATGAGCACAGAGTGAGATTTATAAGAAACCTATATATACTATATACTATGGTACATAGTGTAATTATAGCTTGGTAACTACAGTATCCAAGACAAACTGTATATTTATGATACTTGGTGATTAAAGTGATTCTGTAAAACTAGAATTTTATTTGATGAATGAAAGCTATATTCTTGATAAGTTAAAAAGCAAATGTGGTGTTAACAAAGTCTGTGATGTGGTAGGATATTCACCAGGGAACTTGTGATCATAGCTGATGTCCAGAAGACGTTTGAGACCTGCCAAACAACAACAACAACAGCAATAACAAAATGGGTGAATGCCATGAACTCTCGAATCTCCTTCACACAAACTAACAGTACTACAATCTCCTTTAACTGCTTTTCAACCTTGTGTCTGTTTAATAGCTAGTATTTCAAAATAGTTTATAGTGAACGCTGTCGAGAGTGCCGAGGGTCATCTACAATATAACAACTGACAGCAATATGGCATAAGACACTTTGACGTGACCTTCAAGACAAATACGTGTATCCCAATGTGTAGCAGATGTCAGTTTGATGCAGCTGTTGAAACTGGATTACAGACAGGAGTGCATAACACTTCAGGCCCTCCTCACCTCCTTGAGCGCTGACGTCACGCAAACAAATAAAAAGTGAATCAAGTTTCAGACACACAGGAACCGGCCATGCCAAGACTGGGCTGACTCACCCTCCTCAGTGAGCGTGTAGCTGGAGGAGATGCCGTCAGTGTTGGTGACCACACAGGAGAAGGTGCCCAGATCCTCCAGGGAGGGATCATTGAAGATAGCTCTGGACCTGGAGAGGAAGAGGACACACAGGGAGAACAGGATATCATAAAAAAAAACAAAAAAACGGAAGGACATTCTGAATAACACGGAAGACAAGACTTTGAGTCGGTGTGACAGCTGCTGTGACGTGAATTAGCAAGATGGTTTCTAAAAATGTCAGAAATGTTTACAGTGGAGACAAATTGTCACATACTAGTCTCGAACCGGAGCAGTAGAGTACAGAGACGCGAGGTTTCATGCTCACATGGGCAAACACGCAGTACTCACTTGCCCCCTTCGGTTACAATAGTCAGGCGAGAGGTGTCGGTGATAGCCTGGTAGTTCTTGGACCAAACAAACTCAGAGCCAGCGGCCATCTCAGAGCACTCGAAGATCATGGAGATCACACCATCATCATCGACGTCCACAACAATCTCATGGGTGCCTGAGGGAGGGGGAATAAACAGTTACTGTGTGTGGAGTGTGTTTGTGTGTGTGTGTGCGTGTGTGTGTGTGTGTCCAAAGGGTTCCTACACATTTTTCTATTTTAAAACTCCATACCTTTTTTCCATTTTACCATACCTTAAATTTACGAGTGGCTTTACAGATTTTGATCAGTTTTCAATATAATGTATACTGATAATTGCAAGGGAATATGATTGTCTACTAGCCTATTTCATTCTGTAGCTTAAGATTGATCTCTGCAACAGCTAATGTCAAAATATATTGGGTGGCAATACAGGTATATAAAAATGGATGTCCTGCATCGGTACTGAGCAATAGCATTTTTCTATACTTCTCCCGTCTTTCCTGACCTGCGTAGGAACCCTATATGAGTGAATGTATGTGTTTGTATGTGTGTGTGTGAGTGAGTGTGTGCATTACATAACAATCCCACTCACCAGGGCGAGTCTGGGCCAGGACTGGACCTAAGGCTCCTGAAGGCTTTCCAACTCCAGCAAGATTTTGAGCACGCAGACGGAAGACGTAGGATGCACCAGCATTCAGACCGGTCACCTGAATCAGAGAATCGGAGAAACAGTTTAACACAGTTTTCATTATTTCACATGCATTAACACCTGTTTTGCATGCTAAAAAGGGGAAACATTTCATTATTTTACCTCAAACACAGGAAAACATGTATTGCTTTTCACAAGGTTAATTTAAACCACTAAGTTTGGAACATTTTCATATTTCACCCCATTTTTCATAAGATACACATCGTTCAAATTACAATGGGACTATCAGCAGATCGCACAAACAGCTGCAGAACGAGGAAATGAAAAAGGCAAATGTAATAATCTACTCATCCTCCTCACCTTCATGTACTTCAGCTTGTTGGCCTTCTCATGCACGGCCTTCCAGCCATCCTCTCCGGCCGAAGCCTCCTTGATGTCCAGATAGTATCCGTTGACAGGGGTGCGGCCCTCAAACGCCGGCAGCTCCCAGAGGACCACGACGGAGGTGTCACGAACCTCCAGCACATGAAGACCAAGAGGAGCCCCTTGGGGGAGAGAGGAGGGAGAGAGAGCGTAAAGTATTGCATAATATGGGGATTATTGAATAGTACTGCTATCTACCACTTTCATGTAGTGTCTGCTTAAAAGTAGACACACATTTAAATGTGTGTGTTGTAGTTTGTGGTTTGGGATCAGGTCAGGTCTGAATTTTAGCCTAAATGTGACATGTGATGGCCAACAATGCCACAAACACAATTTTTCTGTACATTTATTCTGCTTTGGTGAATTTATTGATCCTGACTCTGATTCTCTCTCGTACCTGGAACAGTAATGGTCCACTCCTTGCACTCCAGAGCGGCGCTGGGCAGAGAGGGTTGGCTCACGCCTGCCATGTTCATCGAACGCACCTGGAACTCGTAGAAGACGTTCTCCTTCAGGTTCTCGGCCTGAAGAGAAGCAAACACAGAGAATTAGCATTGATTAAAAAAACTTGTTTTGAGCCGGCAAAACATGAAATCCTATTACTGTCAGCAACAGTTCGATTCCAAAACAGATTACAAAGCAGATGATCTCCTCTTTGCTTCATCATTTGTAAACAACATGACATTAAGGTCAAACTGCCTGCCAGCTTGACAAAATGCAGTCAATGATTACGTGACTGGTAATCATTCCTCCATTAAAAGAAAGACTAATCATGCACAACAGAATTCCAGCAGAAATCTGGCCCATGGGTACCTAAAGGAGAAGAACTTACTTTAAAGGAGTTGGTGGTCACCGCCTTGTGGTTCATCTCATGCCATTTTCCAAACACTCCTCCCTTCACGGTCCTGTAGTCCACAAAGTATCCCCTGATATCGGCCCCTCCGTTGTTAGCAGGCTCTGTCCAGCCTAGCATCATGTAGTCCTTGGCAGCCTCCAGCAGGGTCACACCGGCCGGCTTCTCAGAGACAGCTGGGGAGAGAGGAGAGGAGACGTGCTGGTCAGCATTTGTTGTAGATGAACAATTGAAGCATTATGTTAAAGGAGAGAAAAGAATCTTCAGGTGCAGCCAATATTGAAGAGGTTTTTGCAAACTTGGGAGATTTTTCTTTTATTAAAAATATTATTCAGACTATACTCATATTTCAGGCTTCAAAGCTGTCTGATCTGGATTTGCCTTGATTTAATCTGATACAGATGGCTTGGCAAAGTTGAGTAAGCATTTCAGGTGAGCCAAACATTGTGCATATCTTACCGTTCTTTACTGTTAAGCTATTACAGCCGTTACAACCCGCTACACTTGAACAGGCAACATGCTTCGGGCACACAAACAAGACATTTTTCTAGGGTTATAACTGATAAAGTACTTACACTTAAGACCAGAAGCAGGGTAGCTTCTGAGCTAAGAAATTCCCAGAAGCCAGTTGAGACGCTCATTAGGTTCATGCTCTTTAAGAACACAAAGTTTTAGCCTTCACCGCGGCCATGCACCAACAGGCACCCTGAAGAGTTATCACATGGCAAAACAGAACTCAAGCAAAAACACATTTACACAGGAATCAATAAGAATATATTACCTGCACAAAGTAAAAGCAACGTACAAGGTCTAATTTGTTA
This sequence comes from Centroberyx affinis, assembly GCF_046629955.1. Lineage (NCBI taxonomy): Eukaryota > Metazoa > Chordata > Actinopteri > Beryciformes > Berycidae > Centroberyx > Centroberyx affinis. Next base: position 220,485 of record NW_027282520.1, on the reverse strand, counting down.
TTTATCTTATTCGCTGATAAATGTAAGACATGGGAAAACTGACAGGATCCAGAGACAAGTGTTAGTGATGAGTAGTAGGTCAGGCAGGCACATGCAAACAGCATCAATCAGCAGCAGCATGTAATAGTTTTATATGCCACTTGTGTTCCTGAGGCTCAGTAATGTAAAAGAATAGAGAGGCAAGGAAGGATACAGGGAGCCAACTGTATCAGAGCAAAAGCCTTTAGACCAGAAAGTTAAAAAGGCAAAAATAATAACACTAAAAACAATAACTTTATTTATAGAGCACTTTTCGTAGCATTGTTACAAAGTGCTTAGACCGTGACAACAACTACACAATATAAAATAAATGATAAATTAAAATAAATGATAAAAAAAAAAATGAGAATGAAAATGAGAATAAAGAGTATGGTTGTTTGGTTAGAAAAGGGGGAAAAGGTTTGGTGGAATGGCAACGATGGTCATGAAAATAGATGAGTATGGAAGAGTTCACTGCTCAGTGGCAAACAGGAGAAGACTGCAGTGAATGTAACTGTATGAATGTGAAGCAGGGTGATGCTGGAAAAAAGAGTCTCAGCAATCATTCCCTGGATAAATAAATGTTAAAAACGAGGGAGAGTATGGGTTGAATGCTACAGACAAAGTGAAAAACAGAATAGGGGCGATGGGGATTTATGGAGACACTCACCGATGGCGGCCTTCACCACAACAGCCTCAGAGTCGGGGGAGCTGTGGCTGTATCCAGCAGCGTTCACTGCCTTCACCTTAAACACATAGTTTACTCCGGTACTCAGGCCATGGCAAACAAACCTGGACACAGTGAAGGAAAATATATCAAGAGGCTTATATTATCATTCTGCTTAGTTTAATCTCTCACAACAGACTTCACCCACCAGGAGTAGTCTCAGCTAATATCAATGAGAAATCCCATATTGAAAAGAAATTCAGATTTGCAAAATATTTAACATTTCCCTACCTGACTACATGAAATTGTTCCCAGTATGAAAAAGACAAGTGACATCCAGCAGATCGGAGTTGTAGTTATGTAAACATTTCTTGGACACATGAGTAAATTCTGGGTATATGCTATTTTTGACTATGGACGCAATGCATCATTTTTAAACGTTGAGTAACTTGTGCCTTTATCAACCCAGCCATGTCTGTAACTGTAAAGTACCTGGTCTGCTTGACAGGCTTGTTGTTGCAAGGCATCCAGACGTCGCTGCCCACCACGCAACATTCAATATAGTAGCCCACCACGACTTCCTTAGAAGCCCCCCAGGAGACGACCACCGAGGTGTCGGTGTTCCTGGTGACCACTATACTGCCTGGGGCAGAGGGCAGGTCTGCTCAGAGAGAGAGGGGGGGGGGGAGAGAGAGAGAGAGAGAGAGAGAGAGAAAGAGAAAGAAAGAAAGACAGAAAGACAGAAAGACAGATTAGACAGATTTCTCCATTTAGGCATTTAGCTGATGCTCTTATCCAGAGTGCCTTAAATTGAGTGTAACTATAAAATAAGCTTAAATTCCAAAGATCATTACAAACATCCAATAATAAGAGGTGCAATGGTCCAGGTCTTAGTGCCCTTATAATATTTCTGTGACCTTAACGATCACAGAAATGTAAGTGCTGCGAAACGAGACAGAATAACAACTAAGACCTTTAGAGGCCAATTAGAGTGAGCAGAAAGGGAATATAACAGATTGGGATAAGAAAGAACATACTGTAGAAATATAAGTAGAAATAGAAATAGAAATAGAATAATTGCTCAAAAAACTAATGCATGAACGTCCTCAAAAACGGTAACACCTGAACTTGATGTACGAGGTTTGCCTGCTCACCTAGTTTGTCTCCGACAGTGATCTCTCCCGTGGGTGCACAGGGCTCGCCCACGCCAGCGGAGTTGCAGCAGCGCACGCGGAAGCTGTAGGCTTTGCCCTCTGCCAGGTCAAACAGGGCGAAGCGGGGAGACTTGACTGGCATACCGGTGTTCACCCTCTGCCAGTCTTCTGTTCCTGCAATACACTGGGGTCGACAGAGGGCCGGTGAAATGTCAGAGAAACAGCACATAACATGTCAAGAGGTTCTTTTTGAATGTTCCTAGAGAAAGTAAACTTTAAAACTACTGTATGAAAAAATATCTACCATAAAAAGGTACAATGGCACTTAAGTCTCTATATGCTCGTCTTCATATAGCAGTACTTTAATAAAGCAATAATCCACAAGAGGATTTTAATGAAGAGGGCATTAGGAGCGACGCAAAGCATGGTGTTGAGTAGCTCATTGGTTTTATAACAGCACACCACTGTATAAAAAAAAGAAAGAATACAATTGTTCAATAAATCCTCTATTGTTAATTGATAATAATTGCATGATAGAAAAAATTAAATGTCATTCTGTCCCCAAGTAATATAGTTCATAAACAGTAGCTAAATGAAGTGGTTGCTAAGCAACAAATAGTAGCAGTATGAGTAGTGATTTTCATTTAGTGCATTAATATTTAAATTAGCTGTTATGCAGCTAATGTATGTGTGGCTCATTGGTCATTTTCTAAGCCAATCAGAACTGAGGAGCAGAACTATTCATTTTATAAAAAATCAAATCTATTGTCACATATTTATACTGCAAAACAGAGAATGTTGCATTGCAGACACACAAAGACACAACAGACACAGTTTGAGTCATCCATGTCTTCTCACCTTCTCAATGTAATACATGACCCCTTCATGACCTCTCTGGATAGGGGGCTTCCAGCCCAGCACCACATAGCTCTTAGTTGCCTCGGTAACCACTACCTCACTGGGTTCTCCTGGGACCACGCCCACTGGGGAGGCAAGAGGAAGCTCTCGTCATTTGGAGGAAGTAATTTTAACCAGGTGAAGCCCTTTACGTTGGGTTTCCCATGAAAATCTAAGTCAGTGAAATGTCACGATAAAATGCCATGCCTCTATAAAACGCTGAACCTCCTGGAGCTTAAAATGTCAGACAAGATGAGTCCTTCCGTCTATCCCTTTCCTGCTATTATCAGTGATAATAGAGTGAAAGGTTTTCATACCAGTGGGATCCTCCTCTGTGAATTTGATCATCCCAGTCCAAGGAGCTGAGGGGCCAGCTGTGAAAAAAGACATAGATTGAACAGCTCTGTTGTTGGCTCTGGAGCAGTGTGTCTGTAGCACTCTGATAGCCCCGGTGTGTGTGTGTCTCACCTCTGAGGCGGGCTCTGTCGGAGGGATCCATGGCTACCACGGGCTCAGAGACACGGGAGGGACGGCTGACCCCCGCCCTGTTCAGCGCCCGCACCCTGAAGACGTAAGAGCGCCCCTCCACCAGCCCCGTGACAGGGAAGCGGGCGTACTTGACTGGGGCGTCGTTACACTGGGCCCAGTGGTGGGTGCCCACCTCACACCTGCCATCAAAACACACACATACATTACATTTGTGACCAGTACGTGCAATATTGTAACTCAGTTACCATGGAAAACACACCGCCACTGCATTATAACCTTCCTATGTGGTGATTTTAAGCAACGTCTGTCACACGCCTGAACTTGACTGGTATGTAGTTGATTTGCAGTGCTTTCAGGCTATTTGCCCTCACAGTGACTGAATGATTGACTGATAACTATGTAGATAAGTATATATACTGTATGTATATGTAGGAAGGTAGGTATTTTATTTATCCTGGAGGGAAAATTCAGCTGTTACTGTGCCAGCTGAGTGGAAGTGTAGAAGAAATTTGGGTTATTGCCATGTGCTTGCAGCGTTAAAAGTTATTCTATTCTAAGAGGTATGGAAAATAAGACCAGTGTTTCCAGGGTTGTGCCATAGTCTATAGGAAGCAGATGAAAGTGCATCACAATTTAATCTGCAAACAATGTTTAAATCTCTTAACATGTAACAGTCCATATACAGAAATTATCCAACTGCAAATAGGCTTATAAAAGGAGCTATTTGCAAATGCTATAAGAAAAATAAATCAATTATATTTCAGTGAAGCCTCACAGTGCACAGTTGGATAATTTCTTTATATAAACTGTTTTCTATTCCTGCGACCGACCAGCACCTGATTATTAGTGGCCGTGCACAGGCATCTTGACTACACTTCATGAATATGTAATACATGCGCAAAATGGTGCAGAACCATAGAAGAGGAGTGAGCTGACGACCTGTCAATGTAATATCCCAGGATGGAGCTGCTGCCCTCCACCGCTGGCTGCTTCCAGGTTACCACCACATAGTCCTTGTTGGCATCATGACAGCGCACGTCTAGGGGGGCAACGGGAGCTCCCTCCACCTCCACATCGGCATCTGGCATAGCAACACACACACACACACACACACACACACACACACACACACACACACACACACACACACACACACACACACACACCCAAGGACATACACATGCACCAAGGGACACACGCACACGCACACACTTGTGAGAAGTGCTGCTTCTAAATCAGGCCAGATCTCTATTACATACCCACTTTAGAACCCAGTTTCCATTCTCTGACCTACTAATGGCCTTACAGTATGTGTGGCGCTGCAGCTATCCAAGAGCTTGCAGGCAACAAGGTCTTTCACATCGAGTTCACATTCAGGGAAATTCTGACCAAGACCCCCTCTTGTGCTTTAAACCTGACGATTTTCAGTTCAAACAGTGCACACTCTCTGTGGTGGCATTTCTGATGTGGAGACAGATATAGAAGCAACATTCCACAAGAGAAACCTAACACCGTGGGGAGAGGGATGTGTCACTTAAAGACGCAGCAGAGGGGGGTGAAGTCACCGGATAACTCTAGCTGTGAAACGCTCTCTATCACGTCCAACTGTTTGGTGACACTGTTATATGTTGCTCTGCTCTGCACACAACAGTATCATTCACAACAGTATAATTTGGCACAGACTTGAAGCTCGGTAACACATTCTCCAGTACATACTACAGCACATTTTCCACTTTCCCAAAACAAAAACAGAGTCATTCTGTTTCCATTAGGCAACTGAAGAAATCCATCATCTCCCTAAAATATATATGGAGGATCCAATTTGTTATATTCATTATTCTGTCAACCAATGACTTACGTTCTTACTTTTATGGTTACTTTCTATCCTTTAATCTATCTTTTAATTTTAGGAGTCATTCTTTTTAAGTGGTAGATATTTTATTTTGCAATAAGACTGCCATCCTCAGCTGATGATATCCTATCCAGTAGGGGCTTTACCTCTGACAAACACGTAGGCAGAATAGGTCTCAAAGCCAGACTTGGTGTTGATGCGCAGGGTGTACAAGCCCTCATCTTCCTTGTTGAGGTGGACAAGAGTGAGGGTGGCACGCTCCCCACTCCAGTGGGTGTGCACCCACTTAGAGGGCTTCAAGGCCACAGCTGATCAGAGAAGACAAAAAGGAAAGAGGTGTGATTAGCTACATATGGTGAACTGGTTACAGGCAATGGATTCCTGGGCACATAATTAAATTTTTTTTAATCTACATTTTATTTTTCCACTTACAGTTTCTGTACCACACAACATCAGGCTGGTATTTCTTGATGGTGGGATAAACGATGACAGTGCAGCCCAAACTCAGCGTCTCGCCCTCACGGCCAAAGGCCACTTCGAACTTGTCAATGATGGTCGCCACAAAGGTAACACCATGCTCAGCGCAGAAACCATCTGGGGGAATGAAAGAAAAAAAAAATATGCGTGTGTTTGGAAAATTTAAATTTCTGTGAAGAAAGAATTAAATTCTATTTGTGAACTAAATAAAAGTCTTAACATTGACTCACGTGGTTTAGGATCAAGAGGACCTGCTTCCTCACCCTCCTGGAACCCTGCAGAGAAATGTCTGAGTCAGTGACCTTGCTGTAACGGTAACATGAGAGATCTATCATATATACACTACCAGTCAAAAGTTTGGACACACGCATTTTCTTTATTTTAACTGTTTTTCATATTTTAGAATAATAGTAAAGACATCAAAACTATGAAATAACACAAATGGAATTATGCAGTGACCAAAAAAGTGTTAAACAAATCAAAACTATCTTATATTTTAGATTCTTTAAAGTAGCCGCCCTTTGCCTTGATGGAAAGGGAAAGGCTTTGGAAAGAAATTCTCTTACATAGGCATCAACTTCACTATTTATATTTGTCTAATCAACAAATTTCAAGCATTTAAGCATAAGGCTTTAGATCAAAATGGCTTTAGGAGAATGAAAAACATGGAACATTCAATCAGGTGTGTCCAGTCTTTTGACTGGTAGTATATATCACTTGACAATAATGAAATATGATGCACTCTGCGCACAAAAATAACTCTTTCACTTATCATACTTGAGTATGACTTGTCTAATTGGGTTTGTAGTCCAGTGTAGCAGAGTAAGACAAATACACCGTCTGTCTCAGCCTTAGGACTCTCCTGCAGCCTAGCAGGCTCCTCTAATGCTATTTGACTCCTGGATGCTTTACCAGCCGTTAAACAGCTATATTGGGAGAGGCGTAGTCTACTAGTCACAACTGAGGAACCATGTTGAGTCTACAATGGCAATATCTTAAACCTCAGCTTGACCTCTATATGAAGCACTGGGAGATGGGAACTGCTGCAGAGAAGGAAGGAGCAATAATCAGTCAGGAAAAGGAGAGTTACCTACTTTTGACAACAATAGTAGCCACAGAAGAAGCCTCTCCCTTCACATTGAGGACAGAGGCATAATACTGAGCAGTGTCGAAGAAATCACAGCTGAAAGTAAAATATGCAGACATGATTAATTATTCCTTCTGTATGAGTATTTGGCACTCTGCAGGGGTTTTTCCATAAATATTTACACTGTAATATATACAATTTGTAGTAACACTGCATGTTGAATTCTGACAAAGGCTCTGTGGGCTGAACGGTTACCTACTTCCTGATCTCCAGGGAGTGCATGTTGTAATTGCTCTCGACTGTGTACTTCTCAGGGTGGGCCTTGGCATCAATGAGCACATTGTTTTTGTACCTTGAAGACAACAGAGAGACAGCTGATTTATTTAGCCCGTTGACTTCACAGTCTGCAATTGTAGAAAGGACTTGGTGTTCATGTTGCAACTGTGGAAAATAAACTTGGCTGATGATGAGAGCTTTGAATGGTAAATGGCTGATTCCCCATCGTCAGCCTCTATTTCTTGTGAATCAGAGAAGGACGAGGATCAGTGAACTTGGAACATTTCTTACCAGGCGATCCTGGGTTTGGGCCACCCGGCCACGGTGCAGTGCAGCTTGACAGTCTTGCCCTCCCAGACGGTCTGTCCACGGGGCTTGACAATAAACTCTGGAGGGTGGGTCAGGCTGTCTGGGTTCATCTTCTTACGAAACTCTGCCCACTCATCCATCTGTGGAATGATAGTGAAACAGTAGTGAGGGCTAAACGCATGCTTTATACCTGTTTGTTTTAGTATTTGAGGGCTTGGTATAGCAGAACATTTGCATATAGGAATTAGACTTTGGAAATTGGACATCACAAGCCCACAAAGCCCAAGCAATGACCAGTATTTACCGTCCTGCCCAGTGCCAGGCGTTCAGCTGATTCCCTGACGTGCGTCGTCCTGGTTCTCTTCTCCACCCGGACCTCCACGGCCTCCCTGGCCTCCCTGACAAACAGGTTCCTCATGGCCACGTAGTTAACCCCCTCCTCCCTGACCTCCTCATCCTGGGCCTCCATCAGCCCCCGGACTACGTCATGACTGGAACACAACAAGCCGCCAAGGTGTGAGAACGACTTTGGTTCACAGCGAAACAGGAAAATGTCTTGGTCACTGCTGGTAACTGTAATCACAAAATTGGCATCACTGATAGATTATCCCTTCCACATGCAGCTTCCTCACTCACTTGGCTCTAAATACAGGAACAACATAGCCGATGACTTCGCAGTCGGTGTCCATGGCCAGGTAGGTGCGCTTGGCTCTCTTGGGTAGTGGGCTCAGTTTGACCACCTCCTGCCCCTTCGCTGTCTTCACAGAGACCTTCAGGCTGAGCGGCAAAAGACAAGACTCACATCACTCGCATTACAAACTCAGAGCTGAAACAGTACCAGGGGCCAAATAGCATTTCCAAATACTTCTTATGGTTTATTTTATGCAACTAAAATGCCAGATTATATCTTAATTTAATATACCTTTCTGTGACTAATAATTGGCACGAGTTAAATGCCCCAATGCAGACGATTCCACTCATCCGGTACTCTAAGCTTATAAAACAAACACTATAAATGACTTGCAACTACTATTTGACCCCGTTCCAGTACTAATTAGTGAGGAGCTTTGGATAGAATTGTAAAACCTGAAAAAGGAGGATAAGAAGCATTTTACTCTTGCATGCAGTTTGAAATTTAAATGACTTAGTCCTGGAATTGAACATGGAGCAAAAAGTTGATGGGAAACTGCAATCTAACAATAACGACCAATATGCTTCACTTGGCATGAAACACACTGCCTCTACAGTTATAAAAGTTATAATAAATGTGCCTGTTACATAAAGATATATTGAGAATGACACCTGGTCCAGTTAGTCAGAAAAGGAAGATGTATTTCTGCCAACCTTCTAGGACTCTGAGCCATAATACATTCTGACTAATGTACCTATCAGCCTTTCAGGCCTTCCTATTGTCAGCTTGGTTTATAAATAGTTACAACCGGAACTGTTGGATGGCAGCGGGACAGCAAGGTTCATTTTAGAGCCTCTGCATTCACTCATAATGTCTGCTAAGCCTGCCCTAGTCTCTGTTTGTCTGGGCCAGAGGAGTAGCGGCATAACATGTCTTTGAAAAGCTCTGGTCCACACAGGAGAGGGAGGATCAGGTCACAGGAATGGGCTGAATGCACAGCAGAGACAGACAGATGGAGAGAAAGCCTCACAGGAGGATTTCTGCAGTGTCAAGAACTTATTTCAACTGCTGACTCACCAGGTGTGTTGTGAGAAAGTCTTTGGTGCAGTGTAAAAGAAAGTCATGGGTATAAAAAGTTTTAGCGCTGACAAAGTGCTTGATCCCTCCAAGCCTGTGAAGCTACAGGCAAAGTTTAAGATCAATGTATTTGCAATTGATCATTTATAGCAGAAACAAGTTAAAAGTACAAATTCTTAAACAATCAGGAGAAAAATCTAATGGGATACTACTAGCAGAATCACTCAGCGAGTAATCAGCTTTGTTAGAAAATGAGGATACTGGGTAAAGTTGCTTCTAAACAAAACAGGCAACTATCAAACTGTTGTGACAGTCATTGTACAACATTTTACATTTTCCTGACTTCCATACAGTGTCTGTACAGTTGGCCAAATGGCAACTTCTCAGATCCAGCCAACAGAAATAGCCTTGCTGTCCATGAATATGCCTGGCAGTCACTCACTACAGCTCAAATTCCTTCCCTGACCCCATTTATAAAGTATATCACGCTTCCAGCAAGTACAGTGAGACCAGCAGCTTAAAGGACAAAGGCACGCTGGCCATATTACATGCTGACAAATGTTAGTGACACAATGGGACACAGTATGCCCGACATATGTAAGGCGTTGCGTTTGGCAGGCTTTGATTTTGGACTCCCTTTGATGCACAGTACCCCCTTTTACACAATCCCTATTCCAGGCTTTGATCACACTTTGATCAAGCCTCATTTACTTCCAGCACATAATCACAAAAATCCATCGAAAATGAAATGATAAACAGCATGACAATGAAGGGATTGTTGACCAATACAGCCACATATAACCACTCGCAAAAGTTTGAGTAACGTTTGTTCAAGGTTTTCCACTTGGTGTCTGGAAACATGGGGACTGTACCAATAACAAGAGGCTTTTGGCTCTGCGGCAGACTTATGGTATAAAGTCATGGCTGGGTAAAATGTGGGTATTATCGGATAATCCTAATCTGATATCCAATTACTTTTTGCAGCTCTGTGACTACGTACATCCAATAGTTTAAAACATGACATGAGCCCTAAGAAGACTAAAGTGTGTTCTTATGAAAATGGGTTATGATCTTTAAGACATGATGCTTATTTACACAGCAACTTTGCATTAAATCTATGTATAGAATACATATTACTGAAATCATAAAAACAGAATTAACTGAACAAAACAGTGATAATAGCACATATAACAATGAAAAGTCCAATGAATGTTCATCATCATACTTTCATGTTTTCACATTGAAAGTATGACTGATGAGTAACACTTTCTGCACTAATCACCATTCAAGTCAAAGCAATGGAAATCCATCAGCTGCGAAGCACTAGAGTGAGAGCAGCTCTCCTACTTCAATAAATCAACCTCAGCAGGATTAGACACAAAAATATTGCACTTCACTGCATACACACATTACGCTTGTTATGTACTTTTTAAGCACAACTAGGGAAGGTGAAGACCAGCAGAGAGATGATCCATAAAAACACACCTGGAGATGCATGCTTTAGCTCTCCCACTGCTCCACACACTTCACTCCAGACCAGGGCCAAGCACATTATTCTACTGTTGAATATTTGAAAGAGGTCTGCTTGGTTTCATTCACCTTGCATCACTTCTGAGGCTGTATATGGAAGTGACAGGTTACACCAAGAGAGCCTCATGTTTTTTTGTTGTTGTTTGTTTTCAAATATCAACCACTTCGGATAAGTATTTTGGACCCCGGTCTGCTTCACTCCCTTATCCTCTTACCCATGGCTGATCCTGTGAGTCTGCTGGCTAACAGAAGACCTGCTGCTGAGGTAATAGCTGCTCTCATAGTGATGCTGCTGCTCCTGCTGTTGATGCTGATGCTGCTGCTTCTGCGACAGATGTAACGCTGCTGACATCCTGAGGGCCACTCCGCCAACTTACAATGTCAGATTGTCCTTTACCTTACCAGTTCTGCAAGTCAATCTCATTGTTATTATTACAGATTGATTTCTTAGGTTAGGGGGGGTGTGTTTGGTTTAGTTGGGAGTTGGTGGTTAGGTTTTAGGTAATGATGGTTTCGGGAACTTGTTCTTGTTAAAACAAATTGAAATGGAAGTTGTTAAGATGACGTTAAGATTTTTGTCATTGTGTGATTAAAGGTTACGGTTATGATCTAGTTATACAGTTATACTGTATTTAATGAAGAAGCAGCAGGTAAGAAACTATGGCAGCATCATATTGCACAAAAGAAAAAAAAATAAATGGAAGTTGTTAAGATGACGTTAAGATTTTTGTCAATGTGTGATTTAAGTGTTAGCTCTGGTTACGATCTAGTTCTACTGTATTAAATGAAGCAGCAGCAGATAAGAGACTATGGCAGCATCATATTTCCCACAGCGTGAACATCTTGAAAGACAGCAACTGACATTAAGATGACCAGCAATACCTCAGGCACTTGCAAAGGATCATGAAATGTTCTGTGTTGAACTGGACAGCAAAAGATGATGTGATGTGATCAAAGACTGGATGTGACATGTGATGAAAAGTTCCAAAGGGCTGACTGGGAAAAGGGTAAGAGTTGAGTCTGGGATGTCTGAATTAGTTTGCAGTCAATAGTAGTGTATTACACTGTGCAAGTTGGACAGCTTGGACTACTTGGAAACATGAACAGCTCACCCAGCCGCTTAATCACAGACTCAGGCCCATCACCATCTATCCACAGGTCAACTTAATGATTTTATGATCTACATTTTATGGGAATGGTTTAAGGTTATTTCCTTTAAACAGGAATTTCTGTTTGTTATATCCTAAGGTCATGAGAGCAGCAGCTATCATGTAGTGTGGGCCTCTCCTTTTTCCCAGGACTAGAAGTTGGAGATGAGCTGGACTGTAACAAGGCCTTTCAGGCATAAACTGCAGAAAAAAAATCCATGTTTGAAGATAAAAAAAATATATACTGAGTTACTTCTTCAGCTCTTCAATTATTAATGTCACTACAATTACACATGCAGTGTAATCTACAAGGAAATAATAAATCATTCACAAAATCTTGTTAGCAGGACACTAAAATTAGATTTATAAAAACTAATAATTAGTTCCTTAATTAAAACAAAGTGATTAAAAGTAGGCCTTACGCCTTATGAATTACCCCCTGAATTTTTAAGATTGCCAAATGGCATAAACAGTAACAGAATTACAATTAATCAGAATGAGAGACAGACTCATAAATAAAAAAATACAGCACTCACCAAAACTTGTAAACAAGAGAAAACGGTGCAATTCCAAAAGTAGCTAAAGCAAGTCCAAATCCAGGCGGAGCAGCGAGGTGCGGGCAGTGGACAGGACGGCAGTCCACAGAACAAAAATAATGCTGCCACTCGGCAGAATGCACAAGACACCGTCACGACCTTTTAAGGCCGGGACGACTTTAAATATAGACCATGAGACCATCAGAAGGGCCAGACGAGCAGAGGCAGCTCGTCCAGGCCTAAGCAGCGGGTATGGAGTGGGGAAATATGTGCATTTTTGCTGTAATCGTAGGTCTAAGCTCTAAATCAAAACAAATAAGAGATATATGGCCTCGTGGCTGCTGTCAGAATGGTTAACAAAGACTTGAGCGGGATTAAATATTTGAAATGTTTTTCTAAGCATAGGCCTATAATTTAGTTTGTCTATAAACAATTTGGCAGTATTTAGACTATAAGGCTACACCTGGACACCTTTACTGCCCTGTCTAAATCACCAGAAAGCTGCTAAACCGGTCTCACTCATGTCCCACATCTGAGGACAAGGCTGCACAACTCCCTTGTGAATGAATGTGACCTTAAAGATGAAGGATTCAGCGACTCTGAGCGCTTTGAATTAAGTTTTTCATCATACACTCCACACTCCACATTGGTATGCTACTTGATACCGATGGATAATCATTCTGCTGTGCAAAACAACGCATTAGCTAGTTTATGGTCTATATCACTGAACGACTGCAAAATAAAGGACATGGTGACAACCTGTTAAGTACGCCAGAGATCTGTGAGCTATTCATATGAGTTTATTTGTAATTGCTGCCACCTAGTGATGAAAATATATTAACTACAGTATTAAATACATTTACCTGGATGTTTGGACGTAATCAAAGGGCTATCTGGTATTACAGAGATAAAAAAAAAAATTGTACGCGTTGTAATTGTGTTCATTTACAAAACCGATATCTCCTTAATGTGCCCAAAAAGCAGTCTCTAAGCAGCTCATCTCATGTCAAAAAAAGAGAAGAAACATGGAATATTCCAGGCTGTTCGCCCCATCCAGCTCGGCTCTGATTGGCTGGTGTCGGCAAACAGGAAGTAAAACATACCTGGTACCACTCACTTCATCAGCCTGCTGATGGTTTAGTAGCTGTGTGTACAGCTGTTTAGCAACAACGGTTCTGCTTTTTCACACGGTGAGTCCTTTCTGTTGCAGTTGTCGCTACTGGCTCGCATGCTCATGTTATTTTGTGCACGTTAAGGCGTTTGGATAAAGGCCAGATACATGTCATACTTTTCTGTGAATTGATGTCAGCTAGCTCGCCAAAGCTGCCCAGTGAGCCAGCTATTTAGGTCACCACTGGGCTAAATACAGTAAATAAAAGGCTTAGCACAGTCTGGATAGCAAGTATTTCTTATAGCACTAGGTAAAGATGAATTCTGCACGTATATCAGTGATTATGTTTATATTTATATTTATTTATATGTTTGCTCTGTTTATTTTTTTCAATTCGGTGTGTGATGCTGTTGTAGAATTTCCTTATTATTAAGCAAATTAGACCCAAGTTTGTTTCTTCTTTTAATCTTTTAATTTAATGTCTGCTCTGCAAAGCTTATGGCAGCTGACAGCCCATCATACTGTCCCGTGTTGTGTGTTGCAGGAGGAGGGCCGGGGACCCACCACCTGCCACCATGTCGAGCAAACGGGCCAAGGGGAAGAACACCAAGAAGCGTCCTCAGCGCGCGACCTCCAATGTGTTTGCCATGTTCGATCAGTCTCAAATTCAGGAGTTCAAGGAGGCATTCAACATGATCGACCAGAATAGGGATGGTTTTATTGATAAAGAAGACCTGCATGACATGCTGGCCTCGTTAGGTACATTTTACACTGTATTTACACACATTTGGATCACTCTTATTCAATTAGACTGTATTAAGTGCAAAATGTCAAAAATGTTAAGATTTTAGGTTACAAGCAGCTAATGGCAATGAGTGATATATATTAAATACCCAGACCACAGATGTAACAAATATTCCTGTGTCCCTTGAAGATTCATGTATAACAGAGAAGAGCTAGGTAAAGAAATAAAAGCTAGACAGAAAACTATTTCTTGGCATCAAAATTGTCCCTGTTTTATATCCTCCTTTATCCAATGCTGATCACTTGTTTCCTTTGCATTATCCCAGGTAAGAACCCCACAGATGAATATCTGGAGGCCATGATGAACGAAGCGCCCGGCCCAATCAACTTCACCATGTTCCTCACCATGTTTGGAGAGAAGCTGAACGGCACAGACCCTGAGGATGTGATCCGGAACGCTTTTGCCTGCTTTGATGAGGAGGGCACAGGTGTGTTAAAGCCCTATGTGAGATTGATGCCAAATTTTCCATACATTTCCTCAATTTGAATGCACACAATGCCTCATGGTGCAAGTTATCGATAGATCTCTGTACTAGAGCCATCAAGATAAATTCCTTTTAAATTTCCTTTTCCTTTCCATTTTATTTATTGCCCTTGGCAAATAAAGTGATTCTTAATCAAAATTGCAAAATTGCATCCTCAAAGGCAACAGAAAAAAAGTTCCCTTTTTATTAAGTGGATTCAACAACAACATGGTGTACTTTTTAATGGCAATAGCAGCAGCCTGGTATCCACATTCCCTAAGCATGTAAGAAAACATGTCTGGATGCCCACAGGTGTGATCCAGGAGGAGTACCTGCGGGAGCTCCTCACCACGATGGGGGACAGGTTTACAGATGAAGAGGTGGACGAACTCTTCCGGGAAGCCCCCATCGACAAGAAAGGCAACTTCAACTATGTAGCATTCACACGCATCCTGAAGCATGGTGCAAAGGACAAGGACGATTAGGGGCAGGATCATCACTGGACGATGTTTATTTAGCACATCATGCGTGTTGGTATTGGGTTTCCACCTGATTTAGACACAAAGCTTCACTGTGGTATAGCCTACTGAAGGTCATTTATATAAGCTGCCTGTTCTACCATACCTCTGGACCCTCACTCTACCCCCTCCCCACCTCTATCATAGCTCATTTGCACATCTATGATGCACCACTAAGGGTCTGTATAAGCTAGTAAAGATGTATGACACGAAAATCATATGGATAAAGCTGGAAATAAACTCTGAAACAGAGAAAATGTCTATTATTGTGACTGGCTCAGTTTTGCTGAATCTTTTGTATTTTGGAGCTGATTAAAGTTTTGAGATTAAATTCAATCACCCATGTGATATTCATTTACGAAAACAGTCTTTTTTTTTAACCTAAAAAGCAGAGCTGAGAAGAAATATCTCCTTAAAGAGCCTCGTACAAGAGCTACAAGAGCAAGAGACCATTTTTCAAGAATGTCGTGGGCTACTTACTGAGAGTTGACAACAGAATCCAGCACCCACCCCAATAAGATGTTTTGAATCATGGCTTCAAACAACAATTCAACAGTTTACACAAGTTATCATCCAATTTTATTTTAAATACCACACACACTTTAAGCCAATGGGATATCATTCACTGTACACAAATATGTATGGATATCCTTTGTGGCCAAAGGTTTGTAACAGGATCAGTCATTGGCTTAAACAAAGGTTGCTGGTTTGGTATTGACCCTCACTATAAATTGAATACAACATACATATATTCATTTCCAGATGATGTTTGCAGCGATGGGTACATGATAGTGAGAAAATAACTTCAGTTTCCTGTATGTTTTTGTGCACAGTAGGTGAGATATTAGTTACTGATTTACTGGACCGCAGTAACACGTCGCCATCAACAGCAAGACAATGAACATCTGACAGTGTTTTCATGGGATCTAAAGATTCAAGGAGCTGCACATATACTGCAACAACATCTGCATATTTTGTTGAAATGAAAATGTCCACTGATCCTTTCACAGAGTGTCTATGGTTAAAATATCTCAGAAAGCACCTTGTCTCTGTCTTATCCCTGAGAATGTAACCCAGGCGCGCTCTTTCAGAGGTGAGACCCAACAATTTCCTAACATTATCAGTGTTGCTGTCCAACCTCTTACTGTTCATGGGATTCTTCGTCATTAGGGCATTCTTACACACATCATGCCAACAATAAATAGACAAGGACCTGCTCCAGAACTGAAGCTTACAGTACAGTTTGCAGTTGCTCACAGAGCAATGTATAGCACATGATAGGGAGGTCTTGTTGCTCTACTCTGCCAGGGCAAGGTTTTTAGACTGGATCTTTGCTAGGTGGTCTGATATGCAAGCCTCGATCTTGTCGCACTGGGCCAGGAAATCCTACAGACACAAAATGATGACAGTAAATATTATTATCCAGTATTCTCACAGATTTGCAATTTAAGTATGAACATTTTGAATACACTGCTACAACTGAAAAAAAAAAAGACTCACCTGCACCGTCTTCACGAGTCCCTTTTTCTTCGTTTTGCAGTCATTAAAATTGTCTGGCAGAGTCTGTTGAAAGAACAGACAGTTTATTGTTAGTACTTTATTGGACAGTGATCTGATCACAAGACACAACACCTAAAAATGTGTAAACAGCTGGAAGCAACTGGAAAAGATTACCATGGAGTCGATCTGCTCCAAGATCTTCATAAACTGCTCAGCTGCTACTTTCACTCTGTGGTCCAGTTTACCCAGCGCCTCTGCCTGAAGATCCTTGGCTAGGAAGCCCTGTGGAGTCAATGGGACATAATCTTTCAATTTCAACTAAATCTGTTGGATGACAACACAAAACAAAGCAGCCAAGTTACTCCTTATCTTACAAGCATATTGAATTCTTACATTCTTGAGTCCGGTCAACTCCCCATCTACTTTTTCCAGCTTTTTAGCCATCTGTTCCACAGACTTCTCAATGTCTTTCAGCTTCTTCAGTTCAGCTTCTTCCTCGGGACTGTTCTGTTTACAGAATATGGTCAATATTTCATTAGTTCAATATTCACCATTCAGGCACACATCAGAGACATCAAACATATCCAGGATCTTACCCTCTTCCCAATCATCATGAGTTTACAGCCTTGTTTTACTCCATAGCTGGTGAGACTCTCTTCCATATCCTTTAATGATTTCCCTGCAATACCAGAACAAATACCATGTAATCATCAAATCTGACATTTAGGCGCACATGGTTGTGAATGAACTGAGAGCTCTGCAGCCTACCTTTGAAGATGAGTTTCTGTGAAGGTGATGGGACTCCAGTAGCTTGAGTGAGGGCATCTGACAAGTCTTTGACAGTGGGGTCATTCCCATCCTGTCCCGTCAGTGTGATGCTGTGCTTTGTAGATCCTGGGGTGGGGAGAAGAAATACAAGCTTATGTAAAGGGTGTGACTGCAATAATGGAAATATTAGCATGGAGACTTCCCTTTTAGGTGCTTTTTCTGTAACAGTTTGGCTCACTTGTCTCCTACAGTTGAAACTAAGTGCTAATCACTACCAACATATCCACTCTGATTGATCATCTGGGCCCTCCAGCTTTATTGCAGTGATTTAAAAGAGCCATCTCAGGGGCCATTAAGTTCAAAAGCTCAGCTGAGATCAAACCTCTTAATAGGTGGCACCGACACATGACTTGGCATTATTATAAAGATATTCAAGCCACTGAGCCAATGAGGCCTTGGTTCCTGTAAACTGAGTATGAGGAATGCTGGGAAGACTGTGCTGCTATCGGGAAATGAATGCATCATAATGTGGGATGAGGTGATCAATAGGATTTAGTGTCAGCAGATTGGACTCATGATGTATTCCTTACCCCCAAAGGAGTCGCTAGAGCTGAATCACACTGGTTAATAAATGCAACCCCACCATCAACAACCCTTAACTAACAGGGGCGTTATGTTGCTAACTGCCTTTATTTACGCGACCCTGTTGCTATATTAACCACAAGCTATGGATGCAAATCACCCCGTTGTTGTCAGTGTTTCGCTTGTCTTCACTATCTGGTTAATTTAGTGAGCAGCGGAGAGATTTTTACCTAAACTAGCTACTTAAGTGACTAGTTAGCAAATGTTAGCTAAAAGCTACATTAGCTTGAAGCTAGTTGTAGCACAGCCATCACACTAGCTAACAGTAGTTAGCTAGCTTTTCTAATGACTATTAACCTTCCATTGTTGTGACTATCTACAATACCGTCCAGTCATTAGTGCAAAAATATTTTACCGTATGCAACGGTCACTGTTATCGTTTGCTCTGCCATTTTATCGTCCTTTTCTCATACAGCACACTTGTTGATGTTGTTGGCTTCCTGGCGAACTACTTCCGGGATAGACAGGAACTCGTCATGCGTGTTTACTGATTGCGTCACAGCAATTGGATCGTGCAAGACAATACATCCATGGTGGGGGCTGCGCAAGATGGCGGCCAGTGTAGACGCAAAGATTCGCGGCTGAGTCGGAGTTTTCAGTTTTCATCCCTCCCTGTCTTTATTTTTGAACAGAATTTAAGTCGAGACTACTCTGTAGTACATATTTATATTTCCCAACTTAATTTCAGTAAGAAGGTGCTTCGCCAACGCTGCAATTTACACTGAAGTCCGTCGAGTTCAGCAGCAAGCTAACGTTAGCTACAACTCGCTTAATAACTAGGCTAACGTCCCACAAAGCTGTACTGCTGTCAATATGTTCCCGCCTGAGCACGGGGTTAAGCGTAAAGATAAAGAGAAAATGCTCCCGACCAAGAATACGACGAAAGTTCCACCCAAAGGTAACGTTAACGTTACGAAGGCAACTGCTAAGAGCACTAACGTTAGTGCCCAGGCTTGTTCTACGACCACCGCCGCCCACACTGTCTCCGAGCATGATTATATTTGCTCCAACACTCGCAGCCGGAGCCCAGAGATGTCACCTCTGTCAGAGTCCGACCCTGATTCTCCTGCCAAACCAGAAGGAAAGAGGCTGAAAGGCGACATAACGCTTACTGATTTGCAGAACAACATTACTGCCACAATCAACGAGCGCGCCGATAACTTGGAGAGCATGATCAGCCGTAACACTGTCAGCATCGACGCTTTAAAAAAATCAATTGACTTCGTGTTTACGGAGGTCGAAACCCTGAAAACTGACGTGAGATCGGTGAAGACCACATGTGAGAATAACGTCCAGAGGCTGTCGGTGGCGGAACTGAAAATCAACGAGGCAGAAAGGTATCAGCGAAGATGGAACCTAAGGCTCCAAGGTATCCCCGAAGACAAACAAGAAAACATCAAAGCCAAAGTTGCCGACATTTGCTGTGCTGTTGTCGGGGAGACCCAGGCAAAGATAAAAGAAGAGATTGACATCGTTCATCGTCTGGGTCGCTATAACAATAATCAGAAGAGGCCGAGGTCGACCATCATTCGCTTTACCAACAGATCAACGCGAGACCTGGTGTGGAAAAAGGCAAAGGGCTGTAGCTTTCTCACAGACAACAACCTGAGATTTACGGAGGATCTTACTGCTGCTGACAAGGCACTGCGGGAGAAACTTTGGCCATTGATCGATGCTGCCAAGAAGGAAGGAAAGAAAGCACACTTCGCTGGGATTCGTGTGATAATAGAGGGGAAGGAGATACGTCCACCGCTGTCTCCACTAGAAGCACAACCTACACCTGTTCAGATGGACACATCAAGACCTCCCTGATGGTCCAATGTGCTCCTCACCATTTGCACACGCACTGTTCATAGGTACAGTCTCGTTTAAAGCACTAGTGCCTGGGAGTATTCGATTATATTGTTCTTGGTTAGTTAGACTTAGCTTTTGATAAGGGGTGGAAATTGATTGCTTTGATTACAACACTTCTTACACTGTCTTTATCAGTCGTTTCTCTCAATGCCAGGGGATTAAGAGAGAATATAAAGCGGAAAGCTTTGTTTTTATTTGCAAAACAGCAGAAATCTGATTTTTATTTTTTCCAAGAATCACATTCAGTGGTAAATGATGCTTCTTTTTGGAAAGCTCAGTGGGGAAATGATATATGGTTCTCCCATGGTTCAGAAAGATCTGCAGGGGTCGCTACTTTAAAGAATAACTTTAATGGAGTTATCTTGCATTCAGAAAGTGACCCTAATGGCCGTTATGTGCTATTAATTCTTAATGTTGATAACACCATTCTCCTTCTTGCCAATTTATATGGATATAACTCTAAACCTGAAAATGACTTTTTGTTTGATGTCTTAGAATCCCGTTTCTTACACTGGTTGTCAAAATATCCGAATGTTTTGATTTTTATGGGTGGTGACTTCAATATTGCTTTTGATGGCTCTGTAGATAGGTGGCCTCCAAGTGCAAACATTTCTTCAGCTGCTAATTTGATGCTATTTATGCAAAAGTTCCATTTGGTAGATATATGGAGGGAAAAAAATCCTAACGTTAAACTTTATACATGGAATAATAAAGCTTGCACTTCTATGTCACGCATAGATTATTGGTTAGTTTCTGATTGTTTAGATATGAGTAACGTTACTGTTAATATAATAACAACTCCACTAACAGACCATAGAGCTGTGTCGCTCCAAGTCTCTTTTAGGTCTGACACTATTCATACATTGAGAGGCTCTTATTGGAAACTTAATAACTCTGTTTTAAAACATGATTTAGTCATTAAGAAGGTCCAAACATTGATAAAATGTTTCTGGAACAAGGCTTTAATTGATAAATGTTTTTTCAGAAATTGGGAGCTTTTTAAATTCGAGGTGACAAAATATTTAAGAGAGTATGGGTCCTTTTTGTCTAAATCTAGAAAAATTGAAGAAACAAAGGTAATTACTAGAATAACTGCTCTCACTCAAATTACGCCTGAAAATTTATCAGAAAATGACATACAGGATTTAATTTTACAGCAAAATAAATTAAATGAAATATACAGAATGAAAGCGGAGGGAGCTTTTGTGAGGTCAAGGAGCAAATGGTTGGAGGAAGGGGAGCAAAACACTGCCTATTTCTTCCAATTAGAAAGATCTCGTAGTAAATCCAATTATATTCAAAAACTCAATATCAATGGTGTTATTACAGATGATCCCCGTAAGATAGCTAATTACTGTTCCACATTTTATAGAAATTTGTATGAGTCACAGTATAATGAGGTAGCAGCTAACCATTTGCTAGGATTTCTCACCAACACAAAGTCAATTAAGAATGACCAAAAAGATTTTTGTGATAGCCCAATAACTTTAGATGAAGTCCTGCTTGCCATTCATCACCTAAAACTCAATAAATCTCCAGGGGTTGACGGCTTAACTTCTGAATTTTATATTGCTTTTGCAGAGCAACTAGCCCCCTTCCTTCATGGTATGTTTACAGAAAGTATTGAAAATCAAACTCTTCCTCCCACGTTATCTCAAGGTCTTTTAACCCTACTTCCAAAGCCTAAGAAAGATCCGCTTTGCATTGACAACTGGCGGCCAATCTGCCTTCTTAATAATGATTACAAAATCCTAGCTCAGATTTTTGCCAAAAGATTAAAGGCGGTTTTGGACCACATTATCGATGAAACCCAAATTGGTTTTATGAGGCATAGACATATATCTAATAACATCAGGCTTGTGCTGGACCTTATTGACTATGCTGATCTTTGCAGTGATGATAGTTTTATTTTGTTTCTAGATTTCTGCAAGGCATTTGACACACTTGAACACAACTTTATATCTCAGGCCTTGGAGAAATTTGGTTTTGGTCCTTACATTTGTGCAGCTATCAACACTATGTATAAGAATGCAAATTGTTCAATTAAACTGTATGCAGGCACCTCTCCTAGATTTGACTTAAAACGCGGAGTCAGACAAGGCTGTCCTGTCTCGCCTTACCTGTTTCTGATTTGTGCTCAATTACTCTCTGACTTCATTAAGCTCAGCCCCCTGAAAGGTATCACAATAGCTGAAAATGAGATCATAATTAGTCAGCTGGCTGATGATACCACTTTATTTTTAAAGGATGCTTCACAGGTTTCAGTCGCCATTGATACTATTAAGACATTTTCTAGTGCCTCTGGGCTCTGTTTAAATATCAGTAAGTGTGAGCTGCTCGCCCTCAAAAATTGTAATGTTTCCTCTATCTCTAACATTCCTGTGAAAGATTCAGTCACTTACCTTGGAATTGTTATTAACAAAAACAAAGACACTAGATGTTCTTTGAATTTCAACCCCATCATAGGAAAGGTACAGAAAAAACTAAATTTATGGCTTCAAAGGGATTTATCCCTTAGAGGTAGAATTTTGCTATCAAAGGCAGAGGGCATATCCCGACTTACTTATGCAGCCTTATCTCTAGATGTGAACAAACAGACCTCTGTGGCCATTGATAACATACTTTATAATTTTGTATGGAGAAACAGAATACACTATGTTAGAAAATCAGTCTTAATGAACTCCCATGAACATGGTGGCCTGAACTTTCTTGACTTTTCCACCCTTAACAATACTTTCAAGATAAATTGGATTAAACAGTTTCTTAGAAACCCAACTTCAATTTGGAATTTTATCCCTAATTACTTGTTTTCAAAACTTGGAGGCCTTAAATTTGTTTTACTTTGCAGCTACAATATTGAAAAAATCCCCTTAAAATTGTCAAATTTTCACAAACAAATGCTCCTTGCCTGGTCTTTACTTTATAAACATAATTTTTCCCCCCACAGATACTACATCTGGAACAATAGAGACATATTATATAAACACAAATCGTTATTCTTGGAAAACTGGTTTGTCCATGGAATTTGTCTGGTTAATCAGCTCCTCAATTCTAGTGGCGCATTAATGTCATACTCCGAACTTCTAGACAACTATGGTATTCCTATACCTCCAAGGGAATATGCCTTAGTTTTTGATGCAATCCCTTCTGGTGTCTTAATGCTTCTTAGAAACTCAGTAGCATCAGAACTGACTTTACTACCACTGGATCCTGTTGTTACTAGTGTTGGTCGGATCTGTTTCTCCTCTAAAAAGTGCAATAATAACCGTGATATACGAGCTTTATTTCAAAGAGAAAGGGTCTCTGTTCCAAATGTAGTCTCTTACTGGAATAATTTTAATTCAGACCTGAACTGGAAGAAAATCTGGTGCTTACCTTCTAAATATATGGTTATAAATAAGGTTAAGGAAGTGTCTTTTAAAATGATTCACCGTTTTTATCCCTCCAAGATGTTTCTACAAAGATATAAAAAGGACATTGAAGTGGACTGCTCATTTTGTCAACTGGTACCAGAAGATATATGTCATTTATTTTGGTCATGTCCCCACTCTTGCATTTTTTGGCAAGATGTTTGTACATTCATTTCCCACTGTATTGATTCTGAATTCTCCCTTTCCTATGAAAATGTATTGTTTGGTTTTTTTACTTACACTTCTACCAAAGCAGATAAATACTATATCATCAATTTGATTCTTTTACTGGCAAAATCACATATTCATAAAGCTAAATTTTCCAATCATAAACCATCTTTTTTAATCTTTGTAAATGAAATCAAACAATACATTTCTACAATCCTATATTCTAAAAATAGGAAAGCTATTAAAACTATACATTTATGTACCCTGTATAACATTTTTGTAAACTGATTTATGATTTCTGTCAGTGTTCTGATCCCCTGGCTTTACATGTTTGTTTATTTATTTGTTTACCATGCTGTTTGTTAATAAATGAAAAAAAAAAAAAAAAAAAAAAAAAAAAAAGAAACCCTAAGACGTCCGGTTTGGGCGTGTAGCCTTCAAAATAAAGTGTGAAAGCATAAAAAAAAAAAAAAAAAAAAAAAAAAAAAAAAAAAAAAAATACATCCATGGTGCAAGACTGTAGTAAAGATAACAATGAATGCTATCATACAAAACAAATGCTTTATAACATTGGGTTTATACAGTAGCTCTCAATATGGTTAAACAAAACAGGGACAGCACCAACATTTGTATTAATCAAAACCTGGAACTGATCTAAATAATGCAACTTTGAGTTGTACACTCATTTCCCCCAAAAGAACTCTACATGATGTAAAGTACATGTATGTAAAGAATAACATTTCTTCCGGCGTCAGTGGGTTGTTGCCAAGATCAATTGTTAGGTACACTGAATAAATGTGTCACCTTGGCAATACAAACTACAATACACACCTAACAGCCATGAAGTAAACAGAGGACTGAGAGCCCTAAAGAAGCAAGGTCATATAGTAGAGAAAACATTTGAGTGCTTTTGGGGTTTATCTTGCAAAATGTGTAGGTGGGGCTGCACAACTGTTGACACGGTAAGAAATTATTTTCAAAGGTAATACAACTGAATTGCATCAAAAGCATAATAGAGAATGCTGGACTTTGAATTCTGTATAATTCCTGGAACAGACGTACATGTGCAGGTGGTGTGGCACCCGCTACTGTGCACAGTGTCTCAGGGGCGACTTCATCGGCCTCATGAAGTCTTCAGACACGTGCCGAAAATGCTTTCAGGTTAGTGCTCAGCTTTTTACAAAAAGTTAATTTACCACAAAATGATGATCGTAATCCACCTCACTTTATACATAACAGGGTTGGGGTCAATTCATGAAAGAACTCATCAATTCCAATTCAACTGAGGAATTGGAATTGGAATTTGGAAAAACCTAATGGCAACAGAATTGGAATTTCAGTAAGTTGAAGTTAATTCAATGAAATTCTGTGAAATTCCATGTTTTTTGGGGGGTTTTTTTTCTTACGACATCTCTGATATTACATGTAGTGTTATACATTATCAGTACTGAATATCATATCATGTAATGCATGCATTATGATTGACTGCACTTGATTTAATTGTCTTTTATTTGATTCATGTTTAGCGAGTCGAGACAAACTCTTTTAGAAGTGGAATTTAATGGAATCCGATTCTGTTTCCTGTCATTCCAATTCAGTTCCAATTCTGTTTCTTTAGAGCTGCAGGTGACATTCACATTCCAATTCCAACTCCAGGAACTGAGTTGGAATTTACCGTACATTCTCTATTCAATTCATGAATGGCCCCATCCCCGATACATAATATGTGATGCCATTTATTCTGTATTCTCTTGGCCAACAGGATAAATGCCAAGGCCTGCGAGTGGAGTTCAACCCACAGCAGCCCAAAGGTTCCACTAACAAAATACCAAAGCGCCAAGAATCAAAACCGTCTACCAAGAAGAAGAAATCAAAACCGAAGAAGAAAAAAGGAAGAAAGAGAAAATGATGACACCTCCCTCAAGTAAAAAAAAAAATTGATAATGATCAAACATTCTTAAAGGTTAAATCAAAACGCGTAATTTATTTCGTTCATTTCAAACGACCTGCAGACATATTGGGACGGAGACGGAGAGGGAATCGTTTCCACTTTTGAGAACTCAGAATAATAATAACTTAATTAACACTAATAATAACACTAATACAGTAATACTGTAAATGAGCAAGATTGACAATCGATGGACAGCAGGAAGAAGGGGAACAAGGATAAAAAATAGGTATGGTATGTTACAAGGCCACATGCTAGCATGGTAGTAGTAACAATACACAACCCAACGCCAAGACAACTCCAGTACAGTAGTGTTCTCAGGTCAAACTGTTATTCATGTATAAATGTTACTCTACATATAAAAGTGTTTTCAATTGAAGTGCAGTTGTGTCCGTCCATTCCTCCTTTATGTGGCAGGAATCTGCGGCAAGCCAAACTCATCCACCAAAACACCGTCCTGAGGGCAAAGGAGAAGAAAATACTGAATCCACTGCACACAAAACACCAAATAGCATGTTTATAAGCACCTTCATATCCACAGCACAGATATCTCACATGATAGATATCTCACAATAAAATATTCTGAATGTTACTGTGGAAACACAACTTGTACAACCTCAAAAAAAAAATCAACAGTAAATTAGATAAGGTGTTTATATGCCTCCTCCTATCCTGGCTAATATCGGAATATCCCAGCAGTTTTCTTTGAGGCTGTTGCTCAGTGAAAGAGGGAGAGGGCAGCTGGCAAGTGACAGGAATATTCTGTTAATTGGTTTATTCTTGACAGCAGGCAGACTCAATCGCAGAGTATCAGAGTTGCCTGTAAACAGCTTAATCCGAATAAGCCCTTAACAGGTGTACAGTCAATAGCCAGGTGACTCTGAGCATCTGAACATAGCCACTGTATTTACTCTATTTGCAATACAGTAATTCTCCAAGCTGTGTTTCAAGCGTAATGTTCAGCTACACTGGTGCTCCATGGAGAGCTTGTCACCTTGTTTGTTTTGCTGTCGCTGGGGATTCCCTCAGGAATGGACGGGGCGGCTGAGGCCTCGTCCAGGTAGGAGCTGTCATCATCCAGCAGCAGCTCATCTCCCAGGGCGTCCAGCTCTGAAACCACAGTCACAGTGTCAGTACCTCTGTATACATTTCAGTCACAAAGGAGAAAAACCCTTTACCTTTTCTGCCCTGGCTCTTATCTCTTTACCTTGAACATATTTACATCTAGGGCTACATTGTGATTACGATTATTAATCACGATTATTTGTCTTGGTTTCAGGAAACAAATATATTTTATTGCACTTTTGCACGTTGACATATCACTTTTTCATATCACATTAGCCTTTTATCACTTTTTTCAGTGCGATAGGCAAAGTAGCAGCAGCTATAAAGTCTTACTTTCACTCTTACTCTTACATAATCAAATAATAAATATTTACTACTTTACTACTTTGGGTCACAGCTACAACCTTAAGGCAAACTTTGCACAGAATGTGTACTTGTTCATCGTCATCTCTTTTAAAATCAAAGTCTCCAAATGACAGACGATGATGGGAACTAAAACAATGTTTTCATGTTCAGACTCCGGTTAAGGGTTTTCCTCTGATGTTGAGCCTACAAATTCGTATCCACTTTGCTCTTTGTGACATTTTTGAAATTGAAAATATGAGACACACTTCAATATCACTGATTATGCGATTATCAATCATGAAAACATAAAATTGCGATATACAATTATCTACGACTAATTCTGCAGCCCAACTTCCATCTATTCTCCAGTGCTGTGGCTTTAATCCTTGCACTCTTTACTATTGCTTGAAACGTTAGTGATCGCTCATTCTAAGCTGCTCTAGATGAAGGTGTCGGCTAAATGCCTACAAAGTAAATGTGAATGCAGCAAACATGGGCCTAGACAGTCAGGCATACATACCTGCTTCAAGATCATCCTCGTCGATCTCTGGAGTGCCGTAGCTGCGGCTCAGAGCCTCTTGTACTTCACTGGCGTCTTCCATCATGTCCTCCAGCTGGTCCTGCAAATCCTGAAGTCCAGATACATGTGATCAGCTTTATTGCCTGATATCTCTAACAACTAGAATTCTGATACTATGATTCATACTCATCATAAACATTAAACTGTCATGCAAAAAATGAATTTACAGAGTTTTCACAGTTTGATTTTTTACCATTTGATACACAACATTAGGAACAAATAATTTAATACTGGGTAATACTGTAGATGAGCAAGACTTGGTGAACTAGAGTCTGCACTAGCCCTTGTTGATCAGATCTTCTATAAAAATTTGTGTAAGAAATATGCTTATTTTAATCTATCCTTCCAATTTTTACTGTAGTTTGTTAAAAAATTACTTCATTACATTTAAAGCTTCAACAGGCAGCAACTTCACACATTAGCAGCTTCAAATTGCAGAAAAAGTGGTAACCAAAATTTGAACTTCAATACCCAGAAATCATGTAATGTGTTTACCAACTAGTCTGTCTGTGATCGCTTTATACAAAAGTGACAGGAGAGGCAGAAGATCTAACATTGGTGAGTCCAGCTTTCTCTGGACGGAGCGTTCGCTTGCTGCTGTTTAGGAGACAGTTTGTATTTCAATCTTAAGTTTTGATTTGTCACAAGTGTCCACACCCGATACCAGAATTTCATCTGGGCAAATACAGTGAATCTACAGTATTTCAATTAGTGGGGATGGGACACTCTTCTCTGTTGCAGCCCCACTTTGTGATTTACTGTAGGCTGATAAGACAGGTGTATGTTTACATCAGAGTGAAGGCAACAACACAAACACTGTATATAACAACATACCTCAATCTGATCAATTTTTACGTCCTTGTAAGCTTTTTTCATTTCCTTTGCACCAATCTTCATGGCCTCCACCTAAGAACAGAAAATACATCACAGAAGGTTTATATTCAGTTACATGTCATTGGTATGAGGAGTCCATCTACTGTAATCTGTCTCTTCACTGACAAAATCATCTGACCCAACATATCTCTTTGCAGATAATAAGGTCAGAGTATGTGCTTTCCTTGGTAGGACACAGGCCAGTAATCAGGTCAGGTTTGATTTGTTTGTTTGTTAACTGATTGAACAAAATCAACACATTCATTCAAAAAATAATAATTGTGTAGCCATATTTTCTCCACCTTGTGTATTAGGCTATCATCTGAAATAGTGTCTCGGTCTTGACTCAGAGGCGCCTCAGGCGGTTTTGACTACAGTCCCCTTCGGACAGTTACACATACTGTACTCATCTACCTGTGTGGCTCTTACCGTTGTTTTGGTGTCCTTTAATGACTGGATTGTGTAGTTTGCCTGCTCCATGTTAAAAGACTGCTGAGCCAGTTGGTCCCTTTGACCTTCATACCTGCAACAGTATAGAGGAAAATTAAATTACATCTACAGTTCGTTTCTAAATGGTTGTATTTTGCATGCAGGTACTGTTAAAGCTCAGTTCTCATATCTGTTTGTTAAATCATATGAATGTGGGAGTGTCAGACTTGCACAGTGCGGGACTCACATTCTCTTTTGCTTCAGGACCCTCATTGCCTTCTGTTTCACCATGTTCTACATACACAAAATTGAATAAATTAAAGTCATGTTTGCTAATGCTGTAAAATAATCAGGTTGAACGCTGGTTGAAGTGCAGTGAAGTGCAGTGTCGTACCTTTGAAGGCCCATCTCTCATCTTTTTCATTTGATCTTTGTACTTCATAAGTTCAGCATCGAGTCGGCCAATCTTCTTGTCAATGGACTCTGCCCTAGCATCCACCTATGTGAGGAGAGAGCATATTATTAAGAAGTATAGAGACTTTCAGCATTGTAATACACCAAAGACAGTGTTGAAGTGTGTGTGTGTGTGAGAGAGAGAGAGAGAGAGAGAGACAGAGAGAGGAGAGATAGACAAACAGAGATTTGCTGATATATTTTGCTGATTTATTTTTCCTCACAAACATGCGTTACATAAACACAGCAATACTGATAGTGAGTGAATAGTGGAGGGTCTGAATACACAGCAACACAGCAATACACACACACACACACACACGGGAGGGGATGTGATTCATTTTCTGAAATGTTGGTCAACTGATGATTCATTTCTTGTTACATGCTTTGGCAATATTGTTTTGTTTTGTAAACTGTCATACCAATAAAGCACATTGAATTGAAGTTGAATTGAGAGAGAGAGAGAAAGAGAGAGAGAGAGACCTACAGACAGACAGACAGACAGACAGGGAGAGAGAGAGAGAGAGAGAGAGAGAGAGAGACCTACAGACAGACAGACAGACAGACAGGGAGAGAGAGAGAGAGAGAGAGAGAGAGAGAGAGAGAGACCTACAGACAGACAGACAGACAGACAGACAGAGAGGGAGAGAGTCCAGATGGTGGTTTTCACATTCCCAGCCAGGATTAGCACAGTGAATGGACAGTCGCCATTACTGTTGCTTTTTGACAGAGCCAGACTGACCCACTGACCCTTGTTACACAGTGGGTAAGTGTATAACTCTAGCTTGACAGCATGGTTTGCCTTGTCCAAGAAAGACGACTGGCTTGACAGCCCATTTGTGACCAAATGCTAGCTAACGTCAGGTCACATATCGAGATAAACAACAACGGATTGCAGCCAAACAATACTTACATTCCCTATGCAGTCCGATAGATTTGGAGGAGGCGCTTTGGGCTTTCCCCGTCCGAATATCCTGTTCATTTTCGAGACGTTTTATTTGCTCGTAGCCTTTTTTTTTTTTACTTTCCCTAGAAAATACAAAAGCATCAAATGTAAAGAGCTTTCTAGGCTGAAAGACACCCGGAAGCAGTGGCACGGACGCAAAACGTTCCTATTGGTTGGCGTAAATGGTTGTGGCCAATGATGTTTTAGACGCGCTTGCCCCCGTGTGGCGAGGATGAGAACTGCAGCTGTCAGTGAAAGCCTTTTGTCCCATAGGTTTTCATCAGTCTTTGTTACACTAGTGACTGTTAATGCGGCAGAATTCATGCACTGCTGACAGGAGGCCATCAAATGGGTTTTATGGGACCTATCTGAGTATAAAAGTGCAGACTTATATTGAGTGATTACATTGTATAACTCGCTATATGCAGTATAGTCTAGTTTAGTGTTCGTACCAAGGGTATACAGAGCATGATGGTGATTTATTATAGCACAACTGCAGAGTTGTTTTCGTCTTTGTTTTGTACATCACTGTTATCTGATATAATGTATGTTTTTTATGCAGCAAGCAATGTGTGACAGTTTTTCCTTTGAGCAGTGAAGGCTATTAAAGCCTTATTGAACTTGGCTATTATGTAATGGCTTGCTGATGCATCTTGAGAGAAAAAATAGTAACCGTAGTTATTATGGCTGTCAGTGTCATCATAAGAGGACTGGTTGGCTGTATGCAAGCTTTTCTTCCTAATTTCCCTCTGTAATCTCTGAGAATCCCTAGTGCATAATTAAGCCTATAACGACTGTTTTAAAGGACGCAAGCTGAGTATTGTTCCATGAGACTCTGAGAAGGAGACATGATGAAAGCCCACTAGGGAAGAAACATTGTCATTTTACTGAATAAAAGGTGTTTTGGAGCATATGTTGTTGTTTCTGTGTTTGCTTTTTTACATTTTGGAGTACAGATATCTCCCTCTGGAATGAAAGCAGGGAGTTTTATTTGTTATGGATAGAGACCTACTCCTGCTGCTATGTCTATCTCTCTAGGTTTTCTTGGATGTGTTGACAATATTTTTTCTTTTTTTTCTTAAGTATTAAAACTACATGAGATGGAGAGAGACAAAAGCCTCACTTCATTCTATACACAATACTGTTAACTGATATAGTGTTTTTATGCCGCAAGCACGGTGTGGCAGTTTTTTCGTTTTTTCGTTGGACAATGAAGGCCATTAGAGCCTTATTAGACAACTTGGATTATTATTTAACTGGGCTATTATGCAATGGCTTGCTGATGCACATGCGTATTGAGAGAAAAGGTGATAGTAACAGTAGGCTAATTGTGGCTGTCTGCTTCATCATTGCACAAGAGGAGTGACTGGCTGCAGTAATTTCCCTTTTAAATATACTGTATATATATATATATATATATACATAGATAGATAGATAGATAGATAGATAGATAGATAGTCGAAAGCCCTCACAAGTGTTCTTTGTTCCCACGTTTCAGTGTGACTAATAGTAAATTAAATTTTAGCATGAAGGTAGACAATTTTTAGCTGTTTCCAAGACTGTATAGCTGAGAGGTAAAATTGTCAATACACAGCAATTAAACAATAAAACAGCAACACTAAAATGTGCTAAAGCTCACTTGGCTGTCCTCACAAAGCAGCTGAATTTGAAGCAAATGCAAATGAAAATTCCTTTCCAAGGCCACCACGAAAGAAAATGCCTCACAATTAGTCCAGCAGGCCTTGAGCCTCTGCTTTCGGTCAGTGCGCTCACCATGGAAACACTAACTTTCTATCAGAGAAAGGCTGAGTTGAAAAGAATGGTCAGGGTGGGTTTGGTTTCTATCCAGATTTCTACCCATATTGGTGTGGATAATAAGAGTGGAACTGAAACCCATCAGGGGTCACACTGTTCAAATCCTTCATGCTGTCTTCCAATGAAGCAATCTCATATTTTCCATCTTTATTGTGACTTTATTGTGCATGTGTGAACCATGTTTTGACATTCAAAGCTAATAGATACAGCAAAATACCAAATGGATACAAAGAGTACACAATGCAGCACATTATACACACATGATGCTCAAACCTGGGACTCAGTGCTGAACTCCCCGGCTGGTAATTTGTTTAAAATGACAGTTAGGATTTAATGCACTATGATCTATCAAATGGATTCTACCATTAGATTAATAATTAACAAACACATAACCGTGAATTTAGAGGTGGCATACATTATTCCTCTATTGGACTTTGACAATATTCTTAGAGGTAATATTGTGCTACAATAACTTCACAATTAGGCCTAAGCATGTATATTGTAGAAGTAGTAGGCTTATACTGATACTGATATATAGATACTTTCAGTTAAAAAAATAAATAAATGAATGTCACAAAAATGAAAGGAAGAAATGAGACTGTATGGAAATAGGATGTGATTAATTGCTGATGTTTTAGAGCAAATGCTGAGTTAAGAGGCTAAAGATAAGGCACACAAAACAAGGCACAAAAACACATTTTCTGCTATAAGTACTGTATCGGTATCAGTTGTTAGACAGATAATTATATATGTATGGTTCTGTGATTTCACTAAATCCCACTTTTGATCCGGTGACTCCTGTAAAAGGTTCAATAATACAGGACAACCAATTCTGAA
The DNA here is from genome assembly GCF_046629955.1 of Centroberyx affinis. Classification (NCBI taxonomy): domain Eukaryota; kingdom Metazoa; phylum Chordata; class Actinopteri; order Beryciformes; family Berycidae; genus Centroberyx; species Centroberyx affinis. The sequence goes on along the minus strand of NW_027282520.1, from coordinate 187,807 downwards.
CCAGACAGCAATTCAGTCACAGACATAACATTTTACAACATGAAACAAAGACGTGGTACACAGTTCAAGAAGTAGTGGTTCAAACAGTGTCATGTGAAATCAATTCAACATGTAAACATTCCTTATCTGAATACATTCACTAATTGTTATTGATTATAATGAAATCATTCATTCACTGACATGAAGAAATCATTTCAACAGTTGTCAGACTCATAATGCTGCAAAGCCCACACATTATTTAAATTAGCAACTGCTCAACATATTTCACTTCCCCTGCCTCGCTATAAAGAGGCTGTCAATAATCCATCAACACTAAAGAGTTTACAATACCAACAATAATTTATGTCATCGTTGTTGGGTGAAAACCGCGTAACTCAGATTTTGGTGATTTCCATATTTTAGCTTAAATTGAAGGATTTCATGTTTGTAAGTTGAGAAAATTCTACGATGCTTAGGCTTATGAAAAGCCTTTCAAAACCCACTGGATAAACTGAAAAATGCAAGATTTTTGAGCCACAAACAAGGCTGTTTTTCACTTCGGAGATATGAGGTTTTCAACGGACAACAACAATTTCTAAAACTTAAATTGCACTGCACACCAAAAGCCCTGACCTGTAGATACAGTATGTTATCGTCATGTTGGCTGTTGCCTTGGAGCCCTCTGCCCAGTTTTCACACATATAATTCTTCAGCCTTTCAGACAAGTTGAGAAAATGTCATGTTAACAACAATATTCTCCAAGATGAAATAGCAGCACAGCTAAAATTTGTCAAAGGTGTACAACAGAGGTGTTACATGTGATAATTGTTTATTAAAGCACACAGTTCAGCTCAAAAGAACAGTGAGCGTTGATGTTTTGGCACTGAATATAATTTCAACCATCTTGTCAACCATCAAAGAGAAAACACCTTGGTTGAGCATCTTCTTGTAATGAATTACAGAGAATGTTCCCTGAGAGGATATTAAATATTCCACACTGTCTTAATGCCGGAGTGAAAATACTTTTTTCTCTTCAAAGAGATTTTCTTCAGAAATTCACAAGACAGCAAAGCACGAAACTACAATTCACATAAAGAGGGGAACACAGTAAACAGGAAATACAATCATTGCTAAACAATGCTCAAACTGCAGTTTGTTTAAAAAAAAATCAGGAACAATTAATTTTCATCAATCTGCAAACAGGCTGCACTCAATGAGATTTTCATAATACCAGTTGCTCTGTGTATGCATGTGAGAACTATTAGATTTTTTTTTTCTTCATGTAAAAACCTAAGACATTCTTGTCACAAAATTGTTATACAATTAAAACGTAAATAGAGCTACACAATAGAACAGTTTTGGTTTGCCTCATTTGCCTTCTTTCATTAGTATATGAGCTGAATGCCAGTTGTTGATCTGTACAATGTTCAAAAAATATGACAGAATACCTTTTGTTAGTTTAGATTTGAGCTTTTCAACACTTGAAGCTTCCATGCCTTAAAAAATGCTCTCATTCCAAAATACCATACAATGATAAAGTATGTATCTGTACTGTTACTAGAAGGATAGACTAGAGGACAGTCTTATGACTGGCAGGTGATCCCAGAAGCATTTTAGCACTAATATCATCACTGTCTCATTGGATTACAATCTAAGATTCAAAGTCCCCATGAAATTAACTCCCATTAATTTTATTTCCTGGAAAGCAGATTATCTTTCATGGTGACCTCATGCTGCACCATTAGGTGTATAAATACATTTTTAACCAATAAAACCATCAGATTTTTTAACAATCCCAGGCCCTCCGCACCCCTCCGGTTAAATAAAATTGCCTTTCTCTCCCTGACTCATATTCTATTGGTTTAGACTCCTGAATGATTCCTCACTGCATTTTGTCCTGCCCCAACATCCTGTTTCAACAGGAAATCAACAGGGCATCAAATAAAGGAAGTAAAGATGCCATTTCATGGGGTCTTAGTGCTTTTGGAATCTCTGGCCAAAATGATGGATAAATAAATAACATCTAGCCCTGTCCCCAGCCTCTGTCTCAGATGGCAGTGGTGATCTGAGTCAAGCCCAGGTCGTTGGAGTCCTCCCGGCCCTGGTACAGGACAGAGGACGTCTCCATTGCTAGTCATACGGGCCGGGCCTGCCTCCCCTCTCCGCGGCCTTCTGCGGGGCAGGAGTGGTCCCGCAGGGTGCTCCTCACCCGGCTCACCCCGTGGCTGTCCCCGTGCCCCCGGGCCCCGGGGCAGCAGAAGTCCCTGAAGCACCTCTTGAAGTTCTCGTCCAGGAAGGCGTAGAGGATGGGGTTGAGGCTGCTGTTGGTGTAGCCCAGCGCCACGCAGAAGAAGTAGGCGGCCATGACGGCGGTGGTCTCGGGCACCCCGGGTGACAGCGCCTTGACCAGGATGAAGATGTGGATGGGCGTCCAGCACACCACGAAGACGGCCACCACCACCAGCACCAGGCGTGTGATCCGCCGCAGGTTGCGGTCCTTCTCGCGCGAGCCGGACAGCAGGCGCACGCTCTTCAGCCGCAGCACCATCAGCGTGTAGCAGACGGTGATGATGATGAGCGGCGCCACGAAGGCGAAGATGAAGACGCAGATCTTCATGAGGGTGTCCCAGTAGCTGTAGGGTTCGGGGAACTGCAGGGCGCATTCTGTGGTCCCTGATAGTTTCGGTTACAGAACAACAGAGTTAGAATAACAGATATGACCTGTCACATACAGATACAGTCATATATAACAATACACACAAACGTGTGTCAGATCCTATGATGGAGCGAGGTTGTCCCCGCAGAGAAGCAAACACCAGAATCTGATTCATCAACTAGACTTATAGCTCTGTGTAAAGAGCACAGCGGGCAAATGAACAGAGGCTCATTGCAAACAGAAACAATCTATTCGACTGTCACTGGGAAAAAAACAAAAATCTTTCAAGCCATTTTCTTTCTCTGGGAAGATCCATTATGCATGTCATAGCTTCATCTAGCCAAGTAGCTATAATGTAAAGGCCCTCATAAAGATTCAATTACCAGAATGTCCCCTTCATATGATTTGAAGGATGCTTTCTGCAGCTAATTGAGCCAATCCAAGCCAAAGATGTTAGAATTCAGTGGGCCATTTGCAGCCGATAAGCGTTCTGCGATTTGACGGCTGACATGGAAACAGGGATGACATACAGCAGACAATATACAGCCAAGATTTAGACTTGTTAAACCCTGTTAAACCTCAAAAGATAACAGTATTTTTTAGGATGTTGCAAGGTACCTACAGCATTTTGGTTATGACAAGCATTAGTTACATAGAAGGTATTGGTGCAACCTCACCAGAGCATAAAAGTGTGTACACTACCAGTCAAAAGTTTGGGCACACGCATTTTTCACATTTGAGAATAATAGTAAAGATGTCAAAACTCTGAAATAACACAAATGGAATTATGCAGTGACCAAAAAAGTGTTAAACAAATCAAAACTATCATATATTTTAGATTCTTTAAAGCAGCCGCCCTTTGCCTTGATGGAAAGGCAAAGGCTTTGGAAAGAAACTCATACATAGGATCAACTTCACTATTTATATTTGTCTAAAAAGCAAATTTCAAGCATTTAAGCATAAGCCTTTAGATCAAAATGGCTTTAAGATCATAAAAAACATAGTACATTCAATCAGGTGTAGGGCTGGGTACCGAACTTCGATACTTTTATGGCACCGACCGAATTACGTCGGTACTACCGAGTACCGATTCACGTAAAATCAATCGGTGCCAAATTTCGGTACCTGAGAGCGCATCTGGTTGAGAGAGTACAGAGAAAGAGAGAGAGCGAGACTCTGAGAGCGAGATTACGTCACCCCTGCAGCTTGTTGCTTGTTGTCAGGGCGATGGCGAGCCGAAAGCGGCCCCAAGTGTGGTTACACTTTTCAAAACTTGACGCAGACAACGCTTGCTGCAATGGTCGCCTGGTCAAACACAAAATATTTGTTAAAGCTGAAGAGTGTAGCCTACCGTATTTGATAGCCTGAAAGCCAAGTCCCCCGCAGCAGCCGCAGCTAGCTACGTACACACGTTACCCTGCAGCCAGCACCGAAGAAGTTGAACCCTCCATGGACGACGAAACTTTAAGTGAGGCATCGACAACTTCATCGACATGTTCAGGTAATTCATTAGCTAGTTGGATAAGTTGTTGTTGGAGATAACTGGGCTTTTTTCATTGTCTTGGCTGACGTTAGCTTAGCATTTTAACTAGCGTTATCATTATCATCAGCTCGTGAGTCGTGTTGTTTACACTCTTGCTTTCACTGACAGGTCGCCCTGTCACACTCTGACCCCGCCCTCGTGGCACAGAAAACGTCGTTACGGGGCGCCCCGGTGGCTCACCAAGTCGCTGCGGGAAGGACTGAGCCTTATGGTATATAAGGCTCAGTCCTTCCCGCAGCGACTCGGGTTCGAATTCGGCCTGCGGTCCTTTGCTGCGTGTCCTCCTCTCTCCCTCCCATTCCTTTCTGTCTCTCTCTCTCTCACACTGGCTCTATCAATAAAGCATAAAATCTAAAAAAAAAAGACTCGTTACGTCGTTACCCCGCCAGAGAGTCAGTGAGTGCCACAAGGCAGTGACCACGTTCATTGTTGAAGGGGGAGGTAGGGAGGGGTTTTATTTTGTGTGGTGTGTAAAATGTTCTAAATAAATAACAATGTTGAAGTTGAGAAGTTTGGACTAATATTTTACAACTGAAATTACATATTTGTTATTACAGAGAGAGTAAAGTACCGAAAAAAGTATCGTTCAGGAACCGGTATCGAAGTCAAGGTATCGGTACCGGTATTGGTATCGAACATTTTTTAACGATACCCAGCCCTAATCAGGTGTGGGTAGACTTTTGACTGGTAGTGTAAGTCAAGGTACCGTTGTTGGTCTGAGTGCTGCCGAGGATCATGGCGGGGACGCCGGCGGCGGACGACAGCACCCAGATGAGCACGTTGATGATCTTGGCCTTGACGGGCGTGCGGAAGTCCAGCGCCTTGACCGGGTGGCACACGGCCACGTAGCGGTCTACGCTCATCATGGTCAAGGTGAGGATGCTGGTGAACATGTTGTAGTAATCGATGGAGATGAAGACTTTGCACACCACCTCGCCAAACGGCCAGGAGTGGAGCAGGTAGTCGGTGGTCTGGAAGGGCATGGTGGTGGTGACCAGAGCGTCGGCCACAGCCAGGTTGAAGATGTAGATGTTGGTGGCTGTTTTCATTTTGGTGTATCTGTAGTGGGAAAAGGAGGGGAAGCAGGTTGAGATTGGATATTGGATATTGGATCGTTTTTTTAACTACTGAACTCATTTTTTTTTATATTGTGTATTTCAGGAACAAGGTTATGAAACCTAATCACTCATATTGATCGGCTGCCACAGAATTCCGGACTCACATTAACTCACACACATTAACTATGGCAGCCAGAATACATTACATGACATAAAGGGTAACACCAAGGGAACCTTCTGGAACAACCGGTGATGGGAAGGAAATTACCAAGATAGAATCTTAATAACAACTCCTGCTTAGTCTTTCCTTAGAATCATCTCTTGCCCGATTAAATTTTCCTCTAGGCTAAATTAAGGTGTTCCTCACATCCAGCATTTCAAATTACAAGCACTGTATGTGGATTTACACACTGTTCATCCTTTATGGTATGAATAGATAATAATAATATAATCACTGCAAACCTCAATAAAATCTACAATGTTTTGCAGTTGATGGTGGAAAAAGGAGCTAAGGATGCGAAGTTGATGAGGCATTTGGCAAAGAGAAGTCTTCCAAGAAAAACACCCAAACACACCCTTACGCGCGTATACGCACAGGCACGAGCGTGCACACACCATGGACACAGAGAGAGAGAGAGAGAGAGAGAGAGAGGGAGCGAGAGAGAGAGAAAGAGAGGCTTACTTTTAACGAAAATCAATTTTAAAAGAAAACTAATTAAATTATTTCATTTTCTGAGCTTTTTTTTCTACTTTATCATGGAATATTTCCACCTGGGGGCGTACAGGTGCCTGCAAAGCTCAAGCGATCCGAAAACATTGCCAAATGTAGCGCACAAATCAGTCAACTCACGGCAGCTGATTATTTAAATAACTGAACAAACACTGGTGCGCATTATTAAAATACATTATTCAAAACTATATCTATACTCAGTGAATCAATATCCAGGTCCTCGCCTATAAAGTGGATACCCTATGAATGGGAATCACTGACATTGCTTGCTTGTACATAGGCCAATTATGTGAAGTCAAAACAAACTCACCTAATGATGACATACATCACCAAGCAATTGCCCACCAAGCCCACCACGAACACCACGGAGTACACCGCAGCTATAATGGGGATGATGGGCGACATGGGCTCGGGCTCAGCATCCCAAGTGCCGTTGGCTGTGTAGTTGAAGATGTCCGAGAAGCCGGGTTGCCAGGTGAAGTTTGGGATGCACTCCTCCGGACGGCCCGAGGGACACCTGTCCTCCTTGAAGATGTGCACGATAGCGGCGCTGTCCATGGTGCTGAGAGCCGGCCGGCCGGACTGGCGGTTTGGGGCGTAAACTGACCGCTCAAATTGAACCCGCTTGGCGGTCGGTGAAGACAGTTGAATGTGGTGAATCTCCTGACGTTTGCTACGGAAAACGAACAGTGATATTCTCTAGTAGGACAGTTTATCGCTTCAATAAAGAAAGAGAGAGCGCAATAGACCGTGCTCAAGGACAACACCATCATTAAATAAGTCTAATGCCATCTTACCTGCTTTTTATTTATTTTTTTCGTTTCCAAAAAGTTAATTCAAATAAAATCAGCTAGGACAGGAGTATAGGATGTTAAGTCACCGATTAAAATCCGGATGCTGGAAATGTGAAGAATCCACAAGGTTTCTGGGTAATTGTGGGCACGGAGAAAACGCACAGCCTGTGCCACTGCTGCGTCCCCAAAGGTGCGCACTCCAAGCCCGTACTGCTCATTCAGTGACATCAGAGGCTGAGCCAACAGATATGACAATATCCAGCCAGTAGATAGTCTATGCACCAGCCTCGACTGAAAATTATTCTTTGTTTATAAACGCAACCTTTAACACCTTTTACATTAGTTACCACTCATATCACTCATAACCCAATGCAATATAAGTGTTATGACCATCCTGACATTTGCCTGCCTTTAATTCAGTCAAAGGCCTACTAACCTTACAAAAGACTTTTGGATATAGGCTATATTTTAATAAATCAATACGTTTGCCAGCAGTGAAAGTAAAAGCTAAATATTGTTATGTGCAGATCTTTATGAAAATGTTTGAATGAACTCCCACACTGCTACCATACTCTCAAAGATGTTTCCTAGCAACTCTTGTCAGAACTGCCATTGCAACGCAAAGGTACAGAGTCCTAGAAGATGTTCAAGAGGCAGGAAGAAGGAAGGACTCCAGCTGACTGCATCTGTGGCCTTCAGTAGCACTTATGAGCAATATGTAAAAAGGATAGATGGATGGATAGAAACAATTACTGAGCTCTTCAAAGAAATGATGGAAACTGTATTCCTCTTCATTGTCTCAACATGTTGTGGCTCCATATTAGTGAGACAAAGCATATAGTGAGAGACAGTTTTTATTGCAGGGAGAGATAATTTCCTTTAAACTCTGTGGACCCATAAGTTGCAGCCTTTTGGTGTGCATTCTTGTAGAGATTTTACCTAACTAGCCACTTTTTCTATACTTCAGGGAGTCACGATGTATGAATTAATTGTTCAGCACTTCAACAACACAAAGTGTGATTCTACTGAGAGCTTAAAATAAAAAGAAAATCTATCTCTAAATATAGAAAACACCCAGTAAGAATCACAATCTGTTCCATTCTAATTACCTTAAGTTTCCCCTCCCCATACCATGTTGACAGATTTGAACTAGCACATAATTAGCCAGATGCTGATTATTCTCCCTTGTTCCAAGCACTGGCACTTGTTGCTTAGAGACCCATCATGGACAGGTGTTGCTTGAGTGGTATTAACCATTTTGTGGGTGTGTTTCTATTGTTGAAGACTGTGTGGGCTTGACTTTGGTCTGTCATTACAAATGTCATTGCAAATATTTGCTGCAACTTCACTGGCAAACTGGGAGTTTTTAAATTTCTCCTCAGATGAGAGCTCTAATGGAGGAAGAACACAGCTATTTACTGATGTAAACAGAATCCTGTTTCAAATCTAGATTCAGGGCACAACATCTGGTCACGCTAAAGCTACATTTGAAGTTATGTTTTACCTGTATTACATACACAAACCTTTCACACTTTGCTTTCTCTTTGGATACAGTTTATTTTCTTTACCCACCAGTGGCAACACTGGTCACAACTGATGTTTTCTTCTTCACACTGACAGTCAAAGTGAACTACAGTGCTAGCCTAGGTAGCATGGGCGATAGGTACAGGTCAAACATACATTATGAAATCAGCTGGAACTGTGACAATCATTGTATAAACATTATATTACAATTGGCCCTCTAAATCATTGCACATTGCCCTTCCGTCACACTTCACAGATTTAAACATGACACTTTAACCATTTAAAATAATTCACACTTTACAACATACAAACAGTACATAATCAAAATACCTCTACATGGCCATTCTTTAGGTGAAGCAGTGTCCAGCCATCACAGATCTCTCCACCTGCAATCTCAACATTAAATCCCCAGTGGCTCGACTCGCTCAACTCCAATCAAACACATAATCATCAAGTTTACAGTACAACGCTACAGAATAACCAAATGAGTTTTATTGATTTTTTAGAAACCAAACTTGCCTTCAGCTCAGGTGCAGCACCTGTGCAGTGCAGCAGGCTTCCCCTCCCCCACCTTGCAGCACACTTAACCCTTTCTTTCCCTTTCTCCTCCTACGACCATGGGTCGGCCCCTCAAGCTTTGCCACACAAATCTTTCTATGTGGGTAGAGCTTTCTTCAAAGTGACATTTAAAGCCACATTCTTATCATTATTTTTGTGAAAACCTGAAGAATTTGATTCGGGTGTGTTTCATTTTTCCCGCTTGATCTGAAATTTGTCATGATCCTCTATGTGCTATGCAAGTTTCATGACAGTAGCTCCTGTGGAATCCCTTGAAAACCCATTATATGTACAGCATCAACAGAAAAATCAGCCAACTCAAAAAAGCTTTTTGGAAATAAAAGATTCTCATCCAACAGCAGCAAAATGTGGCTTCCACAGATTTCAGCAGGGATTTGTAAAGAAAACCTTTCCCATATCACAACACCATGCCCATTTGATCCTGTGGCTTTGTTTTTGATTACACTTTACAAAAAAATCTTTCTTCAGCTACATTCAGCCAGATTCTACCTGTTTTCATGAGGAAAAAAAACGTTGCTCTTTGAGTATGAACTTGCAAAGCAAAATTGTCACTGATTAGATACTGGATTTAAGCCTATGAGTCATCAAATTTTTTGAAAACCCCACAGGAATGCAAGATATGAAACTGACGATAGAGGTAATACCAATCTGGAGGGGAAATCAGCTGAGGTCAGGATGAGGTCTGAAAATCATAAAGTGCTTCTCAGTGAGCTAAAAGGAAATAGTTTTCATGGTTGATGCAGAGTAAGAATGGATATAAAAAGAGAAGAGACTGAGAGAAAGAGAGAGGAATAGGAAGTCTGGTTTGATGAATGAAATTAAATTGAAAAAGGTTCTATTCCTGTTGGGGTGAGTTGAGTGGTCAGTTTAGAAGTTGAGTATATTGTCCATAACCCTCCTGTCAACTTTCCATCCATTCATTTCCATCCTTCACAAGATTCCCTTATCACAATAAGATCAATCACTCTCTTCGATAACAATGTGAATATAGCAAAAATTGCAGAGCGAGTTTTTATCTTTTTGTCCATCTGATTATCTTAATCTGATATGCAATATTTTTTTTATCAATTCATTTCAATGGGGCATTTTATACCAGAAAGGACAGAGGTCACTGCTTCTTCCATTCCCCATCTGTTCTTGACAAGGGAGACATTAGTAATCAGCACCCGTTGGTGAGACTACACATTATGCCCATCAAGATCTACTTGTAATCATGCCAGAGCCGGAATAAGATAATATCTCATCACTGCAAAATTATATTCATCACAGTGTATTTAATAAGACAGAGTATCTTTGTTAGAAACCTCACAGATTTGCTAATTGAGGCCAAAACAGAAAAAACTGGAAAATTGAGGTGAAATCTCTAATCCTGGTTTGTTTGTTGCTCTGTTTCTTTTGAAGTAAGACTTTATTTTTTGTCTTCCCTGCACAATCTGTACAGCTTTGTCTTCTTTCTGCAGTTTTATATGCATGCCAATACATAACCTGAGCAAAACAAAATAATATCATTACACAGTCTATGCTGCCATCACCAGCACTTACATTAAGTATAGACTACCTCAGGGTTTTTGGTTTTTGTTTTTTTTTGCATATTTTATTTTGAGCTTTTTCCAATATGCATACAGAAATGCAATAAAAAAAGATGTAAAAATAACAAAAACAGAACACAACACAAACCCACAAATGAAGTATATAACATGGATGACGGTTATTTTTCCATGCATGCCAGATTAGTCTGTGTCAACAGTGTCCATAACTGCCAGAACAGAATGTCCACCAGATCTAAAATTGTCCTGAAGTCAGAGGAACCCATACACAATCAAAGTCAGGGGATGACCTGTGAATGTGCAGTGATAAATAAATGCAAAGAAGTAGATTAGATTGAGATAAACAAATTAAATGTACAATGGAGCATATCCAACCTTATTTTGAAATAAGATCTACCTTTCACTGTATCAGCCTGAGGGTATATGCCATGTTACGGTTATATACGATATATGATCAAATAAGACTTCATATTGTGCGAGCTGAGATCATGTGAGAAGGGTATGAGAAATACATCAAGTGAGAGCCTGCATCTTCAACCTAATGTGATTGCATATAATCCAGCAGGAAAAGCATTATTATCATTGTCATCATAAGTGATCTGAAAGCTGAGTCCTGAAAACCTTGCTGTCACTTGCCCTGGGATTGGGTTTCCAGTGTCCATATTGCACACTTGACTCCACAAGTGTGGAGATAACAGGTGTTCTCAGCTTCATGCTACAGATATGGGGTCATTTCACACTGAAGAACAAGCCATGAACACACTGTGTTATTTGTGATTGTCATCGAATTCAGGCTAAAATCGAGCTTCACTCCACATGGCTGTCAGCTCAGCCTTGTTTTGATTGTCACTATGGGAACGAACAATCCCTGACCCACGGCTACAAGAGCAAAGGGATTTGATCGATAGAGCGAGACAGCAAAACTCGGTGAGTAGAGACAAGCATCTGCCGGGCTGGGCAGATGAACATGCAGATACAGGTGATTTGCCTGCATGAATCAAATACTTGCATTATCAGATGAATACATTAATCGTGACTCCTCACACAACAAATTATTACACCTGAATATTTATGCTTATCTGAATATTCATGAAAAATATGATCTCCATGCTCAGGAAACATCAGAATCATTCTGAGGGAGTTAACAAATTTTCATTGAAAAGATGACACATGACCTATGAGTGCAATTGCCTCAGAAAATTATTCAGTAGGTGTCACCTACAAACCCGAGCTCAGTGATTGAGTGTGTCGACACACACAGCCAGTATCACCTTCTGCCTTGAACCTGAACAGCAAATGTGGGTAGCATGATAAAAATGGAGAGGGGGAAGCAAAACCATCTGTTTCAGGGTCCAGAGTTCACTCAGTTGTTGCAGGTGAGCATGCACAGGGACCGGGGAGTGCCAGCCACTGTAAACAGCACTCAGAGAGGAGAGGAGAGCAAAGCAGTGCGGGCAGCAGCAGCAGCCAGAAGCGGCGAGTCTCTACATAAATATTGACTCTGTGTGCATCCCAGCTCTCCAGAACTCTTACATATCAGTGTGGCAACTTCAAGGGACGAGGGAGGACTGTATCGGACTTTGCAAAGGCAGAAATCTGATTTGAATGGGGGTAAAAAGTTTAAGGACACTTACATGCTCAAGGAGCTCTTCTCTGTGTGCTACGCTGAATTGGTGCTCTTTAGCTATCAGGGTTAAACTGATTTTCAAAAGGATACCAAGGCACTTCTACTTGCAGGTAAAAAAGCCATTTATTGAGGCAAATGTCAGTATTTGCTGCAGCCCCACAGGCCTAAAGTTTAACGAGACTTGAGTTTCAAATAACATTTTAGAGAACTTGGTTGCTCAATCTAGTTTGGACATTCTCAGCCTGAGAGTGGGTAATATGATTTCCTCTGAAGATTCAAAGAAAAACAGGTTAATTTCCCTTTCAGAGAGTTAAACTTCAGCACAGAAGGCATCTGGATGCAGATTACCCAGGGGCACACTGCTGCCAGCCAAAGTCTGTCTGGCTCGCTCAAACGTCTCTCTGTATCTGTATCTCTGTACACAGCAGACAATCGCCACTGTGACTATTACATAAGGAAATGCCTATTTAGTATTCATCTTCTTACAAACACAACACAGTGTTCTGTTTCATTTGTCTGTAACTTGTTTCATTATTACTAATTTCTTGGCCAAGTCTCCCTTCAAAAGAATTTCACTCTTTGTGGGTCTATAAAGAATAATTTTAAAATTCTCGTGTTTATATGTTTAGGTTTAAACTTGGAAAACACAATTATGTTCCTTTTCAACTCATCATGTTATTAACATCACATACAGTATTGAAACTATATATTATTAATACAGGTTGCGTTGAGGAGTAACACAAATGTGTTCACAATGCCACATGTACATTGTACATTGGACATGGACATTGTAGGTAAAAGAAACTGCCCTCAAGTGCTGAGTTTCTAGCTGTACTCATAGCTCAAACGCTGAGGTTCAACCACTTACCAACGCCTCCCTGTTGCACGAGTAAAAATATATTCTAACATCTCATCCCACAGGAAATCTTTGAACCTGTTTCCACTTTTTCCTGAGTGTTATGGTTATATGCTGAAAGTGCTTAACCAGTGGTGGAAAGAGTCCCAGAATGTCCTACTCAAGTAAAAGTATTGTTAATTCGCTGATATTCTACTTAAGTAGAAGTAAAAATGCTGGTGAAAAAATCTACTTAAGTAAAAGTAAAAAGTAGCTCATTTAAAATGTTCCTTTTTAGAAAAGAGAACGTTGGTAGATGTGATCTTTCCCATGCAATTCTAAAAGGACGAGAGGACAGAGTTCAAACTAGATTCTTTTAATTGCAAAATTTGGAAATTACAAAATAAAGTGCTCAAAGTAAAGCCAGATTACTTTTCTCTTCTTTGCTGACTGACCGTTCACTGTGAATGGACCCACAATTTGTCAATTTATGATTGTCCAGTTTCTGTTGCTTATGGAGAGACACAAAATCTGTACTCTGTAATGGATGTGATTTAAAATGTAGCTACACAGGTACACAAAAAAGCTACTCAATTACATTAACGTGAGTAAATGTAATTAGTTACTTCCACCCTTGGCTTTAACCAGCCACAGTCAAAGTCTCCCAGGCTGCTGAGGGGTGTTTACTTTTCCACCCTGGCTTTAACGCTCCCAAAAAGTGTTCATTTTTGCCACACTGATCAGCATTCATTAAATTCCCTAAATCAATCATCAGTGTTAATTTCCACCTGCACTTCCCTCCACTACATAACCAACACTGCATCCTTCCAGCCTGCTGGCTAGTCCTGGTTCCCCGGTGAGGGTGAGGAGGAAGTGTTTGACGGCACCGTGAACGATGATGTGCAGCATCCAGCCTCTCTTTCTCCAGACGCCATCTGCATCATCCAGAAGGTAAACGGCCTCCAGCGCTTCTCTGCTCCTGTTGTTCTCCCACTCACACTTTACTACAAGTGAAGAAGCACATCATATGTACAGTGAGTTTACAAAATATTAGGGACACTTACTCTTTTCATGAAGTACACAGATGAAGTGAATCAAGGTAAGAGACATTATCCCCAACAAGTCCTCCAACCCATACGACCACATAGGTCGTTTGTTCCTACCCTCTAATACGACCCACTAAATTAGCGCCCCTACCAGCAGCAGGAGATGGCAACAAGTCCTCCAACCCATATGACCACATAGGTTGTTTGTTCCTATACGACCCACAGGAGCATTTCCAACGTGATCTCACAAAAATACGTGAAATGAACACAACCTTGACGAATTTGAAAACGTTCCTCTGCCACAAATTGAATTACGTCCCAAAGGTTGGTTAATGGTTACATTTAGGCAATTAAAACCACTTTGGTTAAATTTAGGCAAGTAATGTCATTTGGAAACGCTGGGAATCGAATCCCGGTCGCCGACATCGAAGGCAAACGTATACGCCCATCCACCATCCCTGACCACAACACCCTTACACTCCACCGTGCTATTTCAATGTTGAGAGAGAAACCTGACAGTCACGTGACGTGGACGCAGACCAACGTAGCACATTGTCGTTATTTACACGAACGCTAGAGGTTGCTTAACTTTAAATAATAAAGTTTAAATACCAAATACCATTAGCATCTTGGGTGTTGTTGCACTACGATATCATGGTTATTATTAATTTAATACACACATGATATGCTTAAATTATGCTTATACCCAGCAGAGAAAGCCAATGAGATCCATGATTCTAACCATAAACTGCTGTGGGGTTTCTTTCTCCTGCTGTTTTGCATTACTCAACTTGTCAAAGAGCTCTGTGCTACTCTTCTCTCTGATGTGAGACCTGAGAAATCGTTTTAACTCATCTACTGTAAGGTCATCTTTGATAAGCATTTCCCTGAAGTTACCTGGTTTACTTACTCTCATCACTGTTCTGAAAACCTCTGACCCAGTAAAACCCTCAGTAAAGGATGCGGCTGGTGTTTTTAAATACATTTCTTATCGTCAACAAATCCTATAATAAGTTTCAATTTTAAAAATCGATAAGTGTTACCATGAAAAGTCAGGCTATTGTAGTTATGACCAAATCAAAATCAAATTCAAATTCTTCATTACGCCGGGGACTATTTTCGGTGCTACGTAACTACGGAAATGTGTTTACGGTCGGCTTATTAAGTTGTAGGCTGCCCCGGTGCATCACAATGATGAAATAAGACCTTCGCCTATTTGTTATAGATATTGAGATGTCAGACCCAGAATCAGACACTTGACTACCATGCATTTTACACTCTCTACGGGGGACCAAAGGTGCAATATCAGTAAGTCTTACCACATGATCAGTAACGCATGAGGATGTCTCTGATGATGGTGGCGGATTTGACTGTGTAACAGTCTCTGAAGGCGTAGCTGTTCCATCAGCGTCTCTGTTGGTGGCCTGGGTGTCGATACATGTGGGTGGCGACCTGCTGAGCTACAGTTCCATCCTCTGGTAGAATAAGTGTTTGTGACAGTCGACACTTCATCGATCAGGTCATGGAGGGGAAGCAGATGAGACGGGCCTTCATCTGACTGACACTTAAAGCTGGTCATTTCTTCTGCAGATTCCAGATCAGCAGCCGACGTTGAGCTGAAGAATCCCTCTGGACTGGATTTCCTGACGCCTTGGCTCTCCGGATGACACACTGGAGAGCAGCCTTACCTGAAGCTCTGGAAACAGGACGTGACCGTTGCAGTTCTGACCTCTTCAGACAGGCAGCGCTAGCGATCCCGGACAAACCCCCTGTTGTCAAAAGCCTCAAGCCAAGGAGAACCTAGGCCAGATCTGGAATTGGCTGTGGAGCGATAAGGAAACAGTGAACACACACTGAATTGATTAGTGTGAACAGCTCAAGCACAATGTACAACTCAGATATCAAAAACATATTTCAGTATCAAAAATATTATTATATACATACATTTCCCTTTAAACCTTAATAGCCTACTATTAAACATCTAATAGTCTATTACAATTTCACTCATATAAACAACCATCAGTATCATTTCCTACAATCTCACACACACACACACACACACACACACACACACACACACACACACACACACACAATTCAATTCAAAGAGGCTTTATGGGCATGGCCATATACAGTACATAAATACAAGCATACAAAGGGCATAAACATTATGAATGCAGTCAGATATTAGGAGTCAGTCAGTTCCATACAATAAGTGCCTAATTGGCAACCACATTTTTGCATACACACAGGATGATAATGATGGCAGGTCGATAGATAACAGACAGTATCCACTTCATGGGTATAAAAAGAAACGCCTTCTCCATATTGAGCGGCTACCAATGATAGCAGATACTGAACAATACTTCGCTAACTGCTTGGCCCTTCTCTTAGGGAGACCAACCATTTGAAGGCCCCTCACAACTAGCTTGTGCACATGAGCCAGGCTACCAAATATGAAAACTAAGAATTTACTCTCTTGTAGCCTAGCTGTGAAATGGTCTGCTCTAGCTGTTGATATTTCAGCATCTTGGTTAGAAAGGCTTCCTCTATGGTGTAGTCAAAAGTACAGCCAACCTCTAACATGAACACCTCTCTAAGATCTTCATGGACAACATCATGTCACAACATTTTCCACAGTTATCCTGACCTAACACAACTACACCTTACACTCACTTTTCTCTTAGAGTGCTATTACACTGGTGTAATCGAATGAATCACTACCTGAATAAAGATAAAATAACGTTATATTTTTTCACTTTTACCAATGTTAATTGACGTTAGCTTCGACGTTAGCTTGGAAGATAACACCAAAACACAATCATAGACCGTTAAACTCTACCATTCCTTTCACTCACAAACCTAACAGGACGCTTATCTAACGTTTTTGGTACAACGTTAACCCAAAATGAAGCGTTTTTGAACGGTTTACCTACTTGTGGAGTAACTAGCTCTCCCGGCTAGCTATACCGATTTGTTATATTGTGGTTTTAACAATTCACCTACAGAACAGCTGAATAAGACAGTTGCTAACTTACGAGATGGGTGAGAGTTGTTTGATATTTGAAATGGAGAGAGGTAAGCTTTTTAAATTTAAATTTCGGCTAAAGTT
Source organism: Centroberyx affinis (assembly GCF_046629955.1). NCBI lineage: Eukaryota > Metazoa > Chordata > Actinopteri > Beryciformes > Berycidae > Centroberyx > Centroberyx affinis. Next base: position 170,777 of record NW_027282520.1, on the reverse strand, counting down.
CTATTAACAGTTAGTTCCGGTCGAGCAATTTGATTGGACAAGAGGCATTCCATGAGTGCTGATATACAGTATAACAGCACTGGGACGCTGTACTGTATGTATCACTCCGCTTCACAGGTGTTAGCTGTGTTAGTTACTGTTGTATTGATAGTATTCTGTTACATCACTACACGGCCATCTTGGTAGGAAAATAACAAGTCAAGTCAAGTCAAGTCAATTTATTTGTAAAGCACATTTAAAAACAACCAGAGTTGACCAAAGTGCTGTACAGCATGTGAGTAAAAACAGCATAAAAATATATAACAGACAGACAATAATATAGAGAACAGAAGATAAAGACGTGCATGATACGCAGAACATTATAAAAGAATTCAAAGCATGTGCGGTAACAGCATATGAGTTAAAACAGCCAAAAAAAATAAAATAAATAAAAAAAAATAAAAAAAATAAAAAATAAAATAAAATAAAATTTGATTTTAATAAGATTCAAAGGCCAGGGAGAAAAGGTAAGTCTTTAGTCTCGCCTTAAAAGTGTCCAAGGAAGGGGCGGACCTAACAATGAAGGGCAGGCTGTTCCATAGTTTTGGGGCAGCAGCCGAAAAAGCACGGTCACCCTTTTGCTTCAACCGGGTTCGCGGGACAGTGAGAAGCATCTGGTCAGAGGATCTAAGTGATCTAGAAGTGGAATGGGGGCACAGGAGGTCAGAGATGTAGGGTGGTGCCAGTCCATTCAGGGCTTTAAAAACAAATAATGAAACTTTAAAATCAATTCTGAATTTGACTGGAAGCCAATGAAGGGAGGCCAGTATAGGTGTGATGTGGTCCCGCTTACGGGTACCAGTCAGGAATCTAGCGGCGGCATTCTGGACTAGCTGCAGCCGGGAGATGGAGGAGCTAGCAGCTCCTGTATACAGTGAGTTGCAGTAGTCCAGCCGTGAAGAAATAAGAGCATGAATGACTTTCTCCAGATCATGGGCAGAGAGAAAGGACTTGATTTTTGCTAGCTGTCTGAGTTGGAAGAAGCTTCCCTTTACAACAGAGTTGATCTGCCTGTCAAATTTGAGGGCAGAGTCGAACAACACACCAAGGTTTTTTACGTGTGGTTTAGTGAAGGAAGATAGTGGTCCAAGGGATGTACAGATGTCATTGCTGTTTTCGGGGGGGCAGAATAGAACTATCTCAGTTTTATTGTCATTTAACATAAGAGCATTTTTGGACATCCAGGATTTGATCTCTTCAAGGCAGTCGAACAGGGGTTTCAGGGAGCGTGTTCTATTTGGTTTTAGTGGGAGGTACAGCTGGGTATCGTCAGCGTAAAGATGGAAGGTAACAAGTGCTTATAATCAAATGACAAATACAGCCAATGAGCTGTGTGTATTGTAAAGCGCCATATTGGTAGGAAATGCATGTGACATCATGGGAATACTATGAATAGAGTTTTTTTGTGTGGAGAAAGCTCTGCCTGGAGCGCTTCTTGTGAGGAGAAATAAAATGCGGATCACACAACGGTTAGTTGAGTATATGATATAGGTCAACCTGTATCTGCTCTGAAGTACACACACACACACACACACACACAGTTGTAGTTGTATCTTAAATGAAGACAGAGGTTAAAAAAAGGTTTGCTAATATTTCCTCATCCAGTTACTGTGAGGGCCCTGATTGCAAATGCTTGATCAAGTGTAGTTCTAAGATGAATGTGGAGGAAAAGTTCCTCAAAATGAGCAAACCATTTTCAAGAAACTGTAACTTGCCATGTTAAGTCATTCAACAAAGCTTTGAAGATAGCAATGAAGCAGACAGGTTTACGAAAGGTGTAAAATGCATAGAAACTAGTGTTAATTTAAGTGCTGAAATGATGAAGGAAGAGGAGTGAAAAAGTCAAGGTCAGATGAAAAAAGTCAAACACCTCAGTTCCAATTTATACGTGGTTCCACTAGCATCACTGACTTTTGACCGTAACAAAAGAGTTTCCTTTACAATCAACTCAACTAATTTGGATGGGAGAAGCACTGAATGATTTCAAGGACTCAAGGTTTTGGCCTTCCAGTGTGACACTTCACGCACAGCTCTGCAGTGTCTGCGTGCAAGAGAGAATTTCCTGCAGAAACCATTACATCTAAATGACTACGCAGTTACTATTTCACAAGCCATTTCCAACCCTCCACCTTAGGCACAGTTTCAAAGATAAACACAATTACATTCAGCTTCAACCTGAAGGCACATGAGTTAACATGTCAGACATTTCCACATAACAGTGTAGAAAAAAATTACTTTAAAATGACCTCAGGCCTGTTACTTACGCTTTTATTACTTGGGAGCCAGTGGAATATGGCCTGATAAAAAAATTGAATCATTTTATCAAGTTAATCTTAGTGAAACTCATAATTCAGCAGGACTTGCCTCTGTAACACTCAATTCAGGACAGCAAATGAAGTTGCAACAAAGAAAAAATACCATAGATAAGCGTCTTTATTGGAATACGTACAATGTTTTACAGGTAAGACTTAAATAACTTGCAATTTTACACATTATCACAGACATAAAGTGCTACTCCAATCACTGCACATCACTTAGCTGTGAGGGAACATCACATAGCACGACAATTAAATCAAGTAACATCAAGAATAAAGTGGGGTATTGCCGGGAATGAGAAACCACACCTTTTGCATATCATCACATGAAATGAACAGCTGATTATTAAAATGGCAAAGAATGACGTACATACAGTACACACTCATCCACACAGTAATACACAAACATCCATGCACAAGAACAGTTCAGCTGCGAGCTGCCACAGCTTGAGGTTGCTGCTGATCAGTGGACTGGAGTTGTTTTCCCAGGTACTCCCTGCGGAAGAGAGGGAGAACACATCAGGTCACAACAAACAACGCATTACACTGCTGTTTCTCTTCTAACATACGTAGATCAAATAAATGCTTAATGAAATGCTTAACAACGGCATGTATGTCTCAATATGTTTTATCAATAGTTGCTGCAGCCCAATATGTTGTGTAAGTGGATTCACATTCGATGAGACATCACATGAGACGATGTTACCATGCACCTGTAACCTGGACATCCGGTGAAGGTCTTATTTGGGTTAAGCTGTTTAGATGAACGTTTGATAAGCTGTGACTGAGTCTCCTTATTTCCCTGAATAACCCAATTAACAAAATATTCTAGTCCACCTGAGCCCACAGATTAAAAAAAATATGATAAAAAAAATTATGATAAAGATGTGACCAAAAGTAAAAAAAAGTAACATATTTACATGCCACAGTAAGTTCTTAAACAGGTTTCTCATAATCAGAATATGACCTTAACTGGTTATTTTAACCCAGTTATACTCTTTATATGTGTTGACCCAAAACCAGGCTACTCGATTAACCGTGTTATGCAACAGATTCTCTGTGCATGTAAAGATAGTCACTGAGAGGCAGAACCTTCAATAGTTAAATAATTCACAGTTGAGCGATTAAATATGAATGTATTGTTACTTGTAATGACTCAGTGAGGGTGTTTTTATAGAAATTTGAGGGGGAAAAAAGGGTCTGCCAAAGGCCCGTGATTATAGAAATATAATACTATTACTTTGAAATGTCACATTTCTCTCTTAATTTTTTTTCTTGGTAGTAACATTTTCAGATATGTGTAACACCAACCTTGCTGCTACCATAAATATCAAAAGCCACTCAGAGGCCCAAAATGTAAAAGGCTGGCAAAGACTGCTCTTCAACAGGGAAATGTTTTTTCTCCCTAATAAATTAAAGTGCAATAGGAGCAGGAGTGAAACAGACTAATGAGCAGGAGTGAAACAGACTAATGAGCAACACATTTGACAACCCATCAGTAAAAAAGTGTGAGCTGGAAAAAAAAAATGCTTGATAGAAAGTAGCCTCATAGCTATCCTAGTATTTCTCTACACCTTTCCATTTTTGTCTCTTTGTCTCCTTTTCAAAATGACACCCATCATTCATCTCTGGTCAAAGCTGCCAAGAGTGCACTTTGTTGTTTTATCACATCACAATACAAACCTGAACTTAATGAGCAAATATTTTCATAAAATTCAAGTTGGTCTAGATAATTTAAAGTCTATCAAACACAACAGACTCTGATTTCAATTTGATTGGCTACATAAAAAAGAAATATGTAATACTTAAATCACCATCTCTCCAACAAAAACTCCAACAACTTCTACACAATAGTTTCTTTTAAATTGTCACTAAAAACCTTTAGCCAGTCTGCAAATAGTGGCTTGATACTAAGTGCTACCAGGGAGCTAATTAACAACAGATGGCAATACATGTGTTTGTCTAATTGGAAGGAAGGGCCAGTGTAATGAAGTCAGTGGTTCTGGAGCCAGGGAATTTTCTGGTGCATGTATCTGCAGCTGCCATGTAAATTAACACCAACCTATACAGTTAGATGTATGACTAAGCCCAGGAGGTTGAACAAACCTTATCTGCTCAACCTCTAATTTAAATCAGACGCCAGAGCCTGATGTGAATTTCGTACATGCACATAACTTCATGAGAATTGTCTGAGTTGAGGGATCAGCCAGCTGAACCATTTAAAAAAAAACCACACCTGAATAAAGCACTAAAGGAGGACACAATACACTGTTTTCATTTGAATATTAATCCAGATTTAGGGTTTAAGGACTCGATCTCTTGCTTCCAGATCTAGCTGCAAACAAGTTGGGGCCATCAAGATTACAAACAGTCTAGTGATACAACTTGAATCTAAATGAACTGGGATAGACTCCTGTCGTGTCACATGACCAGAAACAACAACCTCAGGACGGTGTGGTGTAGGCCACTACGGTATCAGAAATGAAATCCACTGACCTAAATAGTCTGCTTCATAAATACATCTCTACTTTTCTATTAACACATTTAGAAAGAGTCTAATTTAGAGTGTACAAAAGAAGTTTAAGGAAAAACAAGTCAACTTTGGAGAAAATGTATAGTGATCAGATTTATCTTCATAGAACTGATTATTATTGATTATTGCCAACATACATAATTGGAAAAGTACATGGCAAATAACCAAGCATTTAATTGGTGTAAATCAACAGTACATCTTACTCAGTGACAATTTCAGTAAACCAAAGGCTGGAAATGAGACACATACTTTGTGTAATATTTGTCAAATAAATTCAGTTCTGTTTATTAAGTCCCCCAGAAGTCCTACCAAGGTCAATGAAACTAGCAATTTTCCTATCTTCAAATTTTTTCCCCACCCTCCCTCTGACTTTTTAAAGCGTGCCCAGTGAGCTTTAAGAGACACAGGGTCTTTTGCTGTCACTAATATAAAGGCTACCATATGTAATGCAATCTAAGAAAAGGTTATGAAATGTTATATGCAGACCTCACAGCCTGCGCTGAAGTCTAGACACTGAGGCCTATAGCATCACTGGTACAAGGACAGAGTGACTGGCAGTATGTGATGGGCTTAACATCAAGGCACCAACACCGAGTTGGAGGGAAAAAAGTACATTCCTTAACTAATAATTTCAGTTCCTGCACCATACATTGAAGCTTTAAGAGGCTTTTTAAAGCAGAAGAAAGGGCACGTGGATGAGTAACAGCAGCTTCTCAATTCAAACTTTTGCTCTGTCTGCTGTTGTCATGACAGCAGAGGCCTTTATCAAGTAGGGAAGAGGAGATCTTTTCATGGCAACAAGAAAGACAAAGCAACCCACTCAAGGTGACAGTGGGTGTGGTGAATAGCAATGGTAAAATCTTCCTCTTCTTCAACATACAGTAGGTGCACTGTTGAGGTGATGGCAAGGTATAGGGTCAAGACCTCAATATTTCGAAGAAACAAGTGGATTTCAGCTTGAAAATATAATACCCAACAACCTAGCAGTCTTTTCTCAATCTAGAGTAGCACTCAAACTATTCTGTTTTCATAAATGCAACAAGGGTGAAGGCAGCAAATAATGTTCTTCATGTGAAGAAACAACCTTGAGACGCAGAGAATTCACATAATAAATCCTTTTGAGGCAAACAACCTCAACTGCAGTGGAAAAGTAGCCAGCGCGTACAGAGAATATCAGTGAAGACAACAATACTAAAACAATGTTCAAGTATTCCCATGATCATCTCTACCCAGAGCCATTGAGAGAAAGAGTTGTGTCAACGGAGGGTCAAAAACGCTACACGGTCACATGACGGTCACGTGGTTCATGTACTGTAGCTCCGATAGTTCCAAGCGGTCCATTTGAATCCATTGTTTTCTATGGGAACAGTACTAACAACCGCGACTTTGGGTATAATAAACAATATGACAACTGATTTAGAGTATTGTAAACTGACAGGTTAGATGTCTGTAATATTTACTATTTAATATTATGATTAAAAATGATCTCAAAAAAGAAGATTAGAGTGATTAAGGCTTGGCACCTTTACTGGTCAATGATGTGTTGCTTTGGCTGCTAGCTGTTCACTGTGTTACATCCTAATGTAGCCTAATTTTATTATTATTATTTACTTTTTTGGACTTTAAGATAATGTCACCAGAAGGTATGAACTGAATATCAATCCATCAAGATAGTCTCTTCAAGTGCTGTGAATCCACCAACAACTGACAGCAGTAAGGGGCAGTAAATGATGTTCAGTGCTGTCATTGAAAGTTACTTGCGAGCGGTCTATTCAGTCAGTAGTAAAAGCATTCCACTGACACCAACAAAATCATCCTCATTTCAAGTTTCTAAAGTACAGGAACAGTAGCAGGAACACCCGAAATCTTTTATGGTTAAGTAGCACCTTTATGACAAAATACATGTAAAAAGACTTGTATTTTGGAAACAAAAAGTGACAGAATGTTCTACTCCATTAACATACAATTAACATAAAAAGGACAATATGGTACCGTTACATCTTCACATATACTGGCATAAACAGCCAACGTTGTAGTAATTTATCTTACCAATCAGAAATCAACCATCGTAAACAATAATATAGCCTAAAAAGGCCTACATAATATGGTTAGCTTAGTTAACTAATAAATACATTTTCCCACCCATAAACACGTTTACAGGCTTTTGTCTCCTATTTAAAACGCATGAAATTACAGACAATTTAAGAGAACGTAACTTAACCTAAAACCAAATTGATTGCTAACGTTAGCTACTTTAACGTTATTCTTTTGCTCTATTAATCTGTTTCCGTACATAAGATAACATAGTCAGATTAAATATATAAATTTGGTTAAGTGGAATTAAACTGAAATGCTCTAAAACATATTGCTAACTCGATTCATGTGATAAAAAGATAAGTAGCAAAAGTAATACTGATTTTGAAGTTATTCCCACTAAAAGCAGCAGATGAAACACTGCTTCCCTATGGCGATGCAGTTGCTAGCTCCAGCTGTTCGGAACTATTGAGGGTCTCCATGATCCACCATTGCTGTAAAATAATTGGCCTGATGAAGTGAATTGAGGTGATGCAACTCTTTCTCTCAATAGCTCTGACCAAACCTATTGTATCCTATCAACAATACCTAGGTCCTCATTTTCAGACAGCCCCCAGTGAACAACAAGCAAATCAATCACTGTGCTGCTGTCGCAGCATGGCTGAAGTACAGCAAGATATCACAGTAAGCTCTCAACAGTGTCTGTTTCTCAGAGGGAAGACCGAGGGGGATATATAGTTATAAGGAGTGGAAATAATAAAAAAAAAAGATAAAAATTGAGAAAACAAAAAGGTAACAAGTTGCTGCATTCACTTGCCTAAAGAGCAGGCTGGAAGTGATGCATGATTAACATTGCCTGTTTTTTCATAGCATATCAAAAAAAACTTTTCCTTTTTTTTGGAGCCCCTTGGGTTTTTCTGATCTCACCTGCACAGATTAGTCATTTATTTATCTTCCTTCTGTTTTATCTTGATTCATCACTATCTTTTCATAACTTTGGCTATATATTCAGCTAAACTAATACTAAAATTCCCTAATCATGTAATTAACCCCACACCTGTCCCTTCCCTTTCTGCCATACTGAGAGCTCTTATCTCATTTTCCCTTTATTCAGCAAGCAAGGTATTGTTGAAGAATAAAAATACCAAGAATGCACTTTACATTGCAGGTTATCTATATCTACTTTGTTTGAGGGGAAAAAGTTTCTAGGTCTGATAATGAGAAACTGCTTTTGTTTCTTCTCTGTAAGCTAAACAAGCTTGAAGTCCCTGTGTGGTTAGAATAAATCATCTAGACTCACCCCTATTTCTGCCTTGCCCTTTTATCTTGAATCAATAAACCGAACAAAAAAACTTCTACCCACACTTCAGTGAACATATAGTTCACATGGAACATTAAAATCACTTAGATGAGAAACAGCAGTATACTCAGACATTAAACACAATATCTCCATCCACAGTTGCTCAGTAAGCCAAGTGTGTTTTAGATACTGGCAGGAAAACAAACACATTTTTCTGTCGTTGCTTTTCTGATGTTTCAAGTGCGTTTCCAGGGGATCCAGTAGGCAGAAAAAACGCACAAGATAATAGAGGCAAGTTGAATATTTGGACGGTAGACCCAGGCATCCTAAGGCAATGTGAAGAGCGATGCCTTAATATTAAAGCTGACTTTACTCGGAGGGGTATAATGTATTGTAGTAAGTAAAGTAAAAGCTCATACATAATGAAATTGGCGCAGGGTTTAACACATGTTGTACATGAGCAAATCCATGCCAACATCAGCCTGAATCTAAAAAAACATTAACATGCCTTGGTCCAAATGAATCTTTTTTTAAATCCATCGCAAACTTCTTAATTTATGAGTACACACTTAGCAAAAAATATTATGCATTTCATTATACATGCAAGTTGTGATATATAAGGTTTAATCTTTGTCTGTTCAGCCATGGTGGTAGTCACTGATCATGGTAACTGCCCAGTTCTTTGTCAATTTATTCCAAACAAACTAGGATTGCACAATATGTTTTTTTGAGGTCGACACAGATGACAAATATTTTCCCACCCATATGATACTGATATGTATTTTTTTAAAGAATCATAGTACAAATGCAGGTGCAAAATAGAGTAAGCTTTTAAGATAATTCAATGGGGTTTTTTTTATTACTTTTACTTTTTTTTTTTTGCTACTTTTATTCTGTTGCTAATTTGACATTTGTATTAAGTGACACAAAAATGTCATTATCGGCAGTATTAATAACATCCGCCTGATATGATATTGCTTTTTAAAGCTGATAATGGCCGATACCAAGGGCCTGCCAATGTATCGGTACATTTCTACGACAAACCGCTGTTGCTTCTGCCGCAAACATAAAACACATCACTTTGTGCAAGAGGATCTTTCCAAAGAAAAACCTGCTCTGTTTAGAACAGCAAAAGTAAAAGCTTTCTGGAACTGGTTACAGTTGCAGTAGCAAAACAGACATTTCTGTATATGAAAATGTCAGCATTTACTACTTTAATCTCAGGAAGCGAGGTTATGCTGAAATTTAGTGTAAAGGGCTAATTTTCATGATGGCACCATCTGGGCTATGAGTCGTTCATATCAAACACAAACCATGACATCCATGACACTAGACTTGTGTACATACCAGTTGTGGACCATGAGCTTCTGCACAGCCAACAGGGCGTTGTAACGAACTAGTTGGTCCTCATGGTGCATATGATTCATCACCAGCTGCTTTCCGCCCAGTTGCTCAATCACTCTAAAATGGAAGGGAGAGTGGGAGAAAGCCATTTATCCACACAGAAAACAGGTATGATTTTCACGTGTTGAGTCTTTCAGTGGTTCAGTGCCAAGTAATGTAATGAAGCCCGACTGCAATTACATTTTGTATGTACCTTTTCAAGAGTCAACATTCTAGCAAAATGATATAATGCTTTCAGGAAAATTGAGGGGCATTAAAGTTTATGATGAATGCATATAATAATAAATGGTCTGACAGGAAAAAAAACAAAAAAAAACACTCAGGCAAGGACAGCATCCACTTATCATGTTTTTCAGCAACTCTGCTCCGGTACTGCTACATATCGACTTGGGTAAATTGTTTGTAGAGGGGTATCACTGCCAACATAAGGCAGGGGGTGGGGAGTATCGTAAACCACTGATTGTGAATTAAGGGCAATGGGGTTGTTATGAGAGACAAGGAGCAGAAGACAGCGAGACAAAAGGAAACCATAATTACTCTGTCAATCAGACAGGGTGCGTCTAGGATGACGAGTGTCGGGCAATACAGAGAGAATAGAGGGACGATGAAGTCTCCAGGCAAGAACGAGCAGGCTCAGAGGATTAAAGACTGGGGAGAGAAGAGGCTTCCTGCGCTCGAGCACCGTCTGACAGGAAGGGGAAAACACTCGCTCTTATTTCCCTGGGGTCGCGAGAGGCCGAAGGGAGAAAGGTTCTGGTGTGCAGGCCCATTAGTGTGCTCAGAGCGAGGCAGCTGCATGGACGGGTGACCACACACAGATACACTGGACGGGGAGATTGGCTACTTTGAAGTTGAAGCCGTGTGTTTTCCCCTGAATGTGAGCTGGAGTCTATAAGAGACATAGATCAGTCAGTCCATTTGAAAGTGTCATTGATTTAGAATGAGATCAATAGGCCTGTGAGCATTTTGAGCAGGCTCACTTGTGTGCGTCTCATATGGCTTGATGCATCTCTTGGAAAAGTTGTCAGTTTTTGCTAGGAAACCAACTTGACTGGAACAAGTGGACCACAATATAGGGGCAAACAGCTAATGGGTCATTCAATCTGAAATCACACAGGCTGTCACACCTACTGTATGTCTCAGAACGGCTCAATCTTCCTTGAACACATTCTTTAACCAACCATATGAATAAATATGGTGTTTTGGCCTGGAATTCCAGGTAGTTTACAACAAACAAAGGTCTAATTAAGGTCCAGAATGACCACTTTTTACTGGGACAATGGATTATTAATGGATTATCCTTATGCTTCATGACGTTCACCTTCTTTTGATTTTTAACGCCTAAAACACTGGCATATTATGCACTTATAGTGTATGTGGAGGTATTATTGTCTTCTATCTCAAACAGCACCTAGATATTTAACATCTTAAAAACATGTTGTAGTGTTTCTGACCCCTTTAATCTCTGTTCTAATGTATATTTTGATAGGGGTCACTGTTCCTGGTCAGTACTGAAATGACTTTTAGGAAATATGACAACCAAACAACAGCTAGGCCAGTCAGACAAAAGGACTGGCCTAGCTGTTTTTTTTTGTGTTTTTTTGGTTTAATATTGTTTATTAATTTTAACCATGAGTTCATCTTTGTTTAGCAGCCATTCAGTGAAAACATTATTGAAATAGCACACCAAGAACTGAAAAATATATTACACTATAAAAAAAACAAAAAACAGTTCTAGTGACCTATATTAGGGAGTCGACTCCCATCAAGACCAAACTTTACAAACAAATAAACTATATTCTCCCAATTTCTTTTTGTGAATTGCATAATCCAGTCACTTTCTTTTCCACTTTCCTTTTTCCAGATAGTATTGTCTCACCTGGACTCAAAAATATAGGCTGCTCACCAACACAGCAGGAATGTGCAACGTGCAGTGACTGAAGAATATAATTCTGAATATGTCCAAATAGCTGAGCAATTTCATTAACCTTCTCATGTTTGCACTATGCAGTGCTTCATTAGGTCTGTGGAAACACCTATAAAATGCAATGCCCCTGGCGTGCAAAGTACATATTACATCAAAATATGTATTAAAATAGGAGTTATGATAGAACATTTTTTACCATGAAGGAATTTCATAAGGATGTGTAGTAATGTTCTAGTAATATTCCCACATGTGAAAGATACAAGAATGTAATAATATTCCCACATGTGACTTTTTAGCCCTTAAGATATAGCCTACAAAAACTTATCTTTAATACCTCCTGTATCCATAGTTGCATCAATACCTTGGAGATTATGTGTTCTAAACATTCTGTGTAATTAACTTTAATTCCTTTATTGCTTCAAATACTCTCACATAAAAGTTTTGCCCCAAATATGGAGTCCATTTGGTCCATGTAGAATATGTGTGAAAACAATATGAAGATAACTCCCAAATCCTGTCTGATTTCAGATGGAATGACACTAATGTCTTCTTTCCTAACGTTTGCTTTGAATAGGTTTTCACAGCAAAGCGTCTTACCGTTTGCCACGTGGGTAGTGCCGCACGTACTCTCCAACGTCATGGGCCGCCACTGCTATAACCTGAGGGTCATCAGACACCTCCAACAGCCTCGTTAAGATCCTGATGGAGGGAGGCAGAGAAAGAAGGAGAGGCATTTAGCAGGAGAGGCCCATTTGCATCAACAGGCAAAGCATTCCACCACGACCTCTTCAAACAGAAAATTACATACTTCTCAGGTGCTTCTAGAGAATGATGCTTTTGTGAGACGGTTTCATCAAAAATTTTAGATTAGCTGAGGCTGTCATTATTCCCCTAGCAAGAGGGTGGATGTAGAAATACATTATTCTCTCAGGAAGGATATGCTAATGTAATCTGAAGCGTAATAAAAATTTGATCTGTGGAAGTACAGTGCATGAAGGTGAAGCCAATGTTTCGGAGCTGCTACCTGCAGTTTCTACAGTACATGTTCACTGGAGGGTAGCATCCTCCTTCCATTAAATTCAGTCGGATGTCTACTACAACCAAGATATTTATAATTCACCATTGTCCTCACAATATTTTCCTAAATTATGCTCAAACCCTTTAAAATGCCATATTTGATGGGATAAGAATAATATATTCCAAATACTCTACAATATACGTTTTTCATTAAGTTATACAGAGGTCCCAAATGCTGATGACAGGCAATCCAAAGATGTCAGAAGGATACTTGACATGAGGCAACCTCTGAGAGAGTAAAAGCTCAAGGTTTAAAGAGAAAGAAAGAGTGAGTGACAGTCAGAACGAGACAGAGATGAAAAAAGCCTACTAAAAAAGAGGGCTAATTCAATCTGAGATGAAGCCTGAACTGATTATGGAGAGAGGGCAGTGATGAGACAATGAAACGGGTAGATTAGGATTTTTACTGAATGTCAGTAAGGCTGACAGAGAGCGTGACTGAAATACCAAAGAACATTGACATAAATTGATGTTTTATCTCTTGAGGCCTGGACCCATAAATTGGAGACACACCAAACACGAAGGGAAAACAATGCCGGAAGGCTGTGCAATCATCAAACATGATGCTGGTGACTGTGTGTCTTACAGGAGCTGCTAAAGCACCTTATGGGTCTTGGAGTACCAGAACAAATCGTACTTTAAGCAGCATCTTTCTTTCTTTTTGCTGACGCTTACAATTTTACTGTCAAATTAAAAATGAATCAAGTCTCCTTGAGGGCAATGTGGAAAATAAAATGTTATAGCCTGTGCCTTGTATTCAACCCCTTTGCTTTGTTTTGGGATAAATTGTCACACTGGCAAAAATTTGTTCAACTTTTTTTTTTATCATCTGTTACTCAGATGTCATATTTCAACAACGTTTTCCTTTCAAACTTTTATTAATTTTTTTTTAGTCCCATTAAATCTAGTGGAGGGGCAGCTTTGTTAGCAAGGAAAACAAATAAAAAAAAAGTTTAAAAGAAAAACATTGTTCCCAGCCAGTAAATACAATATTAATATGACATCTGAGTAACAGGTGATAAGAAATGTTGAGGAAATTCTTTGCAAGTGTGGCAGTTTAGCCCAAACAAAGCAAACAGGTTGAATAGTTGTGCAAAATAGATCACTCTGTTATTTTAATTTCATACTTTCACATGCCTTTGTACGAATTTGTTTTCACTTTGATAGAATAGAGTGCTTTGAACAGAACTTAGACTAAAAATCCTGAAAAAAAGCATTGTGAAATAATGGCACAACAAAATGTGCAAAAAGCAAAGGGGTCTGAATACTTTTGCAAGGCACTGTATGCTTTCTCTTGCTTACTTGAGGAGCTCATAGTTCTTCTCGTTCAGGCGGACAGCGTTCTCACGCCAGAACTTCTCCGACTTGTGCACGGGGCTCCACTCCAGACGGCCCGACTTCAGTTCTGAGCTGTACTCATCGAAGGAGCTGGTCGATAAAAACGATGAGAGAAGAGGAAAAAGTCTCATCAAACAAGTAAAGACAAAGCCAGTCCGAGGATCACCCTGGCCATCGATCCCTCTGCAAACAAAGCCCTACATCCTCCCAGCCCATGTGTTGTCAAGACTATTGATTTTAGTGGTATAGCCTGTGGACATGTGCCACACAGAATAAGTACACAGTATATCCAGCAGTCACACAGGCATGTAATCAAGACAGCATTCAAAATCAGGTGCAAGAAAAATATGCCTTAGGAACAGAGGCTGGCTTCGTAACATTTTGAAGTACCTGTGGCCCGTTACATATGAACCAGAGTCTACTGGGTACCTGAGGTCCTGCACACTCTCTCCCAGCCTCTCCAGCAGGAACTTGATGTCGTCAGTGATGTCTTCGTCGTCGTACTTCTGCTGGTCCAGGTTCTCCAGCTGCTTCAGCACCTTGCACTGAATCATAGCCAAGGCATACTCCTGACGGGTCTCCCTCTCTGCAGACTTCTCCAGGAGATTCTGTGATGGAACACAATAGTGTGAAGATAGTTTTTTTTTTCATACAGCATGCACTAACTATAATAATCTGGATTTTAAATATTGATTAGTTTATGAATGTGAGAAATTTAATTGCAAAATGAGATATTCACTACCTGTTCAACATGGCTTTTTAAGCGATTTAGGGGATTGCTTATCTGCACTGGTACATTTATATTTTTTTCTTTTATCTTTTATATTTTTGTCTTTAAATTGTGATTTTCACACACTTTTTATATCTTTTATTACATGTCTTTATTTTTCTTTTATGTAAAGCACTTTGAATTGCCAATGATTGGGTTTTATGCTTTGCTTCACCTGAAAAAATGACACTGATATAAATTAACTGACAGCACAAGGCTAAAAACACAGACTGAGACTTTAAAGTATAATAGGTTATTTAAGTCCTTGACTGACGTAATAATATGTTCACAGCATGGATCCTCTATAATTTAGAGTTATTATATAATGTTTTTTTTTTTTTATATTAATTTGCATTTCAACAAAGGTTCAGAGGTAAGATGGGGTTGAATGCAGATCTACACTGCAACAAGAAGACATCATCATCAAACTACTGCAAATGCTATTTTTTAAAACAGGGATCTCTGGACTAAGATCCATCAACTCAGTCTCAGGCTACAAGGGAGAAAAAAATTCTGGTGCAGAGATTTCTTGGAATGATTCAGAAGTAGAGTGGCTTTAGCTGTGGAAATGTGATAGAGGAAAACCACTCCTTATTCTGATTGGATGACTGGAGCCATCAGCAAAGGCATACAGTAGCCACAGCTGAGCACACAGTTGGAATGTCTCAAGGATCTCTTCTAACATGAGCATGTACACGTGCGCGCCATAGCTCTACCACATCTCTCTCAAATAGAGCAAGAAGGTCAAGTCATGGCAAATCTTCATACCCTGCTTTCTTTTGTTAGGGGATCAATTATTTTTATTTAAAATCCCCCCCCAAAAAAATACATAGTTAAAGCATATTAAACAAAGGATTTGCTCGGCACCACCCCAGTAGGGAATATTATATAAATATGTATTCAAGACATGTTGCCCTCAGAGTATATATATAAATGTGTGAGTTATAGTTCTATCAAGAAGGAGAGAGAGAGAAAGTAGAAAGGAAAAACACACACACACATGTATATATACACATATACTGATACACAGCATACATGCATCTATACAAATACCTTCCTTTACCTTCACCTTCCACCCCGCTCTCCATACACACTCCCTAACCTTCTCTAGCAACCCCATACACACACACACAAACACACACACACACACACCCAACTGCCTATACTCGTAGCAAGCGAGTATCAAGTTGGGCTCTATGCATCACAAAGTTGGCAATACTGCTTTTGAAGATGTAATTGAGGGCTTCCATGGTCCCGATAACTCAAGTTGTATAGATGAAGTCCCAAGTGGTGAGCAGAACAATTTGCAAAATTCGGGCATTTGGGAAAAATATCAACATGCAGAGTAATTTGTTCTGCTATTGTATGATTTTGTAAAAGGAGAATTTCTACTAGAGGTGATGATCACGACTTTCACGATGTCTGCATGACACGGCAACATGTGTGCCCTTGGGTCTCAACAAAAGAATACTCCATTTGTTGCTCAGTAACAATGTTTTCTGTAGCACTCATTACTCACTACTCATGTCAAACACCAAACACATTGTAGGATAAGCTGAATGATTCTGGGGAACGTTTGAGGGTCTCTCTTCATTGCCCACCGCTGCCTTTAATTAGCTGCAATACAGCAGTCAAACTAAACTATAAACTCCTCTGACCAATGTTAACCTGAGCCCTTTTCTTTTACGGATGCCTTCCCAAATGCTTAGATGTGACAGCTATGCTGACATGAGAGGTGTAATGGATTAGCTTTGGGAGAAATTCAAAGCAGGAGCACGTCATGCAGGCCCTGGAGGCAAACATAATGCTAGCCCCTCAAATGATGTCTTCAATTCATATTTTATATCAGCACAAGATGCTGGAAAATTATTCCGTTAGGACACACTCAAGGCTACTTAATGGAGGTTACACTGACAACAGCAAAATACTGATGGACCTACAATTCAAGAAAAGTGCAAGCAAACTTAAATGCCTTCTTCAAAGTTGGGTTTGAAAAAAAAAAGAAATCTGCTAACTTTCCACCTTATGTAACATGAGCTCAAGCTGACACTCATGTTTCAATCATGCAATCAAAGTCATCTACACACCATTGTGTTCTGAGCAAGCTCCCAGAGGCTGGCTGGTGTGGCTGGTTTTCATTTCAAAACTCTATATTTCCGGACCATAATTTCTCAACTGGATTTTACTGGATTTTGTTTGGAATTCAATATGATATGTGCTGACGGTGTCCAGGCACTGTAATTGTGAACTACAAAACTGCATTCTCTAGCAGAGGATTATTCAATATTATTGTTAGCAATAAATATCAAAATATGTGAAATGACAAGAGGGACCTCCATCTACATAAAATGTGAAATTATGTGGGACTGAGCAATACTTTGTCACCCTTTACAAACGCAACACTGGAAGACATGGAAATGATCAAATTAATTTTCAATATTTTTCCAGACCTGCGTCGGAACCTGTCAAAGTCACTGAGTTCCTCTAGTTAGAAAACACTTCAGCAGGGGGAGATGAATGGAGCCATGGCCTCTAATTCAATTCTGTCAAAGCCATGTCACAGGGAATTCATTACCTGGTGTTAACGCAAACAGAAGAGCAAGACCAGGACCAGAGCTCTTAGGACTAAATTAAATATTCAATATCCGCCCTGAGCAGAGACAGCAGGGAGCTGAAAGGGCAGCACAACCATAAATTGTATTTATGTATCTTTTATGGTCTTGGTTATTTTACAGGCTGCCTCATTTGTTTTTAAAGAGTTGTCACTGCAGTTTTCTCTTGTTGTGATAAAGTACACAACCTAATTAGATGCAAATGTTCAGAGGAGAGTGTTGTGCAAGATAAAAACAGTGGATAGTGGAAGATAGTGGCAAGAAACCATTATCTGCAATCCTTCTCAAGCATTTTTAGACCACTGGATTGCTATATGTGTTGGTGAGGAGGTGAGGAAAAGGACCAAGAGTGAAGGTATGAAGACCCAGCAAGTCAGCTCAGCATGTACAAAAATTTGGTGTCAAAAGTAGAATTTAGACAGACACACAGAGAGTAGGGGATTCTTCACTATGTTTCTCCACATACCCGGAAGGCAGCCAGGATGATCCGAGTGACCTTCTCCTTGACAGACTCCTGGAGGATGTCGGACAGGGCCGGCACCACGTTGTAGCGCCGCAACTGCTCACAGAGCTGCGGACTGAAGGCCAGCAGCCAAACACAGAAGATCATCTGGTACTGCAGCTGGAAGCCGCACTTGTTGCTAAGCACAGCCGTGATGCTTGAGAAAAAAAAAAAAAAACGAAAAATGAAAAATGTAAAAACACTGCCCACATCCACATCAATCACCTGTGTACTAACATAAGAGCTTTCACAGCTGTGTACCTAGAATGTACAGTTGAGACAGAAAAAGTACACGAACAGAAATTCTACTTCCATCTTTTGATAATGGATCCATTATCTTTTGATGATGGTTGACGGTACAATGTTCCCTAAAGACAGTGTTGATAAGGGCAGAGTTGTTCATAATACAAGGTTAGGGTTCATTTAGAGTACTAAAGGACTACTATGGTAATGACTAGAGCTAGATGGTGAGTGGTACATTTACAGAGCTGGGGGGGAGAGTACAGAGATGGGTATGTCATAGAGGTGTAATAATTATCCGATTCGAATCGAGGAGACCAGGCTAACGGGCCAGGTGAAAGCTGGCGGGGATTGTTAATAAACTGTATTGCCCCATCTTTTCCGGGGGAACAAAATCATGAATGTTGATGTTTCTAATAGTGTTTCTGTGTGTCTTTCTTTGTCACCTTGACCTTTGATCCCTCCCTGCCACACTCCGCTGTGACTACTCCCCTCCCTTTGTGAATGTGGCTGTAGTTTATGCTGTGTTCATGTGACATGGGAATATATGGTTTGAAGATGTCAAAAGCAATTGTCTGTAGATTTTGATTGTTCATGATAATTATTCTCAGCTTTTTCACAGCTGCACTTAGTGAGTGACAAATCTGAATTTATGTTTTTACTTTACTGCCGTTGCATTTTATTCTATCAGTATCATAGTCTGTTTAATTTACAGAAGCACTGTCACTTCAACAGTGGTTCTACTTGGTTTCGTTTTTGGGTGGGGTGGAATGGAAGATTTTCCTATTTAGGGTTAAGTTTTCCAGTTACTGTGAGAATGTATAATGTAGGGGACACCAAGAAGTTCGTTTATGTTGTCCAGCTCCAGAGACACAAAGGTACATTATGTGTCACAGTAACATGTCAGAGATTGCAGTTATTTTATACCGGTGCCTTTCTTATGAATAATGCTAATGACATAATCATGCTAACATTGAAATTTGTGTTTCATAGCTGGATGATTGGGTTGATTGCCACGTCTCAACCAGAATCAAAATAATGATACCATAACAACCATAAGAAGTTATAAACTATGAAACTATGAATTGCTCTTCACGGTGCTGAAACAAATCAAATCAAATACAAATACATATCGAAATTCATATCAAAATGTGGTTTAAGGGGGAGAGAGTCACATCCCTTTTTACCTCAGAATGTTGATAACGATATACAATGTTCCAATACATTTTCCATTTAAAAATCCCATGCTTTTTCCTGACCTTAATTTCATAGCTGGATATGAGGTTGTTGTTTTTTTTTTTTTGCTTATAGTATCTGTTGGCTAGGTCATTATCACTCTGTAGAGGATTTCTTTACAGCAACAAATATCACAGTATGTGAAACGATAGTGGTTCAACAGCTACAAAAATGTGTAGTAGTAGAGGGATTGCATAATAATTTTATCCATACTTTTCCAGACATATTTTCCAATTACAGAACTTTTCAGGACCTGGATGTGATTCAATTGATTTCCCATGCTTTTCCAGCTTGCGCAAAACTATGTAGGAACCCTGTATATAAGGAACCAGTACTCACCAGTTCACGCCATCAGCCTCCACCCAGGCGAACCTATACTCATTGACCCTCAGCATCAGCTGAAGGCACCCAGCCACGCACTGGACATACTGAGAGCTCTGCAACGGACAGAGGCAAATGTTTTATTAAACAGGAATGGGTGTCTTAGCAGTGCGATCAGGAATACAAGCAACATGTTAGAAGGTCAAGTACAATAAGAGCAGTTCATTCTGAAGGATGTAGTAGTTGACAAGCAGAGACAGCACATGTGAGAAGACCAGTCCAAAACTTGCATTACCATCACCTACCGAACCTGAGGCATTGCACATGCAATCTACACAGTATAGATCAACACATGCTAGATCACAGACTCAACAGTACAATACAGAGAAATAGGGGGGGGAAGAGTGTCCCATCACACCTGAGCAGAATAATGTGAGTAAAGTAGAGATTAGAGTGGAGGCAGCTGAGAGGAGAAAATAGTTTAAATTAATTTGTTAAAGAGAAGTTGTTGTATAAAAGCAGAGAGGTCCAGCGATAAGAACAGGCAAGAAGGAAACAGTGGAGGACAGAAAAGTGGTGGAGGGGAGATTACCTGGTTGAAAATGCAGGAGGAGGAATGTTGTTTTTCCAGTTATTAGATAGCGCTCATGTCAGCAGATTTCTGAGCATGTTTCTCAGAATAATCTCACCATGTTAATGTGTGCTATACAATAGTAGGATGCTGCTGCTGCTGTGCAAATGCAATTCCAATTTCCCCTTGTTTCCATCATTTAAGGGAAAGTGGTCTCTTCATGCGCTTTTGGCGTTAGGGAAAAGTGGCTTATAGCATGCATTTTCTACTTGTACAGTTGAACCTAACCAGTGGCAGCAAACACCATGCCGTCACAAATATGTGCTCTAGAAACCCAGGTCCCCAGCAAAGAATCTGGAATTATTAGTGAGAAAACTGAAGTGCACGAACGGGATGGGAGAGAAAAAGAGGGGAGAGAAAAGATGTGAATGTCCAGTGACAGCCAACAGAAGCCAGGTTGCACAAACCCTGCTGTTTTTTTGGAAGCGTCAGGGCAATTGAAGATGCACCGCACTCATACTCACTTCACTTGGGGAAATAGTTCCTGCTCCTGAGCCTGATTCTGGACCTGTACCATGTAGGTTCTAATGAGAGATAAACAAAAGAAACAGGTGCACAATTGTTGACAGATATTCCACTGCTTCCAGTTGAGATACAATGGCAGTGGACTATATATGCTGTCAACTTGACCACAGACGCAGAATTCAGTGAGAATGCATGGTCACTGATTCGTTGATTGGCTGTTGAGAAGAGAAATGATCATCAAATGTCATTTAAAGAAGCATTGACACCACTTTCTTTTAGGTACCTTATAAATGACAAAACATTGTTAATTTGAACACATTTTGCAACAAGGATACAGAACATGTAGAGCCAAGAGAGGCTGACAGAACCATGCTTTTTGAATAGCCAGCTATATCTGAATGTAAGACAACCTCCAGATATTTTGGAAAGAATTGCTGGTGGACAGTGCAAAACTAGGGATCAATATTCTGTTGTTTTATCAACCCACTCCCTCATGTATGCATGTGCCAAGGCAGAGTGAGCAGCTATAGAGCAGCTCTTTTATCAGAACCATCTCAAGGTCTGACAAGTCTGCTCAAATTCAACACAGCACAAATCCAGATATTAACACTGACATGGGTTTTCATGGTGAGCCCAAACAAGATCATTTCTATTCAGTGGCAATGAAGTTCAGCATGACTCTTTGCCTAAAGTGTTGAACAAATGGGCTTAAAAGATGCTGTAGGTAGCCTGAGGTTCTATATTTAAAAACGTAGGACTAGTGAACACAAGAGAATAAAAGGAGGTTTAGGCTGAGCTGTGGTGCAATAGTGGGGATGGACTTTTTTTTTTTAACTGATCAGATGTTTTGATTGATCAAATCAGTTGATTGAGTACAGTAGTCTTAAAGCATATGTGCTTTTACCAAGATCAGGATCAGAATCAAGACGAATGTGAAGTCGACAGAAGGGCAAAATAGGCCTTACTGTTACTGCCCTACAAAAGGTAAACGGCAGTAATTACCTGTGTGTTTTAAAGGTTAAAGGTCACAATTGGGGTTAAGATTTCTTGACAAAAATTATACCCTCAAATGCTACAAAATGATTTACAGTTCACTTCTGTAACAACTCACATGCTTTCGGCCAGACACAGATAAACTGAAATCTTTTTTCCAGTTTCATTGCTATGCAGTTACTGCTCTTTGGCTCTGTAGAGCAAAACAGGCAACAGCTACAAGGTTACTACATGTGGCAAGCAATTCCATGAGAACAAAATGGTCTTACACAAGAACGGCAAGTCAACCAATTTCTCAAAAGTTTAGTCCTTGTGTGTAGCCTGCCAGTAGCCCAGAGGAAAACACAGGCCTATAGTTTGAAATACATAACACTCGCTGACCGTACTTTGTTCTTCATGTCCTCTGGGTAATTAATTAGCTCCTTTTCCTCAATGGCAGCATTTATTACATTACACTCTATTACATTCATGCTACGTTACTAAAGAGAGGGCAAAATTGAATGGTTTGGAGAATCAGAGTGGTTAAGAAAAATGGAGAAAATAATTACTCCTAAATCAAACTGGAGCGAAGTGGGAGAGGGCCTGAAAATTAGGGACAAATTTGATCCATTTTGAATAATCATGTCCATATGCAAGATGTAATATGATGCAATTGGATTTTAAGTTCAATGCTTATCCATCAAAACCTCTTCATTTTGCTATACTACATTACATCAGGGACATTATGTCTCATTACAACAAGAGGGAAAGAGCATGTCTTTGATGTATCATTTAAGAGGGTTTCTTCATCATCAAGCCTTTCTTAACAACAATGTGGCAGATAAAATGATTACACAGATAAAAACACAGACAAACAATTGGTGGTTTAAAAGGCACTGTAAAATGGGACGTTATTGAACAGGTCATACGGAAACAGTAGATGCACACGGGCCAATTAACACAGTTTTACTAGAATGAAAACATCTGGACTTTGTAATTCATAAGTAATTTCACATACAACAAATTATTTCTGACACAAAATTCAGCATCATGTACCTGTGAACTGAGTTGGGTTTTGATCCAGTTGAAGTAGTAGTTAAGGTCACTTCCCTCCATCAGTTCGCGTCCCCAGGCAGCCAGCTTGGCGATGATCCTTGCGGCCTAATGGAGGAAGAGAAAGTGCATAGTACATCATTGATTTGACTGAAGGTGGTGGGAGAAGATATCAAATTCATGGTGTGGCGCGTCAACAGTTGACGATCTATCAACAGTCTACCAACAGTGGCAATTTACAATGAGCCGAATGAAACTGCCATAAGAGACCACAGTAAATATATAATACTACCTGGGCAGCAATGAAAATAATGTATTATTATTAGTATTCACTTGAAAATCCTTCTTTATGATATGGAGAAATATGAAATCATTGCAATTAGCAAGCATTGACAGTCATTAGTGTCACTCAGTTTTATAGAATTTTTTTTTTTCTAGAAAACTAGTTTGGGAAAGAGTATAAAGGTAAATAGGAAAGCTAAAATATTTTCCTATTTGGCTAAAGAAATATTTTAATTTCCATTTCCAGGACTGGCTGTGATCCAAGATCTTTTATGATGCATTCCAGTATTTTTTGAGAATTGAAATTGAGGAGGGTGTGAAGTGAAGTAATACAGAATAAAGAATGAAAGTGACAGCTGGAGGTACAAAGATAGCAAGTCCTTCAATTTACTACACTCTGTCCAAAAACCCCACCAAAATATTGACTGGATAAAAAAAAAAAAATGATCTCAAACCCCATCTACATGCAAATAAGCTGGAGTCCACAGTGACTACCAGACAACCAATTTGCTCTTAAGAAGCATCCCCTGTTCCCCTTTCTGCCCTGGAATGAAGGAGAAAGCCAATTCTGTCCCCCAAGAAGGTGGGCTTTCTCTGATCTCCCCAGGCTCAGTGGCATTAGCACACACCGCCCCTCCTGGAAAATGTCAGATGTGTAGAAATGTAGAAGCTGTAATTTAAAAGCCAGTGTCAGCCTGACAGTTTGAGTCAGTTAAAGTGCTGTGTCACAGTCTTGGGGTCACTTTGCCGACCTGCTGGGTGCCATCTGGCTGGTATTCTTAATTAAGCAGCGGGTGCCCTATCCTGGTACGCAGCTATGTCGTTGGGTGGTCATCCTTGATTTGAAAAGATTGGCAGAGAGGAATCATTACGCTAATTGCTTGTTTTCAAGGAAAGGGGAAGGTTGCGTTGTGAGGAATTATTGATGCATTGGGTTATGATTAGAAGCAGACTCACATGTGGGGTTGTGAAAGATTTAACAGAATACACCTTGTTTTGCAAATATGCTCTTTGATCAATTTAGCATTGTGCATCAAGAACCAGTAGCAGTTTCACCTCTATGTATTCAGTATGCTATGCTTGTTCAGAGATTATACAAAACCAGCTTGTATCAATGTGCATAAGCTTTAAGTGTGAAATACAGCTGACTAAAATACTGTGCATGCAAATGTGAAAGTGCTACAGTACCAGTCTCCTCATCACTGTGTATTCTTTTAAGCTTCTCCATCAAGGTCACAGCTCACTGTGCACTACAAGTTCCAATTAATTTACACTAACCAGGGTGAAATGTTGATCTTGTATAATCTACAACCTGACAATGTCACTCATGTAGGCCAGTAACATTTATCAATAGTAGTAATAAAAGATTATCAATATGCAGCATATTCAGGTACTGGGTTTTACATGCATCAGTTGGTCTTTACTTTACTTAGCTTTATGGACAGAGCTTCAGTTTTGACTGGCCTTGCCTTTGCATCTTACCATGTTCTGAAAAACACATAATACCAATGTCTTATAACTCACCATGTGGACAGTGAAGAGGTCTTGACGATTCAGCATCGGAAGGAAATAGGACCAGGCGGTGTTCTTCGTCCTCTTGGCGTAGTCAAAGAAGATGTTCACCCTCTGATGGTTCTCCTAAGAGACAGTTAAATTAAAAGCTGTCATGCATCATGAGCCGTTGGATGGTAAACCTGGAATCAGTCAGTCAGGCAGGTTTACTTGCTGCACAGCTGGAGTAACCAGCTGGAGTGACTGCATGGAACATATTCTGTCTTTACAACCAAGCAATTAATATTTTTCATCTCCTGGATCATCAAATAAAAAAAAAACATCAAAAATTCACAAAAGCAAACCTGCCAACCTGTATGCATTTTGCGTAGAAGCTCCGCATATTGATATCAAAGTAGTTTGGTATGAGTTGTTGGTCATAGGCTACCAACGAATCACCTACGGTGGCCCACGGGGGACAGTAGACACAATCATATGTGACTATTTGACAACTGAATGAATTAAATAAGATGTGGGTAAGATGCAAAAAAGGGTCTCCTAATTATCCAGGGCATTTCTTTTCCCTCTTTCCTCCCCGGTAAGCTAACGTCTTGCTGGTATGTCACAGATAGCCAACGTTAGTTAGCTGCTATATCGTACATACAAATGTGGTTTGTTTAGAGTGTGGGGATGATGGGCTAAACCCCTAAAACAGGGGTATTCAACTGTCTGCCATCGAGGGCCAACTGTATACTGGTTTTCATTCCAATCAAAGACAGCACATTTCACAAAAGTGAAATCACCTGCCAGTAAAATAACTGGCTGTAGTTGGAGACACACACACACGCACACACACACACACACACACACACACACACATATATTTCAGAGCCAAGTCTGAAACTAACAAGGCTGTAGAACGCAACTGCAACTGTCACCTGAAGTCTGTGTTTGTCTCAGCTAAGTAAAACTGACAAACTACAATCATAAAGTGTCGGCTATGTGTTGAAAGGGGGAAAGTCCAACTGGTATAACAGAATGTAGCCTAGTTACTTAGTTAGCTGAGAGTTTGCATATTCATTTATTCAAGTATTTGTTAATTACATTTATTCATTCAACTTTTACTGCCAGTTAATGTTGAGCTTCTGTGAACGGTTCAATATTTATTTTTGGTACACAGTACACACAGTCAGAATTTTGTTATCAGTGATCAGTAAACAGGTAACTGATCCAACATGTACTGTATGTGCAGCACACATACATGAAATTTCAGCACACACTCAAGGAGGCACTCCAAAACTTTCTCCAAGTTTTGCAGGTATGCAAAAGCACCACTTTTTATGTCTAGATGTAAAATTCAATGTCCTGTATTCGCTCACAATATTAATATCCCCCTCAATATTATCCTCAAAGGCTGCATGCAACAGAAATAGTGTAACTTTGATGTCATACTCATCGGAAAAGAGTAGGTCAAAGCCCCATCAAGCTTCATGTAACTGACAATGTCACATTTTTTCATCTAAGCTCCATCATATCTGACACCCAAATGTTTGTAAAACCCTCTACCAGTTTTTGCTCTGTCCCAAAGGAATTGCAACCAGACTGCTCTCACTTTTTAAACAGAGAATCATGTAGGACTTTCAAATGCACTTAAGCAAGTACAACACTTAAGCAGAAATGTTGTACAGTGAGCAATGGTTCCTGAGGGCAGAATGGCGTGATACTGGGAGTTTACAGTACACACTTTCTGACCATGGTGCATTCTATATGCCTGTCCCATTCGTCTAAGGTTAGTGGATGTGTCTTTGTACCTGCAGAGTGTCATCAATCAGAGTCAGGATGTACTGGACTGTTTGCTCCTTGGAGATGTGAGCCATCAGATTCAGAAAGGTCTTCGCACACTGAGCACAAAAAAAAAATACAATCTGATAAACACACAGCACCCATGTATCTCTTGGAAAAATAAATTGCTTTTGCTCTTATTCTGCCCAATACCTTTGAAAGGTCAGGTCAGTGAAGTGCAACATGGTGTTTTGTTGTGGGGAATGGATTTGAGAATGACCAGTGATGTTAAAGCCTAAGACTTCTATATGGAACCGTACCTTTTCCAGTGTGCTATTGTCTAAACCGGTGTGTCTTAACCTGGGATTTGGACCCCCTCCAGTGGGTTCATGAGATGATGTTTCTAATATTTCTGATTAAAACATTTTTCTTTAAAAATAATTAACATTTTCTTCCAAGTGAAACAGACTAAAAAATGGGAAATCAAACATCATTGATAAGAGTCAAACTTCATTACACTGTGTGCGCATGCTTGCCACAGGGGGTCACAGATAATCATGACTTTGTTTTGGAGGGTTGTGAGCTAAAGACTAGGTTGAAAACTAGTGGTCGAAAGGAGAACTGCTAAAGCATGGGGCTGAGAACACAAGGTCAACAGTTAAGTATTAAAAAATGTACAGAGAATGAAAATGACACAATACCTGATGTCCTTCATTGGTCAGAATGGCCTGCTTCTCCTCAGAGTGAGCGACCTCAAACCTCTTGATAAAGTCACAGTCCTCTGCTGAAATCATCTGACCCCTGGGGGACAATTCATAAAGACATCACCATTTGGCAGACTTTTCTGGGTGTATTGCTGCTCCTAACAATAAACAAAATTTAAACTTTGAAATATGCCAACAGCAAGAGAGTGGGTTGGCTAATAAACAGCTATTGATTTATCCTGAGGCAATCAAAGCAATGCCTTTAGTGATGAAACAAGGTGTATTGCATCAAAGTTCAAATACATGGCAACACTCATACAGAAGAAGTGTGTTACCAATCCTGACACTGGAAGATTGGGCTGAGCCTTTTACCTAGCATCTAGCTTCTAATTACAGTGCCAGGTTGCACAAGAGCGCCAATCATCCTGAAAATACCACAAGTTCTTCTCAAGGCAAAAGGCAGTGGATGGAGCTACAGTAACAAGACCATAACGCCTATATAGCCTTATATATTATATGTATATTATATGCCTTATAGTAAGAGCATACATACAGTATATCCAACAAGTTTATACAAAAAGGCAAATAATCAGAAAATGATGACATGGGTTTGGTTTAGGAATGAGACAATGAGTCAAGAATCATACTGTGGAGAATAATTGCTTTGGAACTATAAACATACAGCCAAAAAGAGGAAGTATCACTCAAGACACTGACTCACTCACAAAGCAGGAACTGGAGCAGGACTATCCTAGGCTAACACACTACACTCTGCCTATAACTGTAAAACATCAATTTATTCAGAAAGCTTGGTCTAAGGAGCTTGGGGAGTGTAACTTTTCAAAGAACAATTTGACCTATACAATGCAACATATGTGCCCTATAGCCTATATCATAAGTCTTCTGACCAATCCTTATTAATAAGGTGAAACTTCTCAATATCACCAGATGCACCTGCAGTAGAAGATGGACATATAAACATGAGGTACTGTAGTAATTTGCACTTACTGGAGATAGGACTGCCAGTTGACCTGATTGGCCCGAACCTCAGCTGCCTTTGCAGCAATGATGTTGGTGGGGACTGCAGCGTCCACAGCCCCGCGGATGTCCATCTTGTTATATGTAAGCTACAATATATTTCTTGATAAAATCAAACACCACCTGGATGGAAACATCAGAATAAACATAAGTAGAGTACCCAATAGGTGTTGTAGCGTTTGGCCTAGTGTGTTCATTGGAAGCTACTGATTCTAGATTCCATTCGCTGATAATAACCTATTAAAACTAATAGTAAAATACCTAATGTTATGATCGTATGTTCAATAATCAAATCAAGTTGTTATGGATTGACTATTGCACCGTACACAACTGTACAGAACCAGGAAGAAATTCCAGCAAGGGACTCTATTTGGAGCAAAACAATTTATCATGAATCATATCATTAATATTTCGCACAGATGGTAGCTATAAAGCGTTAATTTAATCTTGGCTCTTCGATATTAGTCCCATTCTAACGGTAGCTATTACACATAGCTCTGCAGTTGGAGATGAATCCGCTAACATCAGGTCATGTTAGCTAACTGAGAACCAATGTCACGACATGGTGGGTCTTGTCGCAGGCTAAGATAAAACAACGCAGTGCATACCAAATGACGTTACATTACACTAACGCGATTGATTTAATTTACCCAGTTAACATGTCAACTGTCAAAATGTAACGTTAACATTTACCGTTGCGTTAACCGGCCACTGCAGGTAACAGTTAGCTAACAGGCTAGCTAACAGTTAGCTAACAGGCTAACGTTGGCTACCAAAATAAACTGAGAATGCTAACCTCAGCTACTGTAGCCCTGTGGGTGCTAACGTGGTAACTTCGCAGGATTACTGTCAGCATGGCAACAGAATAACCGCTACGTATGAAATAACATGTAGGATGACATAATTTCGCCACATAGTACATTTGCAACATTTTAGTTTATCTGACAATGAATAATGTAGTAAAAGACGGTTGAATTACTCACCCAGTGTTTGCTCTCACTCTGCGGACAGCTGACAGACTACAACAACACGTCACGCTCTATCATGTGATTCAGTCACATGCCAGTCTGCCTCAGTTTGACCAGAAGTTAGACTGGTATCAATTTTGTAGCTAAATCACAAATTCACCAGGTTTTCTGATCTGATCTTATATTTGGTTGATTCTGGACGACCACAAAGATCCTATTAAATATCCTATAAAAAGATCAAACACGCACATATAATATTTTTACGTGTTAAATATTTTGTTCATAGCTACTATCCCCTATGAAAAACAACTAGGCCTGTATTACTCTTCTAATGATTTTTACAAGGATAAGATTATAGTAATACTATAGCAGATAAAATACCATGAAGTAGGCCTATGGCAAGGCCACTACAAAGTCATCATTGAGAACCACAAACACAATGTAAGTCCTACATGAATATTATAGGAATACTATAGTAATTTTCATGTTTGATGGTAATCATTTGTTTGTCATTGACAGTGACCTAATATGCCTTGGTTTTAAAGAGTATTATCACAGAATATTAAAGTTATTCCTCTGGAGTCAGCTTAATCCAAATGTGATAGGCCTACAATGTTTGTGCCATTGCAGAACCAATTTCATTTTCAAGGTATGGCATAACAAAGCATGTCTGTCACAATATACACCAAATCTCCTCCTATAGGCTACCACTATGTTATTACCTGTGTTTCTAACTCATTTTCATATAGTAGAGATAGAGTTTGTGACTGTAATCAGTAACATTGTTACCAGACACCTCAAATCAGGTTTAAATTAGCACTGTGGTCATACAGTATTCTGAATCTGTTAGGGTATGCAATGTTGTAAAGTCTATCCCCACACAGCAACATCTCCAGTGTTAATGAAGAGACATTGTGAATGAAAGTGGCAGAGGGCAGAAAATATTAATGCCGTGAAATTCTGTATACCAATAATTTTTTCAAACCAAGCTGATAGGCCAGAAAATGAGAATATACCCCATGTGACTCTTGCCAATCAATTGCTATCAGCTGTTTGCTTTAACTTTGTGAGGATGACAGAGGGACAGTTGATTGCTCACAGTGAAGAGCTTTGATCAGTGTTTATCCTTGTCATCGCATAATGAGTGACACCACTCAATAACTCGCATTAGCAGTTCCTGAGTAACATCCCAAACAAAAAAACCAACACCACAGCTGCCACCCACTCAGTAGAGTGTAGACTGACATTAATGGTGCCGTGTGTACACTGTGACCATATGTTTCCTCTACAAAGTCCATTTACTAATGTGTTTTAATCCATTGTATTACTTTGGGCGGTTGTTGTTGGAAATTCATCAAGGAGCATATACAATCACAAATGAATCCACTGTCTGTCACTAGTCTTCCTCTCTGTCCATCTCGCTCAGACACTAAGACCTCCTGGCTTAATCTGGCCTAAGCTGGTGAGACGCAGTAAAGCACAGAGGAATCAGGATTGCATTCAGTGGGAACATTGTCCTAATCCCCTTCTGCCCTCTCCTCTGTAAACACTCTTCTCTCGTCAGGGTCACTGATGCTTTTTTCTTTTTTTTCCTTTTTTTTTTTTTGTTGTCGTCCTGCTCTATCACAATGCGCTTCAGGACGGACACGGGAACAACATAGGAGGAAGGAGCCAGGAGCGTGGATTTCCTATGATTTCAGAGAGGCTCGCTGCCATTAGGCCTCATGTAGGGAGCGGGGCTGTGTGGCCGGAGTATGCCATGCGCTAGAGTGGTGAGGCAGTGGGAGATCAGGCCCACGTCGGCTCTGCGGGGGATCGGCCGCACCAGGGCCCTGATGTGGCAGCGGATACGGGGACTGGCCCAGGCCTGCCGGCACGGTGCGGGATACCCGGCTCCGGGAACCTTCAATGACCATGACCAAGACAGCGAGGAACAGGAGATGGTGTGCCTTGAGGTAATGACACACCACAGTTGTGTATATATCATCATTACCATCAGTCCTGTTATCATGGCCTTTGTACTGACAGGTAAATCACTGTTGTGGAGTTGACTTTTGTAGAGCAAATACAATGACAAGCAGCATAAGCGAGAGTGTCAGTGACTGAAGTAAAACTATAACTCAGAGTAACTATTTCAGAAGGTAAATGAATCAGGGTAATCAGTGGTTGCCACATGTTTTATTTGTTACACTAAGAAGGAGCCACAGATAATTAAATCACATAGTTCTGTTATTGAAAAAGTTCGTCAACATAAGTGATTGTAAGAGCCTAATCAACTTTTGAGGTTTAGAGTAGCCATATAGCTTCACTTCTGTCTTTCAGAATGATCAATCAATTGGCCATTATTAATCATATATGTGACATCCCTCACCATGCTGTCTATTGTTATTAGTGCACCTAGATTACTCTTGTCGGTAAGTGGCAGTGGCCATTTTTGCTTCCTGAGCGCCAGTACCTCTATTTAGGGAAGCACTTCCTGTCTGCACAAGGCTTAAGAAGATTAAGAAGAGTTGACTAAGATGTTGTGTCTTGAAATAGTATGATATAAACTCACAACAAATCTATACCAACTTGCTGATGCCTTCAACAGATTGAGAATCACCAAAAACAAAATAGATGACAGCCAGTGTTCACATCCTGATGGAATGTTTTATGAGAAGCAGCTACCTGGGCTGTTATGAATAAATGGTTTCTAAAAATAGTCTTGTTGTTTCTGAGAATGTGATTGTGCTTGGAGTTTGGCACCAGATTCATTCTTGGTAAATGGATAAATGGAGATTTCCAGTGGCTTTTGTAGTGAGGAGAACTATGTTACTATTCACAGAGGTGAAGGGATTGTAATTAGGAGTGACCGCCTCTCTAGAGAGCCATGAGGACAGAGGACAGGAGGAGAGAGGAGTCAGTTCAAGTCATTGTCATATGCACAACCTCGTCATTTAAAAAAGTGTCCCAAATCAGAGCCGGAGCAAGTTGAATTCCAACTGTGAAAACCTGAACTGGAGGAAAGACTCTGACCCATGCCATCAACTGTTTCTGAGATTTTGTTTTGATGTTTTTGAGAAAACACATATTCGAGGGAGATTAATATTAGATTTAGATTCAGACAGTGCAATATATCTGTCAATAATTTATGCTAAATAAAGCTGTAGGCAGCAACTCTGAGGTCCAAGCCCAAGGAATGCTAATCATTTAAGGTTATCAAGGATCAAGAGCTATGTAGTAGTGTTAAAAGCTGATGTTTTGGCAGCCATTTGCAGCTTCAGAGTGGAAAGGACATCCATCCATAGAATTACACCAGCTAAACTACAACAGATTGCATAAATCCATCTTTATTTTAGAATAATTGTGATTGAGTATACACTAAACGGGTGACTTCCTTGATTGCAGCACATTCAGTATGTATATTGCAAACAGAAGCCTGACATGTGCCATCTTTCATATTCATTCACACCCACTTTGCATTATAAGATATAATGTGATTGGCCATGCTCACTTGCACCAGTCACTCCATATGATGACTAATAGGCCCACTTGGCCCAAATCGGGTAGATCTACAATCTCCATGTATTTTGGTCTACCAGAATTATACACAAAATACACATTTTTGGCATTTGTGTTGCTCACCTTTGGTGGATTGAAAATGCATTTACAGACATAGCTGTCCAAGGTCCTTGAACATTTGTAATGGATTTGCCTAACATCAAGCTTTATATTTGTAAAGGTTTATGATATTTAGACAAATTATCATGGAATTGGGCAATAGACAACACTCATTCACAAGTTCATTGCTTAATTACATCCCAGTTATTATTCAGTTGGCCCGCCTTACAGACTATTTGTGTATCATAGTCTATGGATGCTATATGCCAAGTTTTGGTGTTAATAGGTCATGAACTGAAAAAAATCCTTATGAACTTAACTATTTCTCAAATGTCGGATGGTCCAAAAGGCAAGTTTGCCAGGGCATGTGCCTCATAACTATAGAAGCTATAGTCTTTTAAACTTTTAACTTTGACTTTGACTTAAACTGTATCCCATCTGGATAGGATGGTCATATAGATTTGGAAACTTTCTGCTGAGTTACAAAGTCTCACGTGTCTTTCATGTAGCATCCCTTAACAGACATTAACAGACTATCCAAGAAAGACTGAAATAAGATCACTTCTTGGACCATTCCATCTCAAATGCAGAGAAGGCATTTTCCTTATGTCCCTTTTTTATATTCAATCCTCTGGTTGTCCTTTAAAATTTTGTACTTCAGTGCATGAGAAATGATAAATGTGTTCCTACCTCCAGTTCAGCCTATCATGATGATGATTAAATGCTTTTTTATGGCCAGATCAACTGATGCAGAGGAACTTCTCTTTCCCTGACTCATCAGTGACTGATCACTTGCTCATGATTGATCATTTTAGTCTCAAGATTATTGATATGCAATTAATTTCCTCTCCCAGTATGAGTAGGGTCCAACATTTCTGTCAGTACTATTGGGTATTTCGTGTATGACGTTTCACTGAATGGCCTGACCCCCTTGGCCCTAAAATCCCATTTGACTTCAAATAGCACAGCAACAACAACTCCCTGCAAAATTTCTTAGGGTGACAATTAAGAAAAAGGTCAGATGGAATCAAGGCAGGTTAGCATTTTGAGAGAGTGGTGACATAAAGGTTTCACCTGAAAGGTTTTCAAATTTCCTTGTGAGCGGAATAGAATCTTGTTTACCCTTAATCAATATTGGTAATTTGGACAATCAGTCTGGATGGAGAGCTGTTGCCTAGAGTTACGGCGCTGGAAGTGGTGTTAGAGTAAAAAAGAACACAAGACTGTGTAACTTGGATATAAGGATTAGGACACTGATTGAGCATTATTAAATTGAGCCTGACATTTACAAAGAGGCCCTTGATCAACACAAGTCTAGCGATGGAAATGGAGAGAAATCCAATAGAGGGACAATAATGCCAGACAGAAAATACAAAATCAAATACTAATGGTTGCTAAAAAGGCAATTCCCTGATTCTGTCACTGGCTTTGTTGCCTTGACTGGACAACCTGGGTGGACTGTAATCAAATCACCTTCATTGTCACAATACTCACAGATAACATGCATGATCTGTTAAGGGTTTATGATGGTGGCTGCTCTCTTTCTCCAGTATCTAACTAGCTGCAGTGATTTAATCTAAATCCCATCTCTCTCAATGCCAGACAGTGATTGGAATCCCATTGATCCCATATAAAAGCCAACTTTTGAAAATACTTTCTCAGTCTAGTCAACCAGTATTGTCATCCTACCATGTGACCTTGTGTTCAGACACACTCCTCCACTTGGCAGACTGCTTTCAGAGGGAAAAGACGGTGCGTTCATTAAATCACCACAGCATAATGTATAATTTCTGCCGGGGTGTGTATGTCAATCTGACACCGCTATTTGTGGGACTACGTTGCATAACGTGAACACAGGGGAAGGTGTTAAATGAAGTGATATGGAGAAAGTCACATGTTCTTGTCTCTAGGGGGAATTAAGTGAGTGGATGCTCAGGGCATGCCCCAGTTAAACACAGCACTCACTCAGAAATGACTTAGTAACCTGAACGGGAGAGAAGTGTATTGATTCCATTCTTTCTTTTTTTTTTTTTTTGACAAGATGAGTGAAAACACACAGCAGATGGGTTTTCCTGTTCCAGTATACATCAGGGTGTGTACACTCTCATTTGCAAGCTAATTTATGCCTAATAAGAGTATCATAGAGTTGTACACACACTTCAGTGCGGACACTGCAAGAACAGTTTTGCACTGAATCTTGTATTATAGACCGTCATACTCTGCAGCACTTATTATTGCAGTGTGGGACTGGTGAGATTAAATTCCATGACATGAAAGTGCATGTTGACTGACAACATGAACCACACAGGCCACAGAATACTCAATGTGTTGCTGTACATTGAGTTAGATAAAATATGTTTTACTGTATTTAGCACTTTTGCAGATAAGACAGCTTTTGAGTGCAGAGTGCCATCTGGTGTTTATATAGAGCAAGACATGTGATGCCCTTTAAGGCAAAGTATTCATTATGGTGTTGATTATGTTAAGATATGTGATGATATATATGATATAAAGATATGTGAAAATGTACCCCCCCCCCCCAGCTTCATTCAGTCTGTAATGTAGCCAATACATGGTAGAATATAAGAACCCATCTGCTTTCATAGAAGCATGGATAATTATTAGGAGATATCTACAGAAAGCAGATCTCACAAACATAGTTGTGGCTGTTTCACAAATTCATATGAACATCAAGCACTAAAGCACTTGTTTTCTCCTGTGCATGGAGAACTGCTGTATGTCTTAGTGCTGTAGTTCCAGCTACCTTCAGATGGCAGTATTGTCTTAAACTACAACACCATTGCTTGCAAATGGCAGGCCTATAGATTACAAAGAACACAGCAGCCTATAGCACACATCTGAGAAAGAGCTCCAAAACTGTAATCAGAAAACAACTGAAATGAACTGGCTGTTTCACAAATTAATTGAGTTAGATAAAGGGCATAGTAAAAAATAATATGTACATGTTGAAAACAACTAATTTCAGGGATTGTTCAGTGAAAAACGGAAAGCACTTTACACCCTGGACAAATGCCAGTGTATAAACTTCGCAAATACTATAACATTAGCTATCAAACTGATATTAACCTGCAGCAAATAGAGAAAACAGCTGCGCCGTATCAACTGCTGGCTGTTTCAGCACCACAGACAGCGACAGCACATTTTCGCATGAGGCAACAGAAGAGCAGGTCTTTTATGCATTTGCCATCGACACTAGGGCTCTCTTTAGTAATTTTGTGTAAATTCTTTCAATAGCTTTCTAGGTAGCACCAATGTAACCAGAGCTCAATTTAAGTTTATCGTGTTTTTCTGCGCAATATGTTACTTTTTGGCGCTGCATTTTTAGTTTATCTCTCTTTTATGATTAACTGAGAATCATAAAACCATGTCCTATCCTTGTAGTCCGTTTCTACACGTCCACATGCAAGGCAGAATAACATAAACGCGGAGCTATAGCGCGAGCTGCACAATAAATCTGTGACATACTGTATAGGGGGTTTACACTCTCACTGGGCTACTACTACTTGGAGAGGAGACGCATGCGTACTGACATGAAGCAGCCGGTCGGAAAAAAAGCCTTATGTGCCAACGGATGTAATCAAGGCAAAGAATTACCTCTTCTCTCTGGGCATACATGGTGAAATTGTAAGTATTGGTAGCCAACTGATGTATCCTTGCACGGACAGTTCGTGAGTGGAGCGTGTGAGGCAGTTTCCTGGCGTTTTATATGGCATGTCACTATCTTGCTGTACAGTGGGCTTTTAACAGATCTAGGCTGTGTCTTTTCGGTGGTTGTCCAGGGTGATGAAGCTCTATGGTTCTTCATGGTGGCACTTTCCATTGATGTGATGCGAGCTGCTAATGCAATGGTTTCTGTTGTTAAATTGCACAGGAACACCTCAATCCCCGTGTCATACACATTTATTTTACTCTAAGATTGAAAAAGAATGGTGATTCATTTTGTGTTTTCATGTTTTATCCTTTGAATGGATACCACCACCCCCACCCCCATTTCATCGTCTATAGCTGTTGAGTCAAGCCATAGCGTAATGCAATTGTGTCAGCTTTGAAGTACCCGACACCTAACGCGTAAAATATGCCATTTGGCTAGACACACAAAATCTGCAGCTGAGCTTCCTCCGAATCTCACTGAAACCGCATACGGATCCATTTTAGAAATGGACAAATGGTATTGTATTCACTGAAAGGCTGTGATAGAGCGATGCTGCGGTTATAGATTTGCAAGCTGCGCCTTCAGGTCCCCCTCCCATGTACCAAATCTTCTGACATTTTTAAAGCATCGTCTCTTGTGTCAGGTAGTAGCCTAATGATGCCGTGGGTTGGAAGCGACAGCTTTGTTACATAAATGATCTGATAGGATTTGCCAATGGCTGACCTGGTGATGACACATTTATTAAAATCAGACAAGAAGTCATTCTGTGAGCAAAGCTTGTCTGTAGACTATAGGCCTACAAACCTTGATGGAGATTCTGTTGAATATGGCCAATATGCTATACGTGCAGTCACAGTTATTATACAAGGATTTCCCATGAACATGCTAAATGTTGCCTAAGGTGCATGACAATTTAACACTTGACAAGTTGATAAATCGTAAAAAGCCTAATTTGTGCATTAAATTTATTGCTTATCCGATGCGTCATTTTACGCATTACACGCACCCAGGCTGTTATGTATTGCAAAGGCATTCACAAATTTGATATTTTGGGGGTTGGAGTTCGGATGTTGAGGTTTGGCCCATCATTCATTCTTTTTCACATGCAATCTTAAACGAGACTCTAGTG
This sequence comes from Centroberyx affinis, assembly GCF_046629955.1. NCBI lineage: Eukaryota > Metazoa > Chordata > Actinopteri > Beryciformes > Berycidae > Centroberyx > Centroberyx affinis. Next base: position 133,342 of record NW_027282520.1, on the reverse strand, counting down.
AAACATGCAACCATTTCTTGGATGAGAACCAGAAATGTTTTTGATGCCCACATATTTGAAAAAAAAAATAAAAATCATGGCTACCAAATTATTCTTTCACACTTAACCCTGACAGCGCATACAGCATTCCATTAAAATGTGACCTCTGGGCATGCCAGCACATGCTCTGCCCAGAGAGCACCAACAACACTTTACTTACTTGTTGTAAATATACTACGCAGATAGATGCCAGTAAGAGAGTGGCAATTTAACTACACTATTTACTGTAATCACTTTCTCCATCTTGGTGAAAGTGATCGCCATGCTGGTAAAAATGGACGCCACATCAGCATTTAACACTGGCCATCGCCTTTACTCAGCATCATTACTCTGTGTTCCACCCAATGCTCTCCTTTACTACCATTTTTTTGCACTGACACCGATTTATAACCTACAAGTACATTGCTGGCCAAGAGATTTCCCTCCCACAAGTATCCTTCCATGACAACCTGAACAGGACAGTACAGCTCAGTTTGGTTCAGTTAAATACTGTTCCAGAGACTGAGTGACTGTACTTAGTGTTTCCCTCTCCTCTGTCCACAGCCCATGGGATCAGAGCGGATGGAGATGCGAAAGAGGCAGATGTCGGTGCAGCAGGAGTCGGCAGCGGGGGGCACTGCACCGGCCCAGCAGGGCCAGCCGGGCCAGGCCAACCCACGGGGCTCCAATGCGTGTTGCTTCTGCTGGTGCTGCTGCTGTAGCTGCTCCTGGTAGGTCTTCCCCACCTGCCCACAACTCACTCACTGTGCTCAGCATGGCCGACATTGCTGCACACAGGACAGTGCAGCCTGAGCTATCTCGACAGGCTCAGGCTGGTGCCTTAGCTTCCTCACATGGTGTGTGTGATCTGTGTCTGCTCTTTGCCTTTTTGCTCAGCAACACACACCAAGATGTCAACTAGTTATCTGCTCTAAATGCATCCGCTAGATCAGTGGTTCTCAACGTGGAGTCCGGGGACCACCAGGGGTCCTTGAGAGGGTTCCAGGGGGAACCCAGCAAATTGATGAATTGTCAAACTTCACCATTATTTAATTTAACACAGTTAGAGAATGTAGAAGAATTACTATTTTGATCATAGTTTCACTGTTATCTCTACCTACAATACAGATAGTCATGGAATTTTGGACAAAATCATATCTAGATAATCTAGATTTGGGGCCGAGAGACAAAATCTAATCAAATGGGAGTCTGTGGCCCTAATGTGGACTAAATTAGGGGTCCTTGATATGAAAAAGGTTGAGAATCACTGCACTAGATACAGCATCAGGTGCAACCTGTGTAAGCTCTTAAATTATCTGCAGTTCACCGCAAGGACTAACTCCTTTTGCATAAATTATATTGAAATTCATAATCAAGTCAAATGCATTAAATCAAGACACTGATAGTAAAACGTGGTGAGATGACGTTGAAATTTGACCCTTAACGGTTATGGTTGTGAAATCTTTAGATTAGGGCCTATATCTTGTGTTTACATGTCTGTCTTACCATTAGGAATGAAGACAGGGATGAGAGGAACCGGAAGGCATCTTATGACGTCAAGGAAGGGACCGCAGACTGTGAAGACAGGTCAGTTGCATTCGCTGCACAAAAAGGCCTTATCTCCTTGACACATTTTGTAAAAGCAAACATAAAAGTTGAAATCGCTGACTCCCGTGTTGTCCGTCTCCTCTGCAGTCCTAAACCCACGCTGGACGAGGTGCGCGCATGGGGGCAGTCGTTTGACAAGCTGATGTGCTGCCCAACGGGGAGGTCCTCCTTCCGACTGTTTCTTCGCACTGAATTCAGTGAGGAGAACATGCTCTTCTGGCTCGCCTGTGAGGAGTTCTGTAAAGAGACCAATAAGAGTGCGATCGAGGAGAAGGCCCGGGTCATCTACGAAGACTACATCTCCATTCTCTCGCCTAAAGAGGTCTGACAGCTCTTGACTTTATTGTTCTTCTAAAACAGTGTTGACATTGAGGGTAAATCTTCACAATGTCTGATGAATGTTCCTCTTATACCTCCAAAGAAATAGTTTGATAGTTACTGGGAAGCGGCTGAGACGCTGTCCTCTCTAATTTTCCTTTTCCTTGACACCCAGGTGAGCCTTGACTCCCGTGTGCGCGAGGTGATCAACAGGAACATGCTGGAGCCCACCTCCCACACGTTCGACGATGCCCAGCTGCAGATCTACACACTAATGCAAAGAGACTCGTATCCCCGCTACATGAACTCCCCAGCCTACAAAAACCTGCTCAACACTCTGTCAGAGCAGTCCCCCGAATCTTAGGGTGGTAAATGACCTGTGATCTTTTAACTCTCTTTATCCCCCCCCCCCACCCTTTTTTATTTTCTTTGTATGTTCAGTGTAGGATTACATGAACCGGGCCTCGGGCCTGGCCCCTCCCAGGGATCTCAACGCTATTGTGATCTGCACCTGACCGAAGACACTCAGGTCTCAAAATCTCCCGAGGGCTCGACATCACAAGTACTGCTACAGATCAACATAGCAAAACACTCCAAAGGAATATGAATACATTTTTTTTCTGTTGTTTTTTGGATAGAAATAATCTATTTTATTTGTGTTCAAAGTTTTTTTATGGTCTGTTGTTTTTTGTATGATTGTTTGGGGGAGAAAATGATTCCTACTGTAGACTATATATTTATGAGTTTGTAAATAGTAAAAAGGGAATTGTGGGTATTTTATGTGGAAATGCCTGGTTCTATTTACTGCGTATGAAAATCAAAGCTCAAGTCAAAGGCTACATGTTAGCTCTACTTGCAGGCAGCTTTGTGGGGTACTGTATGATTTACCTTGGTTTCACCCTGTTTTTTGTCAGCTAACCTCACACTTTGGTACCTGTAACAGTGACTTGGCAACTCCAATTCATGTAGATATTGTGAGTGATTCAAAGTAAATGTGGTTATCGGTGAAGTAACAGAAAGTGACGATAGCTCTTGTCACAGAGTGCAATTTGTTTCCCTAAGAAACTAAAATCAATGATGGAAGGGTATATTAACTTTCTTTACTCAATCTTAACCACAGAGTTGTTGACTTAGCCTATTTGAAACAAGATTTTTTTTATTCAAATGTTACTCAGTGAACGCCTCATAGGTTTCACAATATTGAAACAGTCAATGTTATTTTACCATAGTCTGACATCAGAACTGAAGCATTTGTATTTATAAAGTATTTTTATTTATCAATATCTTTTGCCAATACAGATACCAATACCAGCAAGTACAAAGTATGTTTTAGTATTATGGAGCAGTAAACTATACTATAAAGTCATGCACTGTTGATAAACAAGCAGAAATTAGTGAGAATGAGAACTATTATACGTAATAAGCCTGGTCATTTTTTCACGTTGAGTCCTTTGCCATGTGAACGGAGTACGGCTAAGGTTGCAAATGCTCTAGGGTTATTTGCGGAAAGAGTCAATTGTTAGTGAGAGATTTGGTGACTTAAAAATCATAGTTTCAAAAGCCTGTCTGTTATTTTATCAAATTGACTGACGACTGAAATTGACACTGGGGTCAGGCCAGCTTAGCAGTGACACCAAAGCTACCATGTAAACTGTGTTCATACGTTTATTGAAAACGTTTCCACTTACTAAAATTGGAGTTGCCAAGTGTTAAATACTTTTATTTATTCTGCTAGTTTTAGTTGAATTACTTTGTTGCCTCACAAACATGTCACTCAAAGACAAGATCCTCACATGGGGAAGTGCCTTGACATTCAATTTTGTGACATCTTTCTCATGGGCAACAGTTGTTTTCAAACTCTTGCCATATGGGTGGCTACTGGAGCACCCTTAAGTCAGTTACTGGAAATTGTCCCTCTCATTGGCCAAATTATCGCATGTGTATCGTCTTGATTCCTTAGTCGTGACTACATCAGTCCATTTTGGTAGTGCTACCAAACAGTATGGTGGAGATTAATGACAACACATGCCTTTGTTTGTTGAGGACAACAAAGGTGGATGGATAGGGCTGGCTGACCTGAACTTCTGTCTGCCAACCTGTGTGCTTCACGGTGGCACTTCTACTTGTCTTAGAGTTAACTTTAACTTAATATGTGCAATTTGAGCTGATGGATACACCATGTAGATCAACCTCAAACACAATCTAAGCCAATGGTTTGGAGTGATACTGCCTATAAATGTTGTTTCTTCTTCTGTTTACTATATGAAATGTGTTATTTTGCGCTAAGTTTACTGAAGAATACATTTTTAAAAAAACAAATAATGTGAATGTTTACAGTATATGGTTTAGTTTTTTTTTCTGTTATTCTCCAAGAAAATAATGACTTGTGGGCATTTTGATTCTTTAAGATAAAATAAAGCACAATAATTTTACTGACTCTGGAATTATTTTTTATCACAAAAACACAATACAACCTTTTCAAGCACTCTAACATGTCTGCAAAATGAATCTTTAAACAAACTTGTATGGGCTGCTGTCGTGATGGGATTCTCACTCACATCCCTATTAAAGTATTTTTTGAGTAAATCAGCAGACAGATCAAAATATTGGTGAAATGGGGTATAAAGATAAGGATGAGCAAAATGATTCACAACCATTGCGCAACACTCAAAAAGTTTTCAGCACAGGATACTGTGTGCACAAAGTATTACAACCACTTGCTCTTTCCATGAAAGAGACTGACCAGGTGAATCCAGGAGAAGCCTATGACGGTATATTGATTTCGCCCATTTAATCCACTATGATCATGAAAGAAAATGCAGATAAAGGGCAAAAGACAGGCTCATGAATGTTTAAAGTCTTGAGGTGCAACTCAATATACAATCAATAAGAAGGTGATCCTTATATTGTGGACCCTGTGTAATTTTCATTCATATTTTGTCATAGCCTGATTTGGTAAAAGGCTTTTCAATAGCACAAAACAAGCTTATCCAAGCCATTCTGTGGCTGGTTTGGCTTAGGTTTGTGCGTAGATAGGGCAGCACAACAGCCGATCAACATCGAGTGGATGCACCTGGCAATTAAAAACAAAACAAAACACACACACACACACACACACATACAAAGGCAGAGGAACGATCGTGTCCTCCGTGGTTAAGCCAATGACATTATCCCGTCCCTAGTCAGATTAATATGCATACATCAACATTCATGAGATGAATATTGCACCAATAACAAAAGTATACTCCCACACACACACACACACACACACACACACACACAGGCACACACACACACACACACACACACAGGCACACACATGATCTTTGTCTTCTGAGATCATTAACAACTGCCTGAGTATAAGCTTCAGGATCACATATTAACCTGAAGAGATTGAAGACACGGCATTACAGATGACTACTGTAAAACAATTTTTTAATCAAATGGATTACACTTTATTGGGAAATTAAATAAAACAATGTTGTGGGGGGGGGAAGCAAAACAATAGTAAATGTGGGTCATACGTTGTCAAAAGTGTTAAAACTACATATAAAAAATGTCGGTAAAAGAAACAGTGAGACAAGATTGATCGCATATATCTGACAGTGAGAAATAGCTAAAAACAAGATTAAAAGAGTTTGGGGAAAAAGGGGGTCTGACAATGAGTTGAACCTATGAACAAAATATTCAAATAACAGCGGTGGTGTCTTTACATGGCAATTTGCGCACCAGGTACCACAGAATACAAAGTTCCAATCTGTTGCAGATAGACAGAATCCTGGTCCGGGAATTTTGCTACTTGTCTGAATGCCAAGGATAGCGCCTGTATATTCAGCAGAACTAGAAAAAAAAAACATAAATAAAAACATTAATTAGCCCCCAGATACTGGAACGTTTTCCTGGAAACACTAATGATCGACTGCCAATGATGTAATCAAACATTGTAAAATGTTTGATCATTAAAGGCCCAATCTGCAATTACAGTATGGCACCCACTAATGGCTTTATGATGTTTGTTTTTGTTTGCTTTTCACTCTCAAATTGGCTAACTGAGCTATTGAAGAACAGGTAGCATGTGCCAGCAAATGGTTTTAAATGCATTTTGAGGCTGTAACAGGTTTCATTACGTTTGACACCGTTTGTTTAAAATAACACATTTATTTTTTGAGTCACAGTGTGTTCAAAATTTATTTTAACAAGTGCCTCTTAAAACATTACATTTGGTTAATAGTGTATAGGGCTGGGCAATATATCAGTATGTTATCGATATCGTGATATGAGACTAGATATCGTCTTAGATTTTGGATATCGTAATATCGTGATATGGCATAAGTGTTGTCTTTTCCTGGTTTTAAAGGTTGCATTACAGTAAGGTGATGTAATTTTCTGAACTTACCAGACTGTTCTAAAACAGGGAAGAAAACCCTGTCTTTGCATTTTATTTTGATCACAGTCTTGTTTTAATAAAAGTGCTTGTGACATCTCACATGTGGCTTTGACTTACAACTGAACATTTAGCCCACTTTGTAGAAAATACCGAGATATATATTGTGTATCGCCATTCAGCCTAAAAATACCGAGATATGATTTTTGGTCCATATCGCCCAGCCCTAATAGTGTATATACTATAATTTAATAAATAGAATATTTATTACTGTATGTATTACTATTTATCCAATATTTATTACTATATATAGCATATAGTACACACACACACACACAAATTCTGGAAAATTCTAGAATTTTAACATAATTAAGACTGTACTGAGATGAGTGAGTCAAAGTCAGTGTTTAACAACATACCTTCCATCTATTTCCACAGTCATTGCAGAAGACAAATGTGGTCATTGGCTCATCAGCGCTGCGAGTCTGAACCTAGAAATAATCAAGTGAACAAACCCATTGTTACAATAATACACTCAACTAAACAAGCAAGGCTGTCCATATGTCCATATGAGTTAACACATTTTCTCCCTGATCAAAGAATACAAAGAATGTCACCAGTTTGCACCTAGGTTATTTGTATAGCATTTGTCATGCCAATATCACAAAATAGGATTCAACACCTTGTTTTTCACCCAGCCATTTGAATACTTATGGTGTACATGAGTTTAAATCTAACACTATTCTTATAAATGGTCCTGGAAAGTAGCTATAATGCAGGGTCTATGTTGGGATGGTGGACAGCAAATCTGGTGTCATTTATTTTTAATGAATGTGTTCAATTAATTCTCACTATGCCATTGTTGATTGCAACATTGTATGGCATTTTTGCCAGAGTTCAGTTATTCTGGTTTTTAACTTTGACCAGATTTTCCAAACTAGAAGTTGAGAAGAAGTCAAAATTCACTTTGTTTTACCTGAAAAATTTGAATATTCAATTTGGATAAATAGTTTAGTAAAATTATCCTATAACTTAAAAGTCTGAGTTAAAAGTTGTCATCTATGTATTTAGACAATACTATGCTACCCCAAAACTTTGTGACCAGGCAGGCTTGGCATAACTACTTGCTAAACTTATTTTACTATCAACTATGAACCATAACAACCAGAAGGGCTTTTACTAACACCACAATTTCAATGCAGCATGAAGTGCAATCTCCTTACCTGCGTGTAGGTGCACCTCTTCCCCTTGCACTTGCCACAGGTAAACAGATCAGTCTGAGTGCCTCCGGTCGTGGCCATCTGGTGGTCCCTGACAGCCTCTTTGGTCAAATTCTTCCTCATCTCTTTCAGTTCGTCACTGGCCATTTCCTACAAGAACAGAAGAGTGCCGACAATGAGCCAGAATACTTGTGAGAAGACCATTTCTTATCGATCACCGTTTTACCAACACAGCTGGGTAGATATGATCCGTTATGGCCACATGAAATTGAAAGAAACGTTGAGCAAAAACAAACTTAAGAAAAACACAACTGCATCAATCCAGAGTGGGGTTGAAATATCAGTACTACTGAAGACGTGCCATTTCTTCCTGATCGAAGAGCTTTAAGATTAAGCCATGAACAGCTAACACACCTCTGCCGTCATCTTGGCCATGCGCTCGGGGGACACACTGCCACACAGCACAGTCCTCCTCAGATTAGGGTTCTTCACATCCTTCAGGTTGGAGATCCGGCTCCGCACACGGTTCTTGTATTTCATGTCTGTGTTCTTAAACTCTTGGAAGATGCGTGGTAGCAGGTCAAGGAACTCAATTTTAACAGCGTAATTTTTGAGCTTCAGCAAAGAAATTAATACATGGAGCTATCAGGGTCAATATGCTGCGTTTTTAGTACATACCAATATGAAAAGCATCTCTAAATATTAATACTGAAAAGAGCAAAAACATCCAACAAAAAAGAAAGGTACTTCCAGTTCACCCTTAAAACCACAGTCACAACATTCACTGAAAAGGATATATTCCTCGATCTGTGCTCCAAGTTCATCGCAATCACCACCAATAGCAATATAGTCATCTGGAATAAAGGAAGACCAGGAGTCCGGAAAAGAATGATTAAAAAAACAACAACAACTAAAGCCTATGGTCAACAACCACAAATCCATATGGATATCCTCTGATGAGAACTTGTTGTCCATATTATAATAATAGGATTACCCCCGGTCTGCAGCGCGTTAGCCAGCATCTCTCTGCACTTGATCCTAACAGAATCAGAGGTGGTGGGGGCACGCGGAAAGGTGGAGATGAGTGTGTTGGTTGAAACATCAGCAGGCTCGCTCTTGCTGCTGGAGTTACTGCTGGAGCTGCTATGGGAGCAATAAGGGCGCTTATTCAGCTGCTGGAGCACACCAAATCAACAATATTGAAAAAATTAAGCACATCGATTCCGTTCCATTTCCACAGGGAAACGGCAATGGACATCAGTAATGCTAAAAGAATGATGTTTGTTCATTTTCCTGTTACCTTTCTTCTTTTGCCTCTGGGCTTCCCTGCGAGGGAGAGACAACAGGCATCATTTGGTCTTTCCTCTTCTCCTCTGAAGGTTTCTCTCCACCTCCAGGCTCATCTGGAATCCAATTGAAAACAGAGTCAAGCGATACCAGAGTAACGTCCAGGCAGGTCAACACAACAAAGTGCTTGGCAAGATGAGATGGAAACTTGCACAATGAGCATTTACAGTTTTGAACACTAGCTGTAAACATGTTGCTTTGATGTGCCCTAGCAGACATGGAGAAAAAGGCAAGCACAATTACAATCAATCTAATCAAAAACATACACACAAAAGAAGTCAAATTCACACACTTTCAAGTACAAGTAGACTTCCAAAGTAATAAATTACCCAAAAGCTTCTTCCATGATTTGATCAAGGATTTAGCTAGGGATGTCACCTCCTCATCTGTACTCTGCTTCCGGATGGCATTAACGGACATCCCAATTCTGGTAGACTGTGGAGAGACTTTGTGTCAGTGTCTCGGGGCTTAAATGCAGTGCAGATGAGAAGCAATGTGCAAAAGTGAGTAAAGATACCTGAAGCAATTCCAGTGTCATGGGGACACTGCGCAGCTCCTTCAGTAGATCCAAAGCCCCAGACTGCAGGGGAGAGGGGCGTGCAATGAGAAACATGTCAACCCATCTCATACTGAATGTCAGCTAATAGCCTGATTAGTTATGTCAAATTTTAGCCTGTTGCTTTGCTCCGCTCCAAAGCAGGTTGACATTACATATTGTATGATTTAAGAGATGTTTTGGTTTCTCATCAATCTTCAGCTAGCTAGGACGACTATATTTTCCACACAAACTGAGCTTCATTTACTAAAATTAATCAATCAGTTAAATGGCTAAAATCAAAACACTTACTTGTCATCACACACACACACACACGGTGTGGAAGTGGCCATTAATTTAGGATAAGTGTTGTTGTTTACCTACATACCTGACTAGCCGGCTAATTCAGCTTGCAACCCTAAGGTGACACTTCCATGATACCTACTTACCTGCTTATTAATACAATTACAGAAGCCCAAAATAATGATTTTATCTAAAATACATCAGCTAAAACTATTAGCAAAAGTGGCCAAATCCAACTTTAATTCAGTGATCAAAACTAGCTATAATGACTAAAGTCAACTGTTTACTGCGAAGGACCCAGTTAGTAGCACAGGCTAGTTGGCTAACTAACTGGAGTGGATACCTATGGCACAATAACCGTTAAGTTGAGAAGGCTTGCAAGCTAATATTATTAGCCGCCGGGTAGCCATAACAAGGGGTATATTATAGGGCATAATATTGAGGGTGTCGATTTTACTATTGGAGATCGTAATCTATTCCAATGGCACACATTACATTTGTTGCCAGTAGCTACATTGGCTAACAGCTAAAATGGCTACACTCAGTAGCTAATACTACCACTGTCCATTAGCGCTAACGTTAGCCAACATATCAACATCAGCCAGGACGGCTAGATAGGCAAGCAAGCATTCATTCATGTCAGACATCTCACCCCGCTTTTCTTCTGCGCCATTTTATCCATTTTCTTCGCAATTCTAATTATCTCCTCTTCTTCCTTTTTGCCCATATTGACTGATTTACGGGAAGATATAAATTAGAAGCAAAATGGCAAGAAAATATAACGACAAAAGACCACGCCACTGAGTAAGTGGAAGCGGCGTCTGTGTTGGCGGACCGCACACCGATCCTCTGTTGTGTACCAGACCTGACTAGTTGATGCATGAGTTTAAGGTGAGTTAATCGAGATAGAATCGAAGATTGCGCTGGGAACTATCACAACACTGAGTGCTGATGATCACTCGGTGATAAACACAAATTAATCAAATGGTTATAACTTTATTATAAACAACTACATATGACTCCGTCAATTTTGTTCTGCACAGACACCTGCTCTCAAAGCGATGCCTGCATATTTTGTCAATATCGCAAAGTTTCGCTAGATGGCGTCAAAGTGACACTTGCGTCTCTAGTCGGGGCCTTGAATTTTTTGAACTACGGTTCCCTTGGCATGCTGGAAACTGAAGCACAGTTCTACTTTAAAAAAACCCCCACATATATTATGGGTCTCGGATGACAAATGTGGGCCAACGTTGTCACTACGTTTAATCTATTATCAGTTGGGAAGTTTAAAATGGGTATTGTGACTGATGCACACCAGAGTAAAGGAACTACAATTAAGAACTCACCCATGAAGACGGCCATTTATGTTATTGTTATTGTTGTGAACACTGAACAATTTGCTCTTATCCATATGCAGAACCTGATCTGGTCAGCAACAATATAACCTTACTGTATTTTCAGCCTTGGTCCTATGGAAGATTACAGATCTAGAGTAAAAGTCAGTAGCATAACCTGGTATTAGCTAGACTGTTTTTCAAACTCAAAAATAAGCAGTAAACAGAATTTTTGGGCATTTCGCTGACAGTTATCCAGCTCTTACCCAGAGTGATTTACAATGAGTTAGCAGGAAGATATTCTGTGTCTTGGTCAAGGACACTTTGGCAGGACGCATGGCTTTTGATGAAAACAGTGGCTGTTGTGCAGATCACACCTGTGACCTCTTGGTTACGAGACAGCCTCTAGGCCACCCTGATGTGACACTGGTGATCTGCATTTATGCTGCAGTGCTCGACAAGCTATTTAGTGACCTTCCTAATCCAAACAGATCAACAAGTGATTTGAGGTCAGGCAGCTTCATCAATCACAATCACTGCAACTGGCCCAACTCACCTAAAGATGTGATATGCCCCTAATTACAGTAACTCCATATACAGGACATGATATAAAAGGTCAAATACTATGACAACATTCATATATTTTTTTCCCCAGCTCAACCACAATTGATGGTCACATACTGAGTCGAACAAAACTTTTGTTTAAAGCCCATCCCTCCTGACATTTTGCACGAATAATATAATTGAATATTGTCTGCACGTTAGGCTGTAAGTAACCTACATTTGGACCCCTCCTTGAACCCCCTTGCCAGCCAGTCTTCATCTTTCAGGATAATGTACTTGGAACACGTGTGAGTGGGAGGTATCAGCAGGTTTTGCTCGGTCAGGGGCAGTTGGTAACGGATGCACTGTCTGGTAACCACAGTAAAGGGTGTGACAGGTCCTCTCACCTCTATGCAATCAGATCCATAAGGTGCTGTTTGCTGACCAAATCTCAAGTGTACTACACAGTGCAAAAACCTATTTTGGATAAATTGTGTTAGTCATCCAAGTTTGGACACAATGGTTTCTTTGTGAAGAACATTCTGATTGCATTTCTTACAAATTGTATTTAAAAGCTTATTTAATAAGTACAAATATAGGCATGTTGTATCTTTGTTGTTGTTGAAATCTGATGGTGGATTTCCAATACCTGCTGCGAGGTAAAAGTGCTCTCTTAAGACCTCATTCTACTGTACCACATGCTGTCAGCAAGTGCGCAAAATCTTTAACCTAATCCCTATTAGGCCAAGACTCCTCCAATCTGATTATGAGGCTGCTGGCAAATTAGAAGCAGTGCGAACCATCTGTGGTCTCTCTTTGGAGCGGGAGAAATTTACCAGTTATCATTTGACTTGTAGAATGCATTACCCTCTCATTCACTTTTACTCCCTCCTTCATTCTCTCATTTAATCATTCACTCACTCAGTCTCTTACTCACTCACCTACTCAACAATCACTCAAATTACTTTCTCTCTCTCTCTCTGGTTCTCTCTTATTTCAAATCACCAGCTAGACATTTATGTTTGATGATGCAGAAAGCACAATTTTTTTTTTCAAACTGAGATGTATTGGGGGATGTATTATCCATGATACAAAATTGTCTGTTGACAAAATATATTTGAATTCCCACACTTGCAGGTAAAATATAATATTGCCATTTATTTTTTAATAATTCTAATACTAGCATTTAAAGAGCACTGGCAGCAGCATTTTCAGCCCTTTCCTTGTGGTTCCTTTGTTAGTTTCCTTATCTTGATATGCTGATTAAGTGTGAGCAAAGATTAAGCAAATTGGCCATGATGTTGCATGTCCCAAAATAGCCTTCGAATGCCGCTGAGAAGCTTTTACCAGCGCTAGGTAGAGTACTGGGAGCACACTTTCTGTTGATTTTGCCATTATAATTCAGGGAAAATGTGAGATACGGTAAGATCCATTTATTATATTTCCATTTAGAAGTTTGTTGGCTGTCATTTAACCTTTTTCTTTCATATATTCAATGTGTTAGTTTGTCTAATTACTTATAGGTGACGTGCTTCAGTGGCTTTATGGCCTGTGTCTATGTCTATGCCTATGTCTATGCCTATGTTTATGTTTATTACAAATCAACCTTACAATAACTTTATATTCAAAATATCCAAACAGTATTTGGGTTGTGTAAATATCTTATTATAATCAAGTAGAATCTGTTGTGAGACATTGTTCCTTAGACTGTTTATGTTCTCTCTATCATAGATCATCATAACATAAGAAAGGTTTTACATAAAAATATACAACAGTATACAATATACAACAGGAGAATGTGTTTTCTCATGTTAAGTACAGATTATGCTCTGCTCTACTGTGACATTTTACTACTGCACATTATGCAACTATTATGTTAATCACACCCATATAATCTATCATTTAAAATAGACATTAATGAAATATTACAAGGAAAACTATATGATTATAAGTTTATTATAAGTTTATATATGATAAATATTTTCCTCAGTGGAAATTTAATGGTATGGGGTGCTGTCTTATGCATGGTTTGGTTCACTGAAACCATTTCCTAAGAGACAAAGTAAATACATGCTAATCACAACTAACATTGGTATTTTGAGTGATCATATGAGTTCTCCATATTGTGGTGGAAAATGGTATCAAACACTTTTTCATAATTTCCCATCAGTGTTGAACTGGATCATATTTGGTTATTGAGAAAACCTTGGTATATGAGTAAAGTCATTGTCATTGGGTCACAACTTGGGTTTCTTGATGGAAACATTGCCATTGAAACATCATAGAATCATGGTACAATTAGATTGATTCAATGCCAGCAAATTAATCCCACACCAATAAAGAACCACCAGTCACTGGTGTCACTGGTGTCACGGCAGGACTTAGTTGGAGTGTCTTTTACAAGACCCAGTATATCTGTAACCTAATCATATTATTTGTTTGAGAAATTGGTTTTGATGGACCATTTGGGATGGTCATCTACTTTTTATTAGAAAATATACAAGAATGTCTAGTCAATTTATATTTTCCACTTTATTCAGAAGTAAAGAAAGGCATCTTGGGCTTTTGTCTTGCTGCCTCAAGGCTGCAAATCCTTTTCCAGTACGTGTGAACTATTCAAGAATTATCATAAGCATAAACTTTGTCAGCTGTCACAAAGCAACAAATCAAAACAAAACAAAACAAAGATAAACACTACAGGACTGAAAACCTCTGTTGTTTCAGCACTGCTTATAAACTATTTCACCTCATGGAGGAGAGCTAATGTGAATTTTTTGTAGGATTTCACTTTCACTGCTTAACTTAGGTAGTGCTGTGCTCTTTAAAAGAACAGTGGGACGTTCACCCTTTTTAAATATTTTGGCTTTATCAAAACAGGGAGAAGATAGATAAAGAGTAACGAATAATAAACATGACAAGTTATGGGTGACATGTGGTTCTATGCCATAGTGATTCCAGGGGAAAGGGTCTCAATAGGCCTAATAAGGAAATTAGCATACAGGGCTTTATCCATCTGTCAATGTAAATTCAAACCACTTGCCATAATTTGCCATAAACTGAAACCACAATCATCCTCTCTCTCCCTCTCTCTGCTTTCTTTCTAGCCACCCCCAGACAATATGAGCAACACATCCCTCCAAGAACCACCTGCCCAGCGAGTGTCCACTGGGAGCGTACAGACGTTGGCCTCCAGACCATTACAGCCCATCTCTGATCCCTCAGCCTCTAAAAGAGTATGTTTCTACAAAAGCGGGGACCACAAATTCAGTGGGCATCGTATGGTCATAAATGGCCGCACCTTCAAGACGTTTGATGCCCTACTAGACGCTCTGTCCAAGAAAGTGCCTCTGCCGTTTGGAGTGAGGACCATAACCACACCTCGTGGGATCCACCTTGTTAAGGGTTTAGATGACTTACATGATGGGGGATCGTATGTGTGTTCTGATCGGAAACGAGTCAAGCCGCTAAACCTGGACGCAGTTCACCGGCGGCAGGTACCATGGAATACCACCAGACCTGTCAGCGCAGGGCGACGAGGGCGCCAGGGGCTTCCTAATGGTCAGTTTGGCAGAAGGAATGAGGTCATTAACAGGCCAGCAAAGATCACGGATAGGGTGGCAGTGCGGACACCGAAGAGGCTCGTGGTCATCAAGAATAAGGATCCTACCATCAAGCGCACAGTTGTGTTGCAAAGAAGAACTGCGCCAACATTTGATGCTTTGCTAGACTATCTTTCCCAGATCATGCAGTTCCCAGTACTGAAACTGTTCTCCGCAGATGGCAGAAGAGTAAGTATTTCTGTAAGCTGATAACAGACGTGTGATTTGGTTTCTTCTGGTTTAGAAACTAGTAAAAAAAGAGCTTCCTTCTTGATAGAGTCCTTTGGGGCAAATATGAACTTAATTATAATCAGGAAAATGGTTTGTCAGTTTGCTATTAACACTATGTGATTCCATGGCTCCTATTTTTGTCCTTAGTAACCTAGATAGGTATAGATGAGGTTATATTAGGCAAAGGTAAGGATTGGCATCTCTGGCTCTCACAAATAGGATAGTCTCGCACGCACACACACACACACACACACACACACACACACACACACACACACACACACACACAGGAGCTCTTTGAAGAGTAACTAATGTCACTGTAGTAGCTTTCCTCAAACCCCATCTCTCCACTTGGACAACGACTTTATTATGATTTAAGTGTGTAGAGAATTGTCTCCTGAAGCTAGAATCAAAACAACCTAGATTTTGACACCATCAAGAGACATGTGACATTGACAATGAATCGGAGGTTGATGTGGGAACATGGGACATTAGATTGAGCTTTTACATTGAAATGAGTTTTCTTTCATATTAGCATTTACTGTGAACCAGAAAACACATCCATAACACCAAGAGATCATGTTGAGTATTGGCACAGCGTCCACACAATCTAAAAACTAGACTCAAGTGACATGGAATACTCCAAAAAGTATATTGATGCTATACTGCATAATTAAAAGTTTACAGGAACAGAACATAAATTATTATTATTATTATTATTATTATTATTATTTTTGTGTTGTGTTTTCATTTTAACTCATAAAAAGGACAAGGATTTTACGTGGTCACCTTACAACAACTGTTCCAAGACATGCTAAGAGGTGCTATCAAACTCTCGACCCCCTAGTGATTCATCATCCCATAATCCCTCCATCCATCTGTCCTTTAACAACAACAACAAACTACTTTCTGTTAGAGCTTATGAGTGTTGATGAACCTTTAGAAGTTCCTTATCATTTATGATCTCTGGTCTGCTCTATAACATTTGACATAGAGGGATAGTATCGATTGTATATGTGTAATTTTTTATATCACAAATCGGATGTCTCTTTTCTGTTTAAATGTCAGTAATAACCCAGCAGTGTAATACTTGGCATTACTTACACTGGGTGCACCTACTGTACAACACCAATTCAAAGCTATGACTGGTATATTTAAAGTATTTTAATTTGAATTAACAATATTTCTCCATTCCCCCCTTTCAGGTTGATGGTCTTGCTGCACTAATCTTGTGCTCCGGAGTCGTCATAGCAGCAGGCAACGAACCCTTCAGATTAGGAAACCACAGTGTTCCCAGAATAGGACAGATGGCACAATCAATCTACTCGGACACTGTGGAGCCATCCGGGTTGCAGCCTCAAGAACGTAAGTGTTAATTAATCCATATTATTGGTAAATTGCTATATGCCATATTCATCAAAGATGTTCACATGGCATTCTTATGATCTAGGGCAGCCTAATCAGTAATTGTGAATGCAAGGAACAGTCTTCCAAAGCTAATACCGTAGCAAATTGACTTTATGGACTCATAATGTTTGTCTCACAAATTTTACCTCAGAATATGTACCCCCTTAGGAACTGTCATGGCTATTTTCATCTCATCTAGTTTAAGCAGCTGTACATCAGTGTGACATCACACATAAGAGGAAGGGACAATCTTTTCACTCCTATTTTAGGCTATGGTAGATAGTTGTGAATGTAAACAGCTTCGGAATAGACTGTCCTAAAGCATAATTCACAGCTGAAATTCAGTACTTTTCTTCTTGCCCTGTTTGTTAAATATTCCAGCAGAAATAATACAAATGGTCTGCATGATGCTTTTCTGAACTTAATAACAATCTTTTAATAACAATATCTCTCTCTCTCTCTCTCTCTCTCTCACACACACGCATTTTGATCTATTCTTGAACATCGTTATATCAAACATCTCAAACTAAAGAGAAAAACAAATCTTTCTCCAGTGGGAGAGGCTCAAGGAATTTTTCCCTATCATCAGAGAGATACATCGTCGACCAGATAAATAAGTCTCGAAATGGAAGCATGAGTAACCTACATCACCACAACGGATCATTTGAAACAGAGGTCAATCAGTATCATACATCCACAGATGTGGAGACTTGTGAAAATGTTAGGGTGAATGATGAACGTCATTCTTGCATAGTACCTCAAGATGATGACATTGAAAAGTCTTTCCGTGTGAACCAAGATGGCAGCATGACGGTAGAGATGAAAGTGCGTCTCACCATTAAGGAGGAGGAGATGCTCCACTGGACTACCACGCTCAGCCGCTCCAGCCTTAGGCAGAGGCCAGCTTGTGCCTCAAAGTCTGGGTCAGGCAACAGCTCACCTGACTCGAACAACGCCATGGCCGAAGACCCATTTGGTACCAGTGAAGATGAAAATAAAGAAGAGAACCATCCCTCAGTAACGGGAAAGGGTGTTGGCTTTAGTGATGAGCGAGTCTATGAGGGCTACAGTCCCACGGCCTTGGAAAAAAACAAATCAAGCTTCAAACGCACCCCTACACCAGGTCCTCGACACGTTAAGAAGAAGGCATCCATTGAGAGTGTTAAGACAGTGACAGAATCAGGGGTTCAAGAGAGCACCCTGGGCCAGTATACCTACATGGAAAGGACAGCTGATGGTGAGACAACCGAGGGATACTGTGTGGTAAGACACAGTAGCAGCAGCAACAGACCAGTCCCAAAGCCTCGGAAAATAGTATCTGCAGAGGCAAGCAAAAAAGGCTCCCACTCCTCCATCAGGTCATCAGGGGTAGCAGAGGTCCTCCAGATACAAAATAATGGAATGGAGATTACAGAGACTGTGATGCACATTTATGAGAGTCAAGGCTGCTATGACAACTATTTTGCAAATAATGAATATACCACAGAGGACATACCTTTGCATGGTTCCACTCCAATGTCACAGAGTAAACCAGCCTCAATTGACTCCGGGCCACTTTCATCTAGCAATGACTGTGACATAGATTTTACCTGTCAACCATCCACTGCTGACTCGCTACACAGACGGAAAGAGGAAATCTTGTCATTGTCGTCAGAGCCAATATCTCCCACACATGAGATTAGCAATAATTTATCCTCTTTTACTGACAATGAGGCCCGGATTGCAGCAAACTCTCAAACTCAGTCTCCACATAGGGGGACAGATGCGTTAAAAAAAGACAACACTGTTCAAAGTGAGAAGAAGAAAAAGGCAATAAAACCTTCTGGGAAACATAAGAGTTCACCTTCAACAAGTAGCTCAGATCAAAAGCAAAAGGATAGCATGGCAAGCCTCTCAAAGAGTAGCAAACATTCATCTACTGACAAGCTCAGCAATGCCAGCTTAGGGAAAAAAACTCTGAGTTCATCAGAAAGTGATAAAAATGGTCAGAAGGGCAAGGGAAAAGAAACAATGAAAATGGTGAGTAGAGATGACACAACACCCAGGAGGAAACAAGACTTATTACCTAACATTGAAAATGTGAAAAGGCCTTCATCTAAGAAACAAATGAACGTGAATCATGGAGCTCCTAGGGATAATGGTCACAATGTAAATACTCCTGAGACAAGAACCACAAGACCTCCAATGAAGAAAAACATGTTAGATATTTTACAACCCAAATGGTCACTTTTGCCAGGGAAAAGGGTGATTACCAAGCAAAAATCAATGAATGAGAACAGAACATCATCACCAAAACAAACTTTAGAGCTGAGTGAGAGTGTTTCAATGCCATCTCTCAATCCCTCACCCTCTGATATCCACCAGTATGTAGAAAACTGGCTGCAAAAAGTAAGCTCAGACTCAGTGCCACGCATGGAGGAGGCAATCACAGAGGAATCAGAACCTCAAACAAAGGTTGTGTTTCACATAGGTGGTGATTCTGAATCTGAGGCTAAGAGTGAATGCCAGGCTAATACAGATGAATATTATTCATTACATGGAGATGCTGTCACAAAATCTACTTCTTGTCTATCAGTTCCTAGCACAGCTGTGCTAAACACTGAACAGAAAGCAAAGGGTTTATGTGCTTCAATGCCAAGTGTCAGAGTTGACCCTGTATACCAGGAGAGCACACTGAGGACACACAAATCTGCTGAGGCCATTGGCCCATTTGAGAATGAATCATCTTCCACATCCAACCTCTTAAGCCCCAAAGCAAAGATAAAACCTGTTATGCGGCAACTTTGTTCCTCAATTCACTGCATCAGAGGGGCATCCGAGTCTGAACAACCAACCAATCTTGAGAAGTCCAGCAGCCTTCCTGATTTCTCATCACAAGTGGCTTCAGTGTTTGGTTCAACATCCAAAGCTTTCCTTTCATTCTTGTCGGTGATGACTCTGCGAGATACCTTAACAGGCTCTGTGGCGGGAGACAGCTATGATTCAAAAAGCCCCTCGGAGGCCATGCTACTGATGGAATCCTTGCAGAAAATTTCTGCTGTTGATGATGAGGAGGAGCAGAGGGCAAGTCTGACAGATTTGCAGAGCAGAACGTCTTCTCACTTCAGAGAACGCTGGAAAGATTTCCAGGTTCTAAGGGAAAGGCTTGAAAGCGAACCTCTCTCTCCAAAATTTTCAGAACAAGAGTTTGCACTGGATGTTATCTCTGAAGGGGGTGACGCATTTGATGATCAACATTTGGGTATTGATGAGCTTATGGAGGAGCTCAACATGCCACAAGACCTTAGAGAAGAAATTTATTCAACGATCCAACAAACTAAAAGCTTTTACCCTGAGGTAGAGGAGAGTACCTATGTAGAAAAGGAAAGAGACCACTCAGACTCAGAGGAGGAACTGGAACAATTTGCTAAACATCATCATCATGATGAGACAAAACAGTCACCAGAGCTTGATACCACCTGCATGGCCGAGGACATTGCTGAGACCTCTGTAAAAGAAGATAATGAAAATGGCTACTTGCCTGCTGGAGAGACAGATGACTTTGATAAGATGCAATCGATTTATCATGAACAGGCCAAGATGTTGGCCGAGTTAGAACAAGAACCTGATCAAGTTCAGGAAACAGACCCTGATAGGAAAGAATTAGAAGAGACAGAGACTGACAGAGAAAATGATTTTGAGCCAGGTCTTGACGTTGATGCCTGTGGTCCAACCAAACCTGTCTCAAGGGGCAAGGGAAAGGAGGAGGAGGAGGAGGAGGAGGAGGAGGAGGAAGGAATAGATGATGAGCATAAAGAAGGGGTAGACAGAAAGAGGGAAGAAAAGGAAGATGAGAAACAAGTGGAAGAGGTAGAGGAGTACAGGAATGAGGTAAAGGACAGCAAGGATGAAGATACAAAAGAGGTAGAAGAGAGGGATGAGGAGATTGGCAAGGGAGAAAATGAGAGGGGGGAGGAAGCAGAAAAAGAAGCAGTGGAAGAGGAAGAAAAGGAATTAGAAGAAGAGGAGAGGCAGAAAGAAGAGGGAGTAGACAACAGAGACGACATGGTTGCTGAAGAAACAGATGAGGAAGAGGGAGGGGAAAAGGAAAGTTTTGAGGATAAATGGGAGGAGGAAGTTGATGAGGATAACAATGAGGAGGAGGAGAGGGAGGAGGTGGGTGCTGAGAAGGAAGAGCAGGACAAAATTATTGAGGAGAATAATGATGAAGAGGAATTGGATGAGGTTATTGCGGGGAGACAGGAGGAGGAAGAAGTGGAGGACGTTATTGAGAAGAATGAGGAAGAGGAAGTGGAGGAGGTTATCGAGGAGCAGGATGAGAAAGAAGAATGGAATGATAAGGTTGTTGAGGAGATAGATAAGGAGGAGGAAGGGGAGGAGGAGGTTGTTGAGGAGGAAAATGAGGAGGAAGAAGGGGAGGAAGGGGGTACAGAGGAGAAGGAAGGGGACGGGATTAGTGAGAAGAATGAGGAAGAAGACGTGAATGAGGCTATTGGGGAGACAGATGAGGAAGAGCAAGTGGACGAGGTTATTGAGGAGAAGGATGAGGAAGGGGAAGTTGAGGTTATTATTGAGGAGAAGGACAGGGAAGAGGAAGTGGAGGATATTATTGAGGAGAAGGATGAGGGAGAGGAAGATGAGGAGGAGGAACTGGAAGAGGAAGGTGAGGAGGCCATTATTGAGGAGAAGGATGAGGAGGAGGAAGTTAGTGAGGACAAGGATGAGAAGGAGGAAATTGAGGAGAGGGAGGAAGAGGCAGGTGAGGTTGTGGAGGACCAAAATACAGAAGCAGGGGAGATCACAGATGGAGATGGGGAAGAAGAAGCAAATGACAAAGACAATAATATAAATGTGAAAGAAAAGTGGGATGAGGCTGAAGAGAGGAGGGAGGAGCAGGAGAATGAGGTAAATTCTCTGGAGGAAGAAGCAATAAGAGAAGAGGAAGAAGAGGGAGAGGAGAGCGAGGTCGACGTAGATATGGAAGCTGAGCAGGAGGTAGAAGGGGAAGATCTAGCTGAAGAGGGGGGAGAAGAAGATGAAGAAAAGCAAGGTGATGAGTTAAATGAGGGATGTGACCAGGTGGAAGAGCAAGAATCCAAGGATGAGGAAGATGAAGAAAATAGATGTGTCAGTGAACCTGTTAGTGCTGATGCAGACAGTATTGCTGAGAGTAAAGTTGGTAAAAGACTATTAGAGGAAGCCTACTATTTACAGCAGAGTAGCTGTGAGGAGGACCAGGCTAACGATGAGGATACCAAGAGAACAGAAAATTATGTAGAATCATCAAATAAATCTTCATCTGATGGTCAGTGTGAGGATGACAAGGGTAATGGAACAGACACTGTAAATGAGCTTAAAACAGATGACGGAGAGGAGGAAGAGGATGAGGAAAGAAGCAGCAGTCTACCCCACCCAGTGGAAATATCACAGGAATTACTTGACTTTGTTAACTCTGCCCTACAATCTTCTTCACTTATATTCACATATGATGCTAGGGGTAACATTAGGATAGAGCCAGATAACGCTCGGGTTATACACACAAAACAAGTTATAATTCCCAAAAGCAAAGAGGATAGTCAATATGGTCTAAAACGTCTTCCGAGCCCCAGCACCTCAGATTTATCTGACTACAGACCAGAGACTTCGGACAGTGGCGGATACAAAACTCAGGAATCCACAGACATTGCTACAGAGAGCGGAGAAGAGCCTTCAGAGAGTCCGTCTCCAGACTGCAGACATTCAAGACATATGACTGATAAGCCTAATGGGAGAACAAATGTGGAACGCGCTGACTCAAAACAGTCCGTTAGAAGTAAATCAGAACTCTTGCAAAGTTCCAGATTAAAAAGTGGGGGGAGCTTCTCTTCTTATAACTCAGGGACTAAAGCTTCAAGGGAGGATCTGTCTTATTTCAGTGGTGCAAGCTCATTAAAGATAGACACAGAGCCTGCAGTAGACGCTGCACAGTGCATCTCATTCCCCTCAGAAGTAGATTCAAATGATGGGGTTTTGATTGACCAAGGTAGATGGCTTCTTAAGGAGAATCACCTCATCAGAAAATCCCCTCCAATCTCCATTGGAATGTATGGTAACATAGATACTACATCCATTGACACAGCTCAGGAGAACAATAGTGAGGATTCCCCCCCACACACCCAGCACAACCCCCTTGCAGTCATATCCTCATCAGAGCTTGAAGAAATGGCTAAGCCTCAAACTCCTAAGTGCACCTACTACAATATGTCGCATGGAAGTGATTCTGACCCCTTTTTGGATGACGTTAGTGTCAAAAGTGGGAAAAAAGACACGAGCAGTGTCAAAGGAAGGGGTCTGAGGGTATCACCCACTATTGACACTTCCAAAACCTGGACAAAGAAAAATGGCAGCCTTTCATCATTTGCATCAGTGGAGTTCAAAATGCCAGACAGCAGAGTGCATCCAGAGGGGGAGTCCTCAGCTGTGACACAGGCAAGAAGGCCCTCTGGTGTGGGAGGGCGTGTACTGCAAGCACAAGACTCCTTGGACACACTCCATGTGAGATGTGGCCAATACTGTCCCATCCTATAAAGGAAGGTTCTATTAGCTTCTGTCTAGGTGCTATTATTCTATCATTCAGTTGTTGTAATGCAACTAGAAATGTTTTGTGACTAGTGAAATAATCATCAAATTGTGTCATTGTACTGTATTTTTGCAGCCCCACCAGACTTGCAAGCGTGGTGACTGAAGAGAGTTGTGCCTCGTTTTTATGCTGGAATATACAGTCAAAGGTGTAAGTATAGGGACAGTAAGTTCAATTTAGTCTTTTTTTGTGGTGAGTCATAAGATCCATCACAAGGTCCATTACAGGATATCACATCACAAGGTGAATATGAGGAAATATGGGAATATGAGACCGTTAGATTTGGACTCTTAAATCACCTGCATGTTACATTTTGTTGAAACAATGACACCAGCAAATGTGATCGACTTTATCTTTCTGTTTCAATACTTGCACTACTGACTGTACATCACCATATTACCTATTATGAGTTCCAGAATTAATAAAGAACATCTATTTTCATATTGAAAATAACAATGAAAATCATCAGAAAAATGAGAAATGAATGCAACTGTGAAAATATCACCACGTATAATCAACACAGCATATTTGATTGGTTGGACTGGTTGAATCTTTTGGTTCTTCTAGAACGTGCATTGCGTGGTGCAGTGAATACTATTGCCTTAGAGAGTTGTAAATACTATAGTATTCACTTCTTTGTTTTGCAGAAGCTCTCAGGCTTTTCACGAAGGAATGGTTATGTCAATTGAGAACACAGATTAGCCTGTGAAAAACAATATATAAATTAATTGAAAGGCAGCTTCTGACAAAATGTTATTTTTGGCTGTAAGAATATGAAATTTAATAAACTATGTCTTTCATTTTCTTGTTTTCTAACTGATTATTTATAATTGCCATACTATTAACTATAATACTAACTGAAATTAGAGGATTCAATTGGTGTATAGATATTGTTTACTTTACATTTTTCAACTTCCATGCTTGGATATAATAGGTTCTACTGAGCTAACCTCTAAACTGTTTCAAAATAAATGAATAATAATCTATGTACGACCACCTACTAACAACTAGGCTGATGTCCTACTGTTATGACATGACCTATAGATGTCAATTGAGATTAGGTTGCCTCAGGACATACAAACAGATCAGAAATTAGAGTAGTCCAACAGTAGGAAGAAACTATCTTGTTCATGCACAAAAATGCGGATGATGAGAGGTAGTAACATCTGTCTTTGAGTGTCATGATGAGTAAGCAGGCTTCATGTCTGAGCTTTAACACTCTTTATTTGGCTATGTCCAGTCTCCTTGTTGGGTGTCCAGATCAGGTTTCGTTGCGGTACACTCAGTCAAAGTCCAGCAGGACTTGGATGTACAATTGTTGAGAAGATACAGACTTTATGTTCTTTTAAAAAAAACTATTGCTGACAAAAAAAATGGTGAATTTACATACAACAGAATTGATGATTTTGTTCCCTGCTCAAGTCACATGAGATCATGATTTATTTAGGTTACTTAATTTTAAGTAAAATAATGTTTAGTTTTATAGTGTATGCTATGGTCAGTGCTTATATTACAATGTTATTTTCATTAAAAATTGCAAGAGTGAAAAGAAAACACTGAAAAAAGGACACTGCAATGAATATCGTACGAACATGATCAATACTGGTGGATGTAGGATATGCTGAAAATCTGAAATTGTGGCTTGCAGCGAGAAAGATATTGAAGACAAGTCAAACTGTCAGGTCTGGTTCACAGGTCACATGGCTGTGCCATATTTTACAACTGGTAGGAAAATAGTCACTGTTAATGTGACAGATCATAATTCATGATAGATGAAGTGGAGCTGCTGATGATTGAATTATTGCTAACTGACAGCTATTTATAACAAAAAATAAAACTCAAATTATATGAGGACAAGGTGTTGACCTGACCTTGTTTCCACTGATGGAGTCATAAACCCAGCCAGTTAGGGTCCACTTGAAATACGATCCAGTATATTATCCCCAGTGAATAGGTGACATTACCACAGCTTAAATGCCAATAAAACTATCAGCACTCCAGAGCAATTGTTGGCAAAAAATAAACATCTTAGGAAGTATGTTTTTCAACATCAGTGACAATGTATCCTCCAGTGGATCCATACCTCAACACAGACCATGGGCAGTGGCTATATGAGGACAAGAGTGTAGTGGCCTCAAACTGTGATAAGTCATTAGTAGTAATGTCTGGTATATATAACAAATGTGTGCATCCCATTTAATATTCAGAGTTCATCTGTCTCTGATGTTAATACAAATATTTGATGTAAGACTTCATATCAGCTTTAATTGCAAGTGGCTTTTGAAACCATTAACCACAATGCAGTTCAACCACCAAATCTGATGGATTCCCAATCCATTAAGTACAATCTGTAAAGTCAGCTATTCTAAACAAAATATTAAACCATGAAAACATGCAAGCCATCTGTTAACCTATTAACCTTGCTGTCTCTGGTACTTGGAAAACTCCCCCAAGTTGAAATGTGATCCCTTAAGTCCTATGGGGCTGTAAAAGCAAAGTGTAAATCCTCTCAACACTGTAAAATAAATGGGACCTCCATGACTTTGATAAAGTACTATCTTAGAGGAAGAAATGTTGCAGTTATATTCAGATCTATTACTGATACCTAGTGACTGAATGAAAAATGAGCCTCAGAAATAGTGAAAGCCTTAATTATCTATCTATCTATCTATCTATCTATCTATCTATCTATCTGTCTGTCTGTCTGTCTGTCTGTCTGTCTGTCTGTCTGTCTGTCTGTCTGTCTGTCTGTCTGTCTGTCTGCCTGCCTGCCTGCCTGTCTGTCTGTCTATCCACCCTAAATCAAATCCAACAATTGATATAATATCATGAGATTCAAAATATCTGACTAGCTTCAAAGACGTGATAATGATCATGCCAAACTGTGACATGAAAAAAGGCAGACAAAGCTCTAATTTGCATAAGAAAGTTTTTGCCTTTTTTAGCGCTTGCCACTTATAGCATGTGCTTGTTTGGCACATGGAGCCCAGTATATAAGGAGTCCCTACAAAAGCTCACCGCATTGGAGGTGAGGTCTTTTTCCACTGAAGGTAAGGATAGCCTAGAATCATTGCCTTGGACTTTTCTGTGCTAAGGGACACTATGGGGAAATCTGGTTTCTTTCATTCTCCAATTATGCCTGCCTGCATTGTCTTTTTCTCCAAGTAGAGAGAATTGAATTAAAGGTCCCATATCATTTAGGTTTCATGATTTTGTGTCAAATATACTATGGCGCAGGATAAGAATAATGTTCATCATTATGTTTTGCAAATACATGTTGTTTAGTTAAAAGGGTATTTATTTAATGCATTTGAAGACTTAAGTCCTCACAGGCAGAACGGTCACAATACTGTACTGTGCTTGGCCGAAAAATACCAGCTCGTCTAATTCAAATGAGGCAAACCTGATGAGTGGGGGCTTTGCAGTTCAAATGCTTTCCTGATTGGAAATATGTTAGCAATTACTGAGGAGATATTATATTGTGAGGGGAGCCAATCAAGAAGACAAGTTTAGTTGTGATGTGTTATGAGTTAGTCTGAAACTGCCTGTAAAAAAGAATGGATTGTGGAAAATGCAATAACTTTGAATTTAACCACTCAAAATTAAATTTTAACAATGTGTTCATTAAACAGCTTTAATCATGCAGCATAGAGGTAAATCTGAATTCCTATAGTCTGCTTTAAAGGACTAACAAAGAACTTGAAGAATACTTTGTTACTCTCCTTCAAAAACCAAGTGGTTATTGATCGAAATCTCTTATCTGACAGCATTATGACACCCGAATTTCCCCTAGGGGATCAATAAAGTGAAATCTTAATCTTAATCTCTTATTATTTGCAGTGTCCGTTGATCAACTCCTGGATTTCCTACTTAGGTAAGATCTGTTGTACATTAACCTTATTTACGTAATAGCCACCATCATAGTTTTGTATCCCAACTGAAGAGAAAATCACATCTCTCTCGGTGTGAGAACCACCATGTCTGGCAGGCAGATTTTACCTTCGAATTAAGATTTGAAGGTAAAATTCAACTTGTGTATGCTTGGTGTAAATAACCCCATGCAATCAGAGTCAAGAGGCAAAGCAAAATTCTTAGAAAATGTATTCATGTGATTCTGACTCATCAAATCCAAATGCAAGCTGGAGGCGTAAATAGAACTCTTACCAACAGAATGACAATCTATATTCATGTGTATGTGTGTGTGTGTGTGTGTGTGTGTCTGTGTCTGTAGTCGTTTGTGTGTGAGTGCGTGTGTGTGTGTATGTGTGTGCGTGTGTGTTTAGATGAGGTAGAAGAGGGTTAAATAGACTATAGAGATGCATAGGTCATACAATGTTCAATAAGAATAAAGAACTTGTAGCCCATGCCAAATGCTTTTTTTTCTTTAGGAAAAACAGCAGTCAACTGCCACCATGAGTACGGACGCGGAAATGGCCATTTATGGCAAGGCCGCCATCTACCTCCGTAAGCCAGAGAAGGAGAGGATTGAGGCTCAGAACAGGCCTTTTGATGCCAAGACTGCCTGCTTTGTGGCCGATGCCAAGGAGTTGTACGTCAAGGGCACAATCCTGAGCAGGGAGGCTGGCAAAGTCACCGTCAAAATCACAGAATCCCAAGAGGTATTAGCTACAGCCGTGAGAAATTACAAGAGCGAACGTTGAAATTTAGCTAAACTGTAACTAAGCCATTACTATGATTTAAATTTTCCAGACTGTAACAGTCAAGGATGATGACGTCACCCCAATGAACCCTCCCAAGTACGACAAGATTGAGGACATGGCAATGATGACCCACCTCAACGAAGCCTCTGTGCTGTATAACCTCAAAGAGCGTTATGCAGCATGGATGATCTACGTCAGACATTTTTAAACAACTAAATACAGTACATGATGTAAAACATTTGTATTATGTTGATGACAGCTAGTAGTTAGTGTAACTATTCCTGTTCCAGACCTACTCTGGCCTGTTCTGTGCCACTGTGAACCCCTACAAGTGGCTCCCAGTATATGATGCTGAGGTTGTGTCTGCCTACAGAGGCAAGAAGCGTATGGAAGCCCCACCCCACATCTTCTCTGTCTCTGACAATGCCTACCAGAACATGCTCACAGGTAAGGGCTTCTCTTAGTTTAATAACATTTGAAATTCATAACTATATTGATACGTGGACTAAAATACTTTTTGAATATATTCTACAGATAGGGAGAACCAGTCTGTCCTGATCACGTAAGTAATGTGTTGTGCCTCTATTTGTTGAATGTGTTTTCTCATTTCAAACATTGCATTTGACATTTGTGTTTTTCAATATTTGGTATATACTGTAATTCTACAGTGGAGAATCTGGTGCCGGAAAGACTGTGAACACCAAGCGTGTCATCCAGTACTTTGCAACAATTGCTGTGGGTGGAGACAAAAAGAAGGAGGCCCAGAGTGCCAGCAAAATACAGGTGGGAATTAACTGCATTCTGAGCAGTTTAGCAAGAAACATGAAACAAGGCAAGATAACGAGTATGACACATTGATCTTATAGCAATACTGTTCCTCATAGGGCTCTTTGGAGGATCAGATCATTGCTGCTAACCCTCTGCTGGAGGCCTATGGTAATGCCAAGACCGTGAGAAATGACAACTCCTCCCGTTTTGTAAGTCTAATGTAAAGTGTAATAAAAATTCCAATTTGACAGTCTTGAGAAACTATTCCAAATAATAGTTCTATGCAACTGAGGATTTCACTGAAGAAGTTGTCTCTTACAGGGTAAATTCATCAGAATTCACTTTGGCACCTCTGGAAAACTGGCCAGTGCTGATATTGAAACTTGTGAGTAAAATGTAGCAAGTCTTGATGGCTCGAAGTTGTTTTTTAACAACTCTTGTATTAAATGTTGTAACTGATATCTTTCACTATTTATGTAAGATCTGCTGGAGAAGTCTAGAGTGACATTCCAGCTTCCAGATGAGAGAGGCTACCACATCTTCTATCAGATGATGACCAACCACAAGCCCGAACTGATTGGTAAGTCATAGAAATTCTATGTGATTTAGTGCATGATACACTGAGGAAATATGGCACTGAGAAGAAATTCCTTAACATGG
The DNA here is from genome assembly GCF_046629955.1 of Centroberyx affinis. Taxonomy (NCBI): domain Eukaryota; kingdom Metazoa; phylum Chordata; class Actinopteri; order Beryciformes; family Berycidae; genus Centroberyx; species Centroberyx affinis. The sequence continues at coordinate 103,787 of NW_027282520.1, read as the reverse complement.
CTGATTTCTCAACAGAGATGACACTCATCACCACCAACCCCTACGATTTCCCCATGATCAGCCAGGGTCAGATCACTGTGGCCAGTATTAATGATGTGGAAGAGTTGATTGCCACTGATGTAAGTAATTAGACATGACCAAAAGACATAAATATATCTATCATGCATTGCCATCTCTCACTGTAAAATAATCCTCTCTAGACAGCCATTGATATCCTGGGCTTCAACGCTGATGAAAAGATGGGCATCTACAAGTTGACTGGATGTGTGATCCACCATGGCAACATGAAGTTCAAGCAGAAGCAGCGTGAGGAGCAGGCTGAGCCTGATGGCACTGAGGGTAAATAAACCTGCTTCTGACATAAATGCTCAAACAAATCATCAATTGTATCTATTGTGTAAGCAAAATGTGGTAATGATTATTGCAACGTTATGCATCACTAAATTACAAACACATTATTGTAGTTTTGTAACACATATGAAATGTCACATACTGTAATTCCATATATATTTTTTACAGTGGCTGACAAAGTGGGCTACCTGCTGGGCCTGAACTCTGCTGACATGCTGAAGGCTCTTTGCTACCCAGAGTAAAGGTCGGCAATGAGTTTGTGACCAAGGGCCAGACTGTGCCACAGGTAAACGCTTACAACATGAAATTCACTATGAAATGTGTCACTGTGAGTCAGAATCAGTCAGAGTGAATTATTTATGCAACTGTCTGCTTGTTTTCCTGTAGGTCTCCAACTCAATCATGGCTTTGGCCAAATCCATCTATGAGAGAATGTTCTTGTGGATGGTCATTCGTATCAACCAGATGTTGGATACCAAGCAGCAGAGAAACTTCTTCATTGGTGTGCTGGACATTGCTGGTTTTGAGATATTTGATGTGAGTATTGTACTTGAGTTTTGATGTGGAAGATTTACAATTTCTTCCCCATGGAATATTAAGTGTGCGATTAGGCCTACACCTGACATGCATTCTACATCAATTTCAACAGTACAACAGCATGGAACAGCTGTGCATCAACTTCACCAATGAGAAACTGCAACAGTTCTTCAACCACCACATGTTTGTACTGGAACAAGAGGAGTACAAGAAGGAAGGCATTGACTGGGAGTTCATTGATTTTGGTATGGACTTGGCTGCCTGCATTGAGCTTATTGAGAAGGTAAGTGCAATACACAATGAAAAAGAAAGAAAAGGAAAAAAGAAAATTCCCATTGTTTTACTATTGGGTCTCTGGAGAGCAAAAGTGAAGCTAGAAATCTGGGTGTAATCATAGACGGCGATCTAAATTTTAAGAGCCATATCAATCAACTCACAAGATCAGCCTTCTACCATCTAAAAAACATTTCAAAACTGAGGGGCTTTCTATCAAAATCAGACTCTGAGAAATTAATTCATGCATTTATAACAAGTAGACTAGACTATTGTAATGGTCTTTTCACCGGCCTCCCAAAATCAGCTGTGCGGTGACTACAGTTAATTCAAAATGCAGCTGCACGCGTTCTCACCGGAACTAAAAAGTCTGAACACATTACGCCGGTTCTTAGATCCCTGCATTGGCTCCCTGTCAAAACTAGAATCGATTTTAAAATTCTACTACTTGTTTACAAAGCTCTAAATGGCCTTGCACCTCAGTATATAACAGACATGCTAATTAGATACAAACCAGCAAGAACTCTCAGGTCCACAGGCAGCGGTCTTTTAACCGTCCCTCGTACTAACTCCAAAGCAGGGGATGCTGCCTTTTGTATTTATGCCCCAAGTAGATGGAACGCCCTGCCTGAGGACCTGAGAGAGGCCCCCACACTGAACACCTTTAAAACCAGGTTAAAAACCTTTCTTTTCACAACAATCTATGGCTAAGTTCTTAATGTGTATGTGTGTGTGTGTGTGTGTGTGTGTGTGTGTGTGTGTGTGTGTGTGTGTGTGAGTCTGTGTGTGTGTGTTTTGTATATTTTGACATTGGCATATTCTGCACTGATTCTTGTGTAACTGCACTAACACTTGTTGATGCATATTGCATATGCATACTGTATTGTCTTTTTATGTAAAGCACATTGTGTTGCCCTGTGTATGAAATGTGCTGTATAAATAAATTTGACTTGACTTGACTTGACTATTGTTCAAAATATTGTTCAATATTTCCTTTCAACAGCCCATGGGTATCTTCTCCATCCTTGAAGAGGAGTGCATGTTCCCCAAGGCCTCAGACACTTCATTCAAGAACAAGCTGTATGATCAACATCTTGGAAAGTGCAATGCTTTCCAGAAGCCCAAGCCTGCCAAGGGCAAGGCTGAGGCCCACTTCTCCCTGGTGCACTATGCCGGTACTGTGGATTACAACGTCGTTGGCTGGCTGGACAAGAACAAGGATCCATTGAATGAGTCTGTTGTGCAACTGTACCAAAAGTCCTCAGTGAAATTGCTGGCTCTTCTGTATGCCAATGTTGGTGGTGGAGAAGGTATCTCTCAAGAGGCAAAGCACTTGAATATTACCTTTATTGTTGTTTACTTAACATCGTACTCTTGATGTACACCACAATGCAAAGATTAAAACTTTTACCCTTTCAGCTGAGGCTAGCTCTGGTGGCAAGGGAGGCAAGAAGAAGGGAGGTTCCATGCAGACTGTGTCCTCTCAGTTCAGAGTAAGAAACTTAAACTGAATTCAGTGTCGAAGATATATACATATAGGTTAATATAAATTGTATGGAATTGGGATTACAGTGTGCTAATTTGCATCTTCTGTTCATTTAGGATAATTTGGGCAAGCTGATGACCAATTTAAGGAGCACTCATCCTCACTTTGTGCGTTGTCTGATTCCCAATGAGTCCAAGATTCCAGGTGAAGTGTTTGTTTAATATAAAATAATACAATATATAAATTATAAGTGTGTGTAGAGTGGTACATTGATAAGAGATGGAGAATGTTCCTGATTATTGTTTATCTTTTCTGCAGGTAATATGGATAACCACCTGGGTATTCACCAGCTCAGGTGTAACGGTGTGCTGGAAGGTATCAGAATCTGCAGGAAGGGTTTCCCCAGCAGAATCCAGTATGGTGACTTCAAGCAGAGGTACTGCGTTGCATGAAAATAAAATGTCATCAAATTGTAAGTGATTCTTTAAAATACATTATAATGCTATAATACTAAAATGACAAAATATGCAGGTACAAGGTACTGAATGCCAGCGTCATCCCAGAGGGACAGTTCATTGACAACAAGAAGGCTTCCGAGAAGCTCTTGGGCTCAATTGATGTGGACCACACTCAGTATAGATTTGGACACACTAAAGTAAGAAGATATAAGTACTATTTTTTTCTTCTGCAAGTAAATTTGTGAGTATATTTCCATTTGTGGAATTATTGATTTCAACTAAGTAAATCCATTTTGTCAGGTGTTCTTCAAAGCTGGTCTGCTGGGTACTCTTGAGGAAATGAGAGATGAGAAACTTGCAGCCCTGGTGACCATGACTCAGGCTATGTGCCGTGGATACCTCATGAGGAAGGAGTTTGTCGCGATGACGGCACAGAGGCAAGTATATTTCTTTTGTAGAAATAAAGAACAGCAATGGCTCCAAATGTTCATTTAAGAATTTAAATGTGCCTTTTCTTTTTTTCTCTAGAGATGCTGTTTACACTGTCCAGTACAATATCCGCTCATTCATGAATGTCAAGCACTGGCCATGGATGAAGGTATACTACAAAATCAAGCCTCTCCTGAAGAGCGCTGAAACTGAGAAGGAGCTGGCTCAGATGAAGGAAGACTATTCAAAATGCAAAGAAGTTCTGACCAAGACAGAGGCCAAGAAGAAAGAACTTGAAGAGAAGATGGTTTCTCTGCTCCAGGAGAAGAATGATCTGCAGTTGCAAGTGGCTTCTGTGAGTGGCCTCAAAATTAAGCTGACCATGTTGAGCAGCCAAGCTTTGTTCAAACCGACCCTTTTAAATTCTAGTCAAGATCCCAAGTTTTCCAAAGATACCAAATATGTCATGCTGAATTACAGGTACATAGTATATATGTATAAAATTATGCATTTAGATTTTTTCCATTTGACATAATGGTGTAGTCATAAAAAATGGCATCTTGGGTTTGAATATTTCATTGAATATAAGTATGCTATAGCTTCAATGAAGAGTTGGAACAAGCAAATACAGAATATATATATATATATATTTGACATTGTCGTACAGCATGAAAAATTTAAGCATTGAAGCTACGTATGAGAAAAACTTAAGGGGAAAACCAGGGTTCAAGGGGTATATTATAACAAAGTGAGTATAAAGGAATATAAGAACTATTGATAATTTTCAAGGACAAAGATATTTCTTGTACCACATTTCTGAAAATGTCTAATTTAATTTAAAACTTCAGGGGTCAGAAAATCTTTCTGATGCTGAGGAGAGATGTGAGGGACTGATCAAGAGTAAGATTCAACTGGAGGCCAAGCTTAAGGAGACAACTGAGAGGCTGGAGGATGAAGAGGAAATGAATGCTGAGCTAACTGCTAAAAAGAGGAAACTAGAAGATGAGTGTTCTGAGCTGAAGAAGGATATTGATGACTTGGAACTCACCTTGGCCAAAGTGGAGAAGGAGAAACATGCCACTGAGAATAAGGTTGGAATTCAGTCAAACAATAACAACTAAAGGCAATTGAGCCTATTCAATGAAATGATACATGACATTTTTATTACCCAAACCCTAGGTGAAGAATCTGACAGAGGAGATGGCCTCTCAGGATGAGAGCATTACCAAGCTGACCAAGGAGAAGAAGGCTCTCCAGGAGGCTCACCAGCAGACACTGGATGACCTGCAGGCAGAGGAGGACAAAGTCAACACTCTGACCAAGGCCAAGACTAAGCTTGAGCAGCAAGTGGACGATGTAAGTTTCAGTCATCATTGTACATATACGCTTAAATTCCTATTGAGACTATTTAATAATTTCTACCATGGATATTTAGCTTGAAGGTTCTCTGGAGCAAGAGAAGAAGCTCCGTATGGATCTTGAGAGAACCAAGAGAAAGCTTGAGGGAGACCTGAAAATGGCCCAGGAGAGCATCATGGATCTGGAGAATGACAAGCAGCAATCTGATGAGAAACTGAAGAAGTAAGATCAAATCATGGAAACAATGCAAAAACAACTTTGAAAACAAATGTTTTCAATTTCCTCAACATCCTTTTATTGGATGGATGAGCAGTCTTTGGGTGCTCAGCTTCAGAAGAAGATTAAGGAACTCCAGGTGTGTGTGATGTTTTGTGATGGTTTGTTTGATCTCTTGAATCTTGTTCATGGCATTAACATTTCTCAGTGACGCATGGACAAGTATGTATAACCTCTTTCTTTCTCAATAATAGGCTCGTATTGAGGAACTAGAAGAGGAGATTGAGGCTGAGCGTGCTGCCAGAGCCAAGGTTGAGAAGCAGAGGGCTGATCTTTCGAGGGAACTTGAGGAGATCAGTGAGAGGCTGGAGGAGGCTGGTGGTGCCACTGCTGCTCAGATTGAGATGAACAAGAAGCGGGAGGCAGAATTCCAGAAGCTGCGCCGTGATCTGGAGGAGTCCACCCTGCAGCATGAGGCTACTGCTGCTGCTCTCCGTAAGAAGCAGGCCGACAGTGTGGCTGAGCTTGGAGAGCACATTGACAACCTTCAACGTGTCAAGCAGAAGCTGGAGAAGGAGAAGAGTGAATATAAAATGGAGATTGACGATCTCTCTAGCAACATGGAGGCTGTAGCCAAGGCAAAGGTGAGACAAAAATAGTTGAAATAGCAAATGTTATCCTGTTTTCATATCAAGTCATATTTCAGTATAAAAACATTTGTTTGCGATGAACAGGGCAACCTTGAGAAGATGTGTCGCACCCTTGAGGACCAACTCAGTGAAATCAAGACCAAGAATGATGAGAATCTGCATCAAATTAATGACATCAGCGCTCAGAAAGCAAGACTCCTGACTGAAAATGGTACAGATACTTGAGATTTTGTAATGAAAACTGTGCATTAAATAGGAAGTGAAACATTTGCTTAAGAGTGAACAATGCTTTGAAGATAATGATCCTTGATGTATAAGATATTGCATCCTTGACTTTCCAAATTAAGTGAATTTGTAATGCTATAGGTGAGTTTGGTCGCCAGCTGGAGGAGAAGGAAGCCCTCGTTTCCCAGCTTACTAGAGGAAAACACGCCTTCACTCAGCAGATTGAGGAGCTGAAGAGGCAGATTGAAGAGGAGGTTAAGGCAAAGAATGCCCTGGCCCATGGTCTGCAGTCTGTACGCCACGACTGTGACCTGCTAAGGGAGCAGTTTGAGGAGGAGCAGGAGGCCAAGGCTGAGCTGCAGCGTGGAATGTCTAAGGCCAACAGTGAGGTGGCTCAGTGGAGAACCAAGTATGAAACTGATGCCATCCAGCGTACTGAGGAACTTGAGGAGGCCAAGTATGTACTTGATGTAGCTACAAAGAAAGTTGTGCTCAGTATACCAATCTTCCATTTTTATATCTTGAAATTCTGAATTGCCAAACAGGAAGAAGCTTGCCCAGCGTCTCCAGGAGGCTGAGGAGCAGATTGAGGCTGTCAACTCCAAGTGTGCCTCTCTTGAGAAAACCAAGCAGAGACTCCAGGGTGAGGTGGAGGACCTCATGATTGATGTTGAGAGAGCCAATGGCATGGCCGCCAACCTTGACAAGAAGCAGAGGAACTTTGACAAGGTTTGAAAATCAAAACAATATTAATATTAACAATCTACTTTCATTTATAGAATCTTAATCTGAAACTTTTCACAATTTTTCAATTCAGGTTCTGGCTGAGTGGAAGAAGAAGTATGAGGAGGGACAGGCTGAGCTGGAGGGCGCTCAGAAGGAGGCCCGCACCATCAGCACTGAGCTCTTCAAGATGAAGAACTCTTATGAGGAGGCTCTGGATCAGCTAGAGACCCTGAAGAGGGAGAACAAGAACCTGCAGCGTAAGTCATCAGTTTCAGCAAGAAATCATAGGAAATATATTTAAGTTTGCAGGTTTGTGTACTTTATCATTTCACATGTTAATGTTTTCATTTCAATAGAGGAGATCTCCGACTTGACTGAACAGATTGGTGAGACTGGTAAGAGCATCCATGAGTTGGAGAAGGCCAAGAAAACAGTGGAGACTGAGAAGGCTGAGCTCCAGACCGCTCTGGAGGAGGCAGAGGTATGTCTTGTAGCACATAATGTCTTTTAGGTCTTTGCTTTAACACAATTCATGTTGATAGACCTCACATATTGAAACAATATATAGTTCTAGGATGATAAAAGCAAAAATCTAAATCGATCTACAGGGTACTTTGGAGCATGAAGAGTCCAAGATTCTGCGTATGCAGCTGGATCTGAACCAGGTCAAGGGTGAGGTTGACAGGAAGCTTGCTGAGAAGGATGACGAGATGGAGCAGATCAAGAGGAACAGCCAGAGAGTCATTGACTCCATGCAGAGCACTCTGGACGCTGAGGTCAGGAGCAGGAATGATGCCCTGAGAATCAAGAAGAAGATGGAGGGAGACCTAAATGAATTGGAGATTCAGCTGAGCCATGCCAATCACCAAGCTGCTGAGTCCCAGAAACAACTGAGGATTGTCCAGGGACAGCTGAAGGTAGATTTTTTTAGCTGAATTGAATCTATGGAATATAACTATTAGATGCACAATTAACTGATATATTATTCTATTTTTCTCAGGATGCCCAACTCCAGCTTGATGATGCTATCAGAGCTCAAGATGACCAGAAGGAGCAGGTTGCCATGGTAGATCGCAGAAATGGTCTGATGGTTGCCGAAATCGAGGAACTGAGGGCTGCCCTTGAACAGACTGAGAGAGGCCGCAAAGTGGCTGAACAGGAGCTGGTTGATGCCAGTGAGCGCGTGGGCCTGCTGTACTCTCAGGTGAAAAGGACATTCCTTTTAGAAATTTCACCACGTTGTCATCATTAGCCACATACATTCCTGTTAATCTAACTGTTCTTTCTGTGTAGAATACAAACCTTCTGAACACTAAGAAGAAGCTTGAGGCTGACTTTGTCCAGATTCAGAGTGAGGTTGATGATACCGTTCAGGAAGCTAGAAATGCTGAGGAGAAAGCTAAGACGGCCATCACTGACGTAAGAAAATTCTACTGACTATCTCTGGTGTTAAACAATATTGAATATAACATTTTCTGGAAATTTATGAAAATATTTCATCAAATCTCAGGCTGCCATGATGGCTGAAGAGCTGAAGAAAGAGCAGGATACCAGCGCTCACCTGGAGAGAATGAAGAAGAACCTGGAGGTCACTGTCAAGGACCTGCAGCACCGCCTGGACGAGGCTGAGAACTTGGCCATGAAGGGTGGAAAGAAGCAGCTGCAGAAACTAGAGTCTAGGGTAATTCATATTTGTGTTTCACTATGTGATTGATTTTGTCATTACTTAAAGTGTCTTTGTCTTTTAAATAATAAAAACACCCTACAAATATCACATTAAAATATGCGCAGCTGCGTGAGCTGGAAGCAGAGGTTGATGCTGAACAGAGACGTGGTGCTGATGCTGTGAAGGGAGTTCGCAAGTACGAGAGGAGGGTCAAAGAACTCACCTACCAGGTATGGGAATCTCCAACAACGCAGATGCCTCTGAATCAAACAAACAAAATAAAGTACAACCAACTTGTAAAAACAGAAACTAAATAATTGTTTCTCCATTTTAGACTGAGGAGGACAAGAAGAATATCAACAGACTGCAGGATCTGGTGGACAAGCTGCAGCTTAAAGTGAAGGCATACAAGAGGCAGGCTGAGGAGGCTGTAAGTAATAATCTTGAAATGTAGGCCTATACAGCATTTAGCCATTGCTCAAAATCACAGATAGGCACTGACCCATTCACACAGAGGTGTTGGATTTTGTTAACACTAACAATTTGTACATTTACAGGAGGAGCAGGCCAATTCTCACCTGTCCAAGTTCAGGAAGGTACAGCATGAGCTGGAGGAGGCCGAGGAGCGTGCCGACATCGCCGAGTCCCAGGTCAACAAGCTGAGAGCCAAGAGCCACGACTCTGGAAAGGTAAAGGATGTTTTAAGTGACTTAAAATAATCAGTAACATATAGGTATTCCAGTGTCACTTCAATTTGGTCAGTGTGGCAGAGTGAGTACATGAATTTACTTTGATGAACTCTATTATAAAACATGCCTGAGCAGAGTAACCAAAACTTACTTGACAGTTTTAAAGGGAATGCAAGGGTTTCATTTTGTTGGTGGAAGATTTCATGTAAGAGACATATCCTGTGATGCTCTCCTTTTTTATCTCAGGGCAAAGAAGCTGCAGAGTAAGGAGCATGCAACTTTTCCATAATTTCCTCACCTCTAATGAATTATGAGAGCTTAAACCTTAAAATAAAAAAAGCAAAAGTTTGTTGGTGTATTATTTACTCATGAGCACAACCTATCCTATTATTTTTTTTATTTTATGGTGTCACGTTCTTAGTATCTGACTGGTTATTTAATGAAAGAGGTTTTCACTACTGTTAAAGTTGTAGTGCACGTTTTGCCATAAGAGGATGGCATTTCTAAGGCAGCCAAACATCATCCACTTCATATTTTAAGGTTGAACCTGTTATACAAATGACACAATGCGAATGTTTGAAAGCATTCTGTTCAGAGGGACAAACACAAGCATTTTGCTAGGAGCAGGATCACTAATATTATTTTATAAGAGGTACTGAAAGGAAAAGGGGTTTTGCAAAAAGTGTTTATGTAGGCTACATTACGTGAAGTACATCTAGCACTTACTCTTACTCTGTTTGTGTAACAGTAGCAGGGTGGTTTCTTTTTACTCAACTATGTCTCTTGTTAAATATCTCAACAACCAGTTCATTAGACCGCAGCTTACATACAATATAAGGCTGATAGTGGTAGCAGCCAAAAGTCTGTGTTGTGTTTCATACAGATTCTGATTCAGATGATCGCTCATTCATCAAGTACTGTGCTGAGAATAAAAATGTGCTGTTTAAAATACCAACAATTTAAATCAATGAAACAATAAACCTGCATGGAACATGTATACTACTACTATTTCATCTATTACAATAAAATCATATTTTATTTTGTTCCCAATGAATATTCAGAGTATTCCATTGATATATCTTCATTTCATCCAAAATATACTATAATATATAGAGAGCTTATTTGAAAAGATAATAGTATGAGCTGGTGCCATTTGCTACTATTCATTACCAGACTTTGTTAGATTACCAGAGTTGTGAAACCATTTTGAAGTGAATTGTATATTAGACTCAGTGCACCACTGAGTTTTCTCAAGCTTGCAAGCTTTAGAATTAGCTACAAGGTAGCTACAATAGCTTCAAGAGATCTTTTACAGTTACAGTTCAAAAACTAGACTCTAAATGACTTTCAGCTGTTAACCTATGAACCTTGCTTTCCCTGGTGAAGCCTGCATCCATGGTTGAAGCCAGTGATGTTAGCAGGCTAGCATCTGACTGAAAGATGATCCCATGCTCTTTGCTACCCAAGAGCAAAGGTCGGCAATGAGTTTGTGACCAAGGGCCAGACTGCGCCACAGGTAAACGATTACAACATGAAACGTAAAACTGTCTGTCTGACTATACAGTGGTTGTATCTCCATTAGCCGAAAAAGCTAACTAGCTAGCATTAGCTACTTGATAGTCCACTAAAATCTACATAAACTGACCAGCCTACCTGTCTCCCTCTCTTGTTCAGTCTCCCAGGGGCAGCTGTAGGCGTACTCTCGTTTCAAGATTTCTACATATTAAAAAAATGATAAAGAATCATATTTTAATATTTTTTTTGTTGCAAATTAATGAGATATTGGCACCATCTGCTAATTACCTAATACAACCTTATTACGTTTTACAGATTTTGGGACCTTAAAGGGTATCTTGCTTACCTTTCTTGAGGGAGTGTCACTGAGATTAATACTGGATGACAGCTACATCTGGCCCCAAAGACTAAACCAATAAATACTACAGGTCTGGGAATTGATAGCAGGGGCAACTAGCCTACGTGCGTAGATTGGCGCTCTCTAGTGGCTGGGTGGTGTAGGAAGTAGTGAGAGGCTTAAACATTTATGTTGGCAATGGCAATGAGAAAACTTATGAGGTGTTATAGCAGATTTCAAGGCATGATGCATCATTATCACTGTAATGCTGTCTGAGGCACAGACTGGAAAAACAAAACAAAAGTGGAACATGGAAATCTCTTCCATAGTGCATAATTTTGTTGTGTGATTGATTGTTGATTAGTTAGATCTAGGTAGGCTCATTCTTTGTAAAGTCCTTTTGAGACATGCCTTTGATGGACTATAAATAAATTGACTTCCTGCATGACATGTAGCCTAAAGCCACTACATATCCACATAAAGTCAGTATATGCAATCAATCAATCAATCAATCAATCAATCAATCAATCAATCAATCAATCAATCAACTCTTGCCAAACCCCCTACATGGCAGAGGCCTAATGTGATACTTCTGTTATTTCAGGTTTTGTCTGGATATTTTGGGGATAGGCATAATAAATTTACAGGCTACTGTAGAGGGTTGCAGTTAACACAAAATTTTGTGAGTATAATACAAACATTATACTCACATGTTTTCTGAGCTGAAAGCTCAACCAGCTGTTACAGCCAACATTCAATGAATACCACTGCTTATTAAGTCAGTTCATGATGTTTGCCTAGTAGCATCTTTGGACCCTGTGACATATTTATTTGATGTGGTTATTAACTTTAATATTTACGCACACAAATGCTGAATACGCCTGTCAGTAGTCTGCTTTATTCTTAGAGCTACAGTGCAGTACATTAAGTTCAGAAATGAGAGAAAAGGCCAATTCATTATCTATATTCTGTCCAGTCAGTCTGAAATACTCATCTCAGCCATGCCACATTATGCTAGGTTCCAAAAGCAGATAATTTATCAGAGACTACAATGACAAACATGCAGTGCACAATTGAGTGTCTGTTTTGGGGAAGAGTGGCATAAAATTGAACATTTTCCACATATTGATGAAAGGAGACCGGTTTCACTGCAAAGCTCTGTAAATCCTTCAGTCAACATGTCAAATAACATGATTGTTTTATTCTCAAAAAAGCCTTAAGATGACTTTAATAGGAACTTACAGCGTGACAACAATGCTTTTGCAGGAATAGGCATTTTATATTTTTTTCCAGAATGAGACTTTTCATATTTAAACGACTTGATGCACTCCAGTCTGCTTCCATTCAAGCAGGTGAGGCCCTTGAGGCATTTCAACAGAGAGAGTGAGTGCCATCTGTTGCTGTCATCAGACTGGGTGACACCCCGTGATGCAGTGAGGCATATGCAAGTGACACTTGAGGTAATGGCCAATGACAGATTGGCTTGAGATGTGTGAGCATAGACGAGTTTGTCCCTTGGTCTTGTAAATAGTGAAAAAGGGACACAATATAAAAACTATGACCAAAAACAATAGAAATACATTTGCATAGAAACATAAAGTATAGAAAAAAAAAGTAAAATGCTCTTAGTCATTTGATCAAATGCCTTGGGGATTATGATTATTTTTCAGCATTTAAAGCTACATAAGTTATACATGGCGATTACGCTAAAGACAGAGGCAAATACTGGGAAATTATTCTCTCATGTGTAACTCCCTCACACAAACACACACACACACACACACAGAGAAAGAGAGAGAGAGAGAGAGAGAGAGAGAGAGAGAGAGCGAGAGAGAGGTTGTGAACTGTTTCTATAAACTTGCCATCCTGGATTCCCTCCAAGCGTTTAGTCAGTCACTATAGAGATTTGGGAAAATAGCTCCTGCAGTATAATTCCTCTATTGTGTAACTACGGTCTAAAGGAATCCAGTGGAAGTGCCATCTCACAAAATGACTGTCCTTATTCACCTTATTCACCTCATTTTACTGGAAAACCTAGGGAGGAAAGAAAAGCCGTATGATAATGAGCCTGGAACATCATCACTGTACGTCAACCAGAAAACAAAATATATTTATTGGTGAAATCAAATAAGATATCTTTTTTGAAGAGGATGTAAAGGATTAGGTAGACTTTTTGAGCTTCCATACAATCTATGTTGTTGGTCATTTTTGTGTTTTCAAATGTACAGACTGATTTCATGTGAAGCCTTATAACTTTTCCTTAAATGGTCTCATGCTTGATTTCACAAAGAAATAACCCTCTATGAGAAAAAAGTGATCATCCATATAGAGTAAGTTTGGGCTTTTTCAATTTTTGTCTCCTGAGCCCGGCTGGATTCTTTCATATCATTCACCTGATTGCATTTTGAAAGTGTAATCACAGTAACATGTTGGCTGTGGTAACAGCTTTTTTAGGGGCAGTTGAAACGGGTGTTTGGATTTAGGATTACTAGTCAAAATCAGTAGCAACATAAACTTAATTTTGTTAAACTAGACAAATGGTACCAGACTAATTTAGGAATACTGGCTCTGATTCCCAGAGGTTTCCAAAATTGCAACTGGCCTCCAGTATTGTTGGGAGTGCAAAAAGTATGACAGTAGATAGATGGCATCATTTATATTATACATTTAAAATGTACCGCACAGCAGTCTCTCCCCTCCTTTTCTTCTCTTTGTGTCTGTCCAGGCAAATACACAAGCATGCACACACACACACACACACACACACACACACACACACACACACACACAACTTGACATAAGCTCACTAGGGACCCCCAGCTTGGATTTACAGCCTGTCTTTTTCACATAGAGCTTTACTTCACTCTGATCTACACACACTCACTGGGTGTGCAACCAGCACTTTGTGCTGCAGCACACCCTCTACTAAATCTGCCATGTCATGACCCACAAAGAAGCCCACCAATAAAAGGACCAAACAGTTTTTAAAACAAGCAAGGTGCAAAAAAACAAAAATCCTTGATGTAAGATAGAGACACACTGTTACAAACTGCTCACTACAAACACAATTTTCTGCAAGAGCAACTTCATAAAAAAAATGCGTTACTAATATCCTGTGATAATTCATCATTGTGAGCAGGGCAACCCCTGAATTTGTCTCTGTCTGGGTTTCAGCTCCGCAAAATAATGTTGGGGACGATTGCTATGGCTACAGGGCGCGCGGGCTGGTGATTCACAATCATGGGAGATGAAACAAAGGATGCCTTTTTGCTGCCCAGCGCCTGTGGTCTGGAGCGATGACACCCAGAAACAGGACAACTTATCTATATCTAGTACCCTGTCCCATTACAGGCTGACTCAGACTAATGTTGTGTCTTATTCAATTCTTTTTACAATCCTTTCGTACAACTCTTTTGGAATTAGCTCTCCTGCAGAGCAACAAAAAGAAAGCTATAAATTCCAAACATTGCCAAAAATGGGAAATATTTGGCCCAAACTGTTGCACTGGCAGATACTGGGCTGCAAACAATAATTACAGCCTACTGTCTGCATTCTGTTGCTGCAGTTAGGTGACAGATCAGCGATACACAATCCCTGCTCTGTCTGTGACAATCCCAACCTCCTCTGTCTGTCTCTCTGGCCAACACTGGCAGAGATGGGTGATGATGGGCCTGGGAGCAGGAATTTTTATGCCCCCCCCCCACCTGTAACTGCCTCTTGATAATGTTAATTTCCATAGCCATTTCAAGTAAGGGGGTTCCACTAGTTACTCTTAGAGGGGCCCCTATGTGGGCCCACTAGCACCATTGGACCCGGGTGCCTTTGCACTGCTTGCACTCCCTGTATCCATGTCCCGTCTGGCTGCTCATTTATTGTCTAGTCATTCTTGTTTCCCAACCACTTAGTCTACTCTTATGCCACGTTCTACATATGCCTTGATGCCCTATGCTAAGAAAAAACTTGCAGTTTATATTGGATTTCACAGAAAATCTATGAATTCATACAGAATTTGAAAGAGAGAAAGTGATTTTGGATGATCTACCACATTATGAGGCCTTAGGCAAGGCAAGGCAATTTTATTTATATAGCACATTTCATACATAACGGCAATTCAAAGTGCTTTACATAAATACAATAAAAATAAAGACATAGATAAAAAGACAGTGCAAGAAGATTAGAAAAGTGAAATGTGCAGTAAAATCACATTTAAAAGAAAATATGAAAGTATACTTAAATGTATAGATAAGCCTACTTTTTGCATACCATATCCAGCCTCTTCTGACCACAGACTTCTCTATTATATTATTGTTCCACTCACTGAACTGAGCCGTTTAGTGGATTTGTTTAGCTGTGGATTTGTCTCCAAAATAACTTCAAAGCTGGGAGCAAGTGGCTGTTTGGGTGGCTTTATGCGTTCAGCATGCCTTTATGCATTCCTGCATTCCTGACGCTGTCTGTCTGTCTGTCTGTCTGTCTTTATTGGATCTCTTAATTGAGTTTAGATAAGACATGCAACATTCTCTCTATTTACTGGTGCTTTCCAAAATTATGGCATAGAAAGACTACTAATGGCAAATGGTATATATGTGGAACTGTGGGTTACAAAAAGTAATCTATTGTAATCTAAAAAACGTAAATGTTTTAGTAGCTAATAGTGATGCTACCATGCTACTTTCTAGGATGAAACCCTAACCCCTTAAATTGGCCTCAGTTTTGCTACTAGACAGTGCCACACTGTTGTTCCACTGGACTTTTAAACCGCTCCTCCTTTCAGCAGCCTAATGCATCAAAGAGATCAGACAAGGTCACTGAGCTCAGTTTAGCTTATCCCTCCACACAGTTATCATTCAGAGGCACAGTGCCAACTTTAAATCAATGCACTCATCCCCCCCTGCAAGGCAAAACATGTGAAAAACTCTTTAAAATATTTGTGCATCTAGTTGGGATCTGAGTCAACACCCTTTGCTGAAGTAAATTAAATTACTTTCACGTTCTATTTGTGCACTTGTTTGTTCATGTTTTCTAAAGAGTAAAGTACACTAACTGTTTTTCTCAAGGGAGTTGTTAAGGTAATTGCAAACATTAACTGGACATGCGTAAAGAAGAGGAGTATTGAGGTAGTGAAAGGTTTAGCAGCACCTATGGGTGAGAGGTGTAGAATGTCATTGGCTCAGCTCTCCTGCCCTGCATCTCCCTTCAGAATCACTGAATCTCAGCAACTCAGCAGCACTGCAGCAACTATTGCTCTCAATGCAGTGAGGAGAGAGAGAGAGAGAGAGACAGAGAGAGAGAGAGAGAGACACACACACACACACACACACGTATGATTGGATGTGGAGATTAGTCTCTATCTTTTTTAGTATCCACTGCAGGTCAACCTGAGGAAAGGCCGACTAATGGTAACAAGCTTTTCCTGCATACATAACACTACAACAGTCTGCGGCAAAGCTGGCATTGGATGACTTTGATCTTGTGGTAAAACATATCCCACCCCAGCCTCTCTGTCTCCTTTTTTTCTCTCCCTTTTTTTCCTCCTCTCTGTGAGTGTGTTAGTGTGTGTGTGTCCACCAAAGATTTGAACATATATGTATGCGACAGATTGGTGGGCTGCCTGGATGTGTTTGTGTGCACATGGGGTTGTGGCATTCTCTCTAATGCTTTAGATGTTATTGTTTTTATTCATGCATTCTTCCTTCTTTTCTGTTTCTGTTTGAAGAGGTGGGATGACGTGTGGACTGGATTAAAAAATGTTCAGCTTGTTTCATGCCCATATTGTACTGTACAGCAGTTTAAATGCTAACTGAAGTAGTTTAAATAGATGTTAAACTGATTTTCTCTCTTTCTTTCTGTCTCTCTTACAAGTCACATGCGCGAGTGTGCCCACACACACACACACACACACACACACACACACACACACACACACACACATTGTAGCTGATAAAAACAAATGGCCATAGATGGTAACACTCTTTTATAATTAATTTATCACAGTGTCCCATGACACAATACTTCATAAAATTGATTGCAAAAGAATTACTTGGAAAAGAACAAAAACACTTGGAATTGCACAAAATGCATGTGGAGTGTGTTTGTTTGTTTGTGTGTGTGTGTGTGTGCATGTGTGTGTGTGTGTGTCTGTGTGTTCTAAAGTGAGGGGAAAGAGAGGAAGACATAGAAGTAAGGAGTAAAATATTAATATTTAATAAGCTGCAATATACGTAAGATGGATTTTCTTTCTAAGCACTGTGTTATGTCACATCTGAATGGTGAGGAAGAAACTTGTTGACAAGCCATGGATAGAAAATAGCCCTTCCAGTGTAAATGAATTGCCAATGTTTAGCGTAGTCTAAGAGTTTAACTCTTAGCATTATACTAATTTGTGTCCTTATAGGCACTAAGTTGCACTTAACTAGTTCTGGGAGACCAGATACAGATCTTATAGTCTGGGTGTTAAGGGTTTCAATACTGTAAAAAGGCAGCAAACTCTAACAGCCTCTAGAAATTCGCTAAAAACTATCAATAGCCCACTCTGCATCTCCTGACACCCACAATAGGATGAAAATGTAATTATCCCAAATGTGATTTCAGTTTGTGAGCACTTTCAGTTTGAGGTTGTAGGCTACTCACAATCCGAGGTTGTGCATCAGCATCTTTGTGATGAGGTGGCTGAACATGCCCAACTGACCTCACATAGCATATCCTACTTATGGTGCGCAATAGGCAACAAAACATCCGAGTAGAGAAGTAGGCCTATAGGTTGGTCCTAGAACTGTGCCTATATTGGTATAGGCCTGGAAGATAACTATTTGTGTTATCCGCTTTTTGATAGGATCCTCAAGGTGTCACTCAAGTCCCCGTTAAGTCATTTGCATAAGGAGGAGACTATAAATAACTAATGGTTCAGTAAACGCATTCCTGGTCGGGGGCGCACTGGATGCTGTTGGGACAAGAGCTAGATCAACTCAGAGGAAAGCAACATTAATCTAGCCACCTGTGTGAAAAGACCAAACAGCCGACTGCCATGACGTCTTACAGATCAGGTCCTCATTCTTCCTACAAAAAAATGTTTGGCGGAGAGAGGGACACGGTCAGGTCCACCTACTCAAGCCGCCAGTTCTCCAGCCCGATCATGCGCTCCTCCCGGGTATCCTTCGGTCTCTCCTCCGCCCCGACCATCTACGCATCCAAAACCCACCGGGTCCGAAGCAGCGCCGCCATGCCTCGGCTGGCGTCGGAGAACTTGGACTTCTCCCTGTCCGACGCCATAAACACCGAGTTCAAAACCAACCGCACCAACGAAAAAGCGCAGATGCAGTCCCTCAACGACCGCTTTGCCAACTACATCGAGAAGGTGCGCTTCCTGGAGCAGCAGAACAAGATCCTGCAGGCGGAGTTGGAGCAGCTGCGGGGCAAAGGCACGTCCCGCATCGGAGACCTGTACGAGGAAGAGATGCGGGAGCTGAGGCGCCAGGTGGACCAGCTCACTAACGAGAAAGCCCGGGTGGAGGTTCACCGGGATAACCTGGCAGACGACATCGAGAGGCTGAGAGAGAAGTAGGATGCGGGGTGCCACTCTGTGCCCAATCCAAACTGTGTAATGTTATTACAGAAAGTCCATATTGCTACAGTATTTTTCTTTTGCTGTGTCTGTTAGATTAAATATTATCAACGAATGCATGCATGTAGACCTAGTTATATTATAAATAGGTATATAAACCTATTATATAGCCTACCTATAAAAATTTCTTCAGTTTCTAGTTAAAAAAATGTTTCCCAGACACTGTGTATAAACTGAACTTGTACAGTGTCTATTTTACCTCATGAACTTTTGAATTAAGTTTCTTTTTTTCTTTTTCACTGAAAGGTTTGCATGAATGGGCGAGAAGGGGGAAACAGAAAGGGCAGACAGAGCTGGGGAGGCAGAGAGAGAGAGAGAGAGAGAAGCCATGCCAAGGCAGAGAAGTCCCAAGTGGCTGCTAAAATGCTTGCCTGTATTTTTTTTCTGTCATTGCAGGTTGCAAGATGAGATCGGCCAGCGGGAGGAGGCTGAGGCAACCATGCAGAGCTTCAGACAGGTATGATTGACCTTATGCCAGTTCATACAGAGTGTTATGCCTACTTCACATTGACAGCGGAAGGTGAAACTCTCTTTGTAATAGATAGGATGAATGACAGAGAGAAAGAGGGAAGTAGAGGAGGGATGAACTTTCGTAAGAGGGATGATAATCAGGGACTGTGGGCTCGCCATGTAATTCTCTCATTTTTCTGGACCTTTGCACCCCAAGCCCTAGAAGTCAACAGTAGAAGATGCTCCCAGGCGTGAGTGTGTGTATGTATATAACCCTCCCAAAATATTCCTGCTTAAATACGGTTTAAAAAAAACTCCAAATTGATGACTGGTGGCATCACAGAAATTAGATGAACTTTGATTTATCTCCAAGAGCCACACTTCAAACGACAGTAACTGTCCCGTTCTCTCCTAGGTGTCCTCTATCTAATTATTGCTCATGAGCTGAGAAGAAAGGAATGCGCCCTTCTGATGGCACAACAGCAGATTCGAGCCGTGATCCAAAACAGTGCTAGAGCAGAACTGACCCTAGCCCGGTACAAAAGGCCAAGTTGTGTCTGTTGAGTTAAATCAGGCCTGCAATGAGAGGAGATCTCTTTCAGTCCGACTGGACACACTGAATGAGCTGGACACAAGCACGACAGTGTGGATCCAATGTGGTTATCAGAGCGAGAAGACAAGCCACCATGTGATCTCGCTGTCTCATTTTGGGATAGCCTCAACATCATAGCCTCACTCGTTCTGGTTCTGTCAGAGATCGTTCCTTATCACTGGGTTTCATGGCAAATTTTAAAATGATGGTGAATCCTCAGTATGTTCAAAACTGTTAAATCCACGCCTTTAGGAACTGACAATGCTACGCTAATAGTTGTGGATGGGTGTCAGCTGCAGTTAAATTCAATTTTCCAGCGACTACGCACTTTTCAGGGCATGGAGTGAGTGATCAATAGATGATGCAGAACGACCTTGTGTAGCAGGAAGGGAGTCCCTATGGCCACAGTGGCACATAGACAGCAGGCCGGACAGCAGTCAGGCAGTCAGGCAGACAGTCTCTCTGCCGGCCCCGGGCCTGTGTGGGAAACTCTGCTGAATAGCGCACTTTGTTTTTGGCATTAGAGCAGGGCAAAGCCGCTTCATTTGCTGATACCTCAATTACCAGCCAGCCAACGCCCCAACAAAGCTCACTGTTGTGGGGCCAGCGTGTGAATGCATGAGAGGAAATGGAGTAGAATAGAAACAAATAGAATAGAATAGAGTACAAATGAATAGAATAGAATACAATAGAATAGAATAGAAACATTATCATCCAAATTGCCTCTTGCTTCACTGCAGTAGAGTTATAAAACAGACAACACACAATTATCTAATTAAACACCACAAAACACAGGGATAACATACACTAACAGAGCTTCCAGTATATGTTCCAGGTCATATTTATAAAAAATTTCAATTTCTGGTGAAGGACTGGTAGAGATTCAGGTTAAAAAAGTTAGGTAATAGTTAATGGGATAATATACCTCTTGAATACATTCTTTGTGGTTCTGGGCATTCTATAGTTCCTTCTTTATTGAATCTATTTAATTACAATGGAGATGTAAATGATCACCCAGAATTTGCTGAGAATTTTGCCTAAAGAGAAGGAGAGACAGGCAGACAATATACAGTTTCATTTACTTGTTTGAAGTATCCTTAGGCACTATTTACAGGAGCCTGTCCTGCTGATCTGCCAGTAGCCAGGCAGTGTGGCCTGAAAGATGCTGCATTGTATACAGCATATGACAAAATAACGAGAAAACACCCCGTCCTCTGTTGACTCTGACACTTGTCATGTGTCTACAGTTGGTTTATATTGGATGCATGTGTTCATGACCTTGCCGCACTCACAGTCGGTCCTTGTATGTGCATGGGTGTGTGTGTTTGAGTGTGTGTTGGGGCCTCTGTGCAAGCGTGTGACTGTTTCTGTGTCAGTGCACACACATCACCTTCACAAGTCACCCTATTAAGAATCAGTGTCACGGCACAGGATGTGGACAATGCTGCGCTTGCCAGACTGGACCTGGAACGGAAGGTAGAGTCACTCCAGGACGAAATCAACTTCATCAAGAAGCTGCATGATGAGGTAAGCGTCCTTCTTGTGTTTGAAGGTGACACAGTCTACTGCAGAAGCACTGCACAGTGAATTAAATGCACTCACATTCACATTAAAATTGGGTCAAATAGTGGTTGCAAATATTTCATAGTGTTTGTTATAACTTACTTGGAGTACCAGGTGGGTGGGGCTTAATGCATCACAACAATTCTGAAACTGTCAAGTAAGTTACAGAAAAGTATACAAATGGATTTTAAAATACTTTCCTGTGACAGTGTCTAAATATTCTGGTACTCATATCGTCCTTTATTGCAATCCTCACCCATCTGGCACTTAAGTAGGTTTAAACAAAAATGAAAAGTATTTGCAAATACCTTTTGATCCAGAATTGCCCCACATACCAGTTCTGTCTGTTCCCTTGCAGGAGATGCTGGAGCTGCAGAGCCAGATCCAGGAGCAGCATGTGCAGGTGGACATGGATGTGGCCAAGCCTGACCTGACTGCCGCTCTGAGGGACGTCCGCCTGCAGTACGAGAACCTGGCCTCCAAAAACATCCAGGAGTCTGACGACTGGTACAAGTCCAAGGTACGGATCTTCTAAGAAGTCGGTATCTATTAGGTTTAATAGAAAAAAGAAATGAGAAAAATATGGTTGAAATCAATGATCCATGCTTGAATTACATTTTATGAAGCAAGACAGCAATGAATGGACAGCAAGCACATATATATATATATTTTTTTAAATATAATTCAATTCAAATCAGTAGCCAGGATATCACATGCCACAGGACTGCCTTAAAACTTCTAATCTACTTAACTTTAGTGTGTAGTTTGGTCAGTGGGGACACAAGCTTCAATCTTGTCCATATTCAGCCTTTAATAATTTACACTGCTGCCTCATTCCCCCTCCCTTCAACCTCTGACTCATCATTTATTGAGTGGCTGATGAATTTCACCCTCTCTCTCTCTCCCCCTCTCTCTCCCTCTCTCTCTCTCTCTCTCTCTCTGTCCCTCACTGTGATTGCCAGTTTGCTGACCTCACTGAGGCCGCTGCCCGAAATAATGAGGCCTTGAGAGTGGCCAAGCAGGAGGCCAATGATTATAGACGCCAGGTTCAGGCCCTCACCTGTGAAGTGGATGCCCTCAAAGGAACTGTGAGTATGCAACTTTAGACTGACGTTGTAGTATGAAAGATGCTGATGCAAGTTTAATGATGTGTATCACGCATCACTAGTAGGAATGAGGCAAATGGAGCACAAAAAAGAAAGTGCAGGGATTGAGCTTCATGCAATGTGACAAAGAAAAGGCAAACTGTCAAAGACAATTTTAGCCATCTACTCACATTACTCCCCAAAAAAGTCAGAGAGGAAAATATCCAGTGAGAATTGATTTTCACAGGTCACAGAGCAAAAATAACTTGGCAGTTTTTTTTTATTTGAAATCACAGTCATTTACACTACCACTTGCTAAGTGTCATTTTGTTCCCTCTTGGCTGCCGTCCCAGAATGAGTCCTTGGATCGCCAGATGAGAGAGATGGAGGAGAACTTCTCCATGGAGACGTCCGGTTACCAGGACAGCATCGGCCGTCTGGAGGAGGACATTCGCAACATGAAGGACGAGATGGCCCGTCACCTCCGCGAGTACCAGGACCTCCTAAATGTCAAGATGGCCCTGGACATCGAGATCGCCACCTACAGGAAGCTGCTGGAAGGAGAGGAGAGCAGGTGAGAACACATTTTGTTTATCACTGCTGACAGATGAAAAGCTCTAACCCAGATGCATTTTCTAACTGACAACCATACATTTTTTTAATTGAATGACAGGGTTATAATTGGTTTCATAGGATTAAAGATCTTGAGACTTAAAGTACCACATAAAGCTTCAAGTCAAAACACTGAAAGTCACCAAAATAGAGTTATAACCTTTTACTGTGACAACAATAATGTGAGCCCGCTATGTCAATAATCCCCTCTCCTGCTGAAGTAAAGAACAAGTGGTAGGATGGCTTTCATATGGTAATAAATTCAACAAAGATGCAGATATTAAACAGATGTGTCGCCGGGATGATTTTTTATACTTCATTAATGTCCTTTTCCATTTGCAGAATCTCTACCCCACTGCCAAACTTCTCATCTCTAAACCTGAGAGGTAGGATCGGTTTCTAAATGTTGTTGATGTTAGCATAGACAATGATAAATCGTCAGTTAATACATACTGTTGTTCCCTCTCACTTATGACCATAGAAACAATGATTGAATCCAGGCCTCATGTTGAAAGCACAACAACCAAGAAGGTCCTCATCAAGACCATTGAGACCAGGGATGGCCAGGTAGAATCAACTTGAAGTGATTTTCAATCAATGGAGCAATTTTCAAAATTTTCTGAGCCTAAAAACACAGGACTGCTCATCACATTATCTCTCGCCCCTACATCCTTGTTCAGGTGATCAACGAGTCAACCCAGAACCACGAGGACATGGAGTAATCTCTTCGTCTTTGCCAAACGACCAGCAACAGCAATACGAAGAAATGCATTTCCTTGGGGCAATAAGCAAGCAAACACACCAACCGACAAACACAAAACAAACCGCTTCTAAAAGTGCCTTTATATGTGATGATCCTGTAAGTCTGTTAGTTGAGACAGAATGTATTTTGCTTCCTCTTCTGCTGAAAGTATTATCCTTTGTCACATTTGTTTAGACAGAATTATGAAATCACCACAACATAGAAATACTTATTGAGGTCTATAAAAATCTTTCTTTGTAACCAAAATAGTATTTTTGATCGATACAGCATGCACACTCCCAAGAAATCTGTATGCTACAAGATGTCACAGTTGCCTGTCAGCAGCAATAAACCATTAAGACAGTAACTCAACATTGTGGACTAGGTGTAATACTTTAAGGCAGAATATGGTATTGAACTACCATAAGCGAAAACAATTTTTAATTTGTAAAAACGTTCTTTAGATAGCTTAAGTGGTGCATTCACTGTAAGAATATCTACCTTTGCAAGTATTTTAATTTTGTATCCAGTCTTTAAATCCTCTAATTCCTCTAAAAACATGCACTTATTCACTTGTTTCAGGCATTTTTTTTTTAATCAAATGTTCTTTATTTTGAAAGTGTGTGATCTGCCTTGCTTCAAAGTATTGCTTGCTTCAGGAAGTGAAATTGGACTGGAAACAGATGATCTCACCCCATTGGCAGGGGTGGTGATATTTTTCATGGTTGAAGAAACATAAAATAATGAGAACAAGATTAAATGGCTTAATAGGATAGACATTTCTTTGCAGTAGAGATAATGGATTCCTGTTATTTAGACTGATTTAGACATGGGAAAAATATTACAGAATGGTGATCATTTAGAGTTAAGCAGTGTGCACTCCATGATCTCCTAACTGCATGTCCATCAAGTAATAATGACAATGACAGTAACATTACTTTATTAATCCATGAAGGGAAATTCTCTTTCACTTAGGAAGTCAAAGGTCAGGTTCAGGCACAGAACAGCGACTGGAGCTGGTAGTGATTCAGTGACTTGCTCAAAGACACTTCAGCAGGATGATGCTTGCCTATTTGGGGGCTTGAACCCGGTTCTCTGACTGTAGGGCAATCTCCCTTGTCACTACGGCAACCTGCTGCCCTTAAAAGTTAAACAGCATATAGACTCTAGGCTGAGAGAGAT
The DNA here is from genome assembly GCF_046629955.1 of Centroberyx affinis. NCBI lineage: Eukaryota > Metazoa > Chordata > Actinopteri > Beryciformes > Berycidae > Centroberyx > Centroberyx affinis. Next base: position 79,023 of record NW_027282520.1, on the reverse strand, counting down.
CTCAGCCTAGAGTTCTACCAGCTCAGAGATATCTACCAGCACAGGCCAATTTATATCATAATTGTCTTACAATATACAGTATCATACTACCTGGTGTTCATAACACTTCTGACCAGTCATCATTAGACTGATTGACTTGAGTTACTTAAATTTGGTGGATCTATCTGCATCCCTGAGGAAGAAAAGCTCAACAAAATTAGATCTCAAATTGATTACAATTTCTTGATCTGTCATAGGCCACAGTGTCCAAAGGGATATCAAAATGTTGTCTAATGCTGAATAGTGAGATCTAATGTGGCAATGATTACTGTAATAAAAGTAACAGAAGCTGGTTTTCATCAGAATATCCATCTATACAGGAGGAATATCCTTGATTTGTAATGAAGCGAGAGTGAGGTGTAGTGAGACTAAACCACTGTACTGTTCAGATCCAACCATAAACTGGTTCACACATGAAAGGAGAAATTCCTTTCTGAATTCACTGAGAAACGTGCTGTGTTTGACTGCCATCTGTTGGTGGTTGATGCCACTTTTTTTTTTTTTTTTTTTTTCATGTATTGGCTTTTGCAGAGATCGAACCTGTGACCTCTCATTTACAGGATCTTGAGCACTAGGCCGGCCTGCCATCAAACCTCAGATGCTTTTTCAACCTTAAATGAACAGGAACAGAAACAACAGTGACTTATAACGTTAACCGCTTTTTTTTTTTTTTTTTTTTTTTTTTTGAGTCGTTGATGCCACTTAAAGCGTCTTTGCAAAGCCATTCACAACATTTTATCTTATTTTATTGTATTTTTCTTTGTCAGAATTTGTCTTAATAATTTCACATTTTAATTTCCCAACCTCATCAGACCATGTTTATCGCTCCCTCAAATATTCCCGACACAGTGCTTTAAAAATATGGGAGTAATAAGGAAATTAAAGATGATTTTCACATAAAAGTTTATTTAATTCAGTGCCCTTGAATTTCTGTTCATTTTAATAATCCGGGATACTTGCCAGGTAATTAGTGTCGCTTGTTTTCGCTGGACTGCCCCGAGAGATCTGTTTGCCAAGAGAGCAACTTTCTCCATGTGACGTCTCTTTCGTAGGAAACAGAAATCGAGGGAGATGCAGACATGATTCGTTCAAACTCTGCATTCCGCTTCCTCAAACGTCTTGATAGCTAACTGTTAATTAATTTCGCTCAAAATGAAGTTTCGAGCTATTTTCGCAAGCTACAGTGTGTGAATTGCAGAAGAGGATATTTTTCAGAGTGTAGCTGCCAGAGGTGATTGGAACAAAAATGGAGTCAAATTTCTACACATTTTGAATAAAATGAAAGATAAGCCCAAATACAGTGCAACCAGCTCCGAGTAAAGGCTTTCAACCTCGTGGTGATGGGCTCTGTGACATCCGCCTTGACGAGGACGAGGAACGCGTTGGTGAAAGTGGGTTCAGAGCCGGAGCATGACCCGGAGCGAAGCCAGTCCGCTCCAGAATCGGACCGGGCCAAGAAGAAAAGCGCGCGGTTTAACGTCGCTTCCAGCCAAACCGGACGGCAGAGCGCGCGGCAGTCGCTCTCCGAGGTTCTGAACGCGCAGGACTGCGATGGAGCCAAACAAACTTCGAGGAAAAAGACTCCCGAGTGTCCACCGAGCGGTAAGTTTGGAAGAGTTGCTCATGCAGGCAGCATGCTGAGTTTACCCTCCATTTTGATTTGCTGAATAGAGGTTATTTACCTTTTTTAGGGTGGCATACGCCTTTATGACATAAATTCATGATCGTGATAAGTAGTAGAAAACTGATGTAAGATATATGAGGATAGGGTCTTTTATGGAACAAATAAGCATACAATACTGCTTAATCAAAACTGATTTTGTATAGATTGCTTGGAGGTCATGTTGAAAGTTTTGAATTAATGCTAAAATATGATTATAGGGATATGTAGCTGGTCTGTTAGTGTGTCTATCTGGCACATATTGGACTGACTCATCACGCTTTTTTTTTCAGTGCTTTTTTAACAGAATAAGATATGAAAAGCAAAAGCCACACTGCAATTATCTCATGAATCCAAGATTTCTCAACCTTTGGGAACATCCTGACCAGCCACCTGTAGCCTGAATACACCTGTCCTGTTAGATGTACTGCACATTTCTGTGTTTAGTTAATTTATATGCAGATGAGAGAGACTGGTCACATCAGAGGAATATTGTGAATATGCTACTGAAAAAAAAAAGATACTCAATGAATGCATGAATGCTGAGCTCTTTGAAGACCAGCCTCAATGCAACATATCTCCACTACCAAAGCATCTGTTTGATGTCTGCGTAAAGGTGTCCCCCTGCCTGAAATAAGCAACACTGTCATTCAAGAGAAAATAACAAGAGTCCTATTCATTTTTACATATGAATGAAGGGTTGTGGTTTGTTTTTCATAGGAGATACTTTGCACTAAGTTTTACTAGCAGCTTACAGTTCGATGCTTCTGTATACAGTAGTCAGGTCTGTGTGAAGTCTGTCCAGGCTCTAGTTTATGTGGCAATTCACTTCAACAATCTTGCATATTTACTCATCAAATTCATATAATCTCTCGTGAACATTTCATCCTTTTTCTTACTCTGTGTCCTCTGTATTCCACTCAGTTCATCCTCTTAATCTTCAACTTTCTCCATCACTGCCGGCTGTAGTTCCAACTCCCTTGCATATGTGTCCCAGTGGAAAAGATCCGTCCCTGGCTGGCTCCTAAAATACCACCTGTACTGTGGCGTTTCCATGACCATATGACAGTGAAGACTCCTGTTGAGTTTCCTCCCCGCTCCCCAGTGTGGCACACGTGTGGTGAGGAGTCTCCTCCCTGAGTCTCACCTGTACTCTCCGCTGCTTCCTCTTGAGGAACACAACACAGGCGCCTAACTCCTGTTTAGCCTATCTGGTTGGGTCTCCTTAATGTCAGACTGTCCCAGTGGTGTAGAGGTCTCATTGGATCTGACATCACCGACTCCCTGTTATTCCTCAATTAGGTCTAGAAGTTATGAAGTTAAGAGATTGCACTGCAGCTTACTGGTGCAAGAGACCAGCTATCTACCATTTGTTTTTGCAACTTTAGACAACGGCTCTGATTTGAGCTCTGCCATGCCAAGGCAGACCACTCTCCCAAGTTCAAGAGGTTCCACTGAAATCCTCTTCACCCATACATCCCCACATTTAAGATGGATGAATCCCATTAAATTCTGCTATGGCTCTTTTTTTGCTAACCACAAAGGATGGATAGTGAAGCAGCAGCTTTATGGGAGTGTGTCTTGTTATCTTGGAGATAAGAGTCAGGTGTAAATATAGGCCACTGAAGAGATTCTGTAATGACAGTGATGTTGAAGAGCTGCAATTACCCCGGCGTTGATTGTGTTGCTGGCACAGGAACTAGGTCATATTCAAAGGGTTTCCAATGGTGTACAAGGAGCTGGAGTCTCCTAGTTAATATTAGTCAATTGTGGGACTAAAACCCTGGGTATTGCATTCATTTAATTGATAGCACATTAGATAGGGCACAGCAGAGGAAGGTTGTGTTCAAGGCTACAGTATGACACATTATTGAGGGGAAAGGTCTTATCAGATCTTCAATCTTGTAGGAAGAAATCATTCAGATGCAGTCTCTGTGTCTTCAGTGGAAGCAGATTTGGGAGAGTTTATATTACTTTCCAATAGAGGCTGTAGACAGACGGATATTACTGTCAGCTTTCTTCCTTTTGATGTGTATTTCCTCAGAGAACAAGAAGAAACTGGCTACCGTGCACATGATTTACTGAATTACCTGATTTTTTGTATTATCATCCCCCATGGTGAGTATTTTGATCCTGGCGTAGGAGTTGTTCCAATGCAGTGTGCCCTCAGTGACCAGTGCGCTATAATTTGCACAGTCTATTGGACTTCCCACCCTATTTGTGAGATATATTTCATGAAAAGGGCAGTATTGCTGTGTTTTTCTGACCCAGTCCAAATAACAGTGATTAGCTCCTTGGTCTGTTGGAAGGAGAGTGTCTGGGTGTGAAAGATGCCCGGTTCTAATCAAAAGGTCTAAACTCGTCTGCTCTGTTGACCTAACACTCAGCTGACTGATTTTGCCTCTTTGATCCAGCACCATGCTGGTGAAATAGTCATTAGCTAAACTTGTGTAGTATAGCTCAACCGAGACAGTCCCCCCCTTTCTTCAGGATGTTTGTGTGACAGGACCACATTGACATGACAGTTCATGTAGCACTGTTTTGTCAGCTCATCTCCCTCAGGTTAGCAACACAGGCTAACATTACCCTTAAAGGTGCCTCTAATGAGTATTTAGCAGGGGAAAAGGCAAGCTCCCTGGCTCCCTGTGTGTCTTAATTACATGACAGTGTCACTGTGGTAACAGCGGTGCAGGGACAGACAGTTCAGCCGGAGCTTGAGTCGTTCCCTAGCCTTACAGTCTAGGGGAGACCTCTAATGAGCTTGTTTTTCACTCTGATTGCGTCCTTGTTGTCTTGATAGTGATGTGCTACTGGGATAGATTACACAATCAAAATGTCCCAATACTGATGTTCTGTTGGGATGAATTACACAATAAAAATACAGTGAAATCTTGATCTATCAGCCTCTAGTAGATGAGAAAGGTTACGCCTATATTTTGGTCACTTATTCCAGTGATATTCTACAAAAATCGAATTCGTTCAAGACAAAGGTTGAATATAAATATGCACTACTGATAGAAATGGGATTCTTAACTTGGGATTGATCTGCTGCAAACGGCTATTTCTGATACCCAAAGTTTATCCTCACCTCCCCTTTATCTTTGCAAGTAATGAATGTGTGCTGGTCACCGCCTATGCTGGTGTTTGATGGCCAGATCAAAGGTTGAGCGATAGTTCACCCTCAGTGGACATAATAGCAAGCAGGTGCGTTTTTGTGCTAACGATGCACTGTAGTGTTGACAAAACATCAGAAATGAACACAGGGCATTTCAAATAAGTATAGAAGCATGTGTGGTTCAGTAAAATACAAACAGATATATTAATTGAAAAAAAATCACTACCTGAAGTCCATGTATATAAATTCTAATCTGCAAATATCCCTCAGAAAGTGCCATAGTGCAATTTTTTGTGCTATTAATTGTTAGGTGTCACTTTTTTCAAATTATGATATGTCATTTCGGAGCAAAACTCTTAAACTGTGCAATTGTAAGCGTGTGTCTCAACTGCAATTTTCCCAAGGCATATCATTAGTGTGACAGAAAAAGATGTGCGAAAATTGCAAGTTTCTGTGTCAAAGATTTGATCTTTTTTTAAACATACTTGACACTTGATCTATATCTGGACCTGTTGCTGAGGCCTGCCAAAGCTCAATGATTTCCGTCTCTATTGCAATATACCAGAGATCTCTGACTGTACAGTTGGAGGTGAGGATAATAGATGCTGAAAAATAACACAGCGACTACAGTATACACACTGTAAACATCACAGTAGCATAATGAGTGCTGCTTGGAATATTAACCCCTTGTCATCCTCAGTGTAATGTAAGCAATCTTCACAAAGTGTCTGAAAGGTCTCACCGTTGCCTAGTGACAGTGACGTCAGCCTGGTAATGACCCTTGAAGGAAATGGATCTTGAAAAGGATGCCACAGATGTATGGCCACACGATACATCTCTCCTAGCAGCTGGTGCTCTACATACTGCAGGTTGGAAGGCCTTGCACCTTCAAAACCACCAAACATGCTGCAGCTTTACACATCACGCTTTTGTGTCTTTTGCTTGTGATGTGTTTACCAAAATTCTTGGCTGACTCTTTGAGATTGAAGGTAATGAAGTTGCCATGCTGTTATGTATCAGCAGCTCCCAATTACTGCTTGCCCAATCAAAAAGGCACAGTGGAGCCAGCTGTTACATAACAAAGTAAATTAGATTTGTCCAATTTGCCTTGATCTGATGACACTGACCCACTGTCATATTCTCTTAATTGCCACTTTTAGCTTCCATCTCTAATCACTAAACTGAGTCGAATATTTCCCACTGTGTTGGAAATAACTTATCGCACTCTTCTGTGATAGAGGAAAGGCTATTAAAGCTGTGTGACTGACCGGTGTGGTTTTATGTCGTGTCCTGTAATGGGAGCAGAGGGATGAGTAGAGAGGGAATTCAAATGACAGAATTGGAAGAAAGTGAGAACAGTGTAGCAGTCCGAGTAGGCAAAAGAAAAAAAAGCTGTCTAGCACCTACAAATCACCACAAAAGATCCATGACATTGTAGACCATTCATCATGTAGCATTCTGACCACCATACAACATTCTAGAACACCGCATAGTATTCTAGAACATCATCAACCATGTAGCAGTTGAAAACCTTTTACATGAAAATTAAAAGAGAAAAAATGAAAGGTACACAAAAGCAAGGGCATAAAAACCTTCCTTTACTGAAGTGTATTTATAATATATCATCACTTCTTCAGCGCCTATAACCACAAATGCATTAAATGGAAAACTTTGAGCATGACAGTTGCATAGTAGCTAGCTGTCATGGAACACACTCAAAGAAAATCTTGTTCTGTAACATGAAAACATCCATGAAAACATTGCACCTCAGCGATAAATGTCCCAGGTAATTACACTCATTTTTTGTATTCAATAATGTAGATTGGATTTAACATTGGCGAGGGAATTCTACATTAATATAATAATATAACTAATTATGCACTGACACAGCAGTAGCCACTACAGCCTATTCTTATAGTAGAGCTTAATAAGCTCTATATTGTAACCAATTTACGCCTCTCAAACAAATGGTTGACAGCTGAAAAGATAACAACATTTTAGTATTCCCAAACACTCCCTCTCGAACAGAGACCCTACCATGGAGCAGGCACTTGATGTTGCACAGCAAAATTAGGGACTTTTATAATTGCTGCGTCTGAATTGGAGGGTGGGGAGAGTGGGGCAAAGAGAGCATTCAGCAGAAACTGTTCATACTGTACCTCACAGTGAAATTAAATGAGATCTGGAGTAATTATCTAACAAGTGAATAATATCTCTGTGACTCAAATGGATTCTGTTGTAATTGGATAGATCTCCTGATTGGGATTTTTTCTCAATCCTTTTATTAACAGTTCCATTACTAAAAAGTTATCTGTAAATTATGTTTTACGCATTTGTTTGACAGTATATGATACAACAATTGTGTTGCATCAATTAATCAATTTATTTATTGATTAAATTGCGGATTTTGCAATCGCTGTGCTCATCAGTGCCTTATTTTTGCAAAGCATATTTCTGTGGTAGGGGTTGCCATTGAGATTTGTTGCCACTGGAAAGCTACACATCAGGAGTGTTTACTGTATGGTCTTACCTGGCCTGACAGTGCTTCTAAATCCCCTGTCTCCGCTGTCAAGTACCTTAGAAAATGTGATGTGCTACTGGAGTAAATTGCAGAATTGATTGTGGCTGTTGTTAGGAAGGTGGCTTGGGGAAACAGAGAGAGAGGGAGAGGAGAGGGAGAGAGAGAGAGGGAGAGGGAGAGAGAAAGCTTTGGCTCAAACCCAAAGAGCACAGAGCATTATCACCTGTGATCAATGAACAATAATAAATAAAATGGAGAGAGGAAGGGAGATAAAAAATAACTGATGTGCTATTCCCCCATAGACAGGAGTGTGCAGTCAAAAAGGTGAATTATGTAATGAATAAGTGCACTGCTTGTACCCAAATGGAATATAAAATGAAAATTAAATGTCTTAGCATCAATGCCAAACCTGTTTTCATAGGCACATTTACATGAGAGAAACCCTGAAAACAAGCCGGGAGCCTTTAAAAAGAACAGCCACAGACACTAATCAGAGGGGAACATGAAACGTGAAAAATGCCATAGCTAAATGTCAGATGGTGCTAATAAAGGGGACTTTTTTATCTCCTGTTGCTCTGGTGTGTGTGTGTGTGTGTGTGTGTGTGTGTGTGTGTCTGTGTCTGTGTCTGTGTATGTATGTGTGGGTGTGCATCTATGTGTGCATGTGTGCGTGCATAGGTGCAGAGATGTCTATTGGTTAAAGGAGAAAGTAGTTCCAATAAGCATATAATGAAGAGTGGACATTTCCTGGAGAACACTTGAAAGAATGGAGAAAGCGTTACCCAACCTTTGTTGGTTATTAATTTTTGTTATTAATTAATTAGCATCCATTAACAAGGGGGAAAAAAAAGTAAATGGGGTTTGAGGCAGTTTGCGAGCTCTTGAAAAATGTTAGATTACAATGGGCTATTATATTTTCAATCAATTGAGTCAGTCATTACAATTCAGAGTGGTTATAGAACCTGAAATGTGAGCTCAACCTTTGTTTGGAAAGATCAATATGTATGCCGTCAATGGGCTTCATGTTTCTGCGGAGGTGCAATAACACGGGTAAATAGCTCCCATAAAATGAAAAGCAGTTGCATTGATTTTATAACTAGTTTTGGCTCTGTACACATAATCTTTCTCTTTCTCTCTCTCTCTCTCCCTCTGTTTCTCAATGCTCAATGGGTCCATGGCATGTGTGACATAACAAATGTAAGTGTTGTGTCTGTTTTTGTATGTTTGTGTGTGTGTGAGGGAGACAAACAGTGGGTAGAATAGGCCTGTCTAGTTAAAAACTCAACCCTAACCCTAACCCTAACCCTGCACCAGCAGTGAGCACTGACTGCTTTTACTGTATTTCCTTGATAGTAGGAGGAGTCACGTTCACTTAGAGACCCCTAGAGATGCCCCCCCCCCAACACACACTTAGACACATATACACACACACACACCTACCTCTTGGGAAGTCATATGATATGGAGAGAGACAGAGGGAAAGAGGGGTGGGGTGGGGTGGGTGGGAGCGAGTAAAGAAGAAAAACAAATCAAGAGCCGTTAGCTCCTTGAATGAGCTTGTTGAGGTGTGAGAAACGGAGAGAGAGCGAGAGAGAGGCAGAGAGAAAGAGAAAAGAAAAAAAGGTGTACAGCAAATACAAGGGGGTGGATGTGGAATTGAGAGAAATTCTCCAGCTCGGAGTCTGTCACGAGAGCTGGTGAGTCTCTGACAGTTCTCCTCTTGCGCTGAGACTAACAAGAGTCGGAGGAATACATTTTTCTCTTCGCAAGGAGAGTTCCCCTGTTGAAACAGAAATAAGACGCAACTGAACAAAAGCTATTAAAAACAGATTAAAAGGCGCACGGGTGACTGGAAGGTGCGAGAGCAATGGAAGCTAACTCCAAGAAGCAGCGATTTAAGAAGGGTCGGAGTGCCACCTTCAGCATTGATGGCTTCAACATCACTATAGGTAAGAATTTGGGGGGAGGGAGACAGAGAGTAGGAGAGGAGATGCTGAGTGTGTTTGCATGGGAGCGAGATGCAAGAGAGTGTGTGACAGAAAGACAATGTGTGTGTGCATGAGAGAGAGGGAGGTAGGGAGGGAGAGAGAGAGCAATGAGGTTGAAGATGAGTCTGATGCTCATAAGGTCTTTTGTTGGGGGTTGGTGCCGACACAGTGACATCGTTACACAGAACACATTTCAGCCTCTGCACGACTGGACACATTAGTCCATTCTACCGAAGTTGGCGCTCGTCTCTGTAATGCCACTACACCATGGAAACAAGGGGGCTTAGACTAAAGCTGTGTGCTGCTGACGTCGCCTGGAATTCATTCCATTGTCTTGACAACCAGTGTTGATGAACTTTTGTGCTACTTGCCTTGTTTTTGTTGCAGAGCTTGTGGAAGCTCTTGCAGGAGCGAGGGAGGGATTGGGGGTTGAAACAGTGTTGAAAATAGAGTGATGTGAAGCTGTTCTATGCTGCGGACTGTAAAAGAGTTGCCACTGGATGTTGTGGGTCCTCACATTTGAGAGAAGTGGTAGTTTCTTAGTTCTTCCTTGATAGTTTAGTTGTGCACACTACAGTGTGGATGGCACAAGTCAATGAGTCGGTATGATAAGAAACAAAATCCATCTTGCTGTTATCCTTGTTCAATTTGATAATCCCACAGAGGGAAGTACTGAAAACAAGACTAAGAGTCTAATAGCCCTGTGACAGTGAATTTTGTGGAAGCGTCTCTGCTGGGGATCGGACTTAAGTCTCCCAATTGAGAGTCTGCAATCTAACTACCTGTGGTACACTTTCAGCCATGTGACCAAAAGTGGGGAACTGAGCAACTGACCGACTGACCGACATTGTGATCCATAAAGCCCCCGCTGTCGCGGGGATAAAAAGAATGCTTATTTTTAACTTTAACCATAAAACACAACTTTGTTCACAGATAGACATATACTGCAAAGGAAAATTATTAGTAACCATTGTCAAATTGGAAGTACCAAGAATCAAAGCATGCAACTTTTGCTCTTGATCATAAGCTTGAAGTTGCCTGGATGATATGAACACTTTAATAAGGAGAGACATGTGTTCAAGGGTTAGGGCTTGAGGCAAATATTGACTGTTAAAGATATTGGACCTTCAAGATATGGACCTACAAAGGGAATTAAATAGAGAACATTGCTAAGAAATGTCCTCAAATAATTTCTTAGGTGTCTCTGCAAACATCATGGCACCTCAAAAAGATCCTTTAATACCACAGAAAATTGATATTGTCGTTTCCTCTTCGAAGGACACATCCTCTCACTTCTAGCATCCTACCTCTGACCTGACATCACATCCTTGGTGCCCGGAAGCATGGCAGTTGTCATGGCAACCTGCAAGTGTCACAGTAATCAATTGCTCACTGGGCTTGGGTTTCGGTCTGCGCAGCACTTTGCCAATCAGCTTCTCTGAAGCGTGACTCCTAAGTGCTGGTACCTCATTGACTGGCTGGAGACTCTCCTGTTTAACTCTCAGCTGGTACTGCAGCTGGCAGCCTCTGCTGGGTTTCCAACTAGTCAAAGTCTTTTAACAAGTCATTTAGTCTCATATTTAGCCTTCAGATCTTATTTTTCTTAAACCAAGAGAAAAATTCTGCCAGTGAGGTGACATAGCTCCACTTTCCAATGCAGTTTCAGTTGTTTCAGGAATTTTCTAGAAATGAGTGTCAATATCTTGAAACAAGTCAAAAGAAGGCAGATCACTGCACTACTATCAATAAAATGACACATCTACAAAATTATTGAAACAAGTTTATTTGTATTGGAAACAAATTAAATTATCTCACACCAATGGCAATTTCACTTTTTTCACTTTTTTGAGAAAATTCCAATTTTGGGCTTCAATAATAGACTAAATGACTTGTTAAGATGAAGAGGTGGTTGAAAGAGCATACCGGCAATCTACAGTGTTTTCCTCATTGCATCATGTTGATCTGTCTCCATACACAATGCCATACTCTTTCAGCCCAGTTATATTCAGCATTTTTGTACTGGGTTGTGCTTACTTCGCAGCTCCCATTACCTCCAAGAGTGCATCAGAGGTGCATCTAAAACAGAATCAAGAGTTTTCAGTTTATGTCTTATGTCTTTGAGGCATGGATTCAACAAGGTGCTGGTTGAGATCTAGGGACTGTGCAGGTCACTGGACTAAACAAAAATCACTGTCATGTTCCATCTTGAGACAACATGTGCTGAGTGACATGGAGCATTATCCTCCTGGAAATATGCATTTGGAAAGGTTAGACTGTGGCCATGAAGGGATACACTTGGTCAGCAACAATGTTAAGGCGTTTGACATTCAAACAATACTCAATTAATACTAAAGGTCTTGATGTGTGCCAAGAAAACATTCCCCACAGCATTATATCACCAGAAGCAGCAGCCTGTACCTTTGAAGCAGGATGGACTCATAGATTCATGCTGTTTGCACCAAATTCTCACCCTGCCATCAGCGTGTCGCAACAGAAACCAGGGTCAGGCAACGTTTTTTTCACTCTTCATTGATCCAGTTTTGGTGATCAGGTGCCCACTGTAGCTTCACCTTCTTCTTAGCTGACAGGAGACAGGAGTGGAACCAGGCATGATCTTCTGCTGCTGCTGTAGCCTCATCCGCTTCAACAAGTTGTTCATTCTGAGATGCCCTTCTACATATCACTGTGCTATTATTTGTATACTTGTGGGCCGCCTGTTAGTTTGAATGAGCGTGGTCATTCTCCTCTGACCTCTCTCATCAACAAGGTGTTTTGCCCACAGGACTCCCGCTGACTGATGTGATTTGTTAATCTCACCATTCTCTGTAAGCTCTAGACATTGTACTGTGGGAAAATCCCAGGAGGGTGGCCGTTTTGGGACTGGTGTGCCTGGCAATAACAATTATACCACATTGACAGTGACTTAAATCACACTTCTTTTGACAGTGATTTAAATCACACTTCTTGCCCGCTCTAATGTTTATTTGAATGGTAAACGAACCTCTCTAACACTGTCTACTTCTGTCACTCTCTACTTGTGTTTTATTTATACATGATTCACTGTCTAGATGAGCAAGCTGTTTGTGTAAATGGGAAGGTGTACCTTAACTAGTGGGTATATGTGAGTGTGTGTATATACAAATATTTTTCATTGTCTGAATTGTTCACCATGGTTGCTCACATTGGTTCAAATTTCTAGTCCAAAGATTTATATTCCCTAATGGGGAAAAAAAAATGTTTTGCCTAATAGGAAAGTTGGCCTCTAGCAAGGCACACAACACAACACATAATTACAATAAACAAAGAGATAAAATAAAGAAACATACAGAACACATTCAAATGAAGCAAATAACAACTTTAGTAGTATATGTTTGATTTAGCATGTTGTTGGCTAAAGTTAGGGGTGACATGGTGTTGGCTTGACAGACAGAGGAAAGGGTGGCTGGGTTTGAACAGCTTTAACTCATACTGTACATGTTTAATTGGCGAAAAAGTGATTTCCAAAGTTCAGAAACAGTTTACAAGCATGTGCAGTATTCAACACAAACGTCATTATCACAATGATAGACTATGTAATGTATTTTTCTGTAGCGATTATGAGCATCCTGTGTATATCTTGACTTGCTAGCTTAATATACTCTGTTGAGCTCTCGCAGTCTTCTGTTTTCTATAGGAACTACTCAAATCCAGCAAAAGACACACAGCAGCTTTAGATCCATTTACCACTCTTTATTTGCACTGAGCGCAAATTATATAAAACTACTAGCTCCTGCATAATTAGAACAACAATCTACTGTTGTGCAGACCCAAAGCAGGATATTCAAGTGTGCAGTTTAACAACTGTATAAACAATATATATATATATATATTTTTTTAATTTATTTAACCTTTACTTAACCAGGTAGATCCCATTGAGATTTGAAATAAATAATTAAATAAAGACTAAATGACAACTGAATATACAATCCACACAAACACACAGCTCATGTACAAACAAGTAATCCACAAAGTTTCTGAAAAGAAGGCAATGGGTGACATAAAAGCTCTTGCAGGGAATTTTAAAGTCATTGGTAACCACTGGAGAAAGATAAAAAAAATATATAAATAAATAAAAAAAAGCCGAAAACACTGGTATGATCCTTTAAAACGGGGTTTCAGGGCAATTGCATTTGATGGCCAGGCAGCTCTTATGTGTGAATAACCCAAGCAAGTTCTGTCACTTTACTTGACTCTGTTCCATCAATGTATTCCCTCCAGTGGCAAATGAAGACGGGGAGAGCTCTACCAAACCACTGGCCAGTTTTGCACGTAAGTTTAATGTTCACGCCTGTGTCATTTTACTTCATTATAAGTCAATTCACTTCATTATAAGTCATTTCACTTATTATAATGAATTAAATTATTAATATAATCTGTAATCTGATTGAGTGTGCTGCGACTCTAATAAACAGTAATATAATGCCAGTGTAATAAATGTTATAGGGGGAGAATGATGAACTAGTATTGACATTATACACCCACAAGGTGGCAGCATCACAAAGGCTCTTAATTCTCTTGCTGCCTCTGACTGAGTCTGAGACCCATGCATAATCATAGGAAAGATAACAGTTATGGTTGTTAAGTTTATTCTTTACTGATGTATATAGCATTACTGTCTGGAAAATAGATGAAAGCTTCCTCACTGCACCATACAAAATGACCATAACACTACTAAGCCTTTTTTTTTATCACAGGCTCAAAGTCCCAGAGTGCTTTGTGGAATGCCATCACGGCGGGGATGGGGATCAAAGGCAAAGAGCAGAAGACCCCCCTGAATGACCCGCGTAGTCCTGAGGAGATTCTGGCTGATGAACTCCCTGCAACAGATGGACCAGAGGCCACTGAGAAAACAGCCATCAGGTTTGGTGCTGCCAGGCTAAACAATTAGGCTATTATTATGGTTTACTTATTACTCAGGACATGAACCCAATGCTAGGGTCCAGTAGGACCTCGCTTGCCATTTCCAGCTCATTATACCACATGCAGGTTTTTCTCAGTTGTTGTAAATATACATTTTCAATACCTTTCAACCTCAGAAGCAAACAGATATATGTGATCAGACTTCTTGCTGTATTGTGTGTTGCTTTTGTATTTTGAGGCACTTATTAAGTTGGCAAGATTTAAAGTAGAACCTCTGAAAATGGTTGCTTTCTATTGAGAGGATAATCTTCTATCTGACATTTAAGCATTCTTGATAGACACACACATGCACACAAAGAAGCGCGCACAATTCTAATTGCCATGTATCTCTCCTGACCTCAAGGGACGTGGACATGATTGATTCCACCGCGATAACAAGGACTTCAAACCACCATTAACATAATTTGTTGTCACGTTTAGAATATTGAACGTCACTTAACGCCTGATTCCAATTAACCTGGCTGGCTCAGGAGACCATTACAAATGCCGCAGGTGGCAAAAAGTAAGCATTTGTCAGGGGCTTTTGGCTGTATGCAAAACAGACAGGAGGTTATGGCAAGTCTACTTGGAGAGCGAGGTTTTTTGACTTAAAATAGCAAACATTCACAGAGTCTCAGCAGGGGTGTTTGGTGTGATATTGCGGCAATCTCATTTGACTATTGTTTACCCTATTTTATGTTTCTGCTCTCTCAAAGTCTCATTGCAGGAACGCATTCTTATTTCCGGGTGCTTCTCTATGTTATCTCAAATTGCAGTGCTGTTGTACTCTCCCGTAGCCTCCCCGAGAACACAAGTCCTTTTCCGGTGTAGGGTGGCGACAAGGAGAAAGTGATTTTCCACTTGACTGGACACAGCCTGCTCCTTCATTTAAAAAGCTACAGCCCAGATAGAAAAGAAAAACACAGGCAGTGCAGGACAGCTACCGGAACACAAGGCGCTCTCACCTTTCAGAGAGGAAACGGTTCATTTGTCCACAGAGACAGTGACCTATGTCAATGTCATATATTAGACATGCAGAGCAGACCGTCGAAAAATCCTTGGTGGAGGGTGGAAAATTTGTATAGTTGTGTATTGGCTCCCTTGAAAAAGAGGTTTGTAATCTCAATTTGATTTACCTGGTTAAATGAAGGTTAAATACGCTTAAAAATACCCTACCAACCCCTTTGACTGGTAACTGACCACAATTTGGAGGTCTTCCTATTTGTAAAACCCATTTGACTACTGAAAAGGTGATTGCAGCTGGTGAATTTAGGGATTTACCAAAATTCGACTGTAGCCTGTAGAAAAAGACTCAGTTTCCCTCCCTGTTTTTTCTCATTCACTCTCATAGTTACGAATGTCCGGCCATCTTCTTCCTTATTTATTTGTCTGGGAAGTCCCATGAGGTCAGCAGACCTCTTTGACCAGGCCAAGGGTGGTTAATGGAGGGCAGATCCACAGAGAGCGTTGCAGGGACCTGCGACTGAATGACAAATGGCAGGATTATGGCACATGGAGATTAAATGACCAGGGAGCTAGCAGTCATCCATAAAGTGACGTAACCACTATGTCACCTCCGAGGCCAGAGTTGGCTGTTATCCTCCAGGCGAGCATAATTAGATTTTATTGGAGAATGGAGATAGATTCACGTGATGTGTAGCAAGGGCAGGCACAGGGAGTGAGTGAGTTAAAGGTCAGCAGCCACTGTCATAGAATTGGGGTTGAATAAAGGTTAAATTCAACTGAGTTATGCATAAATACAGGGGGGGTGAAATTTAGAACGTTTAGATTATATTGTATACTATAATTAGAGTCAAGTAAGAGTGGTTTTGGGTAGTGCTTTTCAACAGTTACACAAGTTTGATTAAACTCCACAGTTCATTTCCCTCCAAGTATCCAGACGTCTCACTGAATGTGCTTGGTTGGTTGCATTTTTCTGGTCTTCCCTCAATTTTCACAACGCAGCACAGCTGTTGGAGTGTATTCACACATTTTTCAGTCCATTTCTCAAACAGCTGAATGGATGCCTCATACTTCAGACTCATAACAGCAACTGTAATAGTTTTCTGATTATCATTTAGCAAAGACTGCACCAGTTAAACATGCTTCACAGCTCCAGCTACAGCACAATCCAGTGCATCCTTCGCCGCACAGTGAGGGACAGCAAACAATATGGAGTCATTAGTGTATAAACACACGCTGACTCATTGGTGTGGCTGGTGTCATGCTGTTGTTTACGCTTGTTAGGGGTGCTATGCGCATTTTAAAGCACTGGCTGGCTATTGAATGGGCTGTGGTGAATCCAGCAGTTTGTGAATGGTATTGCTTAAATTCATTAACCAGCTAATAGCATTTTGTGCCCATTTGTACTCTTGTTACTAACACCAAAATAGTCACACAAACACCATGCACACATGCAGAACAAACAAACAGAAACACACTCACACAGACCCACACACACACACATGCAGCTCAAACTCAGAGACGCTCCAGAGGTGCGGTCAGCAGTCTGATTTATCTCCTGGTTAATTGGATGCCATGTGCTGCCGTGAACTTTGCAGCTGATTAAGGCAGCTGTCTCCTTCTTGGTAGCCCACAGTTTCGGAGGCTGACCCCTCCTTTGACTGCAGCCACAGGTTCACAGACCCCCGCTGACTTCCCCTGTGCAGCACCGACCCCCATCACTAGCCTCACTAGCCGGCTAATGAGGCTCCACTGGACAGTGTGACTGGTAACAAAGGGGCAAATGGCAGAGCTATTCATCACGATGACTGAGGATGAACCTTGCGGTGATTATGACGTTAAAGAGCTGCTGTCTGCCACATGATATTTCTGCATTAAGGCTATTATACACAAGGCAATTTTTGGGCGCTGTAGATGGGCAATGTTCCCAGTAACAGAAGCAAGATGAAATCAAATCTCTATTCACATGTTTCCAACTAACTAAATTTCACAGTGTAATCAATGGACCAATACTGAGGCAACTCCTTCAGTGTTGCCCATCAGAATTGTGCAGAGTTGACCAGTGTATGACCTTGTTCAGTGTGATATCACGTTATGGCCATTCTACGACTGTCGTATCATATTTTTACTGGGTGCCCTCTAGTATGAAATGTGAATTAAAAATCTTCATCTTAAGAAGTCATTTAGTCTGTTATTGAGTCCTAAAATTGTAATTTAAAAGTGAAAAAATCTGATAATGCTGTGACATGATTTCACTTGTTTCCAATACAAATCAACTTGTTTCAAGAATTTTGTAGAATCAACTGTCATTTTCGTAGTAGTGCAGTTATCTGCCTTTTTCTGACTTGTTTCAAGACACTAATTTCTAGAAAATTCCTGAAACAAGTGAAACTGCATTGGAAAAAAATGGACTTATATCACCTCACTGGCAGATTTTTTCTCTTGGTTTAAATAAGAAGGCTGAATATGAGACTAAATGACTTGTGAAGATGGGCTTTTTTGCAGTGTAAGAACATCAACAGCTATGGAATGATATGAAGTTGGTACAGTATTCTTTCAAGTGAAAGCAGACTTGGATGTATTAATCAATTTTACCAATACTTTTTACCACCCCTGTTGTTACTTATAGCCTTCAGAGATATATTACAGCCAGCTGTTACAGATATATGTGTTTTAATTTAGGGTGGCTCTTGGGGGATTTGAAGCTGTGACCTTGGTATTGTGTAACTGCACTTTGTTTTCTCTGTTGTGATCTTTGTGCAATAATTTGTCTACAGATTGCAGGCTCATGTTTCATCAAATTTAGTTTTAGATTACCAAATACTCATATTAATGTGGTCCAAGTTATCCATTTATTCACACTGTTTGTGTTCACATTGTCTGTATAATAGCTTACGACCTTGGCTTAAATAACATGCTGTAATCAATATGTTTCTTCCCCTGTGTGCAGCCTACAACCTTTCCAGAATAATGTAACTTTTGGGGTATTGATTGAACTAGATCAATAGTGTTTCATTAAGTGACCCTTTTACCACCCTGGCTATAATCAAAGATGAATTTATATATTATAAAGATGTGAAAGTGGTGAAAGAAAGACATTTTGTTATTTCATTTAAGAGATTTAACGTTAATTGCAAATTGGATACAAAGTTGAGTTCAACACTGAATATTGTAAAATGTTTTTTCTTACATGTGGACACACTAGGATTAAGACATAGGACATATAGCACATGCTAGGTAATGTTAATATCCAAATGTACTTTTCGAGAAGCATAGCCCTGTGTTTGTATTGACATCTTTTGTGATAGAGTAGTCCATTTTCTTTAATGGCATTCATAAATAGGAGGCAAGAAATAGATTAGGGGGATTTCTTTAGATTTGCCCTCACCCTTACCTCCTGCCTCCTGACCTTACTCAAATACAGTGAATTCACTTTGCTCATGTAGCAGCCTTTTAGTACTGAATGTGAATTGCAAACCGCTCACCCATGATTACTTGAACCTGTGAATAGACCTCTACTTCTAGTGCTTTGCTTACATTTTGTGTCTGTTTAATACAGTAATGGATTTAGTGCAGCTACATGATGGAGTACAGTTAATACATTTGCAGGGCTGGTGTGTATTTTGTCTGCGCAGCATACATTTGTTGTGATGCTTGTCACTTTGAGCTGTGTGAGTTACTGTGAGTGTGGCATTTCCCGAGCCTTGACCCTGCAGTGAACTCTGGGACAGAATATCACCGTCTGTCCTGGACTGCAATTTGCCCCCAGGGCATGTGGGAGCCATAGTTTTGCTGCTGATAGAGAAGGAGACTTAAGAATGAGAATCAAACATTTTGACATTAGCAGTTTCATGCACAAATTTTATAGAATTAAATTATGGTGCAGTCCTAGTGACTGGTAATGATTACAATAATTGACTTCCCATGCTATCTTATGTCCGTGAATGTCCGATGTGGTCACACATTGCTGTTGTCATGTGAAAACCTTGGAGCTGCAATTTTGGTGATTTTCATGTTTCAAATTCAGTTGAAGGATTACATGGTTCTCTATGGGTTGAAAACATTTTCTGACCTCTTTGGCTTTGAAACCCTTTCAAAAGCCAATGGATAAACTCAAAAATGCACGGTGCATGCATGGTTTTCACCCAACATCAATGATATAGGCTCTTCAAGGGGCTGACTTTTAGATGAAAATGAGTCAGTAGAGAAAATATTTGCACCTCCAAAATAAGTCAAAATATAGATCAGTGTTTATAAATATTAATATAAATATCACTTCAAGTTTTACTTCCTCATGTTTACGTGCCGCATACTTCCACTTCAGTTTATCAAAAGTGCAGAAAATACATTTCAGAGTGAAAACGTTGATAGTCATTATGTAAACAAAGCCACTATTTGGGCGACAGGGGGCGTTATGCCACTGTTACGGTGTGGGCCTTCAAAACTGTAAGAGAATGCAAAACAGAAAGCTTTGTGTAATAGAAAATGGCCTCCATATTACTCGATATAGTTGAAACCTGATTGCTTCTCTCCTCACCTCGTCAGGTGTATATGTGACCTTCGACCTATAGGAATCTCCCTGGAGGATGAATAGGAAGCCTCTTCACTGAGGCTTTTTTCCACCTCCAACACTCTGCAAATGAATATAGCCAGGTTTACGGTGCAGTGCCCTCAATTTCCCCCAGCCAGCCTTCCATCTCCACTACATCCGACACAAAAAAAGAAATGAAGTATAGATGGGAAATCATATTTTGTGATAGATGATGTTCACCAAAATGTGGTCATTACCGCAAAGCCAAATGCTATTTTGATGCATAGATATCCGTATCAACTTGCCTGGAAATTCAAATGAGATCTGAATTTTTCATGCACCTCCAAATGGCCGGGGTTGTTAATGTCTTGATTTCGATGTGTGAGCTGAGGGAGCCTGAGCACAGTGACAAGAATACCTTAGCAGAGCTTAATTTCCATTAGGTCCCTCCGTCGTAGTCATACAAATAATTCATTTTTGTAAGACTTGATTCATTAGGTATTTTTCTGTGAGCAGTTGTTGTGATAGAAATAAATCAAGCGCATATTTTGATTATCATTACGTGAACGGACATAGCCATTTTTGGCTCTCACTGCTGGTTCATCAATCTTGAGATTAAATAAAAGGTATATCTTTAAATCTCCTTCCTGTTCCATAATCACTCATTCAGACATACTATATTATTGCTTTGTAGTCCCCCAAGGCAAGCTGGAAAGGATACTTGAGTTGCAACAGCCATTTATTTACATTCTGCTATATTTACTTCTCTTCCTTTGAACTCTGTCTTAAGTCTTGCTTCTGTGATGACTATCATATGCTTTCTGTGCAGCCATGGATGTGTTGTGTATATCTTTTAAAATGTGTCCCTCAGACACTAATTACTCTCAGTGTTGCAGTGAGATTCCTTATTAATGCTCCTATGTGTAGAATATATCATTCTCAATTTGATTTTGGCAGCATAGTATAATGGCTGTAGAAAAATGAGACCATCGCCGTGAAAATTGGTTTATTCTTTGTGTTGCTCTCTATGTGTTTATTCTGTGTCCAAGGGTATGATTTCCCATGAAATGTGCAGGATTGACTTATGACACAAAGCTAGAGTCTCAACCAAAACAGGACGAGGACTGTCTCACCCTACTTGTTTGTAGGTGAACAAGTACAGGTACAGATGCTGTCCAGTCCCACAGCGCATATGGTGTGATTATGACTTTTATGTACAATGTGATTTTAAAAACGGAGCTGCTATGATGCATAACAAATTTCATAGAAATCTGACAATAAAGTTCTATCGTGTCATGTCATGTCGTGTCGTATCGTATCGTATCGTGTCGTATTATATCGTATCGTATCATATCGTATCGTAATACAAGGTGAGAGAGCGCTGTTTCGTTAGCAGTGGGAAAACTTAATAAATTCCAAATTAAACATTTGCCGGCAAAATATGTATATTTTTTTGTCATGCATAAATTAGCCACTGCAGTTGCAAAGCTTAGTGAGATTGTAACACCGAGTGAGTGAGCATCCATCAATACAAGGTGAGAGAGCGCTGTTTGACTGAATGATCAACTGACTGACCTGAATTTGATTGAAAATTAACTTGCATCCTTACACAAGTTTATTCCAGTTCCATTAATCAAGTTGCATTATGACAGCCTCATGTCACCCCTTCTAGATATGTCTTCTCTCTGTAGAGGGGGAGAGCAAGCGGAGAGTCATCTTTGCAACAGTGATGTAAAACACTGCTACTATGGGACTCAGGGGGTCACTAAAGTCATCAGGTTTCAGATTCTAGCAGCAAATTAAATTTGGAAATGAGCAGCAAGAAAAAGGCCTCCTAGTATTCCTAATATTTCTTCAAATATTAGCATAGCATCGCTGTATCGTGCCCTCTCTCCATGAACAAATCTAATTAAGCCTCATTCCTACAGTAGTATTTTGTTTTTGGCAAGGTTCTTCATTCATCAGTTGGTATTGTAATTATTCTCTGAGATTCCTTGGTGCTCAAGCTCCAGGCCACATCTCCCTCAGCAAGGCTGTATTCTCGAGCCTGCTATTTTATGCATCTGATAAATTTTGCCATCACAAATAGTTTTGCTGTAACAAATATTTTCTATCAGATGCCCTTTTACCCTCTGGTAATATGCGTGAGCCTGGCGTTCTGAGACTATCAAGACTTGTCACAGAAACAGTTGTCACAGAGAGATTCACATTTTAGGAGCCATGGGAATGAGTCATAAATACTTACTGTTGTCAACTTTCTTTTGAGATCTTCTGTTTAACCAGACAAGGACCCTTATTTAACGGATGCAGGTGGGAGTCCGGTGTCGAGAGCTCAAGAGCAGTTTGACAACAGCCCTTAAGGGAGGACAGAGTTTTATTCTTCACTTCCCGTACCCAGATCACACCAGCTGATCTATGGATTCTAACTGGCAACCATCTGATCATCGGTCCATTTCTGTAAACTTCAAGCTACCGCTGCTTCATTCAGCGTCAGATATTATTGTGTTTGGTGGCTTTTTCATTGGATCTATGTGAACACTGCCTAAAATAACTTTCAAAAAGGAAATGTGCAGTGTTATTTGGAATCTAATACACCTCAAAGTGACTTTCAAAGGCCTTTGAAACAGCCTTTCTCGCAGGGCTTGTTCAGTGCCGCACTCACACATACAGCTGACATGGTACATCAGTCCCAGAGTGCAGACCTGTGAACACGAGGCAGTGGAATGTGAAGTTACTGTAGAGGTTGGGACTACAGATATTATGGTGAAAGTCAAGGGATGAAAAAAAGAAAGCATTTCCTCTCAAGTTGACCTGCCGACTCTGCCTCTGGCCTGGGGTCTCCTGGGGGCCAGCACACCTCCACAAAAGCCCAAAAAAAACAAAAAAAACAATGATGAAGAGTGGATTGGAGTGAGGCAGTGAGAAAGAGAGAGAAACTGAAAGCAAAAGACAAAGAGAGAGCGAGAGAGAAAGAGAGAGAGATGGGGTAGATGAGTGTGCCTTTGAAGAGAACATCGGCAGGCATCGTGGCACACAGACAGACCTCTCTCCTTCCTCCTCACGGAGGGCCCATCTCAGCAGATGAAAGCGGGGACCTCTTTGAGGCGGCGCCCTGGCATTATCCCTGCCTCCTACATCAAGTAATTGAAAGACCTGAGGGTATCGTGGGGGGCTGTGGGAAGGGGGGTTGCTGGGCTGAGTCATCCATGCAAGTCTTACGACATGGAGAAAATGAGAAGACGGAGCCCTAAATTCTCATGGTTCTTTACTGGGAGTTCAGAGAGGGAGGAAGAGGAAGATGTGAAGAAGATCAGAAGAAGAACCTCAAAAATGTTGTAGCTATTGCTATTGAGTGTGGTCATAAAATACACCATCTTAGGAGTGATTGAAATGCACTTAAAAAGCAGCTGCATGTTGAGCACTACTATATTGAATACAGTATATACTCAACAGCCACAACATTAGGTGCACCTGCTCGTTAACGTAAATAGCCTGCTCCTCCAAACAGCGAATCTTGTGGCTGCAACTCAATATATAAAGCATGCAGACATGGTGAAGTGCTTTAGTTTTTTGTTCTCCAAACATTAGAATAGGCAAGATGCGTGATCTAAGCAACTCTGACCGTGGCTCCAGCATCTCAGAAACAGCTGCCCTCCTGGGATTTTCACACACTACAGTCTCTAGAGTTCAGAGAGAATGGTGCGATAAACAAAAAACACCCAGTGAGCGGCAGTTCTGTGGCCGAATACACCTTGGAGAATAAGCAGAGTTGTTCAAGCTAACAGAAAGGCCACACATACTCAAATAACAGCTCTTTACAACAGTGGTGTGCAGAAGGGCATCTCACAACACACAAGTTGTTGGCCCTTATGATAAATGGGCTTTAGCAACAGATTACCAGCTGGTACTAGATAGGTGTACCTAATAAAGTGGCCAGTGAGTGTATAATCTGTAATTCCAGACATGGTTCCAGATAGTCAGCGGCAATTTAAAATGTTGAAATCAATGAACTGGCATCTCATTCAAAATATGGAAAAATGTGATGGCTTGTAGAATAACATGTGCTCCTTGAAAGAGAAAGTAAATACTTGAATACTCAGAATTGCTAAAGTTGCTAAGGTGGATACCATGTAACCACGATGATCTGGGTTCACATGTAACATGGGCACTCTGTCATATGTCATCTCTCTCTCTCTCGCTCTCTCTCTCTCTCTCTCTCTCTCTCTCTCTCTCTCTCCCTCTCACTGTTGACTGCCAGTTGAAGTAGAAAAGCCATTAAAAAATAATGAAATAAACCACAGTAGTTGAAATGAGGGTGATACATCAAATTTTCTGTTTGTTCCTAAAGATTTAGAGGACAACATTGTGGCTTTGTGATGCTCTGGTGTGTGTGCGGTAGAGAGGGAGGGAGGGAGGGAGAGAGGGATAGAGAGAGAGAGAGAGAGAGAGAGAGAGAGAGAGAGAGAGATCTGTTAATCTCATTCAATAGCGCCCTCTGAACCTCCATAGAACTGATTCACACAGAATTTATGCATTGCAATACTTGTATTTGAGGGGATTGAATATGGGATGTTCCAGAATGCACTCATTGGATCAGAATAATCTCAACCAAATCAGTGACAATACACTGTCTGCACGCCATGGTATTTAATCCTCTCTGGCATGACATTTAAATATGTTGTACAGCAAATGTATTATCTGCATTTTCAGACGAGTGCATTATAGACCTAGTGGAAAGTGGTTGTGCATCGCTTTAAATTCTGATCCACGTCTCTAATGAAGTGCGTCTTATAATGCGCCAGATAATATTCACCATTTTATTCCTGGTGACATGCAAACCCGAGTGTATAAGTGTGCATGAGTGGGACAGACCGGAGACAAAAAAAGAGAGAGAGAGAGAGTCATAGAGAAAAGCTGTGTCACTATCTTTAAAATCTTTTCTTTAACTGTGATTTACTCTCAAAATCCAACTCACTCATGCCTGCATCCTTCCTTCCCTCCAGTCTTCCAATCCACCCTCCTCATCATCTCCTAAATGTCTCTCTCTCTCTGTCTCTCTCTCTCTCTTCCATCCCCACTCATTTTCCTCCCTCACTCCCTCACAGTCCAGTGGATGAAACAGAACACGGTTTCTCATTATCAGCCAGACTCCTCCCTCTCTTTCACTGGTAGTGTGCCCCCCCCCCCCCCCCCGTCTTTCCACCCTCCCTCCCTCTTCTCTGGAGAGCTCAGCAATGAGTGTTAATCCCGGGTTGCGCTGCCCTGCCGTCTGCATCCCGTTGTTGCTGGGAGAGCATGGCACGGCTCCAGGACCCCTGCGCTCACACAGGAGAGGAGTGAGCGAGTAAGAGAGACAGAGGAGAGAGAGAGAGAGAGTGAGAGAGAGAGAGAGAGAGAGAGGGAGAGAGAGGGAAAAGAAAGAGATACAGTTGTGCCGTTTCACGACTGTCACAACCACTAGAGCGCTGCACTGCACAGGCTACTACTGAGTTTCACTGACACTCACATACACAAGGTAGAGAACAAAACAGAAGAGGGGGAGGAAAAGAGAGAGAGAGAACAGAGAGAAGAAAGAGAAGGATGACGGCTGGTTTGTCGCAGCTGCGGGTGCAAATGTGAAGGGAGCGAGAGGATACCTTTGCCGCGTCCCACGTCCCGCCACAACGCAACCTCTCACCGGTGTTGCTCCTTCCTGACTGCTCACACTTAAGAGGGATTAAACTTTTTTTTATCTCCTGTGGGCACATCCGGCCCTCTGCGAGCTTGTGACATGGAGTCTCCCACCAAAGAGATCGAGGAGTTTGAGAGCACGTCCCTAAAGTACCTCCAGCCGGAACAGATTGAAAAGATTTGGCTCAGGCTCCGGGGACTGTAAGTACACACTTTTACTCTGTTTTCAACAAGTGTGTGTGTGTATGTGTACCTCTATGTGAATGACTTGAGTGCTTTTTTGGTGTTTTGTGCTTCATATTTATGTGTAAATTTATAGTTCATTGGCTCTCTTTGTGTTCATGAATTTGTTTGTTGCTCCCTTTATTCATCTAAATTAGGAAATCCATATTAGGATATAGGAAAGAGCAAGGGTTCACCTCACAGTGGTTTTATTTACAGTATGTGTGTGTTTATGTGTGATGCTAACAGGGATAGACAGAGTGAAAACATAAAAGAGAGAGAGAAACATAGAGAGAGCTTGCAACCAATCTCAGAGCTCAAACTGAATCCCTTTCTTACTGCATGTTATATCTGACTGGAAATCACTGTAAATTACTGTAAATGTCCACATGTATAGAGTTAGGGTTAGGGTTTGGACAGAATGAAGACCATACTGAGGTTTACAGAGATGTGTGTGTGTGTGTGTGTGTGTGTATGTTTGCAGGTGGTTAGGTGGGTCAATGGGGGAGTCTATTCATTTTTCTCATTTTCTTCTTTTCTTTTCCCTTTTGTCAGGTCAATTCAGTTATGTTGCTGCCTGTCCCTTGTATGTACCTATGGTGTTTTCTTTGAATATTAAAAAACACAACCTTGAGCCTTAAATTTCTAATTTCTCCCAGTTCCTTTAGGCAGATAATTCCCTTAAATAAAATAAATACTACAATATTACCTACTTACACCTATTCCCCAATCACCACCTCCACCAAAGAGAGTCCAGCATATGCAAGTAGGAAATATTTGTTATGTGTTTTCAGCTCACATCATTCTTCATCGGTAGAAGGAAGAGCTGGTAGTGGTGGTATGTGCTGGTAGGGGGTCCTCAAAAAAACATCTCTGT